>NC_088775.1:60886506-62100731 GCF_954871325.1 Gordionus sp. m RMFG-2023 | reverse complement strand
GATAACCAAAAATACAGTATTGAAGTAAATACTTTAAAATATTAATATGTAAAAATTTTAATTAAAACAATTACCTTTTCCTTTGAGGAGATAAACAAATATACAATATTGAAGTAAATTAATGAGATAACCAAAATTACAATATTGAAGTAAATACTTTAAAATATTAATATGTAAAAATTTTAATTAAAACAATTACCTTTTCCTTTAAGGAGATAAACAAATATACAATATTGATGTAAATTAATGAGATAACCAAAAATACAGCATTGAAGTAAACACTTTAAAATATTAATATGTAAAAATTTTAATTAAAACAATTACCTTTTCCTTTAAGGAGATAAACAAATATACAATATTGATGTAAATTAATGAGATAACCAAAAATACAATATTGAAGTAAATACTTTAAAATGTAAAAATTTTAATTAAAACAATTACCTTTTCCTTTAAGGAGATAAACAAATATACAATATTGATCTAAATTAATGAGATAACCTACAGTATTGAAGTAAATACTTTAAAATATTAATATGTAAAAATTTTAATTAAAACAATTACCTTTTCCTTTGAGGAGATAAATAAATATACAATATTGAAGTAAATTAATGAGATAACCAAAATTACAATATTGAAGTAAATACTTTAAAATATTAATATGTAAAAATTTTAATTAAAACAATTACCTTTTCCTTTAAGGAGATAAACAAATATACAATATTGATGTAAATTAATGAGATAACCAAAAATACAGTATTGAAGTAAATACTTTAAAATATTAATATGTAAAAATTTTAATTAAAACAATTACCTTTTCCTTTGAGGAGATAAACAAATATACAATATTGAAGTAAATTAATGAGATAACCAAAATTACAATATTGAAGTAAATACTTTAAAATATTAATATGTAAAAATTTTAATTAAAACAATTACCTTTTCCTTTAAGGAGATAAACAAATATACAATATTGATGTAAATTAATGAGATAACCAAAAATACAGCATTGAAGTAAACACTTTAAAATATTAATATGTAAAAATTTTAATTAAAACAATTACCTTTTCCCTCAAGGATATAAACATATATACAATATTGATGTAAATTAATGAGATAACTAAAAATATAGTATTGAAGTAAATACTTTAAAATATTAATATGTAAAAATTTTAATTAAAACAATTACCTTTTCCTTTAAGGAGATAAACATACATACCATAATGATGTAAATTAATGAGATAACGAAAAATACAGTATTGAAGTAAATACTTTAAAATATTAATATGTAAAAATTTTAATTAAAACAATTACCTTTTCCTTTGAGGAGATAAACAAATATACAATATTGAAGTAAATTAATGAGATAACCAAAATTACAATATTGAAGTAAATACTTTAAAATATTAATATGTAAAAATTTTAATTAAAACAATTACCTTTTCCTTTGAGGAGATAAACAAATATACAATATTGAAGTAAATTAATGAGACAACCAAAATTACAATATTGAAGTAAATACTTTAAAATATTAATATGTAAAAATTTTAATTAAAACAATTACCTTTTCCTTTAAGGAGATAAACAAATATACAATATTGATGTAAATTAATGAGATAACCAAAAATACAGTATTGAAGTAAATACTTTAAAATATTAATATGTAAAAATTTTAATTAAAACAATTACCTTTTCCTTTAAGGAGATAAACAGATATACAATATTGATGTAAATTAATGAGATAACCAAAAATACAGTATTGAAGTAAATACTTTAAAATATTAATATGTAAAAATTTTAATTAAAACAATTACCTTTTCCTTTAAGGAGATAAACAGATATACAATATTGATGTAAATTAATGAGATAACCAAAAATACACTATTGAAGTAAATACTTTAAAATATTAATATATAAAAATTTTAATTAAAACAATTACCTTTTCCTTTAAGGAGATAAACAAATATACAATATTGATGTAAATTAATGAGATAACCTACAGTATTGAAGTAAATACTTTAAAATATTAATATGTAAAAATTTTAATTAAAACAATTACCTCTTCCTTTAAGGAGATAAACAAATATACAATATTGATGTAAATTAATGAGATAACCAAAATTACAATATTGAAGTAAATACTTTAAAATATTAATATGTAAAAATTTTAATTAAAACAATTACCTTTTCCTTTAAGGAGATAAACAGATATACAATATTGATGTAAATTAATGAGATAACCAAAAATACAGTACTGAAGTAAATACTTTAAAATATTAATATGTAAAAATTTTAATTAAAACAATTACCTTTTCCTTTAAGGAGATAAACAAATATACAATATTGATGTAAATTAATGAGATAACCAAAAATACAATATTGAAGTAAATACTTTAAAATATTAATATGTAAAAATTTTAATTAAAACAATTACCTTTTCCTTTAAGGAGATAAACAAATATACAATATTGATGTAAATTAATGAGATAACCAAAAATACAGCATTGAAGTAAACACTTTAAAATATTAATATGTAAAAATTTTAATTAAAACAATTACCTTTTCCTTTAAGGAGATAAACAGATATACAATATTGATGTAAATTAATGAGATAACCAAAAATACAGTATTGAAGTAAATACTTTAAAATATTAATATGTAAAAATTTTAATTAAAACAATTACCTTTTCCTTTAAGGAGATAAACACAAATTCAATATTGATGTAAATACTTTTTCTAGGAAATATTTCGAAATTTTGAAGCGAAATGGTATAATGACAAAAGACAGACAAACGGATCGGACCGATACCCTAAAATATTCAAAACAATGAGGTAAGCCATGTCGACTTAACCCAAATATTTATTTTTTAAAAAATATTGTTTTTTTTAAAGAATTTTTTTATAGATATGGTATGTATATTTTTATATTTTATATCAAAAATTTATCTTTGTATCTTTTTATAACGAATTTGAAGACAAAGAAAAGTTCAATTGTTGCCTATATTTCATAATGTTTTAATACATTTTTAATATATTTTTTTTCAAAATTTAAAATTTATTAGGAATTTAACAGGGCTTATTTAGATTAATGTTTAACGTTAAAATATCTATAAATTTTTATTATCATTTTATTAAGTTAGCCTATGACAGGGTTGGGCAGTATCGCGGATATTTGTATCTAATATCTTTTATTAAATTTTGGAAAGTATCTTGTATCCAGTATCTAAGATACATATTATTTAAAAGTATTTGTATCTTAACCAACTTTGTATTCAAAAAGATACAGATACTTTAAAAAATATTTGGTGAATTCCATATCAAATCAACCAAGGTTTCAACCCGACCCTTTTCAATTTTTTTTAAATTTTGCATACTGGTGGTATATACTATAACTAAGAAAAAAATGAAATTTTACCTCCCCAAAAGGCTTACCCGCTAAGATATGGGCGTTTAAAGCGCGGAAAAATGGTACATTTTTGACAAAAAGTGCCTCATTTATTTTCAAATATCTCGCGAAATAATTAAGTTAGAAAAATAATTTAAATTTTATTATGTAGCTTAATAATAGTTCTTTAATATGACATAAAAATAAATATGATATAAATTTGATGAATGTCCAAAACCGGATGTATAAAACCGGAAATGGCCATAGAAAAAAAAGGTATTTTTTTTTTTCGAAGATTTTTTTCTATAGATAGATATAACACTGCTTTATATTTGTGCCAAATCCTAGCCTGGGATAAAAAAGGGTCTAGGAGTTATGACTCTTTATTAGGCTTAAATTGATCAAAAATATCTTCATTTAATGAATACTTATGAAATAATGTTTTTTTTAAAATTATGTCTAAATGATAGGCCCTAACTTTTTTTTATTTTTAATTGTTAACATATTGTGAGTGAATAGATTTGCATTCTTACGACCCAAAAACTGTGTTTTAGCAGGTGGTCCAGGTACACATACCATGTGTATCTGCACACTACACCAAAATTTTAAGCTTATTTTAATAGGGGGAAAATTAAAACAGCTTACAAACAATAATGATCATTATAATTATCCTCCAATAAACGATTATAAACATTGTATTGCACAAAGTCTTTGCAATCCTGCCCAGCCTGGATGTTACTTCAATAAATGTAAATTTTGTCCTGGATCATCCCAAATAAAAGAAAGACTTATTATATTATTTGATACGAATTCAATAGATTATATATCATTTAAACAATGGTTGGTAGATAGAACTACGCTCGAAACGCTGACAAAATCAGCTTATGAATTCCTAGATTATTTAATTGAGAAATTAGACAATTTGATTCCACATTCATTTATAGCATCACAACAATCATTATTTCAAAACAATTTAAAATCTAATTTAAATGTTGGCGAATACTTAGTTATTGCTGACTTTTCGGAAAATTATGCATTTATAGTGCAAGACCATGCACAGGGATTTCATTGGACAAATAATCAGTCCACTATTCACCCTTTTATCATTTATTATCGTCAGGACAACACTATAAAACATATAAGTTTAGTGGTGATATCAGATTGCTTAAAGCACAATGCCTGTGCCTTTTATTTATTTCAAACTAAAATGATCTTATTTTTAAAAGAAAGATTTGATACATTGACCAAAATTTATTATTTTTCTGATTGGGGCCGTAATCCAATATAAAAATAAAAAAAATTTCATAAATCTCTATAATCATGAATGTGATTTTGGTATAAAGGCCGATTTTTTGCTACAGCTCATGGAATAAGTCCGTGCGACAGTTTAGGAGGTATTACAAAACGGCTAGCAGCTCGAGCTAGTTTGCAACTGCCATATCAAAACCATATTTTGACACCAATGGATTTATTCGACTTTGCAACAAATAATATACATGGAGTAAATTACATTTTTGTAAGCAATAATGAATACAATAATATGGAAAATCATCTAGAAAGCAGATTTTTGAGAGCATAAAAAGAATTCCGGGAACACAAAAATACCATGCTTATATTCCCCTTGATGAAAATAAAATTAAAGTCAAAATTTATACCAATTCTTTAGATAATTTAATATATGATATATTGTACATAATTATGAATTATTATATTATATGTAATTATGCATTTCAGAAAAATAAAGTTATAAATTGGTTTAGAATTATTTTGTCAAGTAATTTTCAGTCACAATATGTTAACAATTAAAAATAAAAAAAAGTTAGGGCCTATCATTTAGACATAATTTAAAAAAAAAATTATTTCATAAGTATTCATTAAATGAAGATATTTTTGATCAATTTAAGCCATATAAAGAGTCATAACTCCTAGACCCTTTTTCATCCCAGGCTAGGATTTGGCACAAATATAAAGCAGTGTTATATCTATCTACGGAAAAAAAATTTCGAAAAAAAAAATACCTTTTTTTTCTATGGCCATTTCCGGTTTTATACATCCGGTTTTGGACATTCATCAACTTTATATCATATTTATTTTTATGTCATATTAAAGAACTATTATTAAGCTACATAATAAAATAAAATTATTTTTCTAACTTAATTATTTCTCGAGATATTTGAAAATAAATGAGGCACATTTTGTCAAAAATGTACTATTTTTCCGCGCTTTAAACGCCCATATCTTAGCGAGTAAACCTTGTTGGGAGGTAAAATTTCATTTTTTTCTTAGTTATAGTTTATACTACCATTATGCAAAATTTAAGAAAAATTGAAGAGGGTCGGGTTGAGAATCGACTTTTTTTGGTTGATTTGATATGGAATTCACCATTTATATTAGTTAATTTAAATAGTATTAAAATTTAAATAGTATTAAAATTTAAATGAAAAATTTAACCAGAAGTTAGATATTTTAAGGTAATGTATGTTATACGACGTTGGTCGTCATATAGCAATTTGCTAACAATTAGAACTACCATATTTTTAATCGTTTTATATCCGTCTATTAAAGAAAATAGAATAATATGTTTATCTTCGTCTTCAGATGATTCTCCAACCAAAAAATATAACTATAAATTTAAATTAAGTATTTTAAATGGGAAATTTTTTCAAGTACTTCAACATGATCATAATAAAATTACTACAGAATCTAAAGAATGCCACAAATTTATAAGTGGTTCTGCGGACTCGTCATCAAATTTTGTCAAGCATTTAAAAGTATAATATATAATTATATAATAAATCACATTTATAATCATATTCATTATCATTTCATATATATATATGTTGCTAAATTTAAAAGTATTTTTAAATAAATTTTTATATTATTGATTGATAATGAAATTAAAATGATATATAAAAAATCTATGAAAAGAATAAGAAAACTAATATTGATAAAAAAGAGGTTGTTAATTTGAATACTAGGCCAAAATATAATCCAAATTGTTGGGGCACCATTTTTATATGATAGATAGTACTTAGCAGTGGCGTAGCTGGGAATTTTCCTTAGAGGGGGTCCATACATATAAAATCTAGGGGGAGAAGCCCCCCAGGTCCCCTTTAATGGGCCTTCGGCCCTTTTGCCCGGCCTTCGGCCGGGTTTATTTTATAACCATTTCTTCGATAATATATATTACATATATTTTTTAAATGCATCAATAATATGTTATTATAATTTAGTAGATTATTATCATTGACTTTTTAATAATACTATCCAGAATAATTTCAATAGTAAAATAATATCCTTCCACAAACATCAAAACCAGAAAAATATAAATATTAATGGTATTTATTTGATATAAAGTCACTTTTAAGTCTTTTTGAACGTATAATCTAAAAATAATTTTTGCTCTGGGAGGGGTCCAAACCCGAAAACCACCCCCGTAGCTACGCCACTGGTTATTTAATCCACCTTCCATAGGTATTTTTTTTAATTTTTACATATATGCTTAAAATATAATTTTCTTTATAAAATTAATTAAAAGAAATATTTATTAAATATAACACAATATTACCCTCCTCTGCCCCCGTTGAATGATTATTTAGCTTTGCTAATATGGTTAACAAACCAAATCGTCAAACATTGAACGATAAATTATTTGAAAAATTAATAATATTAAAAAACAATGCTGATTTATGATGCTGATATATTAATATACTAATTATATAATTATTGAAATAAATATCGCATTAAAATATATAATAAATTTGTTATTTTCTACAATTTATTTTCAAATTTTTTATAAATTTATATTATAGATAAGAAAATAAAGCTTTATACATTTTGATTTTGACTATTTAAAGTTTTTTAAAAAAAGTATCTTGTATCGTAGATACATTTTTTTTAAAAAAATACAAGTATCTAGTATCTTATATCTTATTGAAATTTTCCCAAAGTATCTAGTATCTTGTATCTTAAATACAAAATTTTATAAATTATCTGTATCTGTATCCGAATACAATTTTCTGAAAATTTGCCCAACCCTGGCCTATGACAATGACAAGTTTAAGTAATATAATAAGAACTTTGATCATTATGGTTTATACATGCGATAATTACATGCGATAATTTCTATTATTTATAAATATTCTAGTTCGTCATAGAGAATCTAAATTTAATCAATGATGTGAGTATAGCAGGAACAAATATCGGTATAGTCACATTTGCTAAAGAAGCTAAAACAAATTTATACATGGAGAATGGGATAGCATTAGACAAAATCAATCAAAAATTAATTAATTTAAAATACATGGGTAATTAAATATATATTTTATTTCTTTTCAAATATATTCATATTTCTAATTTAAAAGGATATAAAAAAAGCGCGAAAGACAAGGCACTTAAAGAAGCCTTGAAGATGCATTACCAATCTATGAGGCCATACTCGATTAAAATGGTTATAATTTTTAGTCCAAATGGTGCCAAAAATTCGAGTTCTATTACCGATTATAAAATATTGAATGATACATATAAAGATAAAGGTAATTTACTATTTTTTTTACACAATTTTTTGTTTGATTAAAGAAATCAAAATAGTCTAGATAGTTAGAAAATAATATTTAATAAAATTGATTGTTGAGGATAATTAATTGAATTAATATTTTATGGCACTCTCTTCCTTTAGGGCAGTTATCGATTTAAAGCACAATAATGAGTATATTGAGTTTTAAAGAAAATTAGGTTCAGAGGAACACCATTTAGGTTAAAATATTATATATCAATCCAAGAAATATTTATAGCTAATATTTTGTTTTTCCTTAGAACAAAGAATTTTTTCATATATAGCTTAATTCTATGCTTTAAGGATCTCATTAAAAAAAATTTTAATAAAAATAGATGTATATTTTAGTAAGTTAATGGAAATTATGATATATTCTGGCTAGAAAGTCATATTAGAATGGGAAGTATAAATTTTTGAAATTCTATTAAGCAATATTTGTTTAAATTTCCTAGCTTAATTTATTTTCCTTTATTTAAAATATTTATCTTTTAACTTGATAAAATATTAATAACTATCACAAAAGAAGATATACTAACTAAAAAAAAAATACTATTTATTTTAAAATTGAGGCGCTAATTATAAAATGTTATTAGCCAGTCCGTAATATTATAATTAAAATATAAAAAAATTTGAGATTTGATTTAGGCCATTCATTTCCAGACAAAACGTTTTTTCAAACTGTTACCAGCAATCAATTTTTTATTTCCAAAAAAATGTTAACTTCTCATATTAATTTTTTTTATATAATATAATATTTAAAAAAAACAATCTAGATCCCCATTTTTTTAATCGTAAATAGAAAACAAACTGGTTAGATTTTAATAACGATTAAATGGCGTTTTGAAATGTGGGTCAGGATTGTTTTTTATTAAAAAATTATATTATATAAAATAAAATTATTTATTATTTACTATAAACTTTTGATAACATATTATATCAGCAACTATTGAAATAAAGAGATTCTAGAAACTAACATTTTTTTGGAAATAAAAAAAAATTGCTGCTAACATCACCCAAAAACCGCTTTGAAAAAACATTCTGATAGTTGTTTTTTTAAATCATTAATAGCAAAATTTTATAAAAATATCTATATAGTATATATTAATTTTAGGATTCATTTTGAAATATTTTTTAGGTTTTCTTATTTGACAGTCAATATTTTGTTGAATAGATAATTTTGAATTAATTTTTAGTTCATTTTTAAAAAAAAGTATGAAATTTTAAACTATAGTATAATAGTAACTAATTGTATAAAAATGTATTGAAATATTAATTTTGAAAAATTGTTGCGTGTGTGTATCTTTGTAAAAGCAAGGTGGGCATATTCCCTTTGGAAAATTTTTGCTTGTTTCAAAGGCTAAAATTTATTCTAACATCCTCCAAATAAATGAATAATTTTTGTTTTATTTATAACTTATGCCAATATTTATTGTTCAATTTGTGCCTAGTAATATAATGACGAGTTTATAATTGTTATCTTTGTATGTATGCTCAAAAAACATTTTTGAAAATATATTTAAAATGAGTAACTCCCGGGATGCAGACAGGAATTAAAAAAATAGAATCGAATGCTTGTACACTGTGCTACCCATAAATTGTCTAGTTTTAAATGATGATACTAATATATTAATAAAATCATAACCTTTATGATACCATATAGTATTGTTAAACGGCCCGATTAAAGTTTATTATAACGGCCGGAGTAGAATTTTAGCCAAAATGATATTATGTAAGCCTCAAGATTTGACAAATAGAAGTCTAAATTTTTCTGCCATCTATGAGCAAAATCTTTAAGCTAATATATTATTATTTTGTCTAAAATCTTAAAATGCCCATTTAAAAAATAAACCTAAATTGGGGGGTTTCAACATTAATACTATATCATTTAAATGTACATACATTATTGAGGGGAATAGTATCATAAGATGAGAAAAACTGAAAAGTTTTAACATTAATAAAAACAATCACCTTAAAACATGAAAGAATTTATTCCTTACACGATGATCATTTAAATATGACGCTATATTTTCAGCTCAATATAATTATACATCAATAATGAAAGTATTGTCACATTTTTTGATAAAAAAAGATAGAAGTGAGGAAAGCTATTAATAATAAATCATGATTTTTTTATATGATATAAAATTGCAGAATATATTTTTGGATAAAGTCTATGAATAGTTTTAAATACTGGTTAATTATATATAAAAATTAATTTGAAATTTAAAATTAAAGCTGAATTTGGCCAAAGCGTGGGAATCAGATCCTTGTTTTAAAAAAAATGAGTTGATAATAAAAGAAAATTGATAAACTTTGCCTAAGTAAAATGTTTAAAAAGATAAATATGCTAAAATCATTTATCTATTTTCTTATATTGATAACATCTCTAATCAAATTGATGACCGAATTTAATTAAAAGTATAAAATACATTGCCATTTATAAAAATATATTTATAATAATATACTTTTATATAATATTTATTAATTGTGCCATTACTTTTATACATTTGCAATTATTTTTAAAATATGAATTGATCAGAAATGGAGTTCCTTTCCCAACAGTAATAAGTTATTAGTTTGATTAACCAAATATATTATATGAAGATTATGAGTATTATTTTACACGATCTTCACAATCAGTTAACTGTAGAGAATATCGAGAAGACCGTTTCCTTAGATATCGAGTAGCCTATGTGGAATCACTAATATAGACTGAGCATAGTAAATATTGGCATCAATAATAATTACTATGATCTATCTATGGCAAGGGTGATGATAATTGCAATGCCCCGAGACTAAGTTTAAATTAACTTTTAAAATTAAATTACCCTACCCGTTGGCATATTTTATAAATTATGCGTTAAATAAAATATGGAAACAATATTTAAATATTTCTTTTTAATAATGAAAGGAATAAAGTTAACGAACTACTCGTATTATCAAATACATTCAAAGAGCGTTTTCCACCCAAAAGGGATTTCCCATTAATTTAGGAATATTTTTTTGGAGTGGAATAGAAGCTAATTTAAATAAATTAATAATAGACCTAAACATCATTTCGCTAGGAAAAATCTATTTATACTAGCAACCTGTATACACTCAGCAGAAGAATCTTCTATATTCCTGGGTTAATACTGAATGTAAAAGAAAATCTTTATGTCTTACTACTCTCGACGTAATAATAATTATTAAAGACATTTATATAATAACTAAATTTGATTTCCATACATAATTAAAAATATTTAAAATATTATTAAATTTTATTGAAAATACAGGGTTTCCCATTTAAAAAAGGAAAAGTCCCAATCAAAAAAGGAAAAGTTTTAATCATAAAAGGAAAAGGATCAAAAAAGGAAAAGGATCAAAAAAGGAAAACGGTCAATCATAAAAGGAAAAGACCAAATCATAAAAGGAAAAGTGTCAATCAAAAAAGGAAAAGTCCCAAAGGTTTAGGAAAAAGTTCGATCAAAAAAGGAAAAGTGTCAAACAAAAAAGGAAAAGGTTCAATAAAAGGAAACGTGTCAAACAAAAAAGGAAAAGGTCTAGTCAAAAAAAGGAAAATTGTCTATCAAAAAAGGAAAATTCTAATTAAAAAAGGAAAATTGTTATTTTTTAAATTTTTTTCCTTGTCAATTTTTCTTAAATATTTATTTATTTTTATTAATCCTTCCTATTTTATTTCTAACTTTTTGCGATTTCTAATTTATTTTTCTTACTATCTTTTCTCAATTTAATTCTTTTGTCTTTTTAAAAACAATTTATTTTTTTCATCATAATAACAATATTTTGACTTTTTATGATATTTTCTATTTCTAACTTTTTAAATCTCTAAGTCATATCTTTTCTCAACCTTTTTTTCTTCTCATTTTTGATAATATTCTGTTTTGTAATTATTTTTAATTTTCGCTTAATTTTTATTTCTCAATGGCAGATAATAGAATTTTATAGATAGAATTTAAAAATCATAATATTTTATTAATTTATATATCGTTTGGTATTACAGTTCAAATTCATTTAATTTTATAATGTCGATTATAACCAAACGATTAATTTACTTCAGAAATTGTAATTAAATAATTTGATATGTAAAAATTCTAATAAAAAAATTGTCTGCCATTGAGAAATAAAAATTAAGTGAAAATTAAAAATAATTACAAAAAAAATTATCAAAAATTAGAAGAAAAAAAATCTATAAAGATCAGAAAAATAAAGATTAAAAAGAGATTAAAAAAGTTAGAAATATATGTAAAAGATAATAATATAAGGAGAATAAATCATAAAAAGTCAAAATATTGTTATGTATGATGAGAAAAAAAAAAGAATTGTTAAAAAAATGGAGTAGAGAAGTTAAGAAAAATAACAAGGAAAATTTATAAATTATTTTTAAAAAGAAAAATGAATTATCAAGAATGAGAAGAAAAATAAATTGAGAAAAGATAGTAGAAAAATAAAGATTAAAAATAACTCAAAGATATCGCAAAAAGTCAGAAAAAAATAAGAAGGAATAATAAAATAAATAAAAATTTAAGGAAAATTGACAAGAAAAAAAAATTATAATTTTTTTTAAAAATATTTTAAAATAACTATTTTCCTTTTTTGATTGGCACTTTTCCTTTTTGATTGGGACTTTCCTTTTTTGAATGGGATACCCTGTATATTAAGAATCATTATCAAAATATTAAAAGATATAAAAATAAAATTAAGGACTAATGCATGAACTAGTGTTGTTATAACGCCAAGTGTCGCGACCCCAATCCAAAATTCGGGTCATTTTTTTCTACCTCGACCAAATCCTGGGTCATTTTTTCGACTCCAACACAAAGTTTCGGACTTATTTTTATCTCGACTTGAGTCGAAGTCGAAAAAACTACCTCGATTCAAAATCTGGTTTTTTCGACTCCAACTCAAAATTCGGGTTGTTTCTTTACCTTATGTCGAAGAAGCTGTAAAAACGACCTCGACCCAAATCTTGGGTCGTCCTTCTTTCAACTCCGATTTAAAGGTCAAGTTGTTTTTACGGCTTTGATCCAAACTTCTCGTCGATTTTTTTAAAATCGGCCCAAAATATGGGTCGTTTTTATTAATTCATCCTAAAGGGTTGTTTATTTTGACCCCACTCAAAATTCGACCCGAACTCAATCATGGTATAAATGTTATATTTCTAATTAAGTTTATGATTGAATATATTTTTTTTATTTTGAATAAGTTTAAATTAAAATTAAAATAAAATATAGTTTTTGGAAGGGAAGCCTTGAAAAGTGGCAATTATCATATTTGATATTTTTAAACTTCTTTAAAGATTTTTAGGCAATTGGGTAACAGTATATATTGTAAACATATTAAATTAAGGTTCCCGTGAGATGATAGAAAAGTGAAAATTGTCATAATCGTTATTAATTTTTTTAAGGCATGTGGGTTAAAAGTAAAATATATTTTATAAACAAGTTAAACTTAGATTTCTTTGAAAATGTACCATAGAATAGTGATATTTATCATGATCGTTATTTTTTTTATTTTTTTGAATAAGCAAACAGATAAAAACATAAACACTATACATGTTAAATTAAATTTTAGTGATGATGAACAATAAAAGAGTGGCAGTCATAATTGTTATTTTTAAATATTTTTGATTTTTTTTAAAGTAAATTAAAATTATACATTGTAAAAATGTTAAATCAAGATTTCAGTGAAGATGTACCATAGAAAAGTGGCAATTGCCATAATTGTTATTTTAATTTTTTTGAAGTAAATTGGTAAAAATATATATGTAAACATGTAAAATCATTATTTCAGTGATGAACCATAGAAGAGTCAAAATTGTATAATCGTTATTTATAAATATTTTTCAATTTTTCTGAAGAGCAAATGGGTAAAAATATAAATTGTTAACATGTTAAATTAAAATTTCAGTGATGATGAACCATAAAAGACTGACAATTTCATAATCGTTATTTTTAAATTTTTTTGAGGGAAATGGATAAAGATATAAATTGTTAATATATTTAATCAAAATTTCAGTGATGATGAACCATGGAAGAAAGACAATTGTCATAATCGTTATTTTTAAACATTTTTAAAGCAAAAGGGTAAAATTATATGTTGTATATATGCTAAATAGAAGTATCATTTATCATGGAAAAGTGACAATGGTCATAATCGTTATTTTTAAACTTTTTTGAGATTTTTTGGAGCAAATAGGTAAAATATATAATATAAACATGTTAAATTAAGATAGCAGTGAAGATGCATCAGAGAAAAGTGACAATTGTCATAATCATAATTTTTTAACTTATTATGAAGCAAATGGGTAATATATTATAAACATGATAAATTAAGATTTCAGGAAGATGTACCATATAAAAATGATAATTGTCATAATCGCTATTTTTAACCTTTTTGAATTTCCTTGAAGAAAATGACTTTTGAAACAGTTAAAAAAATTTCTAAAATTGGGTTATTTTTTTCGAGTGTCTTTTTCTCCTGTGTACTTTTTTTCGAGTTCTAGGACATTTATGATAGTGATTCAAATTTTACATAATGCGTTTGTGGGAAAATGTCAATACAGGAAAATTACAATTTAAAATGTTGTTTTATTCATTTCAGATTTAAATTTCTATTTCTTGTAAGCTGTAAAGATAAATAGGGTTGTATCATTATTTTGCTAATTAGTAACAACAAATCTTTAGATTGCAGTTGCATATTAAAAACATGTACAAATTCCCTACATGTGAAAGCAAAGGTAAATATGCCCTCCTCAATTCATTTTCAAAAATTTGTCAAAATCATTAGATAACTTTGTAAAAATTTTTTAATATTCCAATTATAAACTATAATATAATAAAAATAAAAACGCTCATTCTATAAAAACGGAATTGGGACTACAAGTTCTCAAAAAACAAGAATAATTATATTATAAAATAGTAATTTTAATTTATTGTTTTAAAAATTAAAATTCATTGGGTTCTGGTGTAAGGGTTCTTATTTACAAACTATTTTTTTAAAAAATTAAAATTCTGCTAAACATATGTCACAAGGGAAGAGATAACGATTGGTAAAATAAGACAGTATTTGTTAATTTAGACTATTTGTTTTATTTTCTTGACTATCTCAACCGTATGAGAATTTACATTTTTAAAAAATGAAGTGATGCATGTGAAGTTTCACTTTAAGGATTTATCTAAAGTTCAATGTACAAAACCATCTGGCCATAAGCCATCCACCTAATAATAAATTAGCTGGCTCCAGGATATTATTATGGCCTCTTATAAGAATGACTAATAACTGAATTAATCGTGACATGCCTTGCATGTCTTCCAAGACTATATATACATTATAACAGAGGCCTAGCCTTTACAAACTCAGGGGGCTCAAAAAATTTTTTTTTAATTATTTTAAAAATTACCCTTTTTTAGTTAACATTATCCAAAATTACCATTTTTTAGTTAACATTATCCAAAATTACCTTTTTTATAGCTAACATTATCTACATTATCTTCTATTTTTAACTAACATTATCTTAAATTACCTTTAAAACTTTTCTTGAGCATTTTAGCTAGACATTTTTAGAACCAATGAAGTGTCTTATTAAAATTCATTTATGGTTTAAATTTCAAATATCAAAGGTTTATTACTTTTAAAATTATTTGAGAAGAAATTACCTGCCCCGGGATAACACTATTCCCAGTCTCCCCTAATCATATTTTTAAAATCAAAATTTTAAAAAATCAGATTCCATTTTATATATATATTCGATAATCTATTTTATTTATTTATTTGATAATCAATTTTATTTATCAGCTACATTTCTTTGGAACTAAATTTCGTGTCTCTAGGCAATTCATGTTTAAATTTATTTGACCTTTAATTCGGTTTAGAATACATTGAATAAGAACGATTTTATTTTTCATGATGCATTTATTATGCTAAAAAATGGCTCTATATAGCTATAAAATTATATAGTTAGTTTAACATAAGGCCAATGATATGTATATATATACTACTAAATTGGCGATACATTCCATACATCGGAGTCAACTGTAGCACTATTGATGCAAACCACAAATGACGCTACAGATGAACTTCTATGTATGGACACTTTTAAATGCATTTAATGAACGAATCGTTAATCTAGTTAAGGCTAAGAAAATTGCAAAATTTGTCTATTGATTTGGTGGATTAAATCATTATTTTTGAAAAAAATATCAAATATTTTATTAAATGCTTTGTATTTGTCTGTCAGATGAAAACTTAGCCAAGATTTTGCTCATCACATCTTCCATTACTTCTATTCGTCAATTAGATATGGTTACAATGATTATATATAGTTATGATTAATATAATGTTTGATGAAAGTTAACACTAGCTAACACTCATAGTATCTATTACATAATAAAATTATAGTTTTCCTGCCATGGAATAAATATGCAAAGGATTAAATATATTATTATATAATATATAATATATGTTATATTTTTTATTAATTAAAATATCATTTTTATGTTTTTTATAAATACATAGTATATTCTCAAAATATTATTTACACAAATTTTTTATAGTATCAATTTGTATTATACTAAATATCTGTTTAGAATAAAAAAAAATATATGTTTGTTAAATAACTCGTTTTGAGCCGATTTTTAAAAGCGGCTAACTCAGTGTTTTATCCAGAAAAATATTATGCAAGCCTGAAAATTTTGCTCATGGAAGGAGCAAAGGTCTAAACATATAGTATCGAAATTTCGAGGCTCAAGTCAATATTTTTCTGGCAAAAATATTGAGTTAGCCGTTTTTAAAAATCGGCTCAAAACGAGCCAATTAATAACATTGCTAATATACTTGCTTATTAAATGATAATACTCGCCGAAAAATATGATAATAATTTTTAAATCCGGACCGGGCCGTAAAAAATTTTTGAAAAAAAATCCGGGCCGGGCCGAAAATTTTTTAATCTGGGCCGGGCCGTACAAATGGTACCTCTGCAGGTCTCTGGAATATAGTTTGAGCGCAAATGATCGGTATATAAAAAGGATAAATGAAAATAAAACATATTTAAATTAAATTAATTACCAAATTTCCATTGATGAACAAGAGTCGAGCAGTTTTAAGTTATTTTTCATTCAAATGATATTTTAAAGACGGGGAAAAATGTTGTTTATAAAATTCGTAATTTTTTTTGTTTTAAATATTCCTATATCAAAAAGAATTAAATAAGAAAATATATATTAAAATTGTAAAATTATATTCCTGAAAAATTAATTTAAAAAATTAAAATTCCGTGATTCATGGGAAATATGTTTAAGCCAAATCACCCCCGGCAAAAATTTTGCGAAACCCGTCAGGCCAATTCACGCCTAATAATTTAAAATTTATTCACACTCACGCCGGTAATTTTACAGCCCGTGCCCACTTCTAATATAGACCATATAACATTTTTTCTGAATATATAAAAAATCGTAACCCCCCCCCCCCCCCTCCTCAAAATTTTAAAGAAATACACTACTGGATATTAGTTATCTTTGTCCATTTCTTTATGAAAGTTATCTCTATTATTTGTTATAAATTATTTTTTATTCTAGGGAAAAGAAATATTCATTATTTTATAAAAGTATAGACTTAAAAAGATTTCATTAATATTTTTAAGTTAATTAAAACATTATTAAAATTTCATTTGATGTATGGAAATAGGTAAAATATTATTAATGTGACCGTGAGTAAATGGTAACTCTTTAAACAGATTTTATTAAATTTAATTCTGGATTACGTACATACATCTATAAAGAGTTCGGGCATAAAAACGATTTAAAAACTCTAATAACACTTATTAAACTAAGAGTGCTGTAATAAATTAGATAAAAATAAATGAATACATTGAATTATAATTTATCTTTCTATTTTTTTAAATTAAAATCTGTAAAGTCAGTGCAGTTACTAATATATTGATCGGCTACGCTAATTTACCTAAAAACGGTGACCGATTTTAATGTAATATTTGATATAATTGCTAATTTTAAGATAGGCGAGAACATAAATTTAATTATAGTTAAAAATTATATTTAATAAAATATAGGTATAAAATTATTTGGTGTGGTAATGGGAGGTCAAGTTGATCATAAAGAAAATTCTATTGAATCAATAACCGAGACATTTTATCCCTACATTCATGTTCCGCCTATATGCGACTTATTGTAAAGCATTTTACAACATTCCATTTTTGACATATTACCCATCTTTCCAAAATTAGCTTACAGTATATAAACAATTTATATTATTAGGATATTGTTCTCTTATAAATAATAGTATACATATAATTAGATCTTCTCTATGTGTATGTATTTTTATTTTTATTTCATACTTTATCAAATGTGTTATTTATATATTTATAAAAGTGCGTACAATTTTCAAAATTGTATAAATTTTGACTCTAAGCCTCCTTTATGTCTTTTAATTATAGTAACACATGTTATACGCGTTTATGAAATGAAGAAATGGTATTTATAAATAAAATATTTAAAAAAATTTTATACTTGATGAGAAATGGAGAAAATGAACAAATATCTTAATTACAAATCTAATTTCAACAGTTTCCATTATAGGAAAATCAATTTAAAGTGGGAGGGGGTTGTCGGGAAGGGGAACATAGGCATAACCAGATGGAGGGAGGTGACGGAAAATTCCCCCATTCGGAAATATACCTGTTCTTGTAAATATCATTCTACAAATGAAAGATATTTCCTCACATAACCCCCCCCCCCCTCCAACCTCGTCTCCTCAAAAATTTATATAATATATTATTTTAAACAAAAATTTGAAAGAAAAACTAGTAAAAATTAATATTTTTTAAAAATAACGACTATAATTTAAAATTATTAAAAAAATAACATTTTTATAAAAAAAGTGAAAACTCAAATATATTTTTATCTAACATAGCTAAAGGCCTACAATAAGTGGAACTAATGACTCCAATAAAATATATGGAAGAAAACCCTGTCTAATCCCCCTCCACTAGCAAAATTCTGGCTACGCTTATGAAGGGATTCTATTTTGAATATATTTTTTTCGAATTTTTAACATAATAAAAAAAATAAGTGCAGTCATAACCATTTACATATAATTTAAGTGCAATTTTTAAATGCGAGCGAAATTTTATAGGCTCCATTTATATGCTAATATCTTTATTTTAATAAGATAAATGAAAAAATGCTTCAATTTATAAATTTGAAATTAGTGAGTGATAAGCAATTAAAAAATTTGTGAATTAGCTATTTCCCACCAAATCCCAATTTTATAATTCATGATTTAAAATATATTCTATGAAATTATTATATTAATTTTTAGAAGACCTTCAAGACTTTAACCCCCCTAAGTAAAAGGTTAAGGTAATTAATGAACTGAAAACCTTGACAAAAAATAATTCTGCAATATTCTACGATTGTTATGTTTCAACAATTTATAAAATAGAATCTAACAAAAAATAACCTGACAAATAAACGACCAATAAGGAATAAAATACCAAAATAAATGTGTTATTCATGATATAAACAAATGATGAGCAAAAATTGTAACAAAAATGTCCCAATCATGAGAGAGAAAGCAACGATTTACAGATAACATTTAATGAAGGTATTTTTTTAGTGTCTATAAAATATATTTTTTTAAATTCTGGGCATTTTTAAAAACAGTTAGCTCTATAGATAATAAGAAAAGATGAAATATAGATATTATCAATGTAGGAGCTAATTTTTCTTAGACGCTTATGATAAAATCTGACCAAGTGAATCATTAATTAAGAAGGCTAGAAATTGAAATGAGTAGCTACCAAACATTGATATAGTTGGAGTTATTATTTATAGTGTGTAAGATTTGTATCATTGTGATGCTGTTTGAAAATGTTAGAATCTAAAATTATTCATTGTAGAAAAGCAGTTATTTAGGCCTAATGCCATCAAGTCATTATACTAATTAGAAATAATATTCTTATAAAAATTATTAAATGTTAGTCATTATATAAAATACAATTAGACTTTATATTTATATAAATTTCTTACCGATTAAGAGGAACTATATTAATGAGTCTATGTTATAATGATTTTATTTTAAGATTAAATATTTCATATGTTTATGAAATTTATTTTTATTTTATTTAAATAGCATAAAAATATAAATTGCAAGATATAAAATTTTTCAAAATGTTTTAATATACATTATATATATATAAATACCTTAAATTTATATAAAATTTTAGTTATTATTTTCTAATAATCTCAATAAATATACTAATAAATAATTATAATAAACGTTTTTTTAAAACAAAGCTCTTTTGAGTAAACAGATGTTTTGGAAAAATTATTATTTTCTGTATGTTGCATCAACTCTATTATAATTCCCTATATTTTTAAAAATTATGATATCAAGCTTTAATAAAAATTAAATTATTGTTTAAAAATTATGATATCAAGCTTTAATAAAAATTAAATTATTGTTTAAAAATTCATATATATATTATATATATGTGAATGCAAAAAATTAATAATATATAATAAGAAAATAAAGTAACAATAAAATTTCCACGAGATTAATCATTTTTAAAAAATTTAATTTGTATATTTTTTATAACAAAAATAGCTATTTAATTTACAACAGAATATGAATATAATATATATAATATAAAATGATATAAATTTAAAATTCATGTAAAAATTTTTTGGAAGAAAAGATAAATTGATAAATTACAAAAGGAAAGAAAAATTAAATATAACCCCATATAATTCAGGAATACATAAAAGTTTATAAAAGACAGGAAAATATGTTTATAAAATGAGAAAAAAAATATTGACCTAAAAATATTATATTTTTAACTAATTTATTTCTAATATATATTTTTTAATTTAAGCTTCTTTTCTCGCAAATAACATATGGTGTGTCAAATCTGGAAAAATAGACAGTCAATTATATTAGAAAATACATAATTGTCTAATATAAGGGGAGCCTTTTTATGTTATATTAAATTTTTAAATTCAAGTGTTTGAAAAGAATATTTTATTTGACATATTCTTGTGGCACTAGATGAGGGGTATATAAGCCCCTCCTCATTATTTATATTATTAATTAAAAATAATTAATATCATAAAATCATCAAGATCTTTTATTAGCTTTAATACAAGTCAAGCAATTGACCTTATTCTCACTTATTAATTTTCTGACAATGTCCCGGAAATATAATTGAAAATGACACTTTTTTATATTCAAGACCTCATCAGTTTATAATTGTTTAATCTGTAGAAATATCAGGAATCATATCTTATGAGTATTAGTTTGGTTTAAAATATCTTTTACCTGCATGCATCCACTTATTTAAAAGAGCTTTATTGTTAATTGTTAACCTAGATAATTTAAAAAATCAATAACCACTTAAAAATAATATTAATCAAAATTATAGAATTATATTTTTACCTAATTTTTCATTAAATAAATATTCAATTGAAAAATATATAGAATTATTTTTAATATTTTAAATTTTTAAAAATATATATAAATAAATGCTTATACATACATATATTTCAGTAACTATTAATTAATTGTTAAAGGATAACCCTTATTTCTTGCACATGGTTTAATTCATTCAAATTAATAATTATATAATATCATATAATTCATCTAGATCATTTATTAATGCTTTGATTCATTCAAATTAATAATTAAAAAATTTATATATATATATATATTAATTGTTTAATATCATTGGCGTACGCAGCGGAGGGGGGGGGGAGGCAGGGGGCAAATCCTCCCCCCCCCCCTCAAAGCCAAAAAATGCAGATGCCAGGTATATTTTTCAAAAATATTATTGTTTATATTAATTTATATTTGTTAATATTTATTCGTATCTCATATAAAATATATATTTAATTACATTTATTATCACATTCATAAGTTATTTTATCAATTAATTTCGATTTCAAGTTTTCCGGCGGAATATTTACTTATTATTTTCAAATATTTAGTGACGTAATATTTATCTACCATTTTCAAATTTCTAGTCAAATAATAATTATTTCTGAAACTTCTGGTCCTTCAGGGAAAAAGTTGCAACCTTGTCCAACGAGATAGAGTCTCTGCCCTCAAGCAGTAACAGCTTTTAAGGAAGAAGAGCCAATTATTTGCTATTACTGAAATATCACAATGGCCCTAAAAGAAATATTTCCTCAGAAGCAAGAAAATTATTGGATTCAATGCTTATTCCAAATTGTATTTCTCATTAGAATGTATTATTTAATTATACAACTATTTTAAGTATTACTTTTCAAAAACATGACATTGACTTGATTAAGAAGATGAGAATAGCGGAGAGCATTTTATCAGAACTCAAGGAAATTAGGGCTAATGTTAATGAAGAATTTTATATTTTATTGTTGAGTCAAAAGCAGAGCTATACGTGTTTAATATTTGTCTCCCTCGACTTGTAGCAAGGCAAGCTCATCGTCAAATAGGATCAGTAGAAGAGTATATCTTAGATACAGATACATTTATAACCCAAATAAATGAATTTTTTATTCATCATGCAGCACTTACTAATCTGCAAATATTACTTCCACAAAAGCCTTCCCAACCTTTTTCAGATGGTGATAGAAAAAAAAATATTTGTTAGATTTTTATTATTAAGATGTTAAAGTATCTTATGATGCCTTACTAGCTGAATAACTATGTTTATAAGATTAACTATGGTTGATATAGTCCCAAAAAATGCTATGGATGCTCTGCATTATTTCAAACACATTTTAGATTAAATTCCCAATGTATTAAAAGGGTTTATAAACTCTTCCCATTAATAAACTAATGAGAGAACATTCTCTTTCTTAAGAAGAATAACAAAGGCCTGCAGAAGTACCATTTGCAGGGCACGGCCCGGATTTTTTTTAAAGATTTTTTACGGCTCGGTTTAGGTTTTTTTTTAAATTTTCAGGCCCGGCCTGGCTTTTTTTGAAAAAATTTTTAGGCCGGCTCGGCTTTTTTTAAAAAATTTTCAGACCCGGCCCGGATTTTTTTAAAATAAATTATATTTATTTTTGATTTTTATAGCTAATAATAACGATTTCAAATATAGCTGTTTTAAAAAATACAGCCCGGTCTGGGTGTTTTTTTTTAAAATTCAAGCCCGGCCCGGATATTTTTTTAAAAAATCAAGCCCGGCCGGGGTATATTTAAAAAAAATAAAATACTGTCCGGTCCAGTGCCGGGCCTGCAGGTCTCTGAAAAAACATACCAAGAAGTACAACATCTGAAAGTAGATTGAAAGGTTTGGATCTTTTGAATCATAGGCATTTGACGACAAGCAAGGGTGAGATAATTGAATAATTAGCTCAATCCCAACGAAGATTGGATTTTACATTGTAAATATATAACATACAAAATACAATTATTCCTAAGAAACCTTTTGTGTAAAGGCTCAAAAAATTCAAATTTCTATTTTGGGTCATTTAAGTGATTCTTTACATATAATTTTTTTATAATTCTCATTAATTTAAAATTGTGTATTAGGAATATTAATCCTAATAAATTTATGCTTGATATTTTTAAAAAACAATAATATTTATTTAAAAAATTTATTATCCCCCCACCAGACCAAATTCCTGCGTACGCGCCTGTTTAACATAGTAGTGAATTTTGAATTATTAAGATATTGAATTAAAATAAATTCTTCTATTGAAATTACCACGTATATAGGTCTAACGATTACGACTAATTATTAGCTATTTTAATATAATTAACGACTACGACTAATTATTAGCTATTTTAATATAATTAACGACTACAACTAATTATTAGCTATTTTAATATATATCGTTTTACAGTGACGTCACTAGGGGAGGGGGGCACAGGGGCTCGAGCCCCCTAATAAAATTTGAATAGCCCCTGAAGCAAAAATATTTTTTTAAATGTCTCCTTAATATCCCCGTGAACTAAAAATTTTATTTTTGATTGTCCCCTGAACGATTTCTTTTATAATTCTATTAATTTTATTCTATTCTTTAAAAAATTAATAAGACTATTTAAATTTAAATGAATACTATTCTAATTATTAGATTAGATTACATATAAATTATATTTTCACTATGTCAGCTTGCAATCTAATAATGTGTTAAAAATAGAATAATAATATCTCTCACTTAATATTAATTAAGCATTAACAGTTGAAGCTCGATTGACTTTTATTATTTAAATTATTATATAACCCTAATTAAATAAATTAATCATTTATTAAATGAAAATTAACAAATTTAATATTGTAATTAGCCGAGTTCAAAATAAAAAATCAACTATATTATTCATTTTTGAATTTAATTATCATGCCTCTTCCTAAAAATGTTTTCAAGGTTCAAATAAGTATAAGAGATTTCATTATAAAAAGTAAGTAGATATGTAGTTTATAATCCTCTATTATATATAATTATTTATAAAATATTAGGCAAAATGCTACTTTACAGACGTATTTTGATAGTTATATAATAGATTACAGTTAATATATTAATAAATTTTATTAATAAATGCTTTTGATAATAAATATAAGTAATTACATTTAATTCTTTAATGCCATCTATTTATATTCACAAATATATTAAAAATTAAATATCTTGTTATTCATCCCGCAATGAATGTAATAAATTAGATTTCTTTTCTTTTTTTTAAGGAAAGCTATTTTTCTTCTTCTTTGAAAAACAGTTTTGAGTTAAATTTTTAGAACGAGTATATTTTATATTATTACAAACTACTATAATTTTAAGATATAATATACTAACTAGAAGTGGTTCGACAATAATATATAAAATCTTAATTGCTTTTATCATATTATTCTGGTTCTTATTTTATAGTAACTAAATGTTTTATTTCTAATATGGCATCCTTGCCCTGTAAATAACTTAAGTCTACAATATATTTTCATAATTTCTTCTAAATTTTTTTAGTGTTTTTGTTTTATCAATTTATCTAACATAATAAATTCTGATATGAGTTAACATCATAAGTGTCATGGCTATGACTGCAAATTAAGCAGCATCTATTATTTGTGTAGCTATGTAAGTTAAGATTATTACTACTGCTGAGAGAATATGATTGCATATTTTAGATAAGCAATCATGGTCAACTGTATAGTCGTTTTTATATCATTAAAAATGGAAAATAATCTTTTAGAAATTTGATATCTCATCTCGATTACTTATCTAGCTTCCATCAAAGAGGAAGCTCTAACCAAGATATAGTTTTATGATTGAATTGGTCGTTTATATTCTCTACTTCATGAATTGTTGATTTGGTTAAGCCTATAAATCTTTCCTTATTAGTCCATTCTATAAAACATTGTCTAAAATGGTAACAGAGAGTTATATTACTTTCATGACCTTTTGTCAATGTAAGTTGCTAAGAATTATATTATATTATGTGGTTTGAGGCATATGTATTGTGGCAACGCCCTTTACTCTCAACCCTTCCCTTTAATAATATATCTTATAAATCCAAAAGTCCTTTTATTCACAATGATAAAATAACAACTAATATAAAAATATATAAACAAATACCAATAACTATCACATTACAAAATCGGTACCTGTAATCCAATATATCTTCTTTGTTCTTTTCCAGCTGGCATCTCCTGATCTCACCTTCTCTTTTCTTCCACCAAAGAAATTAATTCTTCATGTCATAAAAATTTACTGGCGTTTAGTATATTATATTAAATTTATTTCTTCTTTTTTCTAATTGCTACAACACGCCCACCCTCCACAGGCCCAGCGTCCCTCTTTCTCTAGGTATCGAATCGCCCATTTGAATTATATTAACTTTCGGTACGCCTTGAAAACGTTCAGGGAATTTATCGAATTGCCTCCTTTTAGGATGATTCATAGTATAATATCTCCTATACATTTCAATATATAATCGCTGGAAAACATATTATCAATAATGACATTTACATCGTGGTATCCCTATTTATAATCTATGGAACATTAATATTGACAATGTAAAATCAGCAAAACATAATAATTCATTCATTTTAATACATTTGGGAAATAGGAGCTATAATATACATTATTCGGGGTCTGATTAATGAGAATTAGGAAATAATGATTTTACATATAATACTGTAATGTAAACAAATGGTTTATGTATGAAATGCAATTTAAACAACATGTAATTTTCCTTCGGTCATGTGAAAAAAAAACAAAGCTACATTTTTTATATATATCTCCTAAAATAGATAGAAAAATCTATTTTTAGGTATTGAAAATAATTACGAAAATTTGCCGAACAAAGATTTTAAATAAAATTACAAGGAATATGTATAGACATAAACTTAATATTTTATAAGGAGGAAAAATATATAATACGTAGAAAATAAAATATTTTTCTCCTAGGAATTACTCAGTATCCTAAGAAAAATATACCATTTCTACTTAACCTTGCCATCACAATTAGCACGGATTCACAGAAATGTAGAATGCAAAGTAACATAAATTGAGAATATAATGGGTTATATGGTATATATGTAGAGAATTTTTAATATAACATTCACAATATAAAATAATCTGAGTTTTTTCTTTTTTTTAAAAAAAAAATACATGTTCATAATATACATAGTAAAATGTGATGTGCTATAAAATTATTACAGATAAAAAAAAAAATGTAATACACAAAATAAATTTACAAAAAAAACTTTCTCAAGTATTTACACTAAACAATATTACCATCTTAAGGCATACCCATCAACACATGGCTGACCTTATCCAGAAAAATATTTTCCTTTTAATAAAAATTACAATAAACACAGTAAAATACATGAAAATAAAAATTTTTATAAAATTTTATAATTTAAAAAAATATATATTAAATATAAAGATTTCATATTTAAAAAAAAAATATTCAGTACCATAATTTCTACCAATATATCATATAAATATATGCCAAATTTATATATATATCAAACTTATACTAATATATCATATAAATCCATACCTAATCTTTATATATATCAAATTCATATTTTGCCCATATATCATATACATCCATACAAATTTATAAATATATCTAATTCATATTTTGCCCATATATCATATAAATCCATGCCAAATTTATATATATATCAAATTCATATTATGCCCATATATCATATAAATCCATGCCAAATTTATATATATATCAAATTCATACATTAAATCATAAATAATTAAATATATCATATGTGTAATTCACATTATACCATATTTCATAAAAATGGTTAATTACTTCAAAATAAACAACATTAACTCACCCTCAATAGATCCCTTATTAATATATCAACCTTAATTGAAACTGGATTACATATATAATATAGTAATATTAATTGATATAAAAACCCAAATGCATAATTATATAACAAATACTTTATTACAAAAAATCCACTTCTATATATATTTTCATAAATCCCCAATTACACAAATTTATATCTTAATCACACTTACAATCACCAATTGAAAACTTCCCTGCTCATGATAATCCCCAACATTTAAATATTCAGCAATCTCTGTCCTGCATATCTTGAGGTCTGATTTTCCTATGATGGAATACCTATAACACCATTCAATGAGTATTAAGGCCTACCAAATAATAAGACACTACCTATTGTCAAACATTGGATGTAAAATATAAATCTAGACATATAATATAACAAATATTATTGTCTTAAATGGCCAAAATGAAGACATCTAATACCACAAATATTATTGTCTTAAATGGGCCAAAATGAATCAAATATCATTAACCCTTAAAGTTTATTTTTAAGGTAATATATTAATTACTATAATAAATTCACGATTTTATTTTCATTTTCAGGCCTAATACTCATTACATACTTTCTATCCTTTTCTTTTTTTTTGCTAAACATCTAAAATAAAATTCTAAAATCCCTTAATCTCACCTCTTTCTGACAACCTGTATAGTAGTTAATAATTACAACATGTACCGAAACCCTTATGCTGCCTATCCTGGTTCACGGTAAACAACTGTGGCAACGCTCCTTACTCTCAACACTTCCCTTTAATAATATATCTTATAAATCCAAAAGTCCATTTATTCACAATGATAAAATAACAACTAATATATAAATATAATATAAACAAATACCAATAACTATCACATTACAAAATCGGTCCCTGTAATCCAATATATCTTCTTTGTTTTTTTCCAGCTGGCATCTCCTGATCTCACCTTCTCTTTTCTTCCCCCAAGGAAAATTAATTCTATATGTCATAAAAATTGACTGACATTTAGTATATTATATTAAATTTATTTCTTCTTTTTTCTAACTGCTACAACATGTATGAATTAATTAACCTTTTTTATCACCTGTAATTCTTTAAATGCAAAATTTTTTTATATCAGCAATCGAAAACATTTTATACTGTATAAAATATTATTTTTAGAAATGTCTTGTATTGCTTTAATTATTTATATGCTAGTTAATTTTGTATGCAATATATTAATATAAAATCTGACCGAAGGCCGAGCAAAAGAGGGTCGAAGGCCCACAAATTAGGGGGTAAGGAGGGCGAAGTCCTCCATAAAAATTTTTTTAGTTGAGCCACCTGAGATTGTAAAGGCTAGCGACGCCCCTGTCGTTTTATTATTTTTTTAAAAGTGTCACATCTTATTTATTAATTGATTAATTCGAATGTTCCATTCTTTTTTATAAAATATATAATAAATAACATTTAATACAATTTATTAATTTCATTCAAACATTTTAAAGTTAGATTTCCTCAATAAACTTCTTTGTAGGTTTACGGTTTCTTGATGAACAACAATGCAGTATTTGTACCTGCTTCATTTATTGGAACAACTATTTCTGTAACCTTCGATGAACTTTCATGAAGGGTTGCCAGGTCAAAATTTTCAAATTGCGGGAGAAATTTGATATTTTGCGGGAGAAATATGAAAATTGCGTTAGAAATATAAAAATTGCTAAAAAAAAATTTGCGGGCCCGGCCGGGATTTAGAATTGATTTAATTATCCGCCTATTATTTTTTATAATTAGTTTATATAAATACAATGTCGATAACTATTTTTCAAAATAAAATAACATCTTGATTTATTAAAATATATTGATCTATAATAAAATCAACGATCCTTTTTGAATATAAAATAATGTAAACAAGATATAAAAAAAAAACAAACGATTTTAATTTTACAATGTAAAAAATATATTTTATGCGAATGTCCCGCAAAACATCCGCAATTGGAAATCTGCTTTTTAAAGAATTGAGTCAGCACAATGTTGGTTGCGATATCTTCCTATTACCTGCCATCGATAGAATCTTAAAATTTTATAAACCTTTAAAAATATATTTCTTAAATAAAGATTATAAAATCTGTCCTAACATGAAATTTTTTTTCAATAATGAATGGCAGAGGTATATTTAGGATTGATTTCACATGTAAGAAATCTACTACATGCTGTTAATGTCCAGTTGCAATCAGAAGAATCTTAATAAAGATTCACAAAATTATGCAGCAGATGTGTCCATCTTTACAGTTAAAAAGTAACAATAATTTTATGGCGCCGTTGACAAAACTATATTAAAATGTTCAAATATTTTAAAAATACCGATAGACATTGGTGTCTTGTTTGAGGAGATTGTAATGCTCTTTATTTTTGATTTACAAAGTAAAAAATATATTTATTTTATGCGAATGTATAAATAAGATTTTATAAAATATAATAAAAATATGGAAAATTAAATGGTTATGATGTTAATTATATTTTATTTGAGATTTAAATAATGGAACTAAACGTTTACCATCGTTATTGAGATATTTATAAAATTCCTGGCATGACATATTATAAATTTTAACTATTAGCTCTGCCTCTAATGTTGTTAAAGCAATTCGATTTCTCTCCTTTTTCCAGGCAGTCCTCATCAGGCTAAAAATGCGCTCGGATGAGGCATTAGAATGAGGTAAGGAGAAGACATACTCGCATATTTTTTTCCAAGCATGGGGATTTATTGTTAATACGAAACAAACCTATTTCTCCTCTACTTTTAAACCATCTAACTATAAGTATTCTCACTAATCATAAAAATAGAGAGAATTACAATCTCCTCAAACAAGACATCAATGTTTTTCAGTATTTTTAATATATTTATTAAATTACAAAAACCATCAATTGTTGGTTTCTGTTCCAAGGTCATAATATTTACCCATTTGTAAATAGAGTTATTAAAATCAAATTTTTATTATAAATATTCTAAAATTGTTTTAATAAAAATATCTGCTTCATTTAAAATTGTATTATTTAGAGTATTATTTGAACATTTTAATATAATATTTTTAGCAATAGCGCCATAAAATTTATTATCACTTTTTAACTGTAGAGATGAACAGAGCTGTAGCATGATTTTATTAATAAAGAATATTCTGATTACAACTGAATATTAACTACATGAAGTAGATTTCCTACATGTGAGACTAATCCCAAATATGCCTCTGCCATTTCATAATCCAAAAATATTTTCAAAATTTTAGGACAGCTTTTAAAATCTTTATTTAAAAAGTATTTTTTTAAGGGTTTGTAAAATTTTAAAATTCTATCGATGGCACCTGATAGGTATATATCGCAACAACTCACACCATTCCAAGTCAGACCACTTCACCAACTCTTTTAATTCATTAATTTTTAGTTGATGAACTAAATTCGTTAAAACATTTTATCACAATTATTTCGACATCCACAGATAGTACATTCATTGCCTTCTTGCAAGAATCATGTTGTATATGGCATATACAGCCAATACAACCAATTGGTATTAATTCATTATTTTGCTGCCTCAATTAGGCAAATACACTTTGGTTTTTGCCAAAATTTACAGAGGCATTAACAGCGCAGATAGCTGACATGCAATTCATTCCTGAATTAGATATATTTACATTATGTGGTTAGCTGCATCGTTAGATTTTTCACTATCCGAGGAAAATTTTTTTAACAGTTTTATTGAAATGTTCTTATTCTAGTTGAAATAGCGAAGGATCAAGAAAAATGTTTTAATATTTCCCTTATTAGATGCATCTGTTAGAATTGCATATGGATGCTCATCAAATCGTCTAGAATTGACCCCTAGGAAGGTTTGCACTTATATTGGAGTCATTAAATATCATGGGAAAAAGATTCGACCAACATTGTGATGATATAGCTCTGTGAATGTTGAACTACATGATATGTTTATTCGATTTCCGCAGCTGTAGTTGAATCTGTATTATTTCTTATTTTTGGAGAATTTTTTGTATTGCAATCGATGTTGATATACAATATACTCCCCTGTACTGACTTATATGAATGAAATGATAACAGGATAAAAATAAATTTCCAAATTAGACATGTTTTTCGAAATATTTAAAATTTATATTAAAAATATAATCAATTAATGTCTCTCAAAATTATTATTTATATATCAAAAACGTTAAAATACTTTTTTAAAAAATTGCGAGAGAAATTAAAAAATTGCGGTAGATTTTTGCGGGAGATTTTCAATTGAGGTAGTTTTGCGGGAGAGAGATGTCTGCGTGTAAACTAAAAAATTGCGGGAGTCTCCCGCTGATGGGGGTAGACATGACAACCCTGTTCATGAGTCGGAATAATTGAACGATTTCTCTAGCTGATCTGCATGTTTCGGCAATGTTCTTTTTGGAGTTTTAACAATATAAGAATATAACCCAGTCCTTTATTTAATCACTCCCTTTCTCCAACCTTTGGTGTTCTCATTGTTTAGCGACACTTGTGAAATCTCGAATTCTCTCCCTTTAGAATGTAAATCACGATTTTGACTTTGTCTTTCATTTGCCTTTTCAATTTCATGCTCTACATATGGTCATATCCAGTCCAAACTAGTTTTCAATTGTCTTCCAAGCATAATCTTGGCAGGAGATCTTCCTGTAGAACTATGTACCCACAATCGATAGGTTACCTGTATCATATTCATCTGGATCTCTCTCGTTGCATAATATCGACCTTTCAAAGTTCGTATTGTATGATCAGCTTATCCATTATTTTTCGGATGATAGGGTGTCAAACGTATATGATGTATGTTATTTAATTCACAGTATCAATGAAATTTCCCAGATATGAATTGTGGTCCATTGTCTGACACAATGTACTTGGGTATTCTAAACCCAGCAAACTATTTTTCAATCGTCTAATCATAGCATCAGCAGAGGTATTCTGCATTATATCAACTTCTAACCATTTGGAATAGGAATCGACACCAATTAGCCAATATTACGAATCCGCTAGCAAAATCAATATGGATTCGCTCCTAAGATTCCTTACCAACACTCCAAGAATACAGAGTTATTACTTGAATTCCAGATCAATTTTTCTGGCATCCCGAGCAATTTTGATAAAATTTTCTATATTAATATCACATCTGGGCCACCAACAATATAATCTAAAAATAGATTTCATTACATTTTCCCCAGGATGTCCCCAGTGAATCATTCCGAACACTGCATTTCTTAATTTATTAGGAATAACCAACCTTCCATTCCATTCTATAATATCAAAATTGACAAAAAGCTCTTGCCATCGATTATAGAAGTTAACAATTTCTTTATCTTTATGACGATCAAGGTTTCGCCAACTTTGCTAAATGTGCATTGCTATAATATTACATCTTGCCTCGACTTATTTAGTAGGATATTTTCTTACAATTACATATAAATTAATACTTTGAATATCTAAAGCATGTTTAGAATTTTGAATCTCTTCCATGTCTAATATTGGAAGCCTTGATAATGCATATTATATTTTTATTACCAGGTCTATATTCTATTGTAAAATAATAAGAAGCCATCTTTCAGGCCCATCGTGTCAAACGATTATTAGAAATTTTAGGTAAATCGTGTTTCTCCCCAAATAATCGTTCTAATGGTTTATAATCAGTTCAAATTAAAAATTTTCCAACATAAATAAATGAATGAAATTTTTCAATATCAAATAAAAGTGTTCGAGCTTCTTTATCAATCGGAGCGTAGTGTTTTTGATTCTAATAAAGTAGGTTACGCAAACAAAATAGGTTTTCTCTTTCCTTCTACTAATTGATGTAACAAGACAACCCCTAATCCTGAATAAGATGCTTCGCATTCCAAAATTTTAGCCAACTGCGCGTTATAAGCAATTAACGTTTCCTCGGAAGACAATAATTTTTTACATTGAAGGAATTTTATTCATCTTTCATCCACAGCCAAGATACTTTCATGCACGTTAATCTATGTAATAGCGCCGTTTTACAATGTAGATTACGAATAAAACGTTGATGATAATTCACGAGTCCTAGAAAAGATCTAAGTTGTTGTATATATCGTTACGATCAGAAATAATTACATCATCTAAGTATACACCAGTCATTTGGCAATCTTTTAGCAACTCATCCATATATCTCTGGAATATAGTAGATGCACTTGCCAATCCAAAAGGCAATCGATGGTAACAGAAATACCCCTTATGAGTCACTATCGTTAGAAATTCCTGAGATTCTGATTCTACTTCCATCTGTAAATACGCATCTTTCAGATCTATCACGGTAAATTTATAACCACTGGTTTTCTCTAACAAATCGTCTAAAGTAGGGATAACATGATGGTCATACAATAAAAAGGTTTGAGTGTAACTTTGAAATCTGTGCAAATTCGAATATCGCCATTACTCTTGCGTACATTTACGGTTGGCGTTGACCACCATATCCTAGTTATAGTCGAATCAATCTTTTCGATAATTACCGCAGCCACTAATCGGTCTAATTCCATTTCAATTGCTTTGCGAGCTGGAAAGGTACCCTGGCTGGATACAATCTTGGTACAGTGGTATCCTTTAAATGAATTCGCACCGCAAATTACGTATATGTTCCATCTTATCATCAAAAATTTCTTGGTTTATTAATCAAATCTCGAATTCTAGAATCCAATGTTATGCAACATTTTTCTTTGTCAATAGTGTTGACCGAATTGTGTTCTTGTTTAATTATACCCTGACGAGGCATCCCTAAATTGAATGCTATAATCCATGGTGATCCGAAAAGAGGCACCCTAGTTGTGTTAATTATTACCACGAGTAGAGTCCTTGTCTGTGATCCAATACTAACATTGACTTGGGTCTCGCCCTTAACGTCTAACGAATGATCACCATATGCAGCCAATGGATTTGTTGGCCTAATTTTTGATCGTCCAATACTTGTCCATATATCAATTCCTATCAATGACGCTTGTGCACCAATGTTAAAATCAAATTCAATAATCCATTTATCTCTGCAGTTGATTTTGCTCGATTCTCTCGATGTTGAATCTTCCATAAGTTATGAATAGAATCACTTGATGACACTCTTATATAATTTAAATTCTTTGATTTACAACAAACTGCAAAATGACAAATTCTTTTACATTTGTTACATGCCGCATTTGTAGTTGGACATCTCACTTCTCGGTTATGAATAAACCCACATTTATAACATTTAAGTTTGTTATAATCTTTATCAAGGGTATTATTATATTTGTATTTATTATTCTCTTTAACAAATGTTACTTGACTTTATTATTTATCAAACGTAGTCGCTTTAAATGAATGTTTAATAATTATTATTATCATTTCTTTTGTTATTATCATTTATCTTATTAACAACCGGCATATTTTTATTTGCCATTTCTTTATCTGCTCGCTCAGAAGCTATTGCCAGATCAAGAATAAATTCGAAAGTCAAATATATTATTATCTCTATCAAGACCGTCGGGATATAGAGCCCTGAGATCTCTTTCTAATCTATGCATTTCCATGCCAACCATAAACTGACCACATAAACGCTAGTCAATATCATTAAGATAACGCTTGCCAAATGTTCTAATTTTATCTGCAAATTCAGTTATGGTTTCTCTGTAGTCTAACGAAATCAAATCTAGAAGCAAAAGTTGTTGACGTCGGTTTAAATAATTTAAAACACATTGACTTAATTTCCTTAAAAGATAAAGTTTCAATCGAATCAGGATAACAAGAATGGTCCACCAATTCAATATTCTTATTGCCAAAAAATTTTAAAAATATATCTTTATATTGACATTCAGTAGGGTTAACATTTTTTAACAGAAAATTGGCTTCACATTGAGAAAAATATCTAAAAATGGAATTTTCGCCGTAGAATTTATCAAATTTAATCACAGATAAATCCGCCAATTTTCTTTTATCCACCAAATTTTCTGAATCTCCATTTAAGGAATTAATTTCTCCATTTAAGGATTTATTTTCACCTCTCGTCGTCATTATCGACGACTAATTATTATCTATTTTAATATAATTAAGACTACGACTAATTATTAGTTATTTTAATATATATCGTTTTATTATTTTTTTTAAATGTCACATTATATTTATTAATTGATTAATTTGAATGTTCCATTCTTTTTTATAAAATATATATTAAATAACATTTAATAAAATTTATTAATTTGAATTTGCTTGTAATTTTGTTAATGGAAGTGTCACAATTGGGAGTTTTTGTTTGTGAACTTAAGAACCTAAATATAAAAAGAAATATATACTAAAATTATAGTTGAATCCTTTATTAAATAATAATAAATATAATTAAATACAAAGTGAAAAACATAATCAAAATAAAAGAAAAATAAAACTAATATAAGAAAAGAAAAAAATAAAAAAATTAAAAAGTAAATTTTAGTTAAAAAAATAATCCTCTTTCGCATCATAATTTCTCCATTATATATCCTTTTTCTTTAATCAACATTTACATAGTCTCCCTAGCGAAAAATAAAAAGTTCTACATCTCAATTGTTAAAACTGTTAAAGTATGAAAAAATCTACAAATATCACGCGTTTTTTTCTCATTTACATAGACGGGGATATTTTAATAAAACATTATTTTTGTTTACGCACCCTTCCACTTAAGTTAGACCCACCAATCAGCGAAAGACCAACTTCTTTCGATTTCGACTTTACAGATCTTATATTTCCACCAAATCTATTCGTCTTAATCTTTAATGTCTTCTAGTTTCTAACGACGGCGGTCTATTGTCAAATATTCTTCACTTCTACGGACTGTTTGTATCCGATTTCAATCTGAAATTCTTGAATCCTTCTGTTTCTTGTCAACCCCTTGTAAACGATTATCTCTTAATCTCTATAGGCAATTGACAAACTCGATTCACTTCTATTATCATGATTCCCGATACATTCTTCTAGCTCTTTTTAATTATATTTCGTTTTAACCTTGGTAAATTATCCTAATCTTTGCTTATTTCTAACGGTTTCTGGTAATTAATGATTAGCATATTATCTGGTAAACGATGACGACTTTTGTTAACGATGGTAGCTTGACAGCATTGACCAGTTGTTCTTGCTAGTCGCCTATTTCTAACGTTCTTTTGTATTAACCTATTGGCTCTTTAACTCTGTCACGCTTGACGATAATTTGTCTGATATTAACGATTGTTTCCCAGAATTCCGGTCTCTATGATCATCAACTTTCGTATCTTAGACTAAAGTATCCGTCAACAATTGGCGATATTAGTAAGCTATTAACCAATGCAGCATGAATGTCTCGAACATTTGTTCTATCTAGTTTCTTGTTTAAAATGTTCTCTTGTAATTGATCAACGCTTTTTCTCAGAAAATGATTGACGATAATTTGTCTGCGATTACTATTGTTTCCACGAATTCTTGTCTCTATATCGTCGACTTTCGTATCTTAGACTAGAGTTTCAGTTAACACTTGGCTATATTGGTCAGCGATTAACGATTGCAGCTCGAACGTTTTGACCCTTTGTTCTATCTAGTCGCTTGTCTTTGAAGTTCTAGGCATCTAATTCTTGTAACAGTATAGATCTTACGACAGTTCCTAGATATCGACTTTGTCTTTATTCTCACTTGATCTTGGTCTCACCGTTTCAGATCGCATCTAATCTACTTCGACCTAAAATAATCTATTTAACCCTTTATAACTTCTGAAATAATTTATCCCCTTTTCTTACACATTTATTCTCAAATGTGAACGACACCGAATATATCATATGTTCACTTCGTCTTAAGGTTATCGCCTCTAATCTAATTCTTCCTTGCCTAATCTATTATATTTCTTAACTTCGAAATATTTGCTCACTTTTTTCTCTAATTAAATTTTAAAATTATAATACATCGTCAAAATACGCTAAATTTATTATACCATTATGTCAAATTCTATCACCCCTCTACCCTCAATGTAGCCCAAATCCATATCTTCCTTGAGCCATTTGTAGGTAATATCCACATCCTTTGTCAAACATGTCTATCTACTGTTGTATCTATATCTAAAATTCTCTTGAATATCTTGAATCTAAAAAAAATCTTAGTTCTAAATTTTTATAAGAAATCTTGTAATCTTGTGGTACACGCCTGTTCTTTAAAGAAAACTAAAATATCTGTTTCTTTTCATCTTTATGATGTTCACGTCCAGTCCATTGTTTAAAAACAACTGGAATAAATATCTTTTTTTTTGTTCTTTTTCACCAAATGACTCAATTGGGAGATTTTGTCATTGGAAATCAAACCTAAATATAAAAAGAAAATATATACTAAAATTATAGTTGAATCCTTTATTAAATAATAATAAATATAATTAAATAAGTTAAAAACATAATCAAAATAAAAGAAAAATAAAACTAATATAAGAAAAGAAAAAAATTAAAAAGTAAATTTTAGTTAAAAAAAATAATCCTTTTTCGCATCATAATTTCTCCATTATATATCCATTTTCTTTAATCAACATTTATATAGTCTCCCTAGCAAAGAATAAAAAATTCTACATCCCACTTGTTAAAACTGTTAAAGTATGAAAAAATCTACAAATATCACGCGTTTTTTTCTCATTTACATAGACGGGGATATTATAATAAAACATTATTTTTTTTTACGATTTGCATAATGCATTTTTTGTAACGCAAAAATGCAACAGGAAGAATAAAAATCTTGTAAAAATACATTTATTTAATTGAATTAAAATTACCTGAATTATAGATTCTTTTGAAAAATGTGCACTGTAGAGATATGAATATTTGTTTGGTTTAAAAAATTATCTTTTAAAGTCAGTGATGAATTATGGATTATCGAGCCGCATCCCTCACATCCTATGTCACAAAGATTTTTTAAGGTCCTCTTAAAAAATAATAGAAACATATTATCTACACCTCATCTTTCCTCCAAATACATATAGGCGTACAGGCCAAACAAAAACATACTTGAGTCAATATTAGCTTTCACATTCGTAGATTTTAGTAGAATTTTTGATAATGTTATTTATGAAGCTTTATGGGAAACTCTTCAGAGTTTGAGATAGACCCAAACATTATTCACATCTTGAAAACCACTATTGCAAAGTGTTAGCATACATCAAAATCAACGATGAAATGTCCCCTTCTTCACGATAAAGAAAGACGTAAAACAAGGCTAAACATTATTGCCGCTCCTGCTTAAAATCATAATAAATAAAAACATTAGCAGGTATGGCAAATCTAGTAGATATAGGAACAAATGAGTGGTTGATTTGAAAAACAGAATAATAATCAACGCAGATGAACACCATAGTAATATCTAAAAATATAGAAGAAACCAAAAAATACCTATTTGAGACCTTGAATCATAAAGTTGGAGTAACAATAAACTTCAACAAAACAGTTTTTCGCCCTTCCTTCCAACATTCCACTACTCCAAAAACTTACAGTTGGGGATAACGAAGTAAAAGTGGTACACTTGATAATAAAGGTAGGTGCAAAGAAAAAGTGAAAAATTAGAATACAAAAAACGAGAGGTACATTTTATACGTATATTAAAGTATTAAAGACAAAAGAGATTTCGGTGTTAACCAGACTGTGGAACACAATTCGCAATAACTCCTATATTCATCTATGGAGGGGACTATTAGAAAAACCAAACGGAAAATCTTCAATCCTTTAAACAATAATTGCCTCCGAAGCAATAGAAGATATCTTCTGCCCAAGAAGCAATACAAACTCAAATCTTTGTAAAAGACAAAACATTCCCGAAATAAATATAACATTAAAAAATGTCAATTTTAATTCTAGCCCACATAATAAGAAACTCTAATCACAAACTCACACGACGCCATAAACATAGCTTTACACATACAAAGGGAAACAGTATATGAAATACAGCTACTCCCATGAAATTTTATATGATTTAATTACATTAATCAGAATGGGAGGTACCAATTTTAATTAAAGTACATTGAACCAATAATAAGTTAAAATGAAAAAAGAAAATAGTGTTAGTGAAGATGTAATTCAAAGAGTGAAAGACAAAAGACAGGGAATAAGTGAAAAATAAAAAGATTAAATAACCCGAAACCAGAAAATGAGAGATTTAGTTTTAGTAATTTCCTTATTGACCTTTTATTTTATTCAGCTTCAGGAACTGTTTCATATTTAAGTTTAAATCCATTATGTCCTTTAAAGCTCTGTAGAACCATATAATATCTTATACTTGCAATATATTTCCCCATTAAAGCAGTATAACCAATTAGTGGCATCAATAACGAGACTATTATTACTATGATTTCTCAAAAAGCAAAGAAAGTATGGCGCTTCTTTTTAAAGTCACGTGTACCTGAGTATGTTTAGACCTTCTTCAAAGGTTTTCATTAGATATAATATTAGGGCAGAAGATGCTATTTATTATTCTTAGACATTTATTCATGAATGTCTGCAATTTTCTGATCTCAGTCTTAGTAATCTCCCATATATAACCACCATAAAGAAGAATCGGAATGATGGTTTAATTGAAAATAGGGATTTTTGTAAAAACAGATATCTCCCTAGCTTTCCACAGTTTGAAAAATTTGTAAAAAGCTACCCTAGCATTTTGTATACGGATTTATAATTCCTCTTTGCAACTGCCTTTATTGTCAATGGTTACACCTAGATATTTATAGGATTTCACCACCTTGAAAACTTGCCCCCTACTACCAAATTATTTAGAGGGGGGTGCATGTGACGAAGTCATTATCACTGTTTTATCAAAGTTTATATCCAGGCCAACCTTGAGACTAAAAGAATTTAATATAAAAATCAAATTTTGGGTTTCTTCCAAACTTTTTATGATCAACAATATGTCATCCGCATAATATATCACCCTATTTTCCAAGAAACAATACTGATTGGACCTTAATTCTAAAAGATTTGCAGTTTCCAGCGTATCTATTATGATTTTGTTTATGACTATATTAAACAATAACGGGGAAACAACACACCCTTGCTTTATCCCTATCTTTGTCCTGAAGAATGAAGAAACTTTATTGTTAATTTTGAAAGAGGCGAAAATACTGCCGTAGTGTGTTTTAAGGATCCTTATAATATTTATGTCAATGCCGCATTCAGCTAAGATCTTCCACAGAGAGTCATGATTAACATTATCATAAGACGTTTAAAATCGATAAAAATAAAGTAAAAAAGGTAACTTACCCACATTTCTGCATTATAATCTTTAAAGCTAAAATCGGTTCGTTTATATTTCTTCTTGGAAGGTAAGCACAAATGTATGTAGATAAAAAGTTCGGTGTAGAGGAGAGAATGTGGTTTTTTAAAAAATTCATAAAAACCTTTGATGCAATAGACGTAAGAGCAAGGACTTTATAATTCTTGAATTTGGTTGGAGTTGGGATTTTCGGGAAGTTGCAAAAGATAGTTGCAATCCGCTGGAACTATCTCAGTGAGCCATATCTTGTTAAACAATATCAGTAAGAAACGCGAAATCACTGAGGGTGTTGCTTTTAGATGTTCTCTGTACCCGGAGATTTATTATTCCTAAGTTTCATGCCGGCAGCAATTTCAGCCACTAAATTGTTCGCGTTAGATTGTTCTACATTTTGGCTAGTGGATGAAATTAAGGTTGACCTCCTTAAATCAGAGATACCCATATAATGATCCAGCCATAACGCCATCTGTTCTTAAAGGTCAGTATTCAAATTATTAATTTCCAGTCTTATCTATGGGGAGAGTGTCTTTAACACTTTTGCAGAAGAAATTGAGCTTCTTGTAGGCGTCAAATGTCTATTCTCCCTCATTCCCTGTCTATCTCAAAAGCTTTTTTAGCAATAAAGATCCTTCCCTTCCTAAGATGTTTATGGATTGTAGTCCATAGGTAACCAATGCACCTTCCTTGTAGCTTGAGTTCCGCTATCATATCAACGGTATCTTCGGATAACCATTCGTGTCTCGGAGAAGAATTGTTATTAATAGGGAGATCGTTGCAGGCACCAAACAAATTGTTTTGAAAGATAACCAGCTTTACTCTACAGAAAAAGATTCCGATGAATATAGGAAAATTGCCACTCTATCATTTAAATCTTGATCCAACTTCAGCTTAACTTCCCGTCGTTGTAGGTATTTTACATTTCTTTTCCGGGGAGTTTCTCCATAAATTCCTTAAAGTGATGCTCGCTCTGATTAGGTTATGAACGGAAATATTAATGTTCGGCATTACTTTCACATCTTTAACCAACTAGTTTTGTTAAACGGCTCGATTTGAGCCTATTTTTAAAAACGGCTAAATCAACACTATAGCCAGGAAAATATTACCTAAGCGTCGAGATTTCGCCAATAGATATTTAATCCTATGTGCCATCTATGAGCAAAATCTTTAGGCTTTCATAATATTTCTCTGGATGAAATATTGAGTTAGCCGTTTTTAAAAATCGGCTTAAATTGAGCCGTTTAATAACACTAACCAACCATCAATTTTAGAGATGAAGAAATCAATTTGTGTTTTGATGTTATTTCTTCTAAAGGTTATAGTGTTGTTTTCATTGTGGGAGAAGAAGGTGTTCTCAATTTTTAGATTAATACTTCTACACATCTCCAAGATCTTCTTACTGTAATCACTATGCATTACCAATTATCTTGTCTCTAATAAAGGAGTCCACCTTCCCAATCCTAGATTCAAGTAACCAAGAATTATCAAACTACGACTCCTAGGAAGTGAGTTTACAAAATTTTCAAGGTTATCTAAGAAAGGAAGCCTTTCACCTCTGCTTGGATTGTTCGTCTGAATCAAGTGTTCAGGTATAACAGATAGCATCTTTCCGAAATGAGTTAAAATTTATCCACGTATTTACATATTCTCTTACTGATTAGGAAGGCAACCCCCGACCAATTATTCAAAGTGTTGCCAGAACTATACATTACAAAGTTACTAAAGTAGCCATATTGTCATCCTTAGAGTGGGTTTCTTGTATCGCAATTACGCCCATTTTTTTTATCAGCCATAAGTCTAAAAAAAATCGTTAATTTACTCATTATACCATTAATATTAAGCGAGGACATGAGTAAATTTCCTTTCAAGTAAATCGAAACCTCCATCTCGGTGTACACACTTGAAGTCCAAGTTAGTTAAATTTAAAAAGAGATATAAGATATAGACATTAAAATGGAAAAATATTTAAAATTTAAAGGAAGTGAATTCAGCTTGCGTATAAAAATAAAATCAACAAAGATTAATAAAATTTTACGGAATTAAACTACATATGTCTTCATGCCAAATATATGTATATGTCAATCATCATGATAATATAATCCAAATAGAATGTAATATAAAATGTATGAACCATAATAATATCTTATATAACATTTATCCATTTCCCTAGTTGTGATTTCTGCCTTATTGTTGTTACTAGTTCTCAAAATAAAAACATATTCTGGGACCCGAATTTTATCCATCTTTTCTATTACGCCGTTATCATTCTCTATAGGTGATCTCTAAATTTCCCAAATTCTCAACTATTTTTGACTCCATATTTTCTTCATTTTCTTCCTCTCTCCCTGACTTCTCCATTTCGTTCGCTACATCCCGTTTTCGCAGTTAATCCGCATGCTTCGTATCGTTCCATCCTTACTTTTACAAAATAGGAATATATACCAGTACTGGATTTTATAATTCCTTTTCTCCAACCTGAATTGATTTTATTATATACCCATATCGGTTGTGAAGTCTTGAATTCCCTCATATGACTATGTTCATCGTGAGCTGTCTTTTGTCGTATATTAGATTGTTCCATACTTTGGATGTAACCAATCTAATTCAGTTTTTAGATTGCGCCCCAACAATAATTTTGCGGTGAACGTCCAGTTGATTGGTGTTCGCCCATTCTGCATGATGTCAAAACTTCTCCCATAGTTTCCCATAGCTTTCCCTGGCTTCCTAATATTTTTTCTAGTGGCAAATATCGACTCTTAAGTGTTCATATTGTTTTTTCAGCTAAATAATTCTTTTTGGGATGGTAAGGTGTTAAATGTATTAATTTAATATCTCTAAACAGAATTTTCGATATTGTCCAGAAATAAACTGAGGGTCATTATCTGACACAATTTGTCTTAGCGTTCCAAAACGTGCGAACCATTTTCTTAGAGCCCTGATTATTGTTGTAGACATGATCTTTCTAATCAACTCGACCTCAACCCATTTAGAATGTGCATCAACTCCAACTAATAGGTCCCGTGAAATCCAGATGAATGCGTTCCCATAGCATATTAGATATGTTCCACGAATATAATGGAACATCTATTATATTTGACCGGTTAATTTGACATGGCATACATTGACGAACAATGTCTTTACCGCAATTAGGTCATCAACAATACATTCTAAAAATTGATTTCATATCATTTATTCCTGGATGCCATCTCTGTATAATAATTAATATTGATTTCATCAACACAGTTGGAATTACTAACTTTCCATTCAATAATATTACGATCTACTGACAATTCCTCCCGATTATTATTAAAAGAAACTAACTCTACATCATTTTTCGCATCAAACCCACCCTCGCTCAATGTTTTTAATTACTCTATTTAGCAATCTATCTTTCCTTGTTTCTTTCTGGAGTTCAAATTGACCAAGATTTATATCGAGCAAATTTATAGCTATAATTTTTAATGCATGTTTCTGATCGTTATTTGACTCCATACCTGCTACTTGCAGTCTAGATAATGTATCAGCCACTATATTTTCTTTTCCTTTTCCTTTATGATTCAAAACCGTAGGTGGATACCTTAGCATGGTAAGCGCGTTAATCGATTATTGGATATTTTTGGTAGTTCACGTTTATCACCAAATCATTTTTCCCTAGGTTTGCAATCTGTCGTAATATAAATTTCCGTTCAAAAATGAAAGTATGAATGAAATTATTCCATTCCAAACAAAAGTTCTCGTGCATCTTTTTCTATTAGTGCATAATTTTTCTCTGACTCCAATAATGTTCGCGAAGCAACAGCTATAGGTCTGCTAAAAATCTTTTTAACTACGTGAAGTAACATAGCTCTAAAACTAGTGTTGGAGGCGCCACTTTTCAATATAATTGGCAAGTTTGACCAATACGGAATTAAAATTTTATTTGTCGACAAAAGCTGCTTTATTTTATCAAACCTTTTGTTCCCTGTCAGACCAACTGAAGGAACTTTTAATGATTTTATGCGGTGGAACGGCGATACCATGTATATGTGGTAGAAATCTTTCGTCATAAGTCCTAAAAAAGATCGCAATTGGTGTGTATTCTTAAGAGGGTATCCTTCGAATAGCCTCTATTTTTTCTTTCGCTGGGTGTATGCCATTTTTATCTATTACAAATCCTAGAAAAGAAACTGATTCTTTTAAGAAACGTATTTTCGCCCATTTTGCCTTCATACCAACCTGTTTTAATTTCATTAATACCTTTTTCACATTGTTTAAAAATTCTACATTATTTTTTCCCATGTCCAGGTATACTCCTGTCATTTGGCAATCCTGTAATAGATTATCCTTATATGGCTGGAAAATAGTTGGTGCACTAAAAAGGCCGAAAGGCATGTATTGATATTGAAAATAACCAATATGGGTTGATATAGTTAGGTATTCCTTTGAGCTCTCTTTTATTGATAGCTGCAAATAAGTATCTTTTAAATCTATGACAGTAAATTTCAACCCCTCTTGTAATTTAGCCAATCATTCACAATTGGTATTATATGATAGTCATATAAGACAAATGGGTTTAATGTAACCTTAAAATCTGCACAAATCATTTCTTAATTTGTTTTGCGCAAGTTTACTGTTGGAGTAACCCATGTCATATGCGTTTGTTGGCCCAATCTCCTTCAATATTCCTGATTTAATCAATATTTAGAGATCCATTTCAATTGGTTTTCGTAATGGATAGGGTAATCTACGCGCTGGCCATGATTTTGGCCTTGTTACCTCACTCAGATTTATGCTACCATATTATTCACTCGTCCTAGCTTATCATCGAAGACACTGACAAATTATGTCTTCATGTCAACAATTTGTTTATCAATTAATATAACATCTTTACTTGTGATACTGCGTATGGTAACTTGTCGTGGGATAGATATATTAAACCAGTATGCATGGTAGTCCAAATAGTAGTATGTCATTTGAACGGGTAACCAAAATCGGTAATGATCTGCATATATTTTCAAGTCGCACTCTTACAATAGTTTCACAAAGGACGTCCAGCTGTTGATTAGCGTAAACTGACAATGATTTTGTTGGTCCAAGTTTTGGTCTGCCAATTTCTTCTCATTGTTTTCTAATTACCGATACCTGTGCGTCCGTATCATAATCAAATTCCATCGGTTTTATCCTAACGGATATCTTAGCACAGTTTCTACCAATTTGGGAGATATTATTAATTGAATCTGATGATGCATTGTCATCTTGATGCATAACATGTAGCTTACGTCCCTCAGTATTTTTCATAGTAGTGCCCTACCTTTTGGCAATTGTCACCCTTGATGAAAAACATTGGAATGAGGAATGAGTTATTCCACATCGTGAGCAGTCATTGTTCTTGCCCATATCATTATTGTTCATACTATTATCTCTGTATTTAAAATTGTTATTATTATTGTAATATATAAAATTTCCCTTTTCTTTAATATTATATGGGTACTTTTGATTAAAAGGATTTCCTTGATTATTCTCCAATTGCATCATATTTGTAACTTCATCCTCAGCTTTTTCATTGCCAAAGCTGTTGTAATATTAGTTAAACAAAAAAATATATTATTCAGAATGTGATTGTTGGAAGATTTAAATGAGTTAAAGAAAAATGAATAAAAAAAAGATGTATTATTCAGATTAGATAAAGTTCAAGATTATTTAATTTGTTGTTTAAACACTATGTAAATGAATAGTATAGAAAGGTATATATAATCGGGAATATTTTACTTGAAATATAATTATTATTATGAATTTGCGAACATAATTTTTAATCTTTTAATTTTTCTTTTATTATTTTAATTATGTTTTATTTTTGATTTATTAAATACAATTTAGATTAAATAATAAAGTATTAGTAATTAATTTATTTATGCAATATATTTGTATTCTCTAAATGCTCACTTACAAAAGTGATAATATTCAAATAAAAATAATGTTTTATTAAAATTATTACTTTATTATTAGCGTCTTAGATTATGCAAATGAGATGAAAACGCGTGATAATTGCAGATTATTTTTCATACTTTAAGGGTCTAACAATTCGAGTTATTCACTTTTTAATTTTCGCATATAATTTTCTTAATTTTCCTTTTAAAATTTCATTTTTTTAACTTTAATTATATTATGTTTTCACTGTATAATTATTATTATATTATTTATAATGATGTAATAGTTATGGTTATATATATTAAATTATTTTATTTTTCTTTAAGGAACTTTCCACTTTTTACAATGGTGCTCGACTGTGGATGTGTTCCTGGGCAACTTCAACATTCAGTCTAATTCCAGGCAATGGTTACATAGGAACAAGAAGGGTTGTCAAACTGCATTCTTAGGCAAAAATTCGAAAAAATAAAGAAGTAAGAAAAATAGTTTGTAATAAAAACATTTCGAGAATTATAAAAATTTAAAGTATTGGGAAAAACAAAAGAAGAAAATTTATCGTTTAAATTAAATTTGGATAAGAAAGAGATTTAAAGTTATTTTTAAAGATGTAGGTTGAAAAAGAAAAATTATTTTACGGTAGCTCATTTAAATTTCGAACTAATTTTTGTAAATATTGATAGATTATGATACAAAATTGTGTAGGAATATAAAATCTAAAATTAAAAACAAAGATTTATAAAGGTAGCATACATAGTAGATAAGATATAAAGAAGTTTGTGTTATAGTTATTTAAAGGTGATAATTTATGAATTTTTTATTTAGAAGTTACTGGTAAACTAAAAACCAATTGAATCCAAAACTGAGACTAGAATTATTGTAAGTTATCAAATTGATCACTAGAGATAACTATGACAAAGAAATAGGAACATTAATTGGAGAGATTAAATACATTTATTTGTAAAAATAATATATAATTGAAAATATGCGAAGATTAAAATTAAACAAATAGTTTGCTAAGATATGATAATTTAAAAAATTCGGTGAATAAGATTAGAGACTAAGACGAATATACATTTCTTGTTAGAAAATAGTTGATGTTGTAATTAAATTCTTATGATTTACGTTTAACTTTTATTTTAAGGGCTGCGAGAGATAAAACAGCCTCAAGGATCTGATATGTGAATAAGATCGCATAAGTGATAGTATTTAGTAAAATATTAGGTTGCTGATTAACCAAAAATCTTCATAAAGAGAAACTACTTTCATCATTAGAAAATTTATGCCTCAATCGAGCTCAATTAGAGATAAGATTTTTATTTTTAATCATTAATAAGATTTGAGGTCAATTAGGCAACATTATACTAATAATGGTAAATAGAAAAACAAGAGGAAAATAGATAAATACTAAAGAGGAAATGATAAAGTCTATTTTAAAATGTTTTAATGGGGTTTTAGATATAAGAATCGTGCAGAATGAAGAAATAATTTTTTTTTGAATAATGATGATATGGATACGAAATACTTCGGAAGAGAAGAATAATTTTTTTTTTTGATATTTAATTAAAATAAGAATAGTTACAAGAGTGTAAAATGAAAAAAAAATATAGAAGAATTTAAGAACTTTTAAAAAAGAAGAATTGAGTGTAAAATATATATAATTGTGAAATAAAAAGTGCGTTAGAAATATAATTGATAAGTTATTTTAACAAGTTGTGCTAGAGTTATGAGATTCATGAATTTATGTGTTTTAAAATTGATAAAAAACATAATCGATTTGTTGATGAACAAGTGAAATTATGAGTTTTATAATTTTAAGTGGATGATAGATGGATTTGTTTTTAACAAGTCTGAGAGAGTTATGAGAATCATAATTGTTGTGTGTTGAAAATTGATGATAAACGTGACTGAGTTGTTTTTACGGGTGCGAAACTTATGAGAAGATAAAAGCCATTTGGTTTTCAACGACAGTGAACGAAAAAGAAGAATAAAAACGATATTTATTCCAGTTGTTTTTGAACAATGGGCGTGAACCGCATAAAGAAGGTACAAGGATTTATTAAGTAAAACAAAATAAATGCGTAATTACCACAAGATGTCAAAATTTTTTGGGTAAAAATTTAGAACTAAGATTTTTTAGATTCAAGATATTCAAGAGAATTTTATATTTACAGTTTTAGACATGGTTGGCAAAGGATGTGGATTGATATCTAAAGGACGAATACCTGCAGATGTTTCAAGAAGATATGAATCTAGGCTTCATTGAGAGTAAAGGGATGGTAGAATTTGATATATATATATAATTTATTTAGCATATTTTATTATTTTAAGATTTAATTTAGAGAAAAAAGTGAGCAAATATTTCTAAGTTAAAAAATTTAATAGATTATGTAAGGAAGAATTAGATTAGAGGCGATAACCTTATACATTAAGATGAAGTGGACATATTACATATTTTATCGGTATATTGGACTGTGTTTATAAATTTGAGAAAAAATATAAGAAAATGTTAAATATTTCAGAAGTTATAAAGGGTTAAATAGATTATTTTGGGTAGGAGTAGATTAGATGCGATTACCTGAAACCTTAAGACAAAGATCAAGTGGGAATAAAGAGACCTTAAGACAAAGGCGATATCTAAGTAACTTAGTAGAAAAATCGAAAGTCTAAAAGATCGACACAGTTACAAGAATTAGATAAAAAGAACTAATTAATTACAAGAGAACGTTGAAAACAAGCTACTAGATAGAACAAATGGCCAAGATGTTCATGCTGCAATCGTTAATCGTTTACCAATATTGCCAATTGTTTACCAAAATCATAGTGTAATATAAGGAAATCGATAATCATAGGAACAAGAAGTGAAAACAATCTTATCGAATCGGTTACCGAGATAAATTGCTAATCATTAGTTACAAGAGACCGTTAGAAACAAGCAAAGACTAGGATAATTTAAAAAGAATTTAAGACGGACTATAAGAAACAAAAGTTGAAAAAGAGACAGGAATTCATCAATTATCGTTTACTAGCAATCGTAATCAATTACCCGTTATTATCAATTACTGCGATAAAGAGCTATTAGTTACAAGAGAACGTTATGAACCAGCATAACTTATTAATAGAATTTACGACGGACTTGAGAAAGTTGTAAAGAAAGAATAGTATCAATCGATAATGTTGTCCGGCAATTGTGGATTTTTTGAAAAGCATGAGTTATGAATTTGTTCGCCTACAGAGATAACTAATCACCAGGGGTTGACAAGCAACAGAAGATAGAATTCAAGAATTTCAAACTGTAATCGGATACAAACTGTCTTTAGAAACCAAGAATACTAGGCAAGGGACAGCCGTAGTTAGAAATTAGAAGACATTAAAGATTAAGAAGAATAGATTTGGTGGAGATACAAGATCAGTAAAGTTGAAATCAAGAGAAAGTTGGTCATTTGCAGAATGGTGGATCTATTAAGTGGAAGGGTATTGTAATATTAGTTAACAAAAAAATGTATTATTTAGATTGTGTTAATATTCAAAAAAAAATAATGTTTTATTTATATTATTACTTTATTATTAGAATCTTAGACTATGCAAATGAGATGAAAACGCGTGATAATTGTAGATTATTTTTCATACTTTAAGGGTTTAACAATTGGAGTTATTCACTCTTTAGTTTTCGCATTTAATATTCTTAATTTTGAATCTTTTTCTTTTTAATTTTTCTTTTAAAATTTCATTTTTTAACTTTAATTTCATTATGTTTTCATAATCCTAGGGCTAAATAAAGTTGAAGTGGGCTTAAATACTGCCTTGCCAACTTCAACTATCACCTCATAATTAAGTTCCTTCAATATTCTTGGATATATAAAAGACCCCATCTCTGCCAAATTACTAATCCCCATGTATGCAAATAAATTATTTTTTTGATTTCCTTATTTATTAATATTGCAGTTATGCCGCTTGGAATAAATAATTTTCAGTTATACCGTTTGAAATAAATAATTTTATTAACTTCAAATAAGAAAAGAAAAATAAAAAGTAAAAGTAACATATCCTTCCGAAAAATGGTCTTTCTATAGCCTATAATTTGATAAATAAAAAATAATTTTTACAAAATACAAATAACATGACTTACTCTTAGTCTTATAATCCAAAGTCAACCCGCCAATGTTAACAACTGAATTATTGTGCGTGATAAAAAAATAAATACAATGAATTTACAAAATATAATATATACCGACATAATAATTAAATAAAACATCAATTATGACATCTTCCCCCCCCCCTTACAAACAACCGAACTGCTGCCCCTGCTGTAGACTTCTGTATTACTCCTGGCCATATTTTTCACCATAGTAGTTGTTTTCAGCGGACCACTTGATCTTCTTTTGTTCCGCAATATTTTCATAAAACTTTTTCTTCTATCGTCTTGTATAAGTCAACGGGGTAAATCAAAAAGAATATAAACCTTGTCTTAAAAGCCCTATCATTATTAAAAAATTTAAGTATTATCTTACAACACTCCTAAAAATTTTTTTCTTTAAAAAACTTTAAATAAATAATCAAGGGCACCCATATAAAAATTAATTTAAAAAACATTTTTTTCTTAAATACTTTTTACCAATAATAATACTTTTCATGTACAACATTTTTGGTTTATCAAAACTTAATTATAAAACAACTCTTCCCTTTCCAATCTCAACACTACTCTTTCATAAACATTTTTTTCTCAATTACAAAAAATATTTCATTAAAAAAACAACTTTAATACAAATATAATATTTTCCCTTTTTTTAAAAAAAAAAAATCTAATCCAATTTTTATTCGGTATTATTAAATACTGCGTTGCTAAAATGCCTTGCTAAAAAGCTATTAATCATAATCAATCAAAATTTGATTATATTTATTTTTAAAAAAAATTTTCAGAAACATTTTTTTTAATGTAGATAAATTTTGAATAAAACAAATTTATAATCAAAAGATTAAAAAATTTGTTATATATACTAAAGAGTAATATAAAGTTGTATGTTATAATAACGATAATGAATATTCTATAAAAACGAATAAAATTATATCCAAAAATTATCCGTTAATGTTAAAATTTAAACGAAGAAATAAAATATAAATTTTTTAGAAATAAAATGCAAATATAATTTTTAATTTTAAATAAGCATATATAAAAATAGACGAAAAGAAAATAATAATACATATTTCAAAAAAAAATATAATATATATTATATTATAGTTGCGATGCAAAATATATATAAAATTAACAATGACTATATTTGATAAACTAGGAGGGAAATGGGAGTGTTTCGAAGAAACATTTGTAGTTCCCCTTTAGGATTTCAAATTGGACTTTTTGTTTAAGAGATAGGGACTCGTTTTTGACCCCTGTCCTTAACGAAATTCTTCTACCCAATTGATTTAAGAACTTTAGGGATTGGGGACCGGGGTTTCCAAGGACGCTAAAAATAAGGGGAATAAATAAAAAAGAGTTAGGGAGGAATCTATATTTATTAAACTTATTGGTTTCTTGTAGTTCCAAGGAGTCGGTATTTCCGTTAGCCGGAAAGGAGGTAACACAAGAGACGTCCCAGACAAGTCTTTTGCCGCCGTGCCAAGACGTTAAAGACATGCCGTCAGGGCGCTTACCGTCAGCATTTAGGAGACCCAATGGCTCCAAGCTATTGGGGAAACCGGCCGAAATCAAGGCTTTGCCGATTAACCTATTAAGGTTGTCGTGCCTCAGGAAACGGCCACTGACTTTGAGGCACGAGAAACAATGTCTAGAGAAAGGATCAACCTGTTTGTGACAGGCGGCACAGGTGTCCACAGAAGGGATAAGGCAACCAAGCCTATGGCCAATGGCAGTTTGAAACTCATCGTCTGTGAGTAACGTTTCCTTTTTACCACTCGGAATCGCGTCTAGCCATTCATGGCCGTTAGAGTTTTTTTTTGCGTTTCTGAGCAGTTGAAGGTTAGTTAGCTCAGGATACATACAAAGTTTTTCAAACGAGCATTGGAGCATAGGGACCAGGAAGCTCTTTAGATGGCAGGAAATTGGCTGCTCGGAGCCTTGGGTGATTAGAGTAAGCCACTCTTGTTTAGCTGAAGATAGAAGGGGATCGTCCAACTCGATAAGCGAGGAAATGGAATCGGCGAAGGATATTCGAGATGAAAGAAAACACGCAATTGCCATAAGGAAGGGGGGTAACAATCCCAGTCCACCCTGGTAAGCGGGCATAGAGGCGAGGGACCAATTGAAATCGGAAAAATTTAAGCCTAAAAGGGATTCGATAAAATGTTTAAATTTTAATTCGAAGACCTTAAGGAGAGTATTGTACTGGAAAACGGGGGAAGATTTAAATAAATGTAAGAATTTAGGTAGAAAAAGACATTTTTTGGTGAGAAAGAAGAACTGATGCTTGGGGAGATGAGGAAGATTCTTGAGTGAATTGGAAAGGGAATGGATCAAATCGTCAAAAGTTTTTTGACAAAAGGAGGTTGAAAAACCAATAGGGGAACCCAAAAGACAGAGTTCCTCGTGCGGAATGATTGTAAAATCTAAGGGAGGAATAAAATCCTTATTGTTGAGGGAGGAAATTTCACACTTTTTCCTATTTAGGGAAAGACCAATTTTCGAAGCTTCCATTTCAACGTACTCTATGGCCGACATAACATTGGATAAAGAACCGCCAAAAGAGCCATCGTCGAGATACCATAAATTAAGGTCTAATTGGAAATTAGTCTTTAAATTTTTGATCAAATCATGAATCCCTATAGTAAAGAGCAGAGGGCCTAGAGGATCACCTTGCTGTATCCCCTCTTCGGAGGATATGGAAAATTCCCCGAATTTGAGTAACGAAGGGAATCCATAACAGGAATTAAGGAAATTCCCATATTTTGGGAAATGGTGTAAAAAAGATGGTAAGAATGCCCTCCTATGGATGGTGTTGAAGGCATTTCTGAAGTCTAACTTGCAGAAAACCTTATCGGCCTCAGTATTTATAAAAATACGCGCAACATGTGAGGCCACTTCACACCCACCTCTCACTCCAAATCCTAACTGTGAAGGAAATAAGAAGGAACTAGCCTTAGGCCGAATCCTATTTACGATAGCCTTGGCGACTAAGCGACGAAAGAATGACCCTATGGCTATGGGTCTAACGCCGCCATCCGGTTTGGTCAGGGAGACAAGACGGGCGCCAAAAATAATAGGACGAATGCAAAGGGGAACTTCGCGTACGAGGATATTATTGCACAGTTCGGTTAATGCTTTCAACAAAGGGTCAATGAAGCCACTATCAGGGCATTGAATTAACTCCACAAAGAAACCAGGTCTGAAGCCGTCCAACCCCCCTGTCGTCCCTTTTTTAAAGGACTTTAAGCACTTAAGTACTTCGTCACAGGTAAAGGGAATAGGGGAGGAGGCATGCGGGTGGATGTTAAAAGGGGACGCTCGTGGATGTTTTTCAAGTAGTTGTTTAAATATGGTAACGTTGATAGGTGAAATAGAGTCATCGGAAGACAATATTCGGGCCGCACCGCTAATATCTCCAAGATCTAATTTTTCAGAGATCAATTTGTGACGGAAGGAGTTGGGGTTTAAAGCGTACGAAGGAGAAAATTCATCGATAATTGTATTTCCAAAATTGGAAACTTTTTCCTTAATTAAGGCAGATAAGTTATTTATTTTATTTTTGGGTTTAACTAGGACTCGAAAACAAAAACTAACCAGGTCTAACCATAATGGTAGTGAGGAGAAATCCGAATTCAAATTATTTATAAGTGACATGAGGAACCTAGAGATAGACTCTCGGGCGGCTATAGGGATCCTAGAAAGAACAGGGGGCTTATGCGAATTAAGGAATAAATCAACAGAGCTTGAGGAACATGGTGGAATGGGGTCATACGAGTGAGGGGCGTTAATTAAAGGATCTGGGCCGTAAGAGAGGGGAAATTTTCCAGAATTGTGGCACGCGGGTGAACCATGTTTCCTAAACACGCCATTTAAATTAAGCGAAACTATTTTTAAGCATACTTGACAACAAGAGTTAACCATGAGATGGCTTTGAAAGGGAGAAAACACAAAAAAAAAATATATATATTAACGGATATAATTAATTAATTTTTTATTAAGTAAAAAATTGAGATTAAATATCAAATAATTTAAAATTCTATTTTTAATTAATATTATTGGAAAAAAAATATATTTACTAGCTTATTACAACTTAAATTTTATTTTTCAATTACAAAATTTAACAAATTTATATCCAAATGCATAATTCTTAGGAAACCAGAATAAATATTGGATAGCGCTTTTTTGTATTTGGGTGTAAATACATGTGAAAAACCTAAAAAAATTTTAAAAATAGAGGTTTTTTGACATTTAATTAATGAGTAGGTTTAGAATCGAAAAATTATAGAAAGTTTGTAAGGAACATATTGCTGGCGTTATTGATCAAAATCTCTTCATTTTTGGTTTATACGTGTATATTTAGGAGTTAAACATTATCCTAAAAAATATTTTGAAAATATTATGATTTGACCGAATGCCGAGCTCAAAACCGACCATTTACTAAATATTCGATCTACCAAATTTGGTAATAATATTATTTGGAAAATGTTCATTTTTGGTTAATTTATCTTAAATACGTGCAAAACATTACTCCAAAAAATATTTTAAAAATATCTTTATTTGACAGATAACCGATTTGAAACCGAAATACTGCATTGCTGGCGTTATCCATGGAAAATTCTTCATTTTTGGTTTATAAGTGAACAATAAAGTGTTAAGCATTCTATAATTTTTTGAAAATATTAATATTTGACCGAATAGCGAGCTCAAGACCGACCACTTACCAAATATTCGATCTACCAAATTTGGTAGTAATATTATTTGGAAAATGTTCACTTTTTTTAATATATCTATAAATACGTGTAAAAAATTATCCCAAAAAATATTTTAAAAATATCATGATTTGACCGATAACAACATTTTATGACCTCGGCCTGTAAATTTGTATATTTCATTACTATGAAAAATTTTCTTTGTATTTTTATAAATTTTGAAAATATGATACGAAAAAAATTTTAAACCCTCTATTATATGATTTTCCAGTTATTGAATTGATATTTATTAAACCCATTCTTTTAAATTGGCAAGGTCAATGTTTAATTTAATAAGATCTTAGGGCCGGGGCATTTGACTCAGGACACGGGTATCTTGTATAATATTATAGAAACGATTAATAAATCAAGTAGTTTGAGAAAATTTAAAAAATATAATATTATCATCAAGTCTATCTAACAATGAGTGAGAGGGTGTGATCGATTTATAAAATATTAAAATTGATATAAAAATTCTTGTTTTCATCCATAAATATAACCTTTTCAACTAAATTTTTATTTAAAAGTCTTATGTTTGCAAAAAACTCACGCCTAAGAGGAATTTAAATAGTTTCTGTTCGAAAACGAAGGACTATATAACAAATACAAACAATATTATATATATAAATTATATTTAGTCTCTCTTTAATAAATACTTTTTGTATTTTTAATGTATTTTTTGGCTTCTCTTATATTTTGGATATAGCTATGTTATTCCTTTCAAGCAAATATATTTTTTATAAACGTAACATCGTGTTTAATTAGTTAAAAAAATGTTAAAATCATAAAATATACAAAGATGCTTTCTACAATTTTTATAAAAATAATAAAGATTTATATAAATCACTATTTAATTATTGTCATTAAATTTTATAAAGTTTGTGGCTAAAGTTAAATGGATTTCATAAGAAAAGGAAGGACGCTTTGCAATGCTCTGAATTTATAATTACTTAGAGCATATCTTCGAAAAATATATGATTGAGTTTTTACATGGATAATCAAATTATTTGAAGATCGACTTTTTCACTATAGATTAATTAAAATCAAAAAAAACGAGCGTAGAATCTATACACTCTTGAGAAGTTCATAGTGATGGGTTTAGAAGTTCTGGCCATGCTTACCACTATCATATTCGGTTGCAGTCTCTAGGTTCTAAAGCTTTCAAACTTCGCACATAATGTTCATGTAATAGAAAATCTTTAAATAATGCTATTTTTTTTTATAAATATCTATTCGCAAATATCGAATATTTTATTTTATTGTTTTCTATTTCGAGTGTAATAAATTGCTGGAATCTTCATCTATAAATCATTGATAAACTGGTATGATTAGAAAGAAAAAAGATGAGAGTAGATATAAAAAGTAGCAAAAAGGAAGAGAGAAGAAAAATGTATGAAGAAAGAATCGAGATGAAATAAGATAAAAGAAAATCTAAAGAAGTAAGACAAAAGAAAATATGTGGTCGGCTTTGAGCTCGGCATTAGGTCAAAACATAAACCACGTTATTGTACACTTATAAACCAAAAATGAAGAATTTTCCATGGATAACGCCAGCAATGCAGTATTTTGGTTTCAAATCGGTTATAGGTCAAATAATAATATTTTTAAAATATTTTTTGGGATAATGATTTGCACATATTTATAGATAAATTAACCAAAAATGAACACAAATAATATTACTACCAAATTTGTTAGATCGAATATTTAGTAAGTAGTCGGTTTTGAGCTCGTCATTCGGTCAAATCTTAATATTTTCAAAAAATTATTTAGGATAATGTTTAACACCTTATTGTTCACTTATAAACCAAAAATGAAGAATTTTCCACGGACAACGCCAGCAATGCAGTATTTCGGTTTCAAATCTGTTATCGGTCAAATAACGATATTTAAAATTTTTTTTGGGGATAATGATTTGCACGTATTTATAGATAAATTAACCAAAAATGAACTAACAAATTTGGTAGATCGAATATTTAGTAAGTGGTCGGTTTTGAGCTCGCCATTCGGTCAAATCTTAATATTTTCAAAAAATTATTTAGAATAATGCTTAACACCTTATTGTTCACCTATAAACCTAAAATGAAGAATTTTCCATGGAGAGCGCCACCAACGCAGTATTTAGTCATTAGGCCGGTTTCAAATCGGTTATCTGTCAAATCACGATATTTTTAAAATATTTTTTTGGATAATGATTTACACATATATATAGATAAATAAACCAAAAATGATCATTTTCCAAATAATATTAATATCAAATTTGGTCGATCGAATATTTAGTAAGTGGTCGGTTTTGAGCTTGGCATTCCGTCAAATCATAATATTTTCAAAATATTTTTTAGGATAATGTTAACACCTAAATATACAATTATAAACCAAAAATGAAGAGATTTTGATTAATAACGCCAGCAAATATGTTCCTTACAAACTTTCTATAATTTTTCGATTCTAAACCTACTCATTAATTAAATGTCAAAGAAAACTCTATTTTTTAAAAAAATTTTAGGTTTTTCACATTATTTACACCCAAATACAAAAAAGCGCTATCCAATATTTATTCTGGTTTCCTAAGAATATTACTTATTTATGAATTTAACGCCCACTTATGGATATAAATTTGTTAAATATTGTAATTGAAAAATAAGGTTTAAGCTAGTAAATATATTTTTTTCCAATAATATTAAGTAAAAATAGAATTTTAAATTATAGATATTTAATATCAATTTTTTACTTAATTAAAAATTGATTTATGTAAAATAAAAAAAATGTTTTTGAAAAATTTTTTTTAAAAGATATTATATAATCAAATTATGATTGATTATGATTAATTGCTTTTTAGCAAAGCATTTTAGCAACGCAGTTTAGCAACGCAGTATTTAGTCATACCCATTTTTATTCTCTTACTGTCTTCATATTCAACTTTAACAAAATAAAAAAGTATAAACGATTCTTAATGCTTTATATAATTATATATGAATTAAGCTGACCTTACATCAATTTAAATATCTCATTTTTCCTTTTACGAAAACATACTACCATACAAAAATATAAAAAAAACCCTTACCTCAAGTTTCATGAGGTATAAACCTTTAAAATTTTACTCACCTTCCCCCACTATATTTACAAAAAAAAATATTTCGATATATGTTTTTGAATATACAATTTTATTTTCTTTCATTTCGGGTCTTTGTTAGGTTTCTACTAAAATAAATCCTTCAATAAAATATAAACTATATAACATTTTATGAAATAAAATACATATTTCGACTATGAGATCAAATTAATTTGCCAAAATATATCTTTACATAAAAATTGACTCCTATAATCAGGAATATAAACAAGATAAGATAATTTTTAGACATCATAGTTTTCTTATATATCTAGCCCATCTAGTTGAGACAATGTATATTATAGAGTATAAAATTTATTTTAAGAAGGAATATATTCATAAACATTAATAATTATGAAAAGATACAATATAATATATACACCATTCTTTTTCTTTCTGGAGAAGTGGAACCCGTCGATTTTTCAATAAACTTGAAAAAAATAAAAAAACTCCGACTCCTTTACTACCCTTTTATCTCCGTCCTCCACCTCTGGACCGTAACCGCCCTGGTTCAATTCCCCTTCTCAGCTGGTCAACATGCCTGACCCCTATTCTCCTGTCCGGGAACTTATACGGGACAGCATTCAACCCATTTTTTTGACCACCACTCCCAATTCCCATTTCTTTTAACTTCCATACAACTTGGCCCACTCTGTGTGATCTACCTCAAACTTTCCCCCATTTTCCTGTTTAATCTTTTCCCCTTCCTTCTCTTTCCAGGCCTCAACGCACCCAATCCAATCCGCTTTCTCCGCTACAAGAACATTTACGACGGCGACAACTCCGCCACTTTCCGGCTATTATTATAATAAGCCATCGAAACCCATATCTCATCTTCTCCAAATTTTGCCTTCTTCAACCAATTTTTTACCACTCTCACCATCCTCTCAGCCTGCTTATTCGAGCTCGGAAGATAAGGTGGCGCCAGCACATGTTTCTCCCCACTCTCCATACAAATTTTTTTGAACCCTTCACTACTAAAGGCCGCACCTCCATCGGACACGATTACTTTGGCAACTCCGAACTTCGCCCATAAATTTTTCAATTTTCTGACCATAATTTTTGTTGTTAATTTACCCACAATCTCAAACTCCACCCACTTGGAGTATGAATCTACCACCTGGAAATATTCTTTCCTATCAAACTCAAAGAAGTATACGTGTATTCTTTTCCAGGGCTCTGGCGTTTTTGGCCATGTACTTTTTTTTATCCCTCGCTGGCATACTGGCCCCTTTTTACGCACTACACATTGTTTAGCCAACCTCTCAATTTCTTCATTCATTCCCGGCCACCACACATATTCGTGGCCCCATTGTTTAATCCTTTCCACTCTCTGATGCCCCGCCTGCAACATTACTAAGCTTCTCTCAGCCTATTAGGTACCACCGCTCTATTTCCCCGTACTACACAATCATCCAATACGGTTAATTCTTTTCCCACATTCTTGTATTTTTTATCCCCATCTCGCCACGGCCTGCGCCCAATTATACATTCCTTTACCAGTCATATATCTCTGTCTTTCATCGTTGACACCCGAATTTCTTCCCAGCTCACCGGGCCCCCTTTAGACATCGCCCTCACCATAGCCATCTCTATCTTTTCCCCTACTACCACACTTTTGTCCTCAACCACTTCCCCTGCCCCACATCTCGACATAATGTCCGGCAAATAATTCTCTAGTCCCCTTCCACATTTCAGCATCAAATCGAAAATACTACAACCACCTCTACAACCGCGGAGACATCATCAACTCTTTGTTATCCTTTTTAAACAAATATTTCAAAGGTTTGCGATCCGTATACACTACAAACCGCCGTCCAATCATATATTCTCTGCATTTGGTCGGCCTAAAACTCACTGCCAAAGCCTCCTGTTTGATTACTGAATACCTCGTTTCGGCATCCCGGAATACTCTGGAGAAATACAATACCTGTCTCTCTATTCCATCTATCTCATGTAACAACGCTCCTCCTACTCCCTTACTCGACGTATCCACGGCCAGGACCACCTCCAACTCGTTGTTGAAACATAACAAAATTAGTTCCTCCCCAATTTTCCTCTTCAGACATTCAAACACGGCATCTTGCTCATTTCCCCACTAAAATCTTACCCCCGTTTTTAATAACTTGTACAACGATGCTGCCACTTTGGTAAAAATTCTCAACAAACCGATGATAGTAATTTACCATCCCTACAAAGGATGGTACCTTCGCCTTACTTGCGGCTTCATCATATTTTCAACTCCAATCATATTTTTATCCAGCGGCCACTCTTCCACTCCATTTATCCAATGCCCTAAATACACCACCTCTATTACTTCGAGTATACCTTCCTCTCTACTCGCACGCAATCCCTTCTCTTGGATTCTCTGAAATACCTGCTCCAACATTTGACCCCCGTTACCAACACATAATCCATATAATAAAATACTCCCTCCAATCCCTAAAACACTGCTGACATCGTCCACTGAAATATGGGCGCAGAAACGCTCAACCCAAACGGCAACCTCCGATAGGTGAACAACACCTTTGGTATGGTTATCATCAATAATTCTGACCCGCAACTGTGCAAATATGCATTCGAAAAATCTACTTTGGAAAAATATCTGCCCCCTTTCAAATTCGCCAATATTTTTTAGATCCCGGGTAACGGATATTTCACTTCAACCACCCATGGATTCAACGTTAATCGGAAATCTGTTCACAACCGCAACTTCATTGGCCTTCTTCACGGGTACCAAAGGCGTCGCCCACTCGTTATACTCAACCGGGCCCACTATGCCCTCCTTTACCCAGCAATCTAACTCTCGCTACCTCCTCCATTCAAATGGTACTCTACGAACAGCACAATATTTTGGCACAAATTCATCCTTCATCCCTATTTCCACTTCATAATCTCTCAAAAAACCCAACTCCTAACTAAAAATTTCTTCATACTCCGTTGCCAATCGCTCTAATTCCTTATGCACACATTCCAATTCCCCTTCGATCCTTCCTGTCTCCTTTCCCTCTTCTTGCATCTTCTCGGTAATTCTCTATTTCCCACACCTCAAACTTGTAGTCTCACTCCTTTCTCAGATATCCCCTTTTCCATTTTCCTCAACTTTTGATTTTTTCTCATCGCATCTACACAATCTTTCACTGTAATTCCCTGACTTTCTCCCCAATAAAGAGACTCGCCTTCATTCATCTCGATTTTATCTCTTCCTTCCATCCACTCCATCGTACCTCTCGGCTCTATTTCCTCCCATTCATTCCTCACTGTTTTCATGATCACATCTCTACCTTCGCTAAAACACCCCCCATCTCGCAAATATCCCCCAAAAATCGTAAGCCGGACCAACTCTCTTTATCCAATTCTATTTCAACACTGTTTCTACCCTCCGATGCATTATCGACAAATCCAGCACTTGTAGCTCCCCCGTATACAAATCTTCAATTTTTCCTCAGCTCATGAGCGTTATTTCCAATCCATAAAACTGCCTCACATAAATCTCCTCTTTGCTTATAACTCCCCTCGGCCATAATTTACGATATTGCCGCTCCCGTATTAAACAACACATTGATACTACCTTTCCATTCAGATTAATCCATACTCTCGAAAAGGAATCATACACAATACTCCCTTCTCCTTCTCCTTGCAACATCCGTATTTCCCTTTGCCATTTCCCTACGCTGATGCTTACCTCGTTCCGTTCCCATCTCCCAGCCTGCATTCTCTTTGCCTTGTCATCATACAGTCACTATTTTTCATAATCTCGCCCCCAATGCCCTTGCTTCCGACATTTAAAACATACAATTTAACTCTCTTTAAATATCTCCAGAGTCCCAAATCTACCACATCCAGCACATCTCACTCTGTCTTGCTTACTGGGGCAAAACGTCTAAATGTGACCACTGTGGTCACATTCAAAACATTTAATATCCTAATTCTATCATCTTCGCTCAATTTCAAATCCTCATTACTCGCCCATCCTTGCAATATTTCCTGCACAGGCATCCATGTACCCTTCCATACCTATCCTCCTCCTCGTTGTGTCCTTCAAGCAACAATATTTACCCCCGTATCTTAATACACCTATTTAGGCCTTCTCTTCTACCGAAATATAAACTTCCCAACCAAATAAGCAATATCACTATCGCTCCCAGTACATTACTGTATTTCCACATATTTAGTTAATTTAAATCCCTTCATCTAACTACAAAAAAAATTAATTAAAACAATTAAAATAATTAAAACGATTGTAAAAAAATTTGCTTTATTTTATCTCTAAATTAATTAATCAATACCAAATATTCTAACAAAAATAAAATATAGCTCAAAATATTACCCACAAAAAATTAATAATTAACTTAACTAAAAATATTTTAACTATTTGTGATGTTAAACAATGATAAATTAATAAAATATACCGAAATAAACATCAGTACATAACACATTTTAAACACTCAGAACTCTACCGAATTTCCACAAAAAAATATTCCACAGAACCCCTGTGCCTTTAACAACAACCATGGTACTCCACCGAATTTCCATACAAAAAAAATTTCACAAAACCCCTGTGACAACAATTACCACGGTACTCCATTAAATTTCTACATAAAAAAAATATTCCATAGAACCCCTGTGCCATTAACAAATTTACAATTCAATACCACAGTTTACCCACTGTACCCAACAAATGTTAAGTTATTTTTTTTTACATAAAAAAAATATAAATATAAAAACTTACCTTTTAAGGTCACGGCACCAACTATTGCAGTTATGCTGCTTGGAATAAATAATTTTATTAACTTCAAATAAGAAAAGAAAAATAAAAAGTGAATATAACATATTCTGCCGAAAAACGGCCTTTTTATAGCTTATAATTTGATAAATAAAAAATATTTTTTACAAAAATACAAATAACATGACTTATTCTGAGTCTTATAATCCAAAGTCAAAACAACGCACTAATGTTAAGAACTGAATTATTGCGCGTGATAAAAAAATAAATACAATGAATTTACAACAAAACATAATATGTACCTACATAATAATTAAAAAAAACACCAATTATGACAATTAATATCCCTCTTATCTCTTACATCTTTTATATATTCAATATAATCTTGAAAATTGTTTTGTTTATTAAAATTGTCAAATTTTACTTGGGTTATGGTTATTGATTCAAAGTTGTTATTTACTTTATTACTATTATTCGTTTCACTTAACATATTCATTTCACCACTCTAATTAATTAAAATGTTTGATTCATCACTTTTACCATTTACAGTAGTTGGGTTTTCTTCTTTATTCATAATAAAAGAATTACTCGTTGCCAGTTTACAGAATTAAACTACATATGTCTTTATGTCGAAAATATGTATATGTCAAAATTTTTAATCCCGTATGTGTTCTTTGCAAATGACAGCCAAATGAATGATTTTTTTAAATATTATACAATTGGGCGTTGAGCAGTCTATATTAATATAAGTCTATGGTGAAAACAAACACTATCTTAATTTTGAAAAAATTATTTCATATTAGTTTATAATAAAAAAATTTAGCTCATATTCCTTCAAGAATGATAGGGAATCAAGATTTTCTAGTTAATTTGAAGATGAATGAATCAAAATTTTTTACATTTTTAAATAAGAAATTTCCTAAATCGACCAAAATTTATTAAAATGCAATATGACTTTCTTACTTTTTATTGGCATTTACCAAGATTTATGATTTTCTCTTAATTGTGGATCGTAATTGAGATCATTTTGTTTATTGGTCGATCTTTCAAACCCTTTTAAAATTCATTTTTGTACTTAAAAAATATATAAATAAAATAAAAAAATTTGAAATAAAATTAATATGTTATTTTTTTTCAATTTACTTCATATTTTAGCATCCTTCATTATATTTTATATTTTTCTTATAAATTTTATCCAGACAATATTTACAAATTGGATTTACAACCTATATTTATTTATTTAATTAAAAATAAAAGAAATTATAAATTTGATGGAGGCACACCCCCTACAAAATCTACCCCATTTTCAAAAAAAAATATCGGGGCCTTTGGCCGCTATATTCGCCAAACCACAATGCTATAGTGATACTAATAAAATTGTAAGCTGCCATTTATAATCTCACAATAAAATTTTATTTACATCCTTTTAGACCTATTTAGGCTATAAAACATAATTAAATCTCTAATTCTTGCTAATAATCAATAAGCAATTGAAAAGTTGGTTGGGTCACTCCATTGGGATTGATCAATGAAAGAAATATAATCTGGGAATCTTTAATAACTTTGGATGTTTGCTCATTATTAAATATATAATTAAAATTTGTTTACCCATCAAAAATATTATTTTTAATACCAATATTAAAAGTATATTGCTAGAATTTTAAATGATTTATTATATTCTTACCGAAATTTTTAAAATTTATTTAAAAAATTAACAAATAAGAATATAATTAATATTTAACGTGTTAAATTATAAATATTATTATAAATTAATAAGAAGGCTTAAAATTTAAAAATAAAATTTTTTTTATAGTTTTTTATAATTTGTTAATAGACAGATCAATCGTATTAATTATTTAATTTAAAAAGAAAAAAATTCTAGTCAAAAACTACCCCCAAAAACAATACCTAGGCCCAAAGATTAATGCCTACCCCTTCAAAAAATATCTACCTCCAAAAATTTATACATACGCCCCCCCCTAAAATGCCAATATATTTTGGAGATATTTGTTTCCCCATCCCGCCGATGTAAACACTGGCTTTTCAAATGGTGTCTAAGTATTTTGTCATTTTTTGATATGAATTTTATCATCTCAAGGAAATTTCCATGATTTAAATTTTCAATTTTAAAGTTGATAAGTAATTTATTGTGGCTGATCCTCTGAAGGATTTGTTTACCCATCAACTTTATTATCTCTAATATGTATATGCTTACGTAGATAATATTTTGTTTAATATTTTAAAGATAGTTGTTGAATTCTATTTAAATAACAAATTAAAAAATAATGTATAATAATAAAAATCAATCAAATGACTCTCTTTAAAAGGACATATATTTATTTTTTAAAAAAAATCACAAAAGATATAAATATTTAAATAATAATCCTTAAAAAATATATTAGTATGATATTTTAAATGTTATTAAGCGAAATATGATAACTTTTAATATTTAAAATATAGTTATGTGATAGAGAAAAGTCATAACTTATATGCTAAAAAGAAATAATATATATTTGTTAATTTTTTTCTAATCGACTTCTTTTTTAATTTTTTACTTATCGGTATCAAAAATCGACATTTTCTCGCGGCATCCTGGGCAAAATGCCTACTTGATCTTATGTCCAGTCCCCTGGTATAACATATATAAAATAATAAATTCTGTTAAAAGATAAAAATGGCAGAAAAATTAAAAAGAAATTACAATACACTTGTAAAAATTTAATGAGGCATAATCCTTGAGAATTAAGTTCTCGGTCAAATTCTTGGGTATTTAAACGATGCTTATTTGTCACCAAATATGTTTTTAATGAAATCAAGTGGATAGGTAAAGAAGATATTTGCTATAATAAATATTAATAAGATATAAAAATAAAACTTGGATAAAATAAATTGCTGTTTACCGATTGTTGTAAAGTTTAGCAAAATTTAATTTATGATAAATATAAAGCATAGTGCCATTTAAACATGCGGTTTGCTATAAATTTTGACGAGGCTCTCCAAGACTCACCAAAGTTTAGGTTTTATAAAATATATTAAATATTTTAAGAAATATTATTCGTTAAGGAGGGATCTATATAAAGCTGAATTTTACTCACAAAATTTTGAGCTCATATTAGAAAAAGTGATATTTAAATTCATTTATATTTTTATTTTTAAATAAAATAAATACAATGCTGTGAAATTTAATTTATATTGTTGCTCTACAATTTATATTTAATCAACTTTTTGCATATACTTTTTATATATAAATTATCAATATTTATATGTGTATATTTAAGATATCTTCTTTAATTTTTATAGGAATTTTGAATAAATATAATTATTAATTAAATATTTTATTAATAACAAGAATAATAAATACTTTTTATCTTTGAAGTTTTAGAAATATTTATTATTATCTATTGATAAAAAAAGGAATATATTGATTTGTAAATAATTTTTTTTTACTTTATATATGAAGATAATTATAAATAATTTTTCAAATGAATAAGATAAAATGCAGCACCAATAAGATATATTTCAAGTTTTAATTTTTTTTATAATATTGTATAAAAATGAAGGAAATGTTTATTGCCTGAAATATAAAGTCAATTTTATATGCTATATTTCTTTCCATATATATTTAAACAAATTTTAATATCATGTTCATTTCATAAATATATTTTTTAAGAAATTTTTGTTAGAATATTTACATTTATTGTTGAAAATAAGTCAGACATATTTTCCATATTTTTCAATTATTTCATTTTTGTTTTGGTACATTTTACTAGATTTGCAGTTGTCTTCAAACAAAAACTCTTATTATGAGAGCACAAATAAACAACTATTTATATTTTCTTATTCAATTTAATCATCATATAAGAAATTATAAAAAGATATCAATACCCCTTATGTTACCATTCTTTTGAACAAATTCTCATTTAAAATAAGTTTTAATTTTTTACATTAAAACTTATATTTTAATTTCTATATAATTTTTTTTAAAAATTCTAAATAAATTTATTTGGCTAAAATAATTGCACATATAAAAGTATATGAAATAATCGAAATAAATTTATTAAAATAATATTGTGCATCAATGGTATTGCATAAAAGTATATTTAAAATATTCAAAATACCTGAAAATGATTTATAGCAATAATCAATATTTAATATGAATTTTTTTTTATATTTTGTTGTTTAATGTGTGTCATGGCTAAATGATTTATATATTTTTTTACATGAGAAAGATATCCTCCACAATCTTAAGCTGATATATATAGATTTAAAAGGGGGAAAATAGGCAATAATTATACCAAAATGCTAAATTATTAATGTTTAACTTTGTATTTGAGCAATTTATCAATTCAACTTTGTTATACTTGGTTCTCCTTTTCTCACAAGAGTTTTCAGTTTTCTTTACACCTCTTCAATTGGGTTGATTAGGAGATAAAAATAAAATTTTTTGGCTGAACTCGTAGATACTATTTAATTTAATATCACATTGAGTGATGAAATTGGTGTTGCTAAATGGCTCAATTTGAACCGATTTTTAAAATGGTTCAATATTTTATCTGGAAAAGTATTACGCCGATCTGTAGATTCTGGTCATAGCAAAAAGGTTTGAACATCTATCAGTAAAATCCTAAAGCTTAGCAAATATTTTTCTAAAAATATTGAGTTATAGTGCGCACAAATTGAACGTTGCAACACAGCATTTCAAAACACATATAAAAAACGTAAACGCAGCTATATTTAAATTGATGCGTTAAGTTTTATTTTTTCAATGTGGAGCATTTAAATTTAAATCATTAAAACAAAAAATCACTACAAAACCTTTATTGCCTAGCAGGGAAAATAATTCTACTTCAATGGAATCAAAAATTTTTAGAGACAAACTTAAAAATTTTATAAATTATTAAATTTTTATATTTTATTAAATTTATTAAATTTATTTATGAAAATATTTTATATTAAATTAAGTTACATATTTAATTTTTATATACAATGATATTATTAAATTGAATATTAAGATAAATTTAATTGGTATATCCCTTAATTTCTATCATGTTAATTTGCACACTATTCTAGATGTAGCCCATTGCGCTATTTTAAAACTTGGGGAATGAACCTCAAACTTAAAATAATATTAATTCTATTGTCTTACAACATGATACAATTGAAATTTCCATATGATTTAAGACATATAATTTAATTTTTATAGTGTAATAACTATACCTAAATAAGATTTATCTGTTGCTTCTATAAATAGATTTTCAATATCAACCATAGTAATTAAATGAATATTAAGAAAAATTTAATTGATATATCCCTTAATTTATATGTTAATTTGTACATTAATATAATTTGAATGTTAAGAAAAATTAAATTGATATATCATTTAACTTATATTAAATATGAAAATAGAGACAAATATAAATATATAAAAATTTTATTAAAAGAATATAATGTCAATATAAAAATTAATATAAAATACATAATATATTTTTATGATAAATAAATAATTTATATAATGCTATTAAATATGTCAATGCAGATTCATATGTAGGTTTTGGTAAGGTACCATTTGTCTTCAGATAGTGTAGAAATTTTAAAACCTCAGTTTTAAACACATGGTTGTCTAAATTCTACAAGGCTATCTATAAAAAGTCTAAATAAATTATAGATAAAAATTAGCTTTACTGCATCCCAAATGGGTTTTCTTCCAAAATTTAATAACCTATTAAATTCATTCAGTACTTTAGGTTTTTTTGTTGTTGAGAGTTCCACAAAAATTAACATTTTAAATGAGGAAATTAACTTTTTGAGAATAAAGAAAACAAAATACACTTATATTTTTTATGAATAATATTTTGTGGGATTTATTCAAATATAGATGGTAAATAAAATCAATATAAATTGTGGATCATCAGAATTTGAGGATTGGCACAGCCCTATTCTTTATTTTCCAGGTAGTTATTATCAACTTATCAATAATAAATAACATGAATATTTAATTAAGTAGGTTTTCCTATTTTCTCCTTATTCAGCTGATCCTTGAAGTTTCTCAATCTTTTGAGATAAAGAGGACTGTTATCAAAACCAGGGAATTCCAATGCCAAGCTAATTATAATATTTTTATATATTTATACCTGGAACCAATAACTGATAAATGTTTCATAGCATTGAAACTTTTTTTTATGGTTCAGCATTTCTGCAAACCTTTTGTTAATTTCATCGTTCCATGTCCTAAAAATATTATTATATTATTTAAAAATAATTATTCTTACAATTTATAAGAATTTTATCACTTCAAAATTTAAAAAGTTTTGAAAAACGCAAGCAAGTTTGTCTTTTAAAAAATAATTTAAAATGAAAAAATTTGAACGAATGCATTTAAATGCATTATTTGCATTTTAAAACGCTGCGTTGCAACTTTCAATTTGTGCGCACTATTAGTCATTTTTAAAAATTGGCTCAAACAAGCTGTTACAACCAGAGTTGTTAAAGTATCTAGATACTGTATCTAGATATAAAAATGTAGTATCTGTATCTGTATCAAGATAGATTTTTTAGAAAGGTATCTGTATCTAGATATTTTTTTAGAGGTATCTGTATCTGTTTTTAGATACTTTTTAAGATACATTTTATATACCCCTTTTTTTATTGTAAATAAAAATATTTGACTGTAAAATTTATTTTATTTCATATGAGCTTATGAAATAAATAAATATATATATATTATATATTAATATTTATTAATACTATAATAAAGAATTATATATACATAAAATATTAAAACTTATATATAAAAAATATATATAAATATTCATTAATTTAAATATTATGTCCGAGTTTATCAATAAACCATACAAATTTTAATATTACAATATGGAAATGGTAAATTTTATTTTATAACTAAATTTTTAAGTTTATATATTTATTTAGATCTATATCGATGAAGAAGAGGAAGCAACAAGTTCTATTGCTTTACCATGGCCAAATTGAGCATATTTTAAAATAATATCTCAAAACAAAGAAAACAATTAATTCTCTGATGGTAAAAGGTTTGCCGTGTCTACCTAAAAATACAAAAATATCCGTCAGTATGACTTCAACGTGCAATATCGTGAAGCACATAAGGGTATAGATATTATATATTTAAAATTCTAATTAAAATTTTAAGAGAAAATATCCAACCTTGTTAACAAAAATAAAAAAGGGGAATGAAAATAAAATACTAAAGAAAATATTGGCAAGGCTCATCCTCCAATAATATTTTTGCTAAAAGACCTTTGACTTTAACTCAAGGCACTTTAGATGATTTAATTATTGCTTTTATTATAGATGGCATGCAGCCATTATAAAAGAAAACAATTGATACAAAGATTAGCTGGTGAATTATCAAAATCATCAACTGACTGCAAGCAAATAACCTGCCAAAAAAAACAAATAATTTAATTTCAGATTTTTTTCAGTACCCTACAGCAGATATAATTTCTAATAATGATTTAAATTTTGATAATCAACAAATTTTAAATAACTTTTTCAAAAATAAATGTAGAGATTTTAGCATTTTTAAAGAACTGATATAAAATTGTTATTTATTAAATATAACACTACAATTCCTTCAAGCGCCCCTGTGGAAAGACTATTTAGTGTTGCTAAAAATGTCTTCACAGATAAACGAGGATGCCTAAATGATCAAAATTTTGAAAATATTTTATTACTGAAATCTAATAATTATTAATCATATATTTTCATATATTATATTAAAATTATAATTTTGGTTATATTCTGATAAATGTTATATCGCGTCAATAAATTTTTAGCTCATTTCATGAATTTTCACAATATAATATTAATTTAGGTTTATGCAAACCTATAAGAGCATACAGATACATTTAAAAATTGTATCTGTATCTTGATAACTTTTTAGACGCTGTATCTGTATCTAGATAACTTTTGAGACTATGTATCTGTATCTGTATCTAGATCCATTTAAAAAGTATCTTTTAACAACTCTGGTTACAACACTAGATGAAATGGAACAACATCCATAACTATAGTACAATTTGTTATATTATTTTGTATCAAAATATAATTCGTTCAAATATTCTTGTAATTTAATTGCATTTTACTGATTTAATTGTTCGTTCAGTAACGTGAGCTCATCCATATATAGATCCCATTGATTAAGCGCCCTTTTTTTCAAAAATAGCGATTTATTGTTATCCATTCTGACAACCTGCTAAACAGGAATATTCTCCTTTTTTGAATTACTTCATTGATATTCCTCTCTCAGAAACGTTGGTAACACGCCCTTTTTTTCAAAAATAGCGATTTATTGTTATACATTCTGACAACCTGCTAAACAGGGTTCTCCTTTTTTGAATTACTTCATTGATATTCCTCTCTCAGAAACGTTGGTAACACTTGAATGAATAAGTGTTTTTTATTTGTCGGCATATTATTGATAACCCAAGGTCAGCAGAAAAATGTAATCTTATTTTTTTTAAAATTATTTTAGTGTTATATAACAGTCATTCTCAATTTCCGCTAAAATATATTACGAAATTTCAATTTTATAAGTTTTTCCTCCGGATTTTTAGCAAAATCTCTGCTGAAATTACTATATTTTTAAAGCGCGATTAACTTGTTGCCATGTTATGGAATGGTTAGTGTTGCTAAGCAGCTCGTTTTGAACCGATTTTTTTAAAACGGCTAACTCAATATTTTATCCAAAAAAATATTACGCAAATCTGAATATTTTTCTTATAGATGGCACAATGGTTTGAACACCTATTAGCAAAATCTCGAGGCTTAGGAATATTTTTCTGGCTAAAATATTGAGTTAGTCGTTTTTAAAAATCGGCTCAAATCTAGCCGTTTATCAACAATCAATTTAATAGTTAATTTTCCTTATTCTTCAATAAAATATGTTCTTTTTAAGTTCCAATTAATTTATGCACATGCGATTTGCATTTTTTAAATAATATTATTTTTATATTAATGAACAAATATCCTTTTAGTGTTTTCAAGATGACACTATGACGATCATTTTAGAAAAGAAAATTAGTTATATAATACCATTCTTAACCTCCTTCATTAAAAACATATTTTCTATATTACTGTCCAAATATAAGTTATCCTCATACATAAAAGATAAGAATATTTAGGGGTGTACCTATACCACTTTTCAGAGGCCGATCCGATCCGATATTCCCTATATTAAATTGATATCGGCCGAATACCGATCCGATATCATATCTAATTTTGTATTCTGAAAAGATACCAATGGTTTTAATTTTAAATATACTTTTTATCAGTATAACATCTATTATTTAACTATACCATAACTTATGTCATTTAAATCTATTATAATGATTAGTTATATTTTATATTCAATTCAAATGCAATTCTAAAAGTATATAAAATATTTTTATTGTTAAATCACTTTTATATAATATTAATCTATATACATAATAAGTAATAAACAAATATATTATGAAATTTGAAATAAATATTTAAAATAATATTTAACATTTATAAATTGAAGATTTTTTTTTAGAAATACCAAAATTTCCAATTTATCAGAGGTCAGCCTGCAGCGATGGTAACTGTCAATATCACCAGCTTCACTAAAAACAGATTCTGAAGAAATTATCGCACACTTTTATAAACAGAATGCTCAAAAAAATAATAATATTGCAGAATGTTTATTAATTTTATTAAAAAAATATACAATAAAAATGGATTTCGATTTTATTTATAAAAATAAATGATTTTAGATATAACTTTTTTTAAAAATTTTATAACATTATTTTTGTTAAAGACGCCATTTTATATCGGATCGGATCGGAAAATTTTATAGTAATGGCCGAGAGAACCGATATTTTAAAATGGGTGAAATATCGGCCCGATCCGATAAAAAATGCTTGAGTATTCTTTTCTATAAAAAAATCACAACTATCTTTTTATTCAAAAATAAGTTTATTGATATTTTATATTAAAAAAAGGAGATTATTTCTATTTTATAATATATTTTTGTATCATTAAAAATTATTTTAAGCAAATAAATGCATTTCGAAATTTTTTTATGCTGATTTTTAATGAATAAATGATGACTTTAATGTAAAAATTATTTTTTTCAATAAATGCGCGTTTTGATTGAGAATTAGTAAGAACGATATAATGACTTTTTTATATGATATTCGAATTGAATATTAAAAAAACGTTTCTTACGTATTTCGTAATATCATAATAAGATTTTATGTTAGAAAACAGCAAATATTTTGATTTTACATTCTTTTATTTAAAATACACTTTTTTTTAAACATTTATTTATTTTTATTTCTATTTCTATTTAATTTTTATTTTTTTCATTTTACTTTCTTTTATTTCGTTTTTATACAATTTTACATTATTTTATTTCGATTTTACTTTCTTTTATTACCCCTTTTTATTAATTTAGGACTGTGCATATTTTTCACCCATCCGATCCGATATTTTCCGATATTGGTTCAAAACCGATCCGATACCGATATTTATATTGATTTTTCACCACCCCTCTTTGAACCAAATGTAATTAAGAAATCAATATTTTTTATGCAAAAGAATTATGCATTTAATTTAATTTTTTTATTTCAACAATAATTTAAAAAAAATTATATTATAATAGATAAAATAAATATAATAATATATCCATTTTATTTGGTATGAATTATAAAATTGTAATATTTAATTATAAAATTATAATATATTAGATTTTTAAAAATAATTTTCAGTATTCCTCCCCGTGAAATTAGAATTCCGCAGATAACTCATTTTGCAAAATTATCTTTGTCTTTTTTAAAATATTTCCATAATTCAGAAACCATATTTAAAATAATTCTTTTATTTAGTATAATAAATTATATGTTGGGAGGGAGAAGATCAATAAAGGGAGCCCAGGATGGCGATACAATTAGATCTGCATATATCAAAAGATACACGCTGACGAAGATAGAAGCCTTCCCGTGGGTCACCAGTGATGGCGTGAATTTTTTACCAAGGGATTTGAAGAAAGTTAGGGCATGATTGCCGAAAAAACCGGTTTGTCGAAAACAATTGGTATGAGATTGCAATTGGTTAGGGAAATGTATTTGTTAATTTTAGAGTTTTCTTCTCTCACGAATGAGTTGTTACTAAACGAGGGAGCGAAACGGTCGATTCAAGTGTAATCCCATGCTAAAGGAGTTCCATTACTCCAAGGTATTAAGGTTAGCCCATCTGGCCGGATACTATTTTTAGTTGAGAGGCCACAGGGTTCGAGGGTTGCGGGGATTTGAGCTGAGCGTAGGGCGCGGAGGATGGTGCCGTTAACTGCACTGTGCTGAGAGTTACTACCTTTAGAGGATCGACAATGAAGAGGTTGATTTCCGAAACAATCAACGGGGTGGGAACATAAAGTGCATGCAGAGTTGGCCAGTATTTTACAACCGAAACGGAGACCTATTGCAATGCGTAATTCTTCGTTTGTTAGGAGGAGTCCTAAGTTTGAGCTGGGCAAATTTTCTAACCATTCATAACCTGATAAGGAATGTAAAAGTTGTAGAACTTGCAGTTGTTGTGGGAGAGAGAGATGATCAACAGTTAAGGATTCATCAACTAAATAAGTGATAGTAAATGTGAAAGAATTGATTGGGATCCCTTAGACGCAGCACTCGATATTAGATATTCAACGGAGTGGCGTATTAAGGGAAGATTCCAGTCCTGTTGCTTTCGTGATGTAGGGATTGGATCACGGAAATTCTCTTTCCAGATTGTTAGGGCGTGAGGTGGGGGTCTGTGAAGTTATTGTTAAGTGATAGAATAATTAAGCGGCAGCTTGATTCTGAGGCTAAAATGGCAGCAAGGCTGAGTGGCGCAGGTGATAGCCCGAGCCCCCCAAATTTCGAAGGCAAGGAGGCCTGCATCCAAGAATTAGGGCTGAATTTTATATTGAAGATGCCTTCTAAAAAGTCATTGATTGATGATTTTAGTTGGGTTAGAATTTCCGGGAAAAGAAAAGTGAGGCAGAGCGGAAGGCATGTTGGATTTTGGGAATAAATAAAAAGTTTTTGAAGCTTGATGGGAAGGAATAACTTTAAGGATTTTATGTAAAAGGTGGAAATTACGGAGAAATTTTGTTTTGAAATATTCGATTGCTTTATTGCCTCCTATTGGGGATCCAAGATGTTTGAACCCGGATAGATTAACGGATGTGAAGTTATGAGGAGCGGTAAAGATTTAATCTGGTGAATAAAATTCGCATTTCTTGTTATTAAGAGACAACCCTGTAATATTGGTTAGATTATTTATTATGGGGGCTATTTTTAGGAGTTCATTATGTGGACCAGCAAGAGTTCCATCATCCAAATACCAAACATTGAGGGTCAAATTTGTCTCACGATTTATCATTTCAATGATCGACTGGATATCTAAGCAAAAAAGAGCGGGTCCAAAAGGGGATCACCCTGTTGATTGCCTTGCCTTGATTCAATTATTGTGTTGTTGAATTTAAGGTAGGATGATTTGTTATAAGAGGCAAAAAGGTAATGAAAATATTCTGGAAAATGGGGAGAAAATGTTCCCGTTTAAGAGAGTTAAAGGCGTTTTTAAAATCCACTTTTAGTATGCAGTTTTTTATAGAGTAAGTTGGATACGCGTGGCATGAGAGGCCGCTTCACAACCGGAAGGTATGTTAAAGCCAAGCCGATGGAGAATCAATCGCTCGGTGAGCTTGTTTTTTATTTCAAGTACAAATAATTTTGGATATAAATTGACGGAAAATAGAGCCAACGGCGATTGGGCGGATGTCGCCATCTTTTTTGTTTAAGGCTATTAAGCGTGCACCGTGAATAAGAGGTTGTACTGAAGAAGGTATGTTGTTGTTTAAAATATGATTAAGCAGCGTTGTTATGTTGTGTATAAGTTCAGTGTTGGTGGGTCTTGAAGATATATAGCTCTAAAACCGTCAAGTCCTCCTGAGGAGTCTTTTCTGAAGGAGATTATTGCCTTAGTAACTTCTATGGCGGTTAGAGGAGGAGTAGGAATGGTTAGAGATGGTGGTGGTAGTTCACTAAAATCTTGGGGATGTATAGATTGTAGTAAGAGTATAGTGTCCAAATTGTCAGGGGATATGGTGTCTTCGGACACTGCTAAATTTAGAGCCGCTTTAATATTACTGGCATTAATTTTACGATTGATAAGTTTAGCCTTTAAATCTGGGATTTTATGATTAAAGCTAGGTATTGAAGAACAAGAGGCATTGCTGTTGGGGATTGGGTTGATTAACTGAGACTTAATTTGTTTTGTTAAGTTTAACTTTGTCGACGGAGCCTTCAAGTGAGTAAAACAGAAGTTAAAAAGTTTTCTACAGTTGTCAACATTTATGATATTATTATTGAGTGATTGAATAGTGGTATTAAGTTTACTGGCTTCAAGTGCTTTGACTCCCCGAGGAATCCTAGATATCGTTGAGGGTAGTGTGTTATATAAAAGATTATTTATCCAGTCTGGAATTGGAGAATTATTGGTAGAGAATTCTAGAGGTTGGGGAGTGCATCAAAAACAGGTTGAATATCATTACTTTAAGCAGGGTAGCGAAGGGAGGTCAATTTGGGCTATTGGTCGGCGGCGGCGCAATATTTATTTTAAAATTTTTTTTAATGAATTTAATTTATAAATCAATTTATTTTTTAATGAATTTAATTTATAAATCAATTTATTTTTTAATGAATTTAATTTATAAATTAATGTATTACATTTTTTATAATTTATTTGGGCGATCTTTTCTAACAAATTGTTAAAATGGTTTAATTGATCTTAAATTATTTGCTGTCTCTCGAGTTTAAATTTTATTTTCTCATTCTCAGAAATAGACTAAGGAATTGCATTTTTACTCAGATCAGAGTCACATCAACTACATATATAAGAAATATTCTATTGATTTCTATTGTATAAAATAAATTTGGAATGCGAGCAAAATATAAAGTATGAAATATAATAAGTCAGAATTCAGATTTAGCAAAATTATAATTGTCATGAATAAACAGTATTTTATCAAGATTTGTGAGACATAAAGAAGTCCTTTTAGCATTGAGTATTAATCCAGCAATGGAAAAATTCTTTCGCTATGCAGGTATACAAAGAACCTTCCTAGCTAAATTAGCAAGCATATGAAGTTCCAGTCGCTTTTTCTTCCAAAAGATTAATGCATCCTCTTCTGGGATATTATTTTGGCTGAGCAAAATATGGCATTCTTGCTCTAGATTACTAATATTGTTATAATCGTTACTTGGAAGGGAATGTTTACGAGCTAATTTAGCTATATAAGAGCTTGATGTTTGACCATTATCCTCAACTTGATTTTCACTCTGTGCATTTCTATCATGCTCTAAAAGTTTTAAATATCGAATTAAAAATTCCAATGATGTCGTAGAATTCGAATTTAAATATTCTGAAACAACTTTAAGATTTTGAAATCTGGGATCAAGTAGTTGCTAATATCTAATATTTAAAGGATCCAAACCGAACCTGAACCGAACCGGTAAAAACCGGTATTTTTTATCGAACCTAAACCGAACCTAAACCTCTAAAAAATTTCTAGCCGAACCTGAACCGAACCGCTAAATTGCTTCTGAACCGGTTCGAGTCTCATAATTTTATGCTTATAAAATAATGTGTAAGTTATTACTAGTAGTATATTGCAAAAATCTTAATTATATTCATATTGTTTTAAAAATTATTCACATTTGATTGATAAACGTCAGTCATCATTTTTATAAACTTTAGTATATTGCCATTTTACAATATTTTTTAAATATTTTAAGCTTATAAATTATAATGCCTAGAAAAAAATTATATCTAATATATAAATTATTTACATATAGTATTATAAATGACACATAATCTGATATCATACTGGCAATGCCAGCTACCCAAGTTAGTGTGGAAGGATGTTTTTCAACAATTAAATTTATATTATCTCCTTATAATTTTGAAAATATATTAATTGTGCAGCCTAATAAAAAAAATTTAAGTAATTATTAATATTAAAATTAATCATTGATATATTTATTTGTTATATTTATAAATTAAATATTATTTTATAATGTGCAATTAATAAAAATGAAGGTTTTTATTTTAATTATGAAATAAAAAAAAAATTTTCCTTATATATAATCTTAATGTAGGTTTGAATACAAAAGTGTTCCGAACCTATATTTTTATTTTTTGCGAACCGAACCTGAACCTTGAACCGTTATTTTTATCCGAACCTGAATCTGAACCGATATTCGTTTCGGTTTGGATCCAAAATATAATTTTTTTAATAAAAATATAAAATAACTTGAAGTTCAGTTATGGGAAACCTATGATCAAGCTTTTTTTTTCATATTTTCTTTTAAAGCATATAATATCTGAGCAATCAGATCTATTGATTTGTATATGAGTTTCTATTTCACTGCGAAATAATAACCCTAAGTTTATTGTCGATCCTTTTTAGGTGGAAAGAAATTCCACCGACTCTCGGAATGGATTTAATAATAAAGCTCATCAATCATATCCCATTCATTATTAAAGAGTTTTAAAGATTGTTTTCCTATTTTATTTAGAACATTATTTATAGGAATTTTGTTTACACTGCGAACACTTTCTAGCATAATTAATATGCTATGCCAGTGGGTAGGGCAATTTAATTTTAAAGTTTTTGCATTAATCAGATTGGTTGGTGCAATGCCATTTCTATTATCCGATTCATCAGACATATCAAAATGGTCATCAAGGTATGGATCAGAATCAACAATATCCAATATATTACCTGTCTCATAAATTGACTGCAGACATTTACGATGTTCAGCCTCAATTTCACATTTCATATCAGCTACTCGATATATAAGAGCTGAAATAATTTCTCTAATTTTTTTTAATGAGAATATCAATTTTTATTAACTTTTTTATGCCATCAACTAAAATCAAATTATGAAGTCCTAAGCATAAATGATGCTCATAATCCCCTAATCTGACGCTTCTTTAGACATTGGCCCCAGCATCAGTTACCATTTGTATTATTTTGGCTTTAAAATGGAACTTCTCTTCAATACTATCAATCTCAGATAATATTATTTCCCCAGTATGCTTTTGAGTCACTTTCTAGTTGCTAGGGTAAAATATTTTAAATCAAAATTTTCATCTAAATGATGAAGACTAAATGTGAAATTTCGACGCTTGAAATGATCGGTCCATAAATCAAAAGTGTTTGAACAAAATTTTGCTCCAGAATCAATCAGATTTAAAACATGGGCCTTTATAGATAAATAAACATCGTCTAGTGCACCCCGACTAATGGTTGTCCTATTTGGCAATTCTGACGAGGAATCAATTATCTTATATTTCTATTTTTTAGGCGATTTTTAATAATCATTTTATATAAATTTTAAACCTTTAGAAAATCTGTCATTCCTTTATTGTTTATAGAATCAAATGGCATTAAATCTAAGCAGCACATCAAAACATAATTTTGCACTATTATATTTCATATTTATTTTAAACATTAAAAAGATATTTAAAGAACACAAAATAATTAGAGCTGGAATGATATATATTATAAATTTGATTTAGTTTTAACTTTCAAAATAAAGTTTTACTAAATAATTTAATAAATTATATATTAAGTTTACACATTAAAAAGACATTTAAAAAACATAATAATTAAAGTTGGAATGAAACAAATTATGAATTTGATTTAGTAGTAACTTTCAAAATAAAGTTTTCATAATTAATTTAATAAATTATATATTAAAAAGATCTCAAAATAGAGCTGGCAATAAATAAACTAAAAATTTAGTTGTTTTGAACTTTCAAAATAAAGCTTAATAATAATTTAACAAACCAGTTAAAAGTTTTAAATGAATAATAATAAACAATATTACTAACATAAGAGCCATTTTTTATCTTTTATAATGTTGCTGCATCTTGATGTTGGCTTTAAAAACATTTTTAGACTTTGAATGGATTTATAATTATTCATTTTTTCTGATAGTTTGTGATAATTAATTGCCGAGATAGATTACTTGTACTTATATTTTTATTAAAACATTTTATTTCATAACTAAAATATAAAATATATATAAATATAAGTCTAAAATAAAATACTGTGAAAATGAATTATGTTTATTCGAATCTTCCTCATCTTTTTTTGCCAATTTTAAGCAAGGTTCACAATAAATATAATCAGTCATTATTGTGCTTTTCTTATTTTCATTCTTCAAAATAAGATTTCCAAAGTACCCCCAGTTATGATTAGTAGAGAGAGTTGTTATTTCATAATTGTATATAGGGTGGTTTAAAACGTGCAAATCCATAAAAATAATATGAATTGTTTGTGGAAATAAAATATGATGTATGAATGAATGTAAATGATATTCACTAGAGATCTGCAAAGTTAGGCCCGGCCTGAGTCCGTCGGGCTTAATTTATTTATAATAATCGGGTTCGGGCTGGGCCGGGCCTAATATTTTTAAAAAAATTTCGGGCCGGGTTGGGTCGGACCTTGGAAATTTTATTAAATATATCTAAATTTATCAATTTTATATTGAATATTTTATGTAAAATAAAAATTTTTGATTTAATTTATTGAAACTAAACGCTGTATAACATATGTCTTTTATTTTAAGTAATTATAAAAATTAATTTCTATATTTAAATAAATTCGGGCCTTACCGGGCTGATAAATTTTTTAAAAATAAATTTCGGGTTCGGGCCGGCAAAATTTTAAAAAAAATTTTGGGTTCGGGCCGGGCCGGCACAACTTTAAAAAAAATTTTGGGTTCGGGCCGGGCCGGCACAACTTTAAAAAAAATTTCGGGCCGGGCCGGGCTTAATGTGCAATAGAATACAATTCATATTTTAATTTTATTAATGTTAGTATTCAAATTAAAATAATAATAATTTAATTTATAAATATAATTAATATGCTTTCTAAAAATTATACACCATCGATGATCTCAATCGGCGGCTTTTCCGGCATGCATAAAAATATCGGCATTAATCGGCGGCGCACAGGTCTAGTAATGAGACACCTAAAAGAGGACATCTTTTTTCCGGGGACATGGTTCCCTATTTTCTTTTGGTAATAGTAATGTTTTTAGAACACTTGTTCTCTAAAGGTAGACACTCTCGGCACAGTGCAGTTAACGGCACTATTCTCCGTGCTCTAAGCTCAGCTCAAATCCCCGCAACCCTCTAAACCTGTGGCCTCTCAACTGAAAATAGTATCCGACCAGATGGGCTGACCTTAATACCTTGGAGTAATGGAACTCCTTTAGCATGGGATTACACTTGCATCGACCGTTTCGCTCCCTCATTTAGTAACAACTCATTCATGCGAGCGGAAAACTCTAAAATTAACAAATACATTTCCCTAACCAATTGCAATCTCATACCAATTGTATCTGACACAACCGGTTTTTTCGGCAATCATGCCTTAACTTTCTTCAAATCCCTTGGTAAAAAAATTCGCGCCATCACTGGTGACCCACAGGAAGACTTCTATCCTCGTCAGCGTGTATCAAAGGATATTAACAGATCAAATTGTATCGCCATCCACGGCTCCCTTTTTTGACCTCCTCCCTCCCAACATATAATTTATTATACTAATTATATACAATTTACATTTTTTAATATTTTAAAAATACTATTTACACATAAATATCAATCGAAATTTAAAAAAAAAATTAATAAACTTAAAAGATGATAGGAAAAAAATTCTTTATTTAAAGTATAAATAATAAAATTGATGTTATTTTTTAAAAAATTAAAAATAAATATAACTTTGGGTTTTCCTTTCTATTTTTATAAAAAAACTTTAATCTATTTAAAAAAATAAATAACATGTTTAAAAAAAAATTATTTAGAAAATATTATTAATGTAAAATAGTAACTCGGGGAAATTTATTATTTTTTTTAAATTAATTTTTTTTAAATATTTAAAAAATTTTTTTTTATTAAAAATAAATAAATATGATGTATATAATAATAATTCAAAGTTTAATTACTCATAAGTTTTAAGAATTGCATTTTTAGTAAAAAATCGGATCGGTTCTGTTTTTACACGTATGGGCCCTATCCGATATTTTTGGAAAACGCTAAATATCGTTACTGATCGAATTCGGCACAGCCCTAATTTAATATATTTCAGTACGTTTTATTTCGTTAGGTCATATCTATATACAGAGGTACAAAAATATATTGCACGGACCAACGTTTAGATTTGTAAAAAAAATTGACCTGACCCATATTATTTAACCCAGCTTGGGTGAATGAAAGTTTTTTGCGGCTCGGTTTTATAAAAATAATTTTTTATTTTTAATGCCCGGGGTTTTAAAAAATAAATTCGGCCAGATTTTAATATTATACCAATTCGGCATTTTACTGATATTCAGATAATGCGAAATCATTTAATATCTGATAACTTTTAAAATTATCCTTTTTATTCTAAAATGAAGATTATTTTTTATTTATACCAAGAAAAAGAGGACATTTGTGTTCATTTTTGGCGAAATGTATTTTTTTAAAATATTGTATGGTTGATTGACTAAAAATAAAAACTATAATTAATCTCTTTTTTTTATTTTGGGATTTTTATTCTATTAGCATTTTAGTGATTAATCATTTGTTTGATAAACATTACCAATAAAGATTATGAGAGACATTAAAATATTTTATATATAATATTAAAAATTGTTAATAAAAAAATATGTATATTATATATAACAATAATATAAAAAAAATAAGGAAGAATTAGGAGGGAAAAGGGAGTGTTTCGAAGAAACACTTGTAGTTCCCTTTTAAGATTTCTAATTGAATTTTTTGTTTGAGAGATAGGGACTCGTTTTTAACCCCTGTCCTTATTAAAATTTTTCTACCCAATTGATTTAAAAATTTTAGGGATTGCGGACCGGGGTTTCTCAAAACACTAAAAAATAGAGGAATAAAAATAAAAGAATTAAGAAGAGACCTATATTTATTGCATTTATTGATTTCTTGAGGATATGGAAAATATCCCGAATTTGAGGAACGAGGGAAATCCAGGAAATTCTAATATTTGGGTAAATGATGTAGGAAGTAGGGTAGAAATGAACTCCTGTGAATGGTGTTGAAGGCATTTTATTCACCTCTGTGTTTACAAATACTTAATAAATATTTTTCACTTGTGCTAATTTTTTATAAAATTATAACGGGCCTGGCAATTCGTATATAAAAACTTCTCAGGCCACGCAATTTATACATAAAAAACAGGCAGGGCCTCGCAAATCTCTTATTTTTTTTAAATTTTAATAGGCCAACCCATACATTAAACTTTTGTTACCTTTTTTGAATATGAAACTTTATATGTAAATACATTTTAATATTATTTCTTTGTATTTTAAGAGCTGTCTAATAGTGCGCACAAATTGAACGTCTCAACGCAGCGTTTCAAAACGCAAATAATGCATTTTAAATGCATTCATTTAAATTGGACAGCATTTTTTTTGTTTTAAATTTAGACGTTTTATATTAAAAAAATAAAAATTAACAATTCAATTTACGTTACATTTTTTTATATGCGTTTTGAAACGCTACGTTGAAACGTTAAATTTGTGTGCACTATAAAATACGAAATCTATATATAATATAGTAAATTTACAAAAAAATTGAACAAGTTATTTATCAATTAAAGATAAACGTACAATTGATTTATGAACGGTAGTTGTAGAAAGAAATAAGTGCCTTAATTGACATTTGGAAAAATTTAAATATTGATATTAAAAATGTGATGACCGGAAAATTCGTACAAAAATTTAACTGGCTAAGGCGGACTTTCTTAAAATTTAACTAATCAGACAATTTGTGCAAGAATTCTTAACGGGCGGGCTTTGCAGATCTTTGACTTGTTTAAATTAACTATTTCTTTCTTTATTATAGTTTATGTAATTTTTGACTAAAAATAAATTATAAATTAGTCTCCTAAATCAATTACTATTTAATTAAGATACTATAGTAGTGTATTATATTTGACTAAAGATAACAATTATTAATTTAAAAACAATTTTACTTTTCTTTTATAAAATAGTTGAGTATTTTCTAACGAGATATAAATGGTTTTGAAATAGAAATATAAATGTGAATGAATATGATATATCATTCTATAATACAATTTTTAAATTATATATGATAATAGTCGAGTTTTTCAAATTCGGTCCGGTCAGGCCTGGGTTTTATAATTATTGGCCCGGCCCAGGTTTATGAGATAAATATATTTTTCGGCATTGCCCTGGTTGTTGAAAAATTTATTTATACCCCGCCCGGGTTTATTTAAAAAAAATTTATACCATTTACCTTGCCTGGACTTTGCTTCGGGTCTGCAATAAGTGGGTTTTGACTCGAATCCCCCCCCCCACCCACTGTTTAAAAAATTAGTTCGTTTGCTCATGGTTTTTTTAAATTCACCTACCCGCCCATTTATCTAAAACTTTTTTTTAACCCATCGCTCATTGTTTAAAAATTATTTTATTTTTTATATATTTTTATTAAATATTACTTTTTTTACGTTTGACAACCTACCATTCTTGTATTATTTCTTTCGTTCATTCATAATCGCGGTTTCTCCAGATAGAATATTTCGATTTGACTGTGAAAATTAATATCCGTTCATGATATATTTAGGATTAATATGCTTTCAATTCAAATTTGATGGGGAATATCTTGGGGATTTGAATTTAAAAAACATTTCAGATTTTGAAAATGATACGATTTTATAAATCCTAGCCGAAATAAAAATTCGTGCTGGCCATTGTAATTAAATCTTCGATTATGAAAATATTATGCTTAATATCACAGAAACTAGATATCCACCAGGTAATTAGGATAGGCGTGTGATTTAGTTTTGCACTTGTTTATTTTATGAAAATTGTTTTGCTTATTCTGGTGTACCGATACCATCCTTTGGAGGGCCGATCCAATATTAATTGATGCCTAATTACCGATCCGATATCATATCTGATTTTATATTCTGTAAACATATTAATCGTTTTAATTTTTAATGCAAACATCTACTTGTCTCATATACTTTCAATAGTTCAAGATCTATAATTTAACTATGCCATAACATAATTCATTTAAAAATATTATAATGATCAGTTATAGTTTATATTATATTCATGAATCTCGTAATATATAACATATTTTTATTGTAATTATCGTTTACTTTTATAAGCAGAATGCTAAAAAAAATAACAAATATGGCACCTTGTTTATTTTCTATTTTTTTTATAAAAAGGCTATGATTTTTTGAGCAGTAAATTAATCCAAATTGGCAGTATTTTTATTATCAAATAATTAATCCTTTGGACATTATTTATAAATTTATGGGCAGTAAATTTATCTAAATGGGCAGCATTTTTTAATCAAAAAATGAAAATTAATATATCAAATATGGAAAAATTAGCGAATTAAATAAAATATCAAAATTGTTATGGAATTGCAGTTTTTATTAAAAATAATTATATTTAAATATTTAATTTAAACTTTGTAGAGCCTTACAAATATCTCTTTTATTATAAGTTATCAAGAATATTTTATGAAAATTAACATATCAAATATAAAAATTAGTAAATTTACAAATATATCAAAAATTAGATCCAATATGGAATTGCAATTTATTATTGAACATTGTATCATTGGAGAAAATCTAATAAATAGAAAATAATTTATAAATGTTTATATCTAAGTGATGATTAAACTTACATGTTATTGTACAACAAAAGCCTTTTTAACCTCTGAAGATTAACCTCCGTCGTTTTTGCTTGATAAACATGAGCCCAATATATGACGATTGATTTGTTACCAAAAGCCAAATTAAAGCCACTGTAAATGGCTTTTGGAGCTTCTGATATTAATACTATATTTTAACACAATGTCCAAATATCTGTTTTACACCTTTATTGAAAGATAACAAATTTATAATCTTCTATTTATCACTACAACACACTCCAATTCCCAAATAATGGAAATGCTTATTTGTATCAGAAGTACCTACAACTATCAATGGGTATAGGTGGCACCTACATGGAGCTTAGTTGAATGACTGGCTAGATTGAGGAATTTTTTTGTAGGTATAAAAAATCTAAATTAAACTAAATTTATAAGACCCATATTTTTTTGCCTTTATTCCCGTAAAAAATTTCTTATGACTTATTGAAGGTAATATGAATTTTTTTTGTATATTTTACATAATCATTTTTAGGCCTGCAAAAAAACGAATCGAATTTTCATAGAATAATTATGCTACTCTTATTCGTACGAATAATAAAATGAATCGAATATTCAATTTGATTTGAAATTTTTTCTGTTTATAAAAAATAGATTATATTTTGCAAAAAAATAATAAGACATTATAAAATGGCACCTTTAAGGATTTTAGTAAAACTAAGCTAATTGTCATTAGCGTATCAAAATTTACAGAAAATAACAAGCGAAATAAAACCTAATGATTTCATAACTTTACCCGAAATATATATATTAATAGTAATATTTAAAAAAATTAATTAAATTATCATATATACAACAATTAAAAGTTTTACTTCTTATGAAGATTAAAAAGAAATACAAGTAAAATAAAAAAAATAGGAAAATATAATAATTGCTTTATATTTTTACTTACGAATACTAACGGAAAATAAAATGTTTCTTAAAAATTAAGAATATAAACGAATATTTACAAATAATTTCAATTAGGAATAATTTCGAATAATACTAATAATTCGAACGAATAATAAAAATTTACTATTCGGAGAATAATTTTTCTTTTTATTTATATTCGATTCAAATTTTCGAATAATTATGCTATTCGTATTCGTAAAATACGAATCGAATAACGAATAATTTGCTTTAGGCCTAATTTATAAGTTTGGGACCCATTTTAAATAAAGTTTTCATTTCTAATTTTACATCACTAGGAATTTTGAGAATTTGAGATGTCTGTAATGTCATTATTATCATATAAAGAAGGTAAATTCTTGTAACATCTTTCCTATATTTTTTTTACTAAATTACATCTAAAATAAATACTGTAGAAAATTAAAACTTCCCAAGTAAATGAAAAAACTGGAATAAAAAATTAAAATACCTACCAAATTATTTTCAAACTATCTATTTATTTTAAATACTCTCCTAATCAATAAAAAACTTGAAAATTAAATATTAACTGCCCGAATATTTAAAATACCTACCAAATGTTTTTTCTACTGCCCATTTTGATTTATTTTACAGCCCATTTCTTAATAAAAAATTGCCAGAATAATTTGTCGTCTTATAGAAATAAATGACTTTTTTAGATATAACTTTTTTTTAAAATTTTTATAACATCATACTTTTATAATATAAATTTTTTTTATAGTTAAGCTCCATTTTATCCGCAGAATATTTTATAATATCGGCCCGATACTATAAAAACTATCGGTACATCCCTAATTTCACCAAAACTGGGTTCAGGATTAAACCATAACATTATACATTATATTGTTTAGGGTTAATTAATATTTTAAAAATTGGGTTAAGTTTAACATTAACCACTTGTTATTGTCATAATTATTTTTTTAATAATTTGTTTGATAAATTTATTTACAGGAATTATTTTCCGGAGAATTATCTCCTAGATTCATTGTTCAGAACGTATGCTTTTAAAGTAACAATCACTTATTATATCCTTCATGATGTTTCGATAATTTCTTCACAGATTTTTGTATCCGAATGCAACGACTGCACATTTAAATGATTTCTTATATAAAGCTCTCAGATAGCATCTAGTACAAAATAAAATGCTAAAAAAATAACTAATGAGAAAATAAACTCCCAACAGAATCGATTGACCTTAAGAGTTGATGTATTCACCCTATAATTGATCAAATTCTAAATAGTTTGACCGAACAGTTTTTTATAATAAAGTACATATAAATATGTGCAATATTATTTACATCCAACGCGCTTTGATGAAATAAATATCAAAGGTATTTCGGAAAAAGCTTTGGGTATTTTGTGATGAAAGTATACAGTTTCAAATTATGAATTTTCTTCATTTGCCTGTGACAGTCAGAAATGGAAATTCCATCACCTATATTTAGTGTTGTCAAATACCTGCAAGATAAAGGGATGTCTTTCCTTAGACTAAATTATGAGGTTTAGGTTATTTTTTGGAAAAAGCGCCTAAATCAATGTTTTCGACAACACTATTTGTGTTGATGAAGACTGAGTGTGGAGTCTATTAAAATAAGATAACTCAAGATAATAACAATAACTCCGAGTACAATGTCAGGTATAATCAATGCTTAATAATATTTGCCTAGGAAATTCTTCGAAACTATAAATACTATGCACATTAATAAACTTACTTTAATGTGAATATATTTTAGCATTATCATTTACTCAAGTAAATTCTGAAAAACGTTTAGTAAATTTTAAACTACAGGCCGATGGTAAATATCGGATAAGATAGGGCATTATTATTGATGCCCTTTGAGAGAGAATTGTTGCAAATTGAAAAAGAATAAATTCTTGCTTAATTACGCTAAAATTTGATGTTAATACAAAATTTACTAATTTTGAATTATATATGTATTAGAATTTAAGGAGACTATATAACCTAATGTTATTTTTATTTATTTTTTCTTTTTTTTTAAAATTCATTTTTAGTCATTTTTTGACATTTCATTTTATTTTTTTTGATCGACTAAATCCGGTCCGGTCCTACATCGATGTCGGTTTTAAATTAAAAAAATTTAACTCATAGCACGAGATCTTTCTATTCGGAGAGGCTTATGGTTTGCGCTCTTAACTTATTAAAATTTAGTTGAAATTTATATATAAATTAAAATTTAATTTTATATTTTATCTAATTGTATAATTTTAAATCTCATTTATTAAAAAAATTTATTTTATGTTTTTTTACAAAACCAATGTTATTTATTTAAAACCAACATAATGTTCTTAAATAAATTGAAAAAATAATATATTAAGGAAGATTATAATATTTCATTCGTTATCACGCCAGAAATTGCACATGCAATTTCATCACTCACAAAGGGGTTGAACGTGCACCACGTATTTTCATTAATATATGAATCCCATACATGATGTCTACCCGTTTTATTATAGTGGACAGTACCACTATGTAGCCTGCTAATAGTGTAGAAGGAAGGAATTTAAATATTGGTTATATATTATTTCGTTTCCTGTGAAATAGTGGTATCTGTAGAAAATATGCAATCATAATATAATGTACCTGACTATCCAATTTGTTTATTTTTCCTCATATATTTTTTATGAGTAATTTTTCTTATTCTCTAAAGGAGGAAGAAATTTTGTATGTTGAGTCGTTTGTTCTGGTTACAGTAAACGGCCCTAAGTATATTTATTATCATTCAAATGATATTTCATTATTATTATTGGCCACATTATCATTATCATCATTCTTTTCATTTATTTCTATTAGTCTGTATTATCATCTTTTTATTATCATCCATGTTATTTATTCATTCTCATTAGTTTCATCGTCATCATTATTTTAATTAGACATTGATCGTAAAGTTTTAGAATAAAATCACTTTATTCTGAGATCCCAGAGATTCAAATTATAATTTATTTTATAAAAGAAGAGAGAACATTAGATATTTTTAAAACCTTCCCCTGATTTATATGAAAAATTATGCCTCAGTCTGGCCTGGATCTTTAAAATAACTAACCCTGAAAACTAATTAAAACTTTTTTACAAAGTTAAACAGCAATAATTGCTTTGCCCTAATTCCAGAGATATTTCAATCATTGTTTTCTTTAAGAGAAGAAAAAGACGAAATAAATTTTTTATCTTTTTTTAAAGGTTTTAGGCCTGTACATGCACAAATTCAATAAATATACTTGATTTACTACATTTAAAATTATTTTTAACATTTAAAACTTTTTTAAAAATTTAAAAAATATTTTTATTATTAATAAATAAAAAATAGTCACACTAATTGATCCAGATTATTTTAATATTTACAAAAATGAAACACTGGAATAGAAATAATTTCCTGAAAACTTAATTGAATGGAAAATAAAATATTCTCATACCTCTTATTTGGAGCAAATATTTAATTGATTTTATGAAGTATATAAAATAAATATATACTTCAATCAATATTAGGCCAATTTTTAAAAATATTTTTTGAGTTAACATTTAAAACTTTTAAAAAATAAATGAATTAATATATTTATTTTTATTATTGATAAATTAACAATGAAAAATAGTAACATTAATTTATCCAAGTTATAAATCAAATTTAAAATAATTCTCTGAGATGCTCATTCCTAAATATGGATAAAGTTTAATTAAAGAATATAATATGTATACTAAAAAATGTGTTTTTAATAATTAATGCAAATTATATTAGTAGAAATAATATCATTTATGTTTAAAAAATCTTGTATGATGAAGCTTAATTATTTATAATAATAATTAAGTTATGTATTGGTAATTAATTTGTTTATTATCCTTATAATAGAAAATATTTACTTGTATTTAGAAGAAGAGAATAAATAAAATTTATCTGATTTTGATGAGCTATTTTGAGGCCTCCAAAATATTCTATTTTGTGAACAGTGATGGGTAATAGAGGAAAACCTCCGTTAAAAAAAACATGCTACTTGTTTTGAAGATTTAATTTTCATGCAATGCGTATGCCTTCAAGAAAAACCCATTATAATATTTAAAATTGCTTATAATTCATATTTAAAAAAAAAGTATATAAAATTTAAAAAACAAATACTATTAAAAACAATCATCTTACATGGGATGAAGCTGATGTATAGCCTTATGAATAGCAAGGAGTAGTATGTTTCTAGAAAAAGCCTACACGAGGTTTATCAATAAGTTTACGAATGTGAGAACCTAGTTCCTTAAAAAAGTATAAAGCGCGATTCCCAAAGGTTGTTAAGGTAGTCGAAACTATCGTCGAATGAATATGTAATCTTGAGAAATTTCTGGGAGTTCGCAGTTTGATTAGTGGGAGCCATTGGTTCAAATAAAATCAGATCACGACATAAAGGTTCTAGAATCAACGGAATTTGAACTGACCTCAAAGCTCTTAGAATGATCGAATTATAAAATTTTTTCTTCTCACCTTGTAGGTATAATTTGCTGAAGATATCTGCTATATATTTTTATTTATGCTTAATACATATAAGAACAATTTTCTGAGTCATAACATAATCTTAAAAATATTCCAAAAGGAATTATCAAATATAATATAAAAAAATGATAAATAAGAATAATTTAATTGGTTATGTTATGTTATTTTCGAAAAACCGGAATGAACTAATATAAATTTGTTATATTTTCAAAGCTAAAAACCCACTCGGAACTGTACCGTTATATTTAAATAATTAATATACTCAATTTTTATTAGGTTTTATAATTAAATCAAGAAATTTAACTGATTTTCTTTATTTTTTACTTGCTTCTTATTTAAAAAATATTTTATTAGATTATTAGTGGTAATTAAAAATATATACTAACAGATAACCCTTCACGAATGACGGGTGAATTAGAATTTTCTTTTTTATTTGATGACGGGTGAATCAGAATTTCTTCTTAATTTTATGTACCTTTAAGAGGTGATTCAGAAAATTTCTGTTATTTAGATATAAAATGTTAGCAAAATAATATATTAATTTTTTCCTACATTTTCTTAACATTTATATTTGAAATTTATTATCAAAATTTTTTAAACTCGTTAGGTGAGGATTTGCATATATTATACTCAATTTTTTATTGACATACAGTTCTCACCTAGCAGAATTGAATTCAAAATATATTCTTTTATCTACCTAAATATTATTTTTTAAATTTGTATTTAGCTGATATACCAAACTCACCTTTTCCAGGAAGCCTCAAAATTATATTCTCATTCTTTCAAGTATATAATATAATGTACAATATATTAGTTTGGAAACCAACCCTTATACCCTATCTGAAAAGATCAAATACATTTTAAAATATTATTTTTCGTATCCCCATATTAGCCTTTTTTTAAATTAGGCCGCGTTTTGGGATAATATTTATGAGACTTGTTTAAAAAATTTGGGCTGGTTTTGTATACCACATACTATCTAATATCTATTCATAAAATATCAATTATTTTTAAATTCAGAGCTCTTTTACCGATTTTAGCTGAATTTTCCGAATATTTTGCCAAAGCAAATGACATCGAAATTAAGGTTTAAAGGACCTATAATATTGAAAAAGATTATTTATTATTTTATTACCTAGTAAAAGTATTCTGGTAAATGTAATAATGATTAACTACCCTAAGTATACTGATTAATAGTGAATGTTAATGTACGTTCGTGAATGTAGTCCTTATTTTAATAACAAAACCGCAGAGTTAAATTGATAATCTGTAGAGCATTTATAATAGCTTTACGCGAATTAGCCCGAATTATAATTTTCTGAAATGTCATAAAGAAATATATCCAATTTTAGGAATGCCTCATGGACACACTCGAATATTTTACTAAAGTCAAATTACTACAAGAAGTAAATAAATATTTTATTATTTATTTAGTTCTTTCCTTTTCCCTCTATAAATCAAAAATAATTAAGAATTTGGCAGATAGCGTTAACAGATGTATGTTCAAATATGGGACCTATTTTATTAACAGGTAAAACATGATCTTTATAAATATAGTCCTTTTTTAATTCATTTTTTTAAAAGTCATTAATTTTCTCATTAGCGAGATCAAGCCCCTCCACGAAAATAAGAAATGTTTTGACAAATTGAGCGACGATCTGGATGTTGCCTTGATCAAAAATTCTCAAATATCTCGATCTAAAGTTATCTTATTAAAATTTTATAATTATTTGGTGGTGTATTATTATTTTTTTAAGAAGTAGCTTTTGTTTTTGGTTAAGTGACGTCGTAACACAACTGAACAAATGTTTTTATAATTAATTATGGAAATCTTGATTACCACTAATAATAAATAATATCCAGTCTCCATTATGATAACTAAATAAAAATGAATGAATAACACGTTTCTTTTAAAAAAATTTAATTTAACCAACGAAACACGGATACTTACAAATTAAATTTCTTAAATTGTAATTAATTAAACAATGTGTTTCAGGGACTTAATTTTTTCTTACCTTTAAAAGGAACAAAAGGAAGTGAGATATCTAAACCAAATATATTTATTAGCTACAAGTCAGTTTGTAGGATCAAAGATTAAAATTGTTAAAAAGTGGGACTACACAAGGCAAACGCTATCACATGCAGAGCTGCATATGTTATTTTTACGAAAACAATAAAAACAAAGATTATTAAGTGATATATAAATGATGCTTGAAATATTAAAAAATTACACAAAAATAATAATAATTGGGAATTTTTTTAAAAATTTTTATATAAAACTCCTTTTTTTACAAGTAATAAACCATTTATAAATAAATCTTTACCAATTAATATATTTTTTTAAATTAAAATGTTCAACATTGATAATATTTTATCTAATAATGCCAATAAAAGTATAAGGAACTCACTATTATTTAATACTCAAAATATTCAAATGAAATCATATCAGTTTGATAATTCATTTTTATCCAATTTTTTGATATATTTTCGCAATCTCCTATAAGAGGTAATGATTCCAATGAAGATAAAAAACATAGCTAACAATACTGATATGTCTATCTTTTTAGTAAATAAATTAGGACAGGAAACCTTTCCTGAACTTATAAGGGGTCAATTAGCAGCTTGTATCCAAATTTTCTTAAAGGGAGTAGGCACTAGAGGTCTGCATTGGGCGGGTTTTTGGACTATAAGCCCGCACCCAATGTTTTTAAAAAATTAACCAGCCCGCCCAGCTTGCCCATAGTTTTTAAAAAAATATGCCCGCCCGCCCACCCATTAGTTTAAATTTCCTTACCCGCCCGCTCGCTCATTAGTCTAAAATTTTTTACCCGCCCACCCAATGTTTATAAATTTTTTTAACCCAATCCTGCTATTATAAAATTTAATTATGGCCATTCTTTGTTCTAAAAACCTTCCAGCAATGCAAATCCTCGTTCAGAAGAAGGCAGGAATTGTATTTTTCTGCTAATCTTGATAGCTTTGGAAAATCTCTTGCCGTTTCCACCAAAGTAGTTATAAATATACCAAAAAAGTTTATTTATTTTAAGAAAAAAGATTTTATGATACCAAAATTTTTAATATCCAAAAAAGTTCATAGGAACAATTTTTTATTAAATGATTTAAATGTTTTTAACCCGCCCGCCCATTATTTAAATTTCTTAACCCACCCGCCCATAGTTTAAAATTTATTTCCAACCCGCCAGCCCCTTCTTAAAATTTTTTTTGCCCGCTCACTTAGATGGGCGGGAGGCCGAAATCTTGCCAATGCAGACCTCTAGTAGGCACCTAAGTGGGATAGGCTAAATTTAGCGGTTACTAGTTAAATTTTTAGATGAAATAGGGTAAAATATATTCCTGTAAAAATTTATTAATACTTTTATTATAGATATATTTAATTGTACATACATATATTGCTAAAAATTAACCATATCTATATATTGCATTACAATACAACTCATTGAGTAATCTAAGAAACTATTATTTTCTGTTTTATTTTTTAATGAATTTAAAAGGAGACCTATCAACTAACTTAATTTTTCAAGTCCGGAACAAATTTTTTTTAATTTGTCCCTAAAAGCCTGACCCGAAATAAAAATAAATTTTAGTTGTCCCGACCGAAATTTATTTAAATATAGAAAAATTTAATTTTATTCTTGCAAGAATTATAAAATATATCAATTTATTTGACAAAATGTAATATAAGAATTTAAGCCGACCCTGTCCGGCCGAAATTTTTTTAAATAGAACCCAAAGCCGTGATTTGCAGATACTGTTAATCTTTATTTCTTATAATTTAATGAATTTCATAAATTAATTATAAAATAAAAAATAATATTTATGAATTATATCTGCTTTTTTCAATAAATGTATACTACAATATTATGTGTGGTATCGGCTGATACTGTGTTATCATCGGTGGTAACGGCTAGAAAAGTCGGATCATGCATTTTTACTAAAATATGTCAATTGCATATTTAAATTATATTATGTTGGGCGCATAGCAACGATTCTCCATTTTAATTATGTTAGTTAGGTAATCATTTTGGTCACTTAAAATATTTTTTATAAATTATCACCCATCTTTCCTCAAGTGTTTCTGCTGAGATGGATTATGATTCAGGTTTAGGAGAGAAGTATGATCACTTACCTAATTCAAATTTGGAATACTTGCTTGCTACTTTAAATTTCAAATTTTAATATATAAGTTTTAATATATTTTTTAAACGTTTTTAATATTTGAAATTGTAAATAAAATAAAATTGACATTTTAAAAAATAGATTATAAATATTTTTTGCTGTTATATTATTATTATTTAATAATTATTCATTTTTTTAATTAATAATTTTATTTGAATAAAATTTTGATGAAAATATGATTTTATGTTCCGCAATAATGGGAGCGTGAACTGGCTTCTTGGGGTTTTAAAAAATTTACATTTTTTGAAATTATAATTTTTAATTTTAAGACTATGGAATCGGAAGAAAGTTGCAAAATCTTGAAAGCTCATAGATCCTATTTCGGCCACACGGTTTTAGATTACTCCTTTCACGTATGTTTTTCCTTAATTAATTTTCTTATATTTATTGAATGCCGGACAAGCTATTTCTTTCTATCTAAGGAATTTGTGTTCAAGATATTTGGGTCTTAATACCATGTCGATTGCCTTAAAAATTCTAAAAATACCAATTAATATAAAATATAGATCAACAAATTTGCTCAATCAAAAAGACTTGCAATCATAAATTTGGTAATTTATTTAATATCTATACATTTATTTATAAATAAATATCAATATGTTTTAGTCCTATTCATTTATCCACTTAGTTGTAGATTTACTTATTTCAATTTTAGGTGCTATCTTTAATTAAAGGCCACGAAACCTTTTTCGAGAGCGGTCATCAACTTTTACGGAAAAATAGCTCCAATACAACTCCAATCGATTTGCAGCACTTAGAAGAATTGGTAATTAATTTATTTTTTAAAATTAAATATCAAATACTTATTTAAGGCACCCGGTTTCTTAACAAAAAAATGCCAATAGCATCTAAGTTCCTAAGTTTTCTTTATTGGGTAAATATAAAATGGTTACCTATGCCTTTGAAGCGATAAATTTCGAAAACATAATTTTTTTACTAATTTAAAATGACTACCAGTGTGTTTGAACATCAATTTATAAAAAAAAATTTATAAAATGACTTCCAATGTATTTGCGCGATTAGCGTACATTAGATATAGGAAAAGGCATGATGTGGCCATTTGGCAATGAGGGTCTTGGTAATTTCATGCTTTCATAGTATCATTTCAAAGTATTTGCGCGATTAGCGATAGGCTAAGGCATTATGTAGCTATTTGACAATGAAAATGACATTATAACCATTAATTTTAAAAAAAATTGTAAGCTAATAATTTAAAATAATGACTATAATTAGAATTTTTTAGAAAAAATGTATTTAAGAAAAGTGTAAAACCAAGATTATTTAAAAAAAATGTAAACCTGCGAGAAACCTTAAAAAAAAGAGCGTAAAGCCGTCCAATAAGAGTTATGGGAGAAACCGCTCAAAAGTCCCTTTCCCTTCCTTAAGAAAATTATTGATGCGCTGATGTTAGATACAAATAAAGGCCTTAAGTGAACTATGGATAAAACATAAATCATACAATTTCATTGTTTACTTCTTTCGCAAGGGCTATTCCTTTTTGGTTTATTATGTAAAATAATTTTAAGATATAATTTTTTTGGGTTTTCAATATTTTAAATAAGAAATCTTAATTCAAAACAGTTTATTATATATAACAAGATGGATTAGCCTTGTAATTTATTCCATATTAACTTATATAATTTAAAACATCGCACCTCAAACTGAAATATATTTAAAATAAATGATTGCTTATGCGCTGGTATGACCAATAAAAAATACACTAGAACTTAGATCTATTAAAATAGATTTTAGAAGAACATGTGAACGGAACGGGAACATGGTTTAAAAAAATTATTTGGAATATATTCCTGCTTACGGAGCTTTTCAAATATAAAAATCTGAAGAACAGGAACTGAACATTTTTAATTTAACCCTTTCATTCACGCTAGGCCTTCATAAACTACATGTAAAATATATTTATTTCATTTTTACATGTTTAAAACATTGATTTTTTTTATAAAATAAATAGATGATGTTTATTTAATATTTTTTTTAAAAAAATCTCGTTAAAAACGGATATTTTAAAAATTCATATTTCTAAAAATATTTAATTTGTTATTGTTACATTTTGTACATATATTATTTCAACGTTGTTGATATATATATATATAACTCGTTATTTTTATATATAATGCATCCTATTTTTAAAATTATTGGGTTCCAATGAATCCCACTATACAGAATGCCGTTAACTTATGAAAGCAGATTATATTGATGAATCCTTTGCCTCAGAAGACAATATGCCTCTTGTAACTTTATTATATATTCCCACATATTGGAAATATGATTAGTGAAGGTCACGGTCCGGTCTTTGGTCCGGACCGATACCCTCGGACCGGACCACCGCCCTTAAGAAAAAGATCAGACCGTGGTCCTAAATAAAAAGGTCCTGGACCGATCTTTTTATTTGTTTAACAAACATATTTTTTTAAATCTAATTTAATTTGTTTTATCATTTTATTAAATATAAGAGTATTATATAAACAATATAAAATTAATTATGAATAATATAATAATTAATACAAATATTTAATTTAAATAAATCTAATGTCTTTGTTTGTAGAACTGCCATGGAAGGAATTAGAAGAGATTTAATGGAGGCGGTAGATCTATTCCATTCTTTAACCAAGAGTCCAAACACATCAAAGCTTGTATTGTTTTGTTTGAAAACCTGTTCCTTTTTTTAGTGACAAGATCTCCTGCTTTCGAAAATATTTGTTCACAAGGGACAGATGTTGCTTGAATTGCTAAAAAATTTCTAGCTGCTAATGAGATGACTGGAAATCTACATAATAAACTATATTGACTATTTACAAAATATAAAAGAACTTTTACTATTGGCTTTCCACCATACTAATATGTCATCCTTTAATGAAACAAGAGGTTCATTCAAATAGGTGTGAAGTTCTGATATATTTTCTTCAATGATTTCTGCCGATATACAATCCCTTTCTGAATTTCTTTTTGGGGATAAAATTCTTTTTAAAAACTAAATTCATTGATTTCCTCCTGGCACAAATGTTTGAAAATTAGGATTTAATAAATAAATATTAAAAATATACCTGAGAATCCGTTATTCCTGTATTTTTTTTATTTTCCTTAAATATTTTGAAAATTTGGTCATATACTCAATCTATTAAGAGTATTAGGCATGTAAACTTGTTTTAATCTCGGATCATGTTGAGACATATGATTCATAGAAAATTAATTCTTTGAGATATTTCTGGATTTTAACCAGCATGTTATTAAGAATTTCTTTTCTTGTATTGTTATTATCTTTTTTTAAATTATTTAAAATTTCATTATTTATATTCTCCATATATAACATGGAAATCCCAATTGTAGGATATTTGAATCCTGATATCAAGTGTGGTTTTATAGAAGGGCCTAAGAAAATCTACAGCCTCTTTAAGGTCTTCTTTTTCACACTCAGTAAAGAAAACCCCTTTAAATTGTTTGTAATTCAAAAAAAAGTACTTCTTCTATAGCACCCATGTTCTAAAAATTAAATATTTTTTAAAAATAATTGGATAAAAATGTAAATACCTCATAAATTATATTCATCATTAAATAGGAGCTATTCTATCTAATAGAGATATCAGAAGGGATTTTAAATTTTGTAATACCATTATTTTCACATATTTGTACATATGCTTGATTTATTTTGGGCGATTTATTTATAGAAAAGGCTATGCCTCTTAACTTTTCTAGAATAGTTGTAATGAATGATAAACCTTCCTGAGATATTAGGTTTAGAATATGGGCACAGCATCTGAAGCCTTTAAATTTTCGTTCCATTTAAATATTCTGCAAAATATGCTTTTTAGGATGTTATTGGCATTATCTGTAGTACAGGTCAGTATATTCTCCTCCAATTGATATACATCAATTACTTCTTTTATAGCTAAGGATATTTCTTCAGAAGTATGAGGAAATGGGATATGATTTATATCAAGTAAAATATTTTTAATGTAAAAGAAGAATCAATATCTCCACATATCTGCTGTAAAGCTTATTAAAGAATTATTTTTATTTAAAATATCTTTTAAAGAATTTCTTATTTTCTCAAAATTAGCTGTTTAAAAATTTTTAACTTTGCTTTTAGACCAAATTGTAGCATATTTGATTAAATTATATGTGAAAATAATGGTATTACAAAATTTAAAATCCCTTCTTATATCTCTATTAGATAGAATAGCTCCTATTTAATGATGAATATAATTTATGAGGTATTTACATTTTTATCCAATTATTTTTAAAAAATATTTAATTTTTAGAACATGGGTGCTATAGAAGAAGTACTTTTTTTTGAATTACAAACAATTTAAAGGGGTTTTCTTTACTGAGTGTGAAAAAGAAGACCTTAAAGTGGCTGTAGATTTTCTTAGGCCCTTCTATAAAACCACACTTGATTTATCAGGATCCAAATATCCTACAATTGGGATTTCCATGTTATATATGGAGAATATAAATAATGAAATTTTAAATAATTTAAAAAAAGATAATAACAATACAAGAAAAGAAATTCTTAATAACATGCTGGTTAAAATCCAGAAATATCTCAAAGAATTATTTTCCTATGAATCATATGTCTCAACATGATCCGAGATTAAAACAAGTTTACATGCCTAATACTCTTAATAGATTGAGTATATGACCAAATTTTCAAAATATTTAAGGAAAATAAAAATTATACAGGAATAACGGATTCTCAGGTATATTTTTAATATTTATTTATTAAATCCTAATTTTCAAACATTTGTGCCAGGAGGAAATCAATGAATTTAGTTTTTTAAAAAGAATTTTATCCCCAAAAAGAAATTCAGAAAGGGATTGTATATCGGCAGAAATCATTGAAGAAAATATATCAGAACTTCACACCTATTTGAATGAACCTCTTGTTTCATTAAAGGATGACATATTAGTATGGTGGAAAGCCAATAGTAAAAGTTCTTTTATATTTTGTAAATAGTCAATATAGTTTATTATGTAGATTTCCAGTCATCTCATTAGCAGCTAGAAATTTTTTAGCAATTCAAGCAACATCTGTCCCTTGTGAACAAATATTTTCGAAAGCAGGAGATCTTGTCACTAAAAAAAGGAACAGGTTTTCAAACAAAACAATACAAGCTTTGATGTGTATGGACTCTTGGTTAAAGAATGGAATAGATCTACCGCCTCCATTAAATCCCTCTTCTAATTCCTTCCATGGCAGTTCTACAAACAAAGACATTAGATTTATTTAAATTAAATATTTACATTAATTATTATATTATTCATAATTAATTTTATATTGTTTATATAATACTCTTATATTTAATAAAATGATAAAACAAATTAAATTAGGTTAAAAAAAATGTTACGGTTTGATCTTTTTCTTAAGGGTCGTGGTCCGGTCCGGTCCTAGGATATCAGTCCAGTCCGGACCAAAGACCGGACCGTGACCTTCACTAGTTCAAAGTATGAAACGTTAAAATAAATATTTTTTTCTTTAGTACTTATATTTATTATTATTTTATAGATTTAAATTTGCCAATATTTTTGAAATTGAAATAATTTTTTTAGCGATAAACTTGCTAATAACATACCAGCCTACTGGGATTATTGGAGCATAACAGTGGCGTCGTTAGGGAGGGGGCGCGCAGGGGCTCGAGCACCCTGAAAAATTTGAGTAGCCCTCTAAAGCAAAAAAATTTATTTAAAATGAAATCTTAACCCGTTGAACTTAAAATAAATTTTTTTGATTTGCCCCCTGAACGATTTCTTTTATAATTCTATTAAGTAATATATCAATTTAATTTTATTATTTAAAAAATTAATAAGACTGTCTAAATATTTATTAAATGTACTATTTTAAATATTAGATTAGATTAATACATAAAATTATATTTTCACTATGTCAGCTTGCAATCAAATTTTGTGTTAAAAATAGAATATCAATATCACTCACTAAATATTAATTTAGCATTAACAGTTGAAGCTTAATTGACTATTATTATTTAAATTATTATATAACCATAATTAAATAAATATAATCATTTGGAAAACGGATTCGAACTCAGCGTCAAATTCTGCTCCAAAGCTTGTTTTTATTTTCTTCTCCCATTTTTCTTGTCACCTATTTATATACAGTTGTTTATAAAATATTAGATAAAATGCCACTTTTATAGACGTATTTTACAGTTATATAATATATTACAGTTAATATTATAATAAATTTTATATAAATGCTTTTGATAATAAATATAGTAACAATTGCATTTAAGTATTTAACGCCATCTATTTAGTTTTAAATCATTTAAAAATTAAACATTTTATTATTTATCTTACAATAGATGTAATAAATTTGATATCTTTTCTTCTCTTAGGAAAGCTATTTTTTTCTTTTTCGAAAAACAGTTTTGAGTTAAATTTTTAAATACAAGTATATTTTTGATATTATTCAAACTACTATTTAAGATATAATATACCAACTAGAGGTGGTGCGACAAAAAATCATCTTAATTGTTTCATTATCATTCTGGTCCTATATTTATAGTTACTAAATGATTTATCTTTAACATGGCATCCTTACCATATAAATAACTCATGGCTTCAATATATTTGCATAATTATTTCTTCTAAAGATTTTTAGTGTTTTATTTTATCAATCTATCTAATATAATAAACATTCATATGTGTTTACATCGTGAGTGTCATGACTATGACTGCAAATTAACCAGCATCTTATATTTAATTTAAGATCATTGCTGAAAGCATTTGATTGCATAATAGATGAGTAACAATGATCAACTGTCTAGTCGTATATATCATTAAAAATGGAAGATAATCTTTAAGAAATTTAATATCTCACAATAATTTTCTCGATTACTTATCTAGCTTCCATAACATCTAAGAGATATAATTTTATGATTAGGACTAGTCGTATATATTCTCTTCTTCAAGAATTATTGATTTGGTAAGGCCTACAAATTTTTTCTTATTAGTCCATTCTATAAAACATAGTCTAAAATGGTAACAGAGAGTTATATTAGTTTAACCTTTTGTCAATGTAATGCTAAGAATTATATTATTGCAATGTGGGTTTTAAAAACTATTATCAATTGAGGCATATGTATGAATTAATAAATTTATTTTATCACTTGTAATTCTTTAGACGCAAATTTTTTTTATATCAGCAATCGAAAATATTTTATACTGTAATAAATAGATTTTATATTAAAAAATATTATTTTTAAAAATGTCTTGTATTGTTTTAATAATTTTTATGCTTGTTTATTTTGTATGCATAATATACAAAATATGAAATTCAGAATAATTGTTCAGAGTTAACAAAATTTAAAAAGTATAATATATTAATATAAAACCCGGCCGAAAGCCGAGCATAAGCGGGCCGAAGGCCCGCAAATTGGGGCGTATGGAAGCGAAGCGCCCCATAAGAAATTTTTTAGTTGAGCCCACTGAGATTGTAAAGGCTAGCAACGCCCCTGGAGCATAATGCCCGATTTCTACGAACAATATGTAGCCAAACGAATGCTTTTAAATATGTTTGAATGGCTGCTTATCCATATCCATATAAACTATAGTAATTCAGGGTTTTCCATTCAAAAAAGGACAAGGGTCAATCATAAAAGGAAAAGTGTCAATCAAAAAAGGAAAAGGTTCAATCAAAAAAGGAAAAGGGTAAATCAAAAAAGGAAAATTCCCAAAAGGAAAGGAAAAGTGTCTATCAATAAAGGAAAATTCCCATTCAAAAAAGGAAACTCGTTTAAATTTTTTTCTTGTCAAATTTTTATTTATTTTTGTTATTCCTTCTTATTTTATTTCTAACTTTTTGCGATTTTTACTATATTTTTCTTACTATATCTTTTCTCAATTTTTATTTTTTCTCTTTTTGATAATTTTTTTGTCTTTTTAAAAATAATTTATAAATTTTTGGTTATTTTTTTTCACCTCTCTGCTCCATTTTTTTAAACTATTCTTTACTCTTTTTTTTCCATTATACATAACAATATTTTGACTTTTTATGATTTTTTCTCCTTATATTATAATCTTTTACATACATTTCTAACCTTTTCAATCTCTTTAAGTCATTTTTAATCTATTTTTTTTTGATCTTTTCTCAAATTTTTTCTTCTCATTTTTGCAGAGTTGTTAAACGCTACTTTTAAAAGTGGCGCGCTACCGCTATCGCTATTTGTCAAAAAAAAGTAGCTCTCTATTACCTACTTTTTAAGCTACTTTTTATAAAAAAAATTTACAAACAAATTTTTTATTTTTTGCTTATAATGTTATTGTATAGTAAATATATAAAAATCAACATTTATAAATATTAAAATATAGTTGCTTTTGATTATAAAAAAATTTATGTAATAAAAATAAATATTTATGGTAATTTGTTGCATTTTAATAATAAAATCATTTCAATATTATCATCCCCAAGTCTAGAACGACGATCAGAAAGTATAAGTTTTGCCTTATTAAATAATCTCTCGACACTAGCACTTGAGGGTAAGGGCGTATTTAATCTTATATACATATTTTTAATATAAGATAGATTATCAATAATTTTATTTGCAAGTACATCGTATGTCTGGCATCCTATTATCATTTTGAGGGCTAATGCCACATATCTTCTTTTTAAAGTTCTAGGGTGTAGTCAATGGCCTATGATTCCCAAATAAGCTCAAAAATATTTAATCAGATCAATTTATAAATATAAATAAGTTTTTACCTTCTGTTATGTGTTCAACTATCTCCCGTGGTACATATATATGATATTAAAAAATACCAGACAGAAATAGAAATCCTCGAAACCAAAAAAACTACTGTCAAAAAAAAAAATTATACGAAAAGCAGAAACGAAATATAACTGACAAACTAGAGAAAAACTTAATCAATGCTATAATATATAATTAATTAAACACACTAAAATTACACGAATGATTTCTTTATTAATACTTTCCACACAAAATAAAATCTTCAAAATGTCATATCTATAAAATTAATTAAAACTGCTTTTTCGTAATTTTTTTATTCAAAACTTAATTATTTATTAATATCCTTTTCCTATGTTATATAAACAAAATATATAAAAAAACATCACGTGATTATAATTGACGTGTTATAATATAAGATATGTATTTATAAACTATGATTATATCTAAGTATCCTGAAGATACGACATGCCCACCCTTTATGGGCCCGGCACACCTATATATATATCAAGAAAACAAAAATGTATTCAAAATATATTTAAAAAAAAATCTAATACATATTACACAAACAAAAAAAAATACGAGGGAAAGTTCATTGACTTACTTCAGTCTCCCCGAATATATCCCTATGCTGACATGGCATTTCTTCAAAAATCATCTGTGCCCGATCTAGGCTCTCCAAATGCTGACTCCACTGACGGTTGTACATGCGTGGCCAACGCAGCCACCGCTCGATGCAATATATCGTTCCCAACTGAAATGCCAGATCCCCTTGCGGAAGGTATCGATACTTTACCGTCTTGATCATTCTGCGGAGGTCTACCCATGCTGGCTATGAGTCCTTGAGGAACCGAAGTCGCCACGGGTCCTAACTCGCGATACGCTCGTCTTTTCCCGTCGTTTGGTCCCTGCCATGCATTGTCGGAAACGGTCTCCAAAGGTACCCGGGTTCCCCTTAGGGGTCTGGAACATTGGTGACGTAGGTGTCCCTCGCCCTGACAATTGAAACATCTTTTCCGACGAACTCCTGGGTCAGGTGGTTGGTTTTTATCAGTGGGTCTTGAGCCCAAGATCATGCCATTGTTTTTTTTGATTAACGTGACCTGGAGATAAAAGTCCCCAAGGTCGACCAACCTAGAGGTAGTCTCCATTACGCCGATTTGTGAAAATATTTATGGATAGACCGTTAGATAATGCTCCAATGCTATACGTTGAAACTATGAGGAGATTATTGTTCAGGGATATATATTGCCCTTTTTATTCGAGGTTTTGGGAAAAATGTTGGTAATCATTTTTTTTTAAAACAAAACTTTCACACAAAAAAAAATTAAATGAATAATGCTAATGTTTTTTTTTTAAAACAAAACTTTCACACAAAAATTAAATGAATAATGCTAATGTTTTTTTTTTAAAACAAAACTTTCACACAAAAATTAAATGAATAATGGTAATGTTTTTCTTTAAAAAAAATGAATTCACAAACAAATAAATTAATTAATGCAAAAAAAAATTACCGATTATGTATTTACAACTTTTACAACACTGACTAATTTACCAATAAAATAACAATCAATGATTGTGTTACGAAACATAAACACATTTTAAATCTATTCCTATTTCCTTTTAAGGTCTTCCAAACATACACGGGCCATTACATTATAAACAAGAGAAAGGGGGGAAGAAAAAAAAAATAACTCAAACAAAAAAACTTTTTAATTTTTTTTACAAATATCTTCCCAGTACCAAATAACTCAAACACGCCGCACGTGCTAACCAAAAAAAACTTTTTAATTTCTCTTTTTTTTACAAATATCTTCCCAGTACCAATACTAATGTTCAACAGCCGTGATTTATCCTATAAGGCTATGAACAAAAATGTATTACAACTTTTCTATCTCTTTTCCCTTTAACAATAATTACACTATACTCACGAAATGAATTACAACTTTTCTATCTCTTTTCCTTTTTACAATAATTACACTACCACAATTTCAATCTCTTTTCCTTTTTTATTACCGACACCCGGAACATTAAACCAGTTTAACTTACCATTACATATACATACATATACTTTAATTTCTCGTAATATTACCGGGATAATCTCTTTATTCAATTTCTCGCTTTCACATAAACATTTTTATCACCTCTCTAAGATGAGCCCCTCTCCTATTTGATCCCTTTAACCTCCCATTCCCACGTACAATACATTACCCCAAATCTTCATTTATCACATAACTACATTATATATCGGCTCGGCGACGAGTCTAATCCTTCGGGATGCACCTTCATTTTATTTATGTATATATTTTCATATTTGTATTGTCATCTAAGCTACCTCTGGTCTACTCCCGGGGTCGTATATGATCGTTGTGGCGCATAACTGTACCGCCCATTTACAATTGAACCAAATTCAACTTTGAACCTCTGTTCTCCCCAACAATGCCTATGGCCCATTTCCTGCCCCTCCCGTCAAACAGACGAGTCCATACCTTTTCTCCAACTCCAAATTTAATTTTTCGGTCCTCCAGAATTCCCCTCTCGTGACTCTCTGCCCTTAGAAAATCTAGGGGAACCCTAGACCACCTGCCCAAAAACAATTCAGTAGGTGTCACTCCCTCCTTATTCCTGGAATTGAGGTAATACAACTGGGCCAAATACGCTCTGTCCCCGTGATTGCCGGCCTTCCTTATCCAATTCTTAACAATTGCTACCATCCTCTCAGCTTTACCATTTGAGCTGGGATGATAGGGCGGGGTCAAAATGTGTTTAATCCTAGACTCCTTACAAAACTGCTTGAAATTTTCGCTAACAAAGGCAGGTCCTCCACCAGATACAATTGTATCAGGTAATCCGAACCTTGCCATTAATGCCTTCACTTTCCGTACAACAATTTTCGTGGTATACCCATGTACCTCCTCGTACTCTATCCATTTCGAATACGAATCTACCACTAAAAAATACGACCTTTTATCTAAATCGAAAAAATCAACGTGTAAACGTTCCCATGGTTTCCTCGACATGGGCCATATCTGACCCACTTCCTTTCGGGGCATCGCCGTGCACGAATTACCCGGCTCACATTTCTTTGTGATATTTTCAATATCCTTTCCCATACCCAGCCACCAAACATACTCACGAGCCCACGATTTCATCTTTCCTTGACTTGATGTCCAGCATGTAACAAATTTAAAATTTTACCCCGTAATTTGAACTGAATTACGGCTCGATTACCCCTCATTAGGCAATCATCCACCACAGACAATTCCTCTTCCACCTTTTTAAAAACTTTACAATCATCTTCCCAAGGCTTTTTCCGCATTAAACATAATTTAATCCTCAACTTAAGATCCTCCCAATTGGTAGGACTCCCTCTGAGCATATGCGAAAGCGAACAAACCAGGGCCTTCTCAATGTCCCCGACCTTGTCCTCCTTCAACTCACACTTTCCATCATCCGACCCTAATCGCGATAAAATATCCGGCAAACAATTTTCTTTGCCACGACGATAACGAATTTCCACATTAAAACTGCCCACCAGCAACAACCACCGTTCCACCCGGGGAACATCATCATCTCTCGGTTGTCTTTTCGAAATAAGTGAATTAACGGTTTGTGATCAGTAAAAATTACAAATCTTTTACCAATCAAATATTCACGGCATTTTGTCAAACCGAAAATCATTGCCAGGGCCTCCTGTTCAATCACAGAATACCTGGTCTCCACTTCACGAAAAACACGCGAGAAAAATATAATATGTCTTTCCAAGCCCTCCACTAAATGCAACAACGCCCCTCCAACCCCTTTACTCGAGGCATACACCGCCAAAATGATCTCCCAGTCGTTATTAAAACACACTAAAATTGGCTCTTTTCCAATCTTTTCCTTTAAAACTTCGAAAGCTAATTGCTGTTCACTCTTCCACTCAAAATGAGTTCCCTTCTTCAGTAATTCATATAACGGTGCGCCAACTTGGCGAAATCCTCCACAAAACGATGATAATAATTTACCATTCCCAGGAACGACTGTACCTCCATCTTATTATTCGGCTGCTTCATATTTGTTATATTTTTCAAATTTTTATCAAGGGGTTTCACCTCAATACCATTTATGCGATGACCTAAATACTCTACCTCCGTTACGCCCAGAACGCTTTTCTCCTTACTAGCTCTCAATCCTTTTTCACAAATTCTCCTAAACACTTCTTCCAAACGTTGATTATGCTGCTCCGGCGTCACGCCGGTAATTAACACGTCATCCATATAATAAAATACTCCTTCCAATCCTTGAAAAACTGACGCCATGGTCCGTTGAAAAATCGGCGCCGATACACTCAACCCAAACGGTAATCTACAAAAAGCAAATAACCCCTTTGGCGTCGTTATCGTCAATAATTTACGAATTTTTTCCTTCAATGGTAACTGTAAATACGCTGAAGAAAAATTAAACTTTGAAAAATATTTAGCCCCCTTTAACTGAGCCAAAATCTCTTCAATCCGAGGCAACGGATATTTTACCTCCACTACCCATCGATTTACCGTGACCCTGAAATCCGCACAAAGTCTCAATTTATCATTTGCCTTCCTGACTGGTACTAACGGGGTTGCCCATTCGCTATATCCCACAGGAATAATAATGCCGTCCTTTACCCATCTATCTAATTCCTCATCGATCTCCTTCCTCCATTCGAAAGGAACTCGCCGACAAGCTAAAAAGATCGGTGAAAAACCCTCCCTAAGTTGAACATCAACTTGATAATCATTCAAACAACCTAATTTTTCATCAAAAATGATGCCATACTGCCTCACTAAAACGGGAATAACTTGAATAACTTTACTCCAGTCCTCTTTTTCCCCGACCATAATTTGCTTCTCATTTATCTCATCATTAAAATCCAACTTACTCGGTTTCTCCATCATCTCCTCCGAAATTTCACAATTCCAATAATTATTAGGAGGACCAATCTTGGTAATCCTATCCCAACCCATAACCGTCTCAACATTTTCCTTTACTACCCATAAATCAAGAAAAAACATAGTATCCTTAAGATTAACTCCCAATTTGGTCTTTCCCAACACAGCGACTTCCCACCCATCAAATTGCCTGACGCAAATAGCCTCTTTTTCAATTTTACCCCCAGGCCAATACTTATAAAAATTCTCCTCCTACATTAAAGAAATACTAGCCCCGGTGTCAAATAGCATCTCTATATTCCTATGGTCAATTTTCAAACTAACCCTCGGACACAAACATGGTCTATCTAATCTTTCCGTCATTAAAATATCATATGTTTTAATCGGAGAATCAGCGTTTATTTTATATAAATTAATTGCCATTCACATTGCTCCCTAAATTCAACTCGGAATTTAAATTCTTATTACTGACAATTACATTTCTTTTAACAAGATTTGTGGGACATCTTTCCCAAATAAAATTTCTAACATCTCTTCTAAGAGAATAACGAACAATATTCCTCGGATATTGTTCCCACTTAAATCGACTAACCTCCCTCTCAGGGAAATTACGAGAATGATTTCTTATTTTTATTCTATCATTCCCATTATCTCGACTAACAATATTAAATGTTTTATTATACAAATTTTTCCGAACTCTCGGAGCCCCGACTCCTATATGATTCACCTTGCAATCATATAGTCAACACAAATTCTGAGATACCTTCATGCAGTCCACAGCTACATGTCTCGGCCTTTTACATTTAAAACATAATCTGGCCCCGTTTAAACTAACCATCTTTACATTAGCATTTCCTACTTCAGATTTCTTTAACGGAAATCCATCTTTAAACCTATGCTCTGGGACCACGCAGGTATCCCTTTTATGTCCTCTCCATCCGCAACGATGGCAAATGATCATTTCCACGAATCTTTTATTTCCTGGCAATTCCTTATTTTCCTCGTAAATTAAATTTTTTATTGATATTTCTATCACCCACCTGGCTCTTAACCGGATTTTTGCTCTCCTTTATCAACGCATTGATGGCTTCTTTCATTTCTTTTATTTCCAGGAGGATCCTAACTGACCTCTCCCCAACATTTTCAGCCTTGATTTCCTCTAAAACATCTTTTAGATTACTTTCCAAGTCTGCTATTTTCTTCCCATATATATCCGATATTAAATTAAAATACCTTTCCGCCATTTTTTCTCTATAAACATCTGACACCGCAGTGTCCTTCTTCCAACTGCAATACATGCCTGCCAGTACCGCAGTACCCCTTTTTATCAAATATTTCAATATAATACTCAATAAATACATCATTACCAATATCCCAATAGTAATCACCTGCTTACCTAAATCCAATTCATTAAAGTTCTTATACAAAATTTTATAACCCAAATCCTTATAAAAGAGAACCTTATCCCCAAAACTATGCTCCCCACTATGCCTAAAAAAATAAACCATTTGCTCATAAATTTTTTAATTAATATTATCGCCCAATTAATTTAAATTAAATAAAAATGTTTATATAAAAAGAATATACAGATATTATTACAAAAAAAAAATCCCAATGAAATCCGTATTTAGTGTTAGTACTACTGCGTTGCCAAAAATTTATCAGATAAAATATATATCAATAAAAATTTTGTTTTACCTTTAAAACCGAATCACTCTAACTCTTCCGATCTTCGTCACGAGCACCACTAAAAAATACCAGACAGAAATAGAAATCCTCGAAACCAAAAAAACTACTGTCAAAAAAAAAACTATACGAAACTACAAAAATCAGATAGCAGAAACGAAATTATCTAAAAAACAATATAAAATAATGAAGAATAAACTATACCTTTTTAATTGAAAGGCCATAAAAAATTTGGCTAGATTGAATCAGATATTTAGTTATATCTTCTTCTTCTGTGAATATCCTTTTTTTATTATTTTGTCCTACACTAGTAAGTATGCCACTTTCTTGATATCTCTTATAATATCTCATAAAGTTTGATCTAGGAATACCTAAAATAAAAATGTCAAGTAAAATATATAATTATTTAATCATAAGTTTAACATTTAAGAACATAAAATTTAAAAATGATAATCTCTTTACCATTACCATTTAGATTTTATTAGCATATTCTCTATTATTAAATATTGCTAAAATTTGATTTTAATATTTAAGAATTACATAAAATTAATACAATAATACTATACTTCATCTTATTTGTAATCAATCTAAAATATAAGATTATTTACAAATTACATTTAATAAAAATATTTACATAATTTCTATTATTAAATATTGCTAAAAATTGATTTTATTGTTTAAAAATTACATAAAATTAATACAATAATACTATATTTCACCTAAATTGTAATCAATCTAAAATATAAGATCATTTATAAATTACATTTAATAAAAATATTTACATAATTTCTATTATTAAATATTGCTAAAAATTGATTATATTGTTTAAAAATTACATAAAATTATTGTGATTATATCTTAAAAATAAGACAGATAATGTAGATAAATTTACCTGTAAGTTGGCTAGTCTTCCTTGTTGATTTACAATTTTCATATACCCTAATAGCCTAATTACAATTATAATATTAATTCATTAAATTTTTATATACTTCTAAATAATTATCAATATTAAATGATTCTCCTATATTAATTTTTTTGGATTTATATTTTCGCACCATATCGAATAATGTAATAATTGCTAAAAAAAATTATTGAAATGGATTGACATGTATGGTTTAGCAAGCCCCGCTAGCTCTAAATTTACTAATCATGATTGAAATACTATATAGACATAATAAATATTCATAAAACTTTCCCAAATTATAGAAGAATGTTTAAACTTTGCTATAAAATTTAATTTATATATAAATGAATATTAATTTTAATAAAAATTAAAATTCTGTCATGTAAAAATCTTTAGAAAATTTCATCAAAATTTTATTTCTTAAATAAAATTTTTAATAATAAATCATTTCAAAAGATTTTTTGTCTATAGATGTAAACTAATAAAATCTATATTAGGATAAAATTTTAACCTTCTAGTTTTTATAATTTTAAAATAATATTAAATGGTTAGTCAAGCCCCACGGATTACCTAACCCCAGTCTCCCCTATTACTTCCGAATCTCGGTTAAATGGGTTAGCTCTGTTGAATATCCACAGATATTTGGTTCCCACGACAAACGAAATTCTTGATGAATTGGTAAAAAAAAATCACATTATAATTATAGTATTTAATAAAAATTTTTGTATAATATTGTATTTGATAAGAAGTTTAAAAAAAACTTGTTTTTTAAATTATTTTCTAGCCAATATTTTATACACACTACTATTGGTATTTTCAATAAAAAAAATATATTCTATGAGAATTTAAGCTAGTTTTTAAAGCAAATTTTATAAAAAAAATGACATTAAACTTTATTTCAACTTTACATTTAAAAAAACTTTATTAAATATAATATACCTAACTTAAAATAATAAAAAATAGGCTTGTAATATCCATAAGCATGAATTGGTAAATAATAGTTAAAAATAGAAATATAATTATTATTAAATTATGAATAATTTATTAGAATAGCTAAAACATAAGACCAGGCCGAAGGCCAGTGAAAAGCTGGCCGAAGGCCAGGTAAAAGAGGTTTGGGGCGAAGCCCCAAATAAATTACCCCCCCCCCCCCCCCCATAAGAAAATCCTGGATACGCCACTGCTCTGATCTTATAGGTAAATGTAAAGCAGCATATCTCCTGCACTTTCTTTTTATTAGATGGTGTTGGATGGTTGAGCTCTGCTGATAAACTGTCCACAATCACTTTTGATAGCATACCAGCCCTTCTAAAGTTTTTCAAAGTGATACAAGGTCGGACTTTGTAAAGTTTATCGAAATCAGAAGATTCGCATTGAGGAACCAAAGTATAGGGTTTCCTATTCAAAAAAGGAAAAGTCCCAATTAAAAAAGGAAGGGTTTCAATTATAAAAGAAAAAGGTCCGATCAAAAAATGAAAATTCCCATTCAAAAAAGGAAAATCGTTATTTTTATTTTTTTTCTTCGCAATTTTTTTAAAATTTTTATTATTCCTTCTTATTTTATTTCTAACTTTTTGCGATTTCTTTACTTTATTTTTCTTACTATCTTTTCTCAATTTATTTTTCTTCTCATTTTTGATAATTCTTTTATCTTTTTAAAAATAATTTATAAATCTTCCTTTATTTTTCTTTACCTCTCTGCTCCATTTTTTTAAACAATTCTTTACTTTTTTTTCATCAAACATAAGATTTATGTTGACTTTTTATGATTCTTTCTCCTTATATTGTAATCTTTTACATACATTTCTAACCTTTTCAATCTCTTTAAGTCATTTTTAATCTTTATTTTTCTGATCTATTCTAAAAAAAAAATTCTCCTCATTTTGATAAATTCCTTTTGTAATTATTTTTAATTTTCACTTAATTTTTATTTCTCAATTGCAGACAATAAAATTTTAAAAATAAGAATTTAAAAATTATTATATTTTATTAATTTACATATCGTTAAGTATTACAGTTCAAACTTATTTAATTTTAAAAAGGTATATTATAACTAGCATTGTTAAAATAGCACGCTACTTTTTTCAGTAGCGGTAGTTTTAGCTGGCTACTTTTTTTAGAAAATAGCGATAGCGGTAGCTCGCTACTAATTTTTTTAATTTTACATAATAAATACATCTAAAAATTATTAAAATATATTTTTTATTAAATCTAAAATTATAATCCTTTTATTTAATTTAATTTTGAAATTTAATTTATATTTAAAAATATACATTATAAATCTAGTTAGCATTATAAATCTAGTTATTAAAAATGTGTGAGATTGTTGAAGATAGCGAAATTTCTTTGAAAAATGAGAAAAATATAGATTATCCTTTCCCAAAATTCAAAAAATACTTTAATCTTGAAGAAAAAATTACTACTGGATATCGGTTTCAATGCAAGAAAATTTTGCCAACCACAGAGTCTATGCTAAAAGGCATTGAGAAAAGGTCAAAACTTATTTTTATTTTCTATTACACAATTATATATTTATTGCTTGATTAGCCATAATTTAAATTGGCTTAATTTACAACACAATCTATAATAATATATAATATTAATATTAATATAAAATTCAAAATTAATATATTAATAATTACCTTGTGTATAATAATTATATTTTTAAAATCTTTATTTACCATAATTTAATGCTATTTTAATATTTTTTTATAAATGAATCTAAATCTCAGATAAATTTAAATTTTGAAAATTAAAAAGGTATTCTTCTTATTTTATAATTAATACAATCGCTTTATATAAATTAGATTTCCAAATCTGTATGATGATGATAATGTAATAGCTGCTATCGTTCATCCTAGTTTCAAGTTAAATTGGCCATATATTAATTTGACTGAATCTAAAGGGCAACTTGCTAGGCTGATGGTAACGTTAAAAAATGTCATGCCTAACCACGATATAATACTATAGAAAGATGGAAACCGCGGCCTTCCATAGATGATTTTTTTAAAATAATAATATTATTGAACCTCTAGATGCTTTTTTTAAATCTAAAAATACTCATTTAAATATCTTTGATGATTTTTTTCATATAAAAAGTGTGTTTATTAAATTTAATACTGCGTTGCCCTCAAGTGCTAGTGCTGAACGATTATTTAGTATGGCAAAGCTTATATTTTCTGATCGTCGCTCTAGACTTGAGGATGACAGTACCGAAATGTTATTATTATTAAAGTGCAATATTAAATAAATTATATATATATATATATATGTAACAAATTATAGTCATGTTTTTATACCAATATTTTATTTGTGGAAATAAAGTTATGTAAAAAATATTTTAAAAAAAAATCAAAATCGCGTAAAAAGTATAGCGCGCTACTTTTAAAATTAGCGTTTAACAACACTGATTATAACCAAACGATTAATTTAATTTAGCAATTGTAATTAAATAATTTGATATGTAAAAAATTCTAATATAAAAAAATTATCTGCCAAAAATTTAGTGAAAATTAAATATCATTCCTAAAAAGAATTATCAAAAATGCAGAGTTGTTAAAGTAGACCGCTAATTAGCGCCCTAACTTTTTTGGTAGCTATAGCTAATAGCGGCTACTTTTTTTGTAATAATTTAATTTTTTAGCGCGCTACTTTTTTTGAAAGTAGCTAAGCACTACTTTTAAAAAATATAATGAAGGTAAGTATAAACATAAAAATTTAAATATAATATCATAATTAATTATAATTATATTATTTATTATTTAATTTAAAAAAAAAAAATTTAAAATTAAAATATAATTTCAATTTGTAATTTATATTTTCATTTGTATTATAAACCTAAATCACGTGTTAATAATTTAAAATGTCATGGCCTATGGATATCCAAATCGTTGAAAGTGATTCAGACAATGATATTAATGAAATGGAAGATACCAAGGGAAGAAAATGTTTTTAATAGCTATAATACAAATTCCCCATTCCCTAGATTTGAAAATTTTTTTAAATAAATATATAACCAAAACTGGTTTCAAATTTATTTGTTTAAAATGTAAAAAAAAATATTTTCCCAAATCAATCCAGTAGCTATAACCTCAAGAAACACCTAAAGGTAAATTGTCATTTTTACATTCTAATAATATTTATTTTATAAGACTGTTCATGAGTTTTAAGGAAATGGAAAATAATTTTGGTATAGGCGACTCTACATCCAAAAAGACTAATTCAATTCAAACCAAATTAATTAATAATCCAAATGACAATATTTCTCAGAAATTGGCTGATAAAATTATTGTTGATTTTATAATTAATACAGTTCAGCCAATGTCCTTAGTTGATAATCCATCATTTACCATGATGATTAAAACTCTATCCCCCTGGTACAACAATTTTATGCCCCCAGACACTAATGAATAAAATACCAGATAACTTTAAAACGATGAAAGATGATCTAATAGTAGAGTTATCAGAGATATCTGTCCTATCTTCAGGATAATTAGATATAATCATAGTTTATAAATACATATCTTATATTATAACACGTCAATTATAATCACGTGATGTTTTTTTTATATAACATAGGAAAAGGATATTAATAAATAATTAAGTTTTGAATAAAAAAATTACGAAAACGCAGTTTTAATTAATTTTATAGATATGACATTTTGAAGATTTTATTTTGTGTGGAAAGTATTGATAAAGAAATCATTCGTGTAATTTTAGTGTGTTTAATTAATTATATATTATAGCTATGAAGAAAAAATTTCCTAAATCTTGGAAGGACAATTCAATGGCTGGCCATGACTGGTATTTAGGATTTATGTCAAGAAATCCTACTCTCTCCTTAAGATCCCCTGAAGCTACAAGTATGGCTAGGGCAACTGGATTAATGAAGAAAATGTTCTATACTTTTTTTATTTATATAAAAGTTTATTAAATGATTTGTTAAATAAATGTTTACATTTAATATTTAGGAATATTAGATGAACATAAATTAGAATGTATGGCAATTTACAACATGGATGAAACTGGACTTACCACAGTTCAAACCCCATCCGAGATTATTGCACAAAAGGGTCAAAAACAGGTAGTATCTATTACTTCCGCAGAAAGGAGTACCTTAATAACATTAGCGCTTACTGTAAATGCAATTGGTCATACAATTCCTACAATGTTTCTTTTTCCCAGAAAAAAATATTATGACTATTTTGTTAGAGATGGTCCATCTGGCTCTATAGGGGTATCAAATGGTTCTGGATGTATGCAAGAGGAGGATTTTATTATTTTTTTGAAGCACTTTTCTAAACACACTCGGTGTACTCCAAAGTCCAAAGTTTTATTAATCCTTGACAATCATATATCACACCACTCCTATTCAGCTGTCAAATTTTGTATAGATACGGGAATAATTCTATTATCTTTGCCACCCATTGCACCCATAAATTACAGCATCTTGATCGGTCTGTTTTTGGGCCTCTCAAAAAATATTACAATAATGCACTTCATAAATTATTTACAATTTATGATATTCCATCAGTTATTAAGGATGTCTTGCCTTTAGCAGCATCACCTCTCAATATTGTGGAATATATCCACTGAATACAGATATATTCAATAAAGAAGATTATGTAGCCTCAGTTTATGGAGATTCTATATGTGAACTTCCAAAAAACCCATTATTAGAATCAAGCTCAGTATCTTTGGTATTAAAAGATATTTTAAATACTAACAGAAACTTAGATATATGTAATGATACTCCATCTACGTCTTATGTTCATTTAGATAATATTCCTGGACCATCGTGCAATTTATCAATATCCTTGCCTCATCCCAAAAAGGAAAGAGTCAAGAGAGTTAAAAGGAGAGCTTAGATATTTACATCATCTCCTTATAAAAAGAAATTAATTGAGAAAGAAAAGAAAATAATGGAAAAAGAAAATATTAACAAGAGAAAAATAGTGAAAAAAATTATTCACAAAGATATTTGTGTTTGTTGTAAGCTGGAATATATCAAACATCATAATGGTGAAGAGTGGTACCAGTGCAGAATGTGCCACGAATGGGCACATGGTACATGTCCTAATTTTGATAAATTTTTTATATGTCCAAAATGTGTATTAAATTAACCAAAATTAAGTTTCAATTTTTATATATAATAAGCTTCAATTTATATGTATTATGATATTTTTAACAATAAAAGAATAAAATTATAGTATATGTATCATTATTAATAAATAAAAATATATTTCAATTTATTATGGCCTAAAAAAACCATTGGTTTAGGAAGCCCCTTGAAGTGGTTTGCCTCACCCCGCTATTGGGGCTTGTTGGGCAAATTTACGACTTTTACAAAAAATAAAATTTCAAAAAAATGATTATATTCTAGAATTTTTTTATAAGGCACCTTTATAGAGTATAGTTTTAGGTATCTAATCATATATTGCTTTTTATATTATCTAAAAAAACCCAGGAGCTATAAATAATTTTGTAAAAATCGGTTCACCTAACCCCAGTCTCCCCTACTTCATAAATATCAACCTTCTTAAGTTGGAAAGTCCTTTCATTCGTACATGTTATAATAGGCAAACATGGTAGAATATAAAACAACTTCAAAATATTAGTAATTTGAGTCAAGGTTTCTTTACACCGATTGAGCGCATCAATAGCATGCTCAGGTAAAATAGCTAAACGTAGTAGGGGAGACTGGGGTTAGGTGAACCGATTTTTACAAAATTAACTTAAAATGATATTTATGAAAACAATCAAATTTGCCATGGGGGATTTCCCCTTCCCCCCTATTGGTTATGCAAATGTGATCAGAGCAAAGGAAAAGATATTCTCATTGTTCAACAGTTATCGATGAACATCGTTCAGATATGCTCTTTGTGATGAGGCGTTATATCTTTCATAAAGTCTAAATTGTTTTAAACCATATCATGAATAATAAATCATAAATATGTTTATATGGACAGTGGTATAGCAAATGTCCCACTTTAATTTTTTTAATATATTATGAAATATTTTTTATTTTTAAAAATAAAATTATAACAAAATTATATGAGATTTTTGCTATACATTTTCATTATTTTAAATAAAAAAATTATCTTGCAGAATTGGATTTTTTAGTCATAAATTTCTGTGCATGAAAGGGTTAAAAGACTATAAAGAAACGGGTTCTAAAATGGAACAAAAATTTTTATTCTGGTCTCTGGGTCACTGTTCATATTTTATAGCTCAATTTTTTTTATTACACTAAACTAATAAAAGGCTAAAACCGCTCAAAAACGTTTGATCGACTCTATTAAGCTCATGGAAGAAAGGCATTGCCTCGTCAAGGAAAAGGTTTTTTCATTTTAAATATTATCCTATTCACAATATGATGTTTGATTTAAATTTGACATAAACATTTCTTTAAATTTGACAATAATTTTTATATTTAAAAAGAATATAAATATGATAATATAAATCTAATTTAAAAAGTTTATAATTATAATAATAAACAAAAAAACAAATTATAACATTAATAAATGAAAAATTTTACAAAAAAAACGAATCCATGCCATTTCTATGACGGAAGTTTAAAAATAGAAAATTGCCGATTCAAGAATGCAACATGTTTCAAGTGCAGCAGAATCGGCCACATTGCTCGTTTATGTAGGAAAGAGACAATTAATTTTTTTAGATCATGCAACAAAAGTTATAATTCAGAATTTTGGGTAGATGTGAAATAAATTATTATAGATGGAATTGGATACATAAGCTAGGATAAATATAATAAATGAACTAGATTGGATAGAAACTAAATCATTCTTTGTTAACAACTTACATGTGAAAAATAAAAGGTATAGGGTATGAATCAATTAATTAACGCTACTTTTCAAAAGTAACATGCTATATCTACGACTCTAAAATAGTAGCGGCGGTACTGACTACCTACTTTAGCATGTCTATTTTAGTAGCTACCTTAATTATGTCGAAAAAATTTCCCTATAAAATATTGCAGCCCCAATTATATATTTTTTCTATAATTGTAAATAAAATCTTTATTAAAATTTGAAATATAATAACACATAATAAAGATTTTTATAATAAAATATTATATAATTTTAATTGATAAATTTTGTAGCTTTTTGAACAATTTCTTAAAGTTTGCATCTAGGAACGAACATCTTTTTTCACCAAAAATATTCTTTGCTGGACTAAATAATCTCTAAACTGGAGAACAATATTGGATAGAGAGAAGTATTGTATTTTATGAAGAGTGTTTTTTAAAGATGGAACTCTTTAAACACTGTGAAATCTGATATGAATGCAAAAAATTTTAATCAATAATATTTATATCATTATTTTTACTATCCTCTATACAAGCACCATATCCCACAAACGTAAACCAATTACAGTTTTTTTTAGGTTTGGCAACGTACTCATCAAAATTCATTTCAAATTTTTCCATACATGGCTAAACCATGATACAAATTATTAGAAAAGGCAGTAAATTGTAGATGAACATGGGACAAAGAAGAAGAGACCGATTGCATTTGCGTTAGGAATGTTAAATGAGATTATAGTCAAATAGGGAGAAAAGCCCTCGCCATCATATTTTGAAATACCAAATTCATAGAATTTATATATAAGTAAAAGTTCACGTTATTAACAAATCGCAAGCTACCGATAAGTTTATTTCAGCCGAGGAAAGATGTACCCACAACATCCACTGCCAAATTGCAGAATGGGCTTTGCCGTCCTATTAGAGGTATGAAAATGAAATAGGATCAAAATCAAAATAGCAGACAGAATGTAACATCTCGATTGCCAATGCAAGGAAATAAAATTTCAAAATATGAAAATCTCGATTTAATACAAACGATTGAAAATGCGAACGAAATCGAAAAAGGGCAGTTTAATAAACTCGCTATAGCCCAGTCTAAAAGAAAAAAGGGAGAAAATTAAAACAGAGGTTGTCTATTGCGGAAAACAAAAATGTTACCACAAGAATACCGAAATAGCGTGTTAGATATAACATACGGTGATGGTAAAAATGAAAATGCTAACAAGGTAATACCTGTGATTGCCTAATATAAACAAGATATAGAGACATGGGTGGAAAAATGTAGCAAATGCAACCAAGGACTTCAATTCATGGCTGGCCAACACTACCATAGGCATGGCACTAATGGCACATTGATTATATTAAACCTTTTCAAAATCATATCATTATTTTTTATATTTTTGTTTAAAAAATTTAATATTCACTTTAACCTTTTTTTCTGAAGATTCTTTCATTATCCTTCCTTCTTTCATTCTTTTTACCATTAATTTTGATTGTTGTATTCATTGATTAGGAACTTTCTCTCAACTCCTCAAATATCAACACCGCTATTACCTATATCGGCATAGTCTGTGGGTACCTTTTCAAGCGCACTACCGGGAAATTTAAATCTTGGAACCGACGCTGGTTCCTCATCAAAGATAACCAGCTTGTTTATTGCAGGCGAACGGAAAATCATCCCCAATCTACTGTTACCCCTAACCATTTTTCTCATGGCAATTCTAATAGTGAAAGCAATGATTACGATAAAACGGGCGGAAGGAATAACGAGATCGAGAATTCTAATTGGCATCAATCGAGCTACAAGGTAATGGAACCGGATTTAAGACTTTGTTCGGTCAAGCCCGCGACCGACCTCGTGGATAGACGTTTTTGTTTTGAAGTTATATCGCCTCTCAAGTTATATAGTTTATTCATTCAAGACATTTTTAGGGGGGAAGGAAAGGAGAAGAAAAGAAAAACTGGAAAAAAACAATAGAAACCATAAACTAATTATTTTAGCTATTCTTATTGTTTTTTTTTCTTCAAGTAATTTAATTTATTAAAAAGTTTCAAATTATTTGTTAACTGACGTTGGTCAGGTCCTTAAAAATGAATCTAGATAGATAAAGATTCTTTATAAAAAATTTATCTATTCTTTCTGCCAAGTATTATAAAGTTAATAAATAAGGAAGTCAAGATAATCCATTGGTTAACAAAGAATCAATATCATCGCTTTTCAACCCAACTCCCAACAATAATAGATGAAATGGAGAGATTTGTAATCAATCAGCAGATGTATATAGAGAAATACCATGTATATGTTGTTTGTTTCAACGAGTTGAAAGATAAATTCCTAATAAATTTCATCACTATGATTTATTTCCCCAACTATCCAAAAATTTTTCATTTTTTTTTAAAATTTTCGGAAACATTAGCAAACACGATATTTCGACGACTATAATAATATATTCTTACGATATTTTATATAAATATTTAACAACTAGAGACATCACTATAAAATAAATTTTTGAAAATACAATAGACAGACATTACAAATATTATTTATTTTATACCAATTATTGTGAAAGGACAAAATATTCACGATATAAATTCCACCCTTTAAAATAAGATATGATGATTATTTTCTACAATAATTAATATAAACATGGACATAGTCACAAAATTGAATTATTTAATATACAATAGTAAGGTTTGTATGCCTAAATATATTAATATTAGTTGAAACATAAAGATAGGAAAGAAAAACAACAAAGTTAACTCAAGAATGAAAAATCATCAAAAGTAAATATTTAATTTTTTAAACACAAATATAAAAGTATCTGTATTATTTGTCAGATACAAGATTCTTTTGAAAATAAAATAGTATCTTAGATATCTATAAAAATTTCAAGAAGAATAGAGCGCAAGATACAAAAATCTTATATATTAGATACAAGAATTCGCGGTACTTTCCAACTCGGCTAACTAATATATATTCTTATTTAAAGTCAATTAAAAATTTCCATTTTATTTGAACCATCAAACATGTAATCTTCATTTATTTTATTTCTCCTATATTCCTCTCTAAGATTTTGTTTTTTAGTTATTATAATTTAAATAAATTAAAAAATTTTAATGAATTTTTTAATGTAATCAATATCCTTTTCAAACTATTTAGTGTTTTTTTTAACTTAATTCATTCATAAATTCCACTGATCTTCCAGCCCAATTTTACTACCCTCAAAATTTCATTCATTCAATATGTTTCTTAAAATCCTCTCTCACTAAATTCATAATATGCGAGATAAGTAGACTTAAATAAATACATTTATATACAAAAATAATAATACCCAAGGAGTCATATATTGCAAGCCGATTCAGAATCCCTCTGCCAATTTTGGATAAGCGCTCTTCAATCTGGAATTAGCAGTGCCTACGTATAATATATTCATAATTATTATATTATAACAACTCAGATAACTTTATATGGATTTGCTAAGCATCTATAATTTTTTTTATCCATCGTATTTGAAATAAGCCATTTTCCAATTAATCAAAAATCTAAGGAGACTATTTGATTCTCTCTGTAAAGTTGTCACATTTGCATATTTATTTTTTCCCCTAATATTTAAAAAAGGAAGGTGTTAGAGGCAAAATGTCCAATGTCCATGCATATGGCTATTGGAGTAAAAATAAAGTTCTCCAATGTTTTGTATTTGCTTATCTTTTTTATTTTGGCTTGAGCGAGACAGTGCGTAGACAGAACGCCCTTCCCCCCTCCCCCCTTCCCATAAAAAAATAAAAATTTTATTAATTTATCAAATTGATAATATAAATGCCTAAAATATAAAAAACAACTATTTTTATGTTTTTAATTTATAAATAATAATTTGTTCAGTATTTGATTTTTTAATATTTTTTTAAATAAATTTTGAATTATCTTGCAAAAAACTTCTCTAGTTTGTCAATTTCATTATGAAGAAACAATCAATAATTTATTCTTATTTCAACAAATGTTAAGCACAGATATGCCACAATTTGACCATCTTTTTATGCCGCTATTAAATATAAAAGTATTAAAGCTACCTCACATTAAGTCTCATAGTTTAAAAGATGATAGGATATTTTTTAATGATAATAAGAGTAAAACTTATTTTAGATATTTCGTTTACTTAATTTTTTAATTGCTTTTTGTGCTTCTAGTATCTTCGTTTTATCTTGTTTAATGAGATTAAAATTACTTCATTTATTAAACAAACTGAAAAGAAAAAATAATATCTATGAAATTCATAGAATCATAAGATTCAAAAATATCTTCGGGGAAAGAAAAATCTTTTCAGACGAAATGATTTTTGAATCATTTAAAATCCGATATTTAAGATTGAACCTAAGACGTGCCGTAATTTTTATTTCGCTTATTACTAGTTTTTATTTATTAGCTGAAAAAACTGATCGACGAACTAATGAAATGAGTACTAATAATGCATTATAATTTTCCTTCTAGCATGATGCCAATTTTGGCTATTTTTAATTTTTATCAAAAATTATTCTCAGCAAATTAACTATTAGACAGAAATAAAATTTACTAATTAAGCTCTACTTAATGGTTTAGTATAAGTTTCTAAATTAGTGTTTAAAAAGCTTGGCTCACTTTACGCTTAAAGCTTGATGTCATAGTTTTCATTTTGTTTATAACTATTTCTTTTTGTGGTTCTCATATTAATCATTAATCGAAAGTACTAGCCAGGCATTAAATATTAGCGTACTCCAGATATGTAATTTTTTATATTTTCAATTTTAGCACGATATTTATTTTGGCAATTTTCCTTTTTCTTTATACTGTCTACCAAACGGATTAAATTAATATACAATTAGACTCTAAACATTGATAAAATTTACAGAATAAATGCTTTCAGTCACTTTTTAATCTTAAGGTTGGCCAAAATCTTGTTACCAATAATTTTTTCCTTTATACCGGTTAAAGTCAGGTACTGATAAAGTACAAAACATTGTCATATTTTAGAATTAGGGCTTGTTCAGCTAACTTAAAGACCACCTAAAATCAATAATATATATATGATTTTTTTTAGGGACACTGCCGAAGGCCGAGTAAAATGGGAGTTGGGGGCGAAGCCTCTCCAAATTTTTTTAAACCCACCCCGCCCCCTCCATTGGAAAATCCTGGCTACACCACTGAGTGAGTGTTGCTTGCTCTTGATAAGGTGGTAACATTGGTTGAATCCCGGATGAGAAGGATAGTTGTGAGGCCATCATCGAAGGTTGCAAGGTTCTAAAATATTAGGGATATCTGCTTTTTTTAGGGAATAGACTGAAAAGCTTATTGATGAATGGCGCTGTTGACTTAGTTAATACAATTTAATCCATGTCTATCCTTACCCTTAATGTTAACTAGTAAGTTACAATTCAGGCAACTATGAGATTGAACTATGTGGCATTCGAATCTATGACGTAGGGTAACTAATATCTGTTCATTAGTTTATAGATTCCGTTTTTTCTAGGCAAAGCTTTCAACCATTCATGTCCGTCTAATCATTATTTTGAAAGAGTTGGATGTCTTTAAGGAGGGAAGATATGGATAAAATGGTGTAAGTCTTTGAAATTATTGGTAAAAACATATTTTGTGATTTATTATATCGGGAAAAGCTGTATCTGTTAAATGTGGTGTTTATTGAAATAAATTAAAATTGAGAAAAATATAAAAAAAGATCCTTTTACAATACTATGTTTATATCAATGACATATATAATACCTAGACTGACGATTCATTCATTAAAAGTGTACATCAATGCAAATCAGCTGGAGACGCCATCTTGGTTACACTAATCATTATTAAAATTTTAAACGAGAGCCTAATTTATTCCTATATCTGATGCAAACTTTTTTAAAAATTACCGGATAATCGAGATAATAAGGAAGCAAGTTATCAATTTATTAGTAGTTTTTAACATGAGAATAATTACTATATGTGTTACCAATATGGCGGGTCCAGCTGATTTGCTTTTAACGACGCTTAAAAATGCATTTTAATGAATGAATCGTCAGTCTAGGTATTATATATGTCATTGGTTTATATATCGAAAGTACATTTGCGATAATCAAATTGTATCCTCAAACCAAAATAACAATATACAATTTATTTAGAGTTAATACATTACAGTTCTCCCTACTACAAATTAAATTCGTCATGATAACGTAGTGGGGGCTTCGAAACTCTTTATTTTAAAGGTTGTATTTTCATTATATTCTGCATTGTCCAAAACTTCAGTCATTGTTAAGGGTGCTTTAGCTTGTACATGAGCATCCTTTAGTTGGTCGGCATGCTTATTTTTTACAATACCCTCAGACGCAACTTGATAGTTTCCACTAAGCTAACGTCGTCCTGAGCGGCCTTCCAAACATCGTTTCGGCAGGGGTTTACCGGTAGTCGCATTTAAAATATTTCGAGTAATTAAAATATTCGCTAAATTCAACTGGTCCGGAGTTCCACATCTCCTTCCAGCATAGAAACGCGTCTTTATCTTGCTTATATAGCGCAGCCAAACCATTCGATTTTTGGCTAAGGGGTCGGTCTAAAATGTTTTATGTTGTTTTTAAAAAGAAACGTTTTGAATTCAGATCCAGTAAACTGAGTACTGTTATCTGAAAAAATGTAACGAGGTAACCCAAATCTAGTGAAATAATTACGCAGATTATTTATTGCACTCGTCGAATTAATATGTGGTGAAATTGCAACTTCAACCCATTTGGTGAAGGCGTCTACGCAAATTAACCTATATTTTCCAGATACGGGGCCTCTCAAATCTATATGTATTCTTCCCAAGGTCGGGTAAGAATGTTCCTATTGTATAATGACACTTCTCTGGCTCCCGGTCTTCCTTCCTGACAACTCTTGCAGCATTTAACGAAATCATAAACATCACGATCAAGATTTGATCAAAAAACATATTGTCTACATCATGATTTCAACTATCTTAGGATGTCCTTGATGAATAACATTAAAAACCTCCTTCTTTAGATTATCAGGGATAATAACCCTATCATTATAAAATAATAATCCTTTTTCAAACGAAATATTATCTTTAATTATAATAAATTTTTTTAAAATCTACGAATAATTATTAATTATCAATATACCAATGATTTTTAATTAATTTAATAATCTCTTTTAGATTGGTATCATTGCTCCTTTGCTGCGAGTGAAAGATAAATCTTCTATTAAATTAATTTTTAATTCTCTGATTTCATCTTCGATTTTTTTCATAACTTCATTGGTTTTTGTTCTCCCTACCCCCAAACAGGACAGAGCGTCGGCACATTTGTTTTGAATACCAGGTCTATGAATTATTTTATAATCATTTAATAGCTTCGTCGTCCACCATATTAAACGGTTATTTGTTATTTTATTTAAGTCTCTTTTATCTAAGATATATTTTTAAAGGTTTATGATCCGTTACCAAAATAAATGTCTTCCATAAATATTTTGATCAAACTTCTCTGGCGAACATGATCGCCGAAGCCTAACCATCAATGGTGGCATAATTCTTTTCAGCCGCCCAAAGTGTCTTCGATGCTTAAGAAATCGGTTTCTTCTGGCCATTAAGAAATAGGTGTGCAATAACAGCTCCTAGACCATCTTCGGAAGCGTCAAAAGAAATCACTACAGAAATATCGGCTGAAAGAGGAATTATTGTATCATCTTTTGATTATATATTTTAAGTTTATTAAATATTTTATATTCTTGAGCTGACCAAAACCAACTAACATTTTTACTCATTAGTAGGTGTAAAGGCGCACAAATAGAATATAAATTTTGTATAGAAACGATCTTTAACATTTGACGGTGTTTTACAATTTCTTATGTTTGTAATCTTATCTTCTGTGCGGTGAATTCCGAATTCGTCAATAACTTGACCCAAATAAGTAACTGACTTTTCTCCAATTTTAATTTCATCGGACGTCGTTGCTAGTCCAGCCTTATTAAATCTTCCTAATACTTCTTATAGATTAACTATATGATCAATTATTCTCGCCCGCAATTATTACGTCTTCTAAAAATACACTAACAATAGGAATTCCTTTTAATAGGTTTTGCATAAAGCGTTGAAATATTATTGGAGCGCTAGTCATCCCAAAAGGGATTCTTAGGTAAATAACCAACATGAGTCGAAATCACTAAAAGGTCCCTAATTCTGTACTAGCTCCGAATTGTAAAAATGCATCTCTTAAATCTATTGTCGAAATATTTTATAACCTGCCATCCTATTTGTCAGGTCGACGAAAGTTGGTACTAAATCGTTATCTATCGCTAAATATTTGTTATTGTTAAACGAAAATCTCCGCATATCCGCACGGCACCAGATTTATTTAAGATGATAACTGTTGGCTTAGGTGATTGGAACTGTTGTTGGATCTACCTTTTCAATTTCTAAAAGTCTGTCCAACTCAGCTTCAATGGTTTCGACGCGGAAATGAACTCTTCTTGCTGGTAAAGTTATCGGTAATGCGTTTTTGTATGTGGTTAACTGCTTGTTGGAGTTTAATTTCTCCTAATTTTTTTTAAAAAAACTTGTGGAAATTTCGATGCAATTGTATTTAAAGTTTGAACATTTATATTTATTTTATTTATCCGAACTTCTTATTTGCAAATTAAATAGAGACTCTTATCTGATGGAAGGATATTTAGTCCAAGCTGAATATGTTGTCAAATATTTTGACTAGAGATTCTTCAAATGATGTTTGATAAAGTGTTAATAAATTCAATGGTTTTGTAACCAGATAAAACTACTTTATTATAAGAAAACAAATTTCTGTCTTCGTTTTGTTTAGGATTAGACCTATGTTTTTTGAATTGGGTTTAAGAAAGTTCAAAACTTCGAATACTTTAGAAAAAGAACCACAAATTGTTCCATCGTCAAGGTACCAAATATTTAAATGAAATTTAGATTTAAGATCATGAGTGAGGTCATGAGTACCAAGACTGAATAAGAGAGCTTCAAGTGGTTTCCCTGTTGAATGCCTTCATTGAAGTCTTTTATATTTGTGCTGAATAAGAGGGAGTTATAATGTCTTAACACTTTTTTAAAATTTAGAGTAATCGGGGAATTTTTTATAGAAACATTTTAAAAAATGATTATGAAACAAAGCTGTTAAAAGCATTTTTGAAATCCAATTTGACAATTACACTATTGGGAGGAAGATCTTGTAGGTAAATTCGTACTGTATGTGATTTTATTTCGCATCCTCCTTTTATCCCAAAAACATATTTAAATTTAAGAATATAAAATTTTATTTAAAAGTTAAAATCATAAATATTAAATTATGTTATGAATTTTATTTATCCCTTAATAACATTATGGGTTTCTTTCATCGCCCTTAATTTTGTGTCATTTTTTAAAATCTTATAATGAGCGAATAAAATTACTTTTTATAAAATAAAATGGATTGCAAACAAAACTGTTTTTTAACACTTTTCTTTTCCTGTTAACTTTTCATTCAGTGACCTTTGATTTCATTAAAATAATATAATATTAACTGTACATTTAAGTTAATTCTATATTTTGCATGCATTTTTAGAACGAGCAATACCATGTCGAAGGTTCTGATTCATCGAAAATAGGGCCTTCTGCTTCTAGCTTAGATGCTTCTGAGATTAAAAATAACCAGCAATTTTCGAACGAATCCCTTGAATATTACCCCGGAAAAAAGGATCGTTTCAACGTGGAAAACTCTGGCCTTTGGCAAGCAGATACTTTCGATATCGATGTTGGTGCCATTTACGATTCGCGAAATTCGATATTAGAACGGGATCGAATTTATACTATGTAATATAATTATGGATTATTCCAAATAAATTAGTTGATGAATTTGAAATTTATATCTCAATATTGCCTTCCTTTTAAATCTGGGCAAAAAAATAAGGATGGATCATAAATCTTTTAATTGATTTAAATATTGTTCTATCTATTCCTTTTTTATAGCGATTTTATGATATTTTAGAAATCAACAAATTATTTAAAGATGATATAAAATAGAATAGAATGATTCATATTTACAAGATAAAGTTTTAATAAGTTATGTTAAAAAATAATAATTCAAACTTTAACACCCCTTTTTCTAATTATACCACATTTCGGCAGAGTGACTTTGGTACAAAAAAAATTTAGCGCGCGACCTCTAAAAAATGTAATTTTGATTAAATAATAAAATAAATAAAAAATAAGCGGTGAATCAAGTTTAAGGACAATCAAGGTTAGTGGTGTTGGACTCAGGGTTATGAGTAAAAAATAACTTAAGCATTCAATACTTAAGTAGTGTTTATAAGAATCATTCCAGAGTTTGATGCAACTAATCAATATTTATCAATGAATTAATATTTTTAGCCATCCCATATATAGCATATTAGACTTGGGCACCGATGAATATATGGGCAGCGGAGGCATTTTGTTAAAAAACAGCCGTTTATATCGATGGCAGCGCACCGAAATTTCTTACCTTGAAAATTTATTTTTATTAATTTTTTGCATAAAAACTAAAATAATAATTTATTTGAAATAACTTTTTCCAAATAAAATTTATTAATATAAAAATATTAGAAATTTAACAATTTTTATATTTAACATGTAAAAATTATTTTGTTTGAATTTGAGCGCATAATTAAGAATTTCCTGAATTTAAAGTAAACAGCGACTGAAAAAACACTCTTACTGGGTATGCTTATAGCCGGGGCACAATATTTTTTTGGCTATAAGTGGAAGTATTTAAGAAAGATTTAAATTTATTTTTTCAAAAGTCTAGAACTATCTACCGGTGAAGATATCAGAAAATAATAAGTAATTTTTGTTCCTCTTTCAGTTTATCTTTTTTATCTGATTGGAATGAATGTTTATCCACTAATTTTTATATAAATTAGTTTCAGACGAAACATATCTCGCATTTTACTTGTTCCATAGCTTTAGGGCAACAATTCTCTCACATAATAACGTAAATATTGAGCAGGAGTGCAACTTTTTTTAAAATAATTACACGTTATTTAACTTGAAAAATAGTCTGATAGTGAGGTCAATGCCATGTAAAATATAAACTATATAAATAATAATACTAATATCTAAATATCCGTTATTGGAAATCTATAACCCAATTTAAAATTCTATTCCAATATCTTCGGTAACATTAATACCTAGCCCTAAGCATCTCATATATGCTAAAAGCATTGGGGGAGGGAAGCAAAGTTGTTTTTTTGTTAATTTCTTTTATATTATTACTACAATCCTTGTGGAAAATGAATATTTTAATGTAAATTTTTCAATAATACAATTATCTAAATATAATCTGCCAATATTATTTGGAAATTAGGGCTAGGAAACAATATTATAAACCAGGGTTTCGAACCGTTAAGTATAGGGTTCGGTTTCTTCCGATTTAAAATTTTCCTGTTTTTATAGATTTGATTTTTTTTATTTTTGAAAAAAAATAATCATATAATTTAATGAAAATAATAAAAATAATTTAATGCAGTTTTAGTTAACTTATTTAAAATGAAGATTTATTGAAAGATTTTTTATTATTTTAAGATTAAAAAAACAGATCTTAGAGAATATTGGAATTATACTTAAATTAAAAGCAAGTATTATTATAAAAACATATTAATCATTAATATATATAAAAATAAACTTGTTATTTAACTAAAAATAGTTTTGTTTGATAACTGTTTTAAGATTATTTCTTATCAAATTAATTAGGAATTTGCCTAATATCTATTAAATTGAGTATATAAAGTAAAAACAATAAACTTGCTACTGATTGATATGAAGATAAGCGATTTAATTGTTTAAAAATTTTTTAATTGAAAATCACGAATTTAAATTGTCCCCAAGGAAAATTATAAAATTTAGGTTAATATAATTCATTATTTTTTAAAACCATTATGAACCTGTTTAAAATATTTATATCAATTCGGTTCGCTTATATTTCCTTTATAACGGTTCGGTACAAAAAATGGATATATGGAAAAATAATTATGTGTTTAAAAGGTTAATGATGCTTCGGTTCGCTTATATTTCTTTATAACGGTTCGGTATAAAAAATGGATATATGGAAAAATAATTATATGTTTAAAATCGGTTAATGATGCTTACCCCCTAGTAAATGTATGGAAATATTCTAAATACCAACCTAATTTGCTAAATACCGACCAAAATTTATTAAAATGTAATATAACCCATTATTTAATATATTATTACGGAATTACGTGGTCGAGTCCGGCCTCCTATATATTATCCCCCCAAGAATGGAACCACCAAGTAGATTAAATATAAAAACATGACCATTCCCGGGATTCGAACCCAGGACCATGGGATCAGTAAGCCAAGCTCTTGCCTACTAGGCCATAGAGGCTTTCCATAAATCACGATTTTTCAAATATATATTATAAATATATTTGGTAGTGCCTATCCAAATGAAAAATAAATAAAATTCAAATTTGATAGGTAGTACCTTAAGGTAGTAAGCATCATTAACCTTTAAAATCCATCGTGCATATCAATTTTTTTAGGCTAAGGGAGGATTGGATAGTAAATTCATCTAGTTTATTCCCATTTTCTGCAATAACTATCCAGAATATACCAGATTCATTTTTCATACCTACTCCGAGCCCACATATTTAAAATTCTATGCCAAAATTACTCTTTCTTGATATAACAAGATGACCCATTGAGTACCATTATTTTGCCTTGATGTTAAACATTAATACATTCGATACAAGTTATCAACTACGTCTGGTATTTAGATGATTCCTTCACGGTGGCATCTCTTTAACAAAGACAATTCCGGACATTATTAATAATCTTATGTTCATTAAAGGTTTCTTTAACATGTCATAGTCTGAATTTTCTCTCACCAACTAGGAATTTACTCGTTTTGGTTCTCCAATTAGTGGTTTCACTACAATTAAGACCTCTTTAGACAATACCTATTCTAATGTAGTAGAAAGAAATACAACAAATTTTAAATGAATTACCAGCCCATCAGGTGTTCTTTCTAAAATTATTTTAACATACACATATTTTTAATTTATATATATATGCTCTATATTTTTTTAATCGTTAATTGTTTTTTATGACCTTTGTTTTAAATTAGTTTTTTAATAGTAAAATTAATAAACTAAAAAAAATATACTGCTTACTAAGTTTTTTTATAAACATTTAAAATAAAATGGGCCGAAATGTCGTGATACGCTTTTCTTAATTTCGCACTTTAATTTCTAAAATGAAATAATATTGCACAAATTTTTATTGATTCATTTAAACCTTCTAGAATACTTTGAATAATTGAAACAAAATTTTTTTTATCGATCATTTTTATAAAGTAAATTCTTGATAATTAGAAATGTTTAAATTATAATAATAAAACAGGTACTCTTCAGGTCCAGGCCAGAAATAATTTTGTCCAACATATCCAATTAACAATTTTCTGATCCAAATGAAAATAATATTTGATTGAATGGTACAATTTTTTAATGAAGGTGGAAATTTTACCTATATCTTAGTTCAGCCCGACCGAGTTTGAGAAAATATCTGAGTTATCTAAGATAGGGCTCGGGCAGGTCTGTGCAAGGCTCTTTTATATGGTGATATAATGTTTTAGCTGCCAAGATAGTAACAAAATAAATTAGCCCACCCCTTATGAATAAGATAATCCAGATACCTTTTATTATTATAAATAATGTTTTACCGGGAAAATATCTTGATAACCTCCATAATTTATAACAAATTTTTGTACTGTTCATTTTTGTTAAACTTTTTTAGACAGGATATATTAAATTTACCTGGTAACTCTAAATGCTGTGACTGCGATGCCTCGAATCCAGAATGGGCTAGTATTAACATTGGAATTACCCTCTGCATTGAATGTTCAGGAATTCATAGGTTTATATAGACTAAATCCCAATTTAATCAACATACATATACTACCTTAAATCATATTAGAACGCCGGACTAAAAAAAATCCACATTACTTCAATTTTTTAATATTTATATGGTATAATAAATTATTTTAATTTTTATTAATATTATCTAAAATAATATGATATGATGCATCAAAAAGGTAGTATTCAAATCAAAATGAATGCCATTAACTTTCGAGAAATCAAAATAGTCATCATTTCAGCTCTAGTATCTGGTTATTTTTTTAAAGTTTCCGCTCTAATATCTGGTTATTTCTTTAAAGCTAATGACATGCTTATTTTTTTTAGGCAGTTCAAATAAAGATTTTACACTTTTTTTAAAAGGTTTCCTTCAAGGTACTTGACTCTATTCATCAAATCGCATCTATTTTTAGATCTATATTTGCATATATATTTTTTTAATAGCTCAGACATTTTTATTGAATTAAAATCTGGGCAGATGCACAGTAAAGCCAAACCATTGCCTGATGAAAAATTTTGTCGATTTTAATGTATGACATGGCACCATTTCTCGTTAAAATATAAAATCCCCTAGCGAAAACCATACATTTGTCAAGTCAATGGGCTCTGTAGATAAATGTCTCTATGTTTGGAGAAAAATATATATAATTTCTTTAGCAAAACACCTGTTTAGACTTTTTCCTCTCATACGAACCAAAACATATCACATGTTGGATATTTGAATCAATATCTCTTTCAAACATCTCAAATTTTGTTGGGGTGAACACTTTTCACTGAGAACTGTCAGTTTAAGTATTTTTTGATCAATATATATATGATACGTGAATAGTTTCACTATTGTTGATTAATATTTGGCATAGGATCCCATCTTATAAAATTTTGGGTTTTTTATTACAAGTGGATAACCGCTCTTTAAACAAAGTGTAAGTGAAACCAGGGCTATTTCCATGAGGTAAATCCTGAGAACCTTCATATTTAAAAAATATTTGTCTTTGAGACTTGAAATATATAAAAAATTAATTTGTAAAAAATATCAGCTTCTAAACTGGAAAATTTTAATGTAAAAAACCCCTTTTAATAACTAAAAATTAAAAAAAAGTTTGCTAAATTTTTTTTGTTTAAGATTAGTTTCTTTAAATTCCACACATTAAAATTGATACTGTGAACGATTTTGAACCCTTAACAAATATAAAATAAAATTTCAAAGATTTTGAACAGGGATTTATTTATTACTGATCACTTATATAGATTATCTCCGGGGATATGTCCTTCACTATAATTTATTCATTCATTTTTTATAATTTTATTTAATATATTAAAAAAAATAATCATAAATGTATTACAAAAATAGATACTTTGCCCTCATGCATTTTGAAAATTTTGATATAATCTTTATTATGTGATTATTTTTCTTTTTATACTTTGGCATTTTGAAAAAATGAATGAATAATGAAAACATTTATAGTGTTCGCCCGGAGGTAGTATATACATAAATACGATTGGTATTAAATAAGTTCTTATTAAAAATCTTTGAAATTTTATTTTAATTTTCTCAAAATGTCCGAAAGTTAAATTTTTACATATCAATTTTTTTATATAAACCCCCTTTAGTTATAAATTTTAAGTCAAATTTTCAAATACCAAGGCTGCCCGGATTTACCCCATGTCTGAAATTAGCCCAGTCTCCCCTAATTAGAATATTTTCTTCCCTTACTTATTTCTCTTAGTGAAAGCGTTTTTTTATTTTAGTTCTTAAAAAATCACTTCTCAAATTCTAGTTAATCAGTGAATGTTTATAGCAGAAGAAAGTAACTAATTTTTTTAAAAAAAATTTTCTTATAATATTAATCTTCCATCTTATTGCAAACAATTATAAATAATCTATAAAAAGAAAACATTGTATGTTATTCTAACTCATTTTCTTAAAAATAGGTGCATGCGCCAAAGAAAAAATTTATTTTATTGCCTGTTTATTTTTTAAAATCGAATGTTTTTAAATGGCATTGAGCTGATCCTATTATTCTCGATATCGGTTCCAATCCGACTCCATTATATCGGACAGCTCTAATATAGTGATTATATCTTGTTAATAAATTAATGATAAAAGTTATAAAATTTTTCTTTTTTCTGTATGATAAGATAATAAATTATTTTTATGAAAAATAACTTAATGAGAAATGTAAAAATATATGGAGATTAAAATTCATTTGTTTGATTTCCTTTATAATTTATAGAAGTTTAGGAGTGCACAAATCAAAGGTTCGGTCCATATATTTAGATGTTTGGGATCGCGATCACCTTAAAATTATGGTGAATTTGGGAAATTTGGTTATAAATTCAGTATATTCTTATTCAACTGCCCTTGGTGACAAAAATTACGAAACGAATTCGATAAACATAAACAAGAATACTTCTAGGTATAACACTTGCGTAAAATACCACTTATTTATTATTATCAACTTTTTGTTTCAATTTTTATAACTTGATAGATTAAAAACAAGGAAGAGAGATAAAATAGATAAATTTATATTTTATTTTCTTAAATTCTTTTTTTATAAAAACGTTTTAAAATTTTTATTTTCTTTATTATTAAAAATATATGCTACAATTTGACAAAATTCTATTCTATATATTATATTTCATTTAATTAGATATGTACAAAAATTAAACTATATACAAGTAATAAAAGAACAAATTATTTTTAAGGTTAAATATTAAAGTAAGAAAAAGAACAAATTATTTTAAGGTTAAACATTAAAGTAAGAAAAGAAAAATTTGTTTTAATGTTAAACAAAATCATTTTAAAACAAGTTAAAATGACCTTAATATAAAAATATAAAAGTTTTTTTTATATTTAACATAGATAAATCTAATTAAGAAAATGGAATGCCATAATTTAACAGATTTTATTGCTAATTAATTAGGCTTATAGATCGGTATTTAAATTTAACAAATGGAGGTAAATTTTAAACAAAGGAACCAAATAATTAAGAATATAGGGATTCAGAATTATATTATTAAGGTAAGGAGGTTAAATAATATAGAATAATTCAAGAAAGGGAGTATGCTATCTAATATTCAGGATTGATAAAAAAAGTAACTCATTTAGATTAAATAAATTAATAGAGCGCAGAATATTTGTAAGAGATTTTGAAATTAGATTTTATTGTAAAATAATATAAATTTAATTACATTATATTTAATTTTTGGGTACCCCAGTTTCAAGTCCAGTTCAAGTATACATTACATTTTTTAATTTTCCAGCCAAGTTTAGATTTTCTTATTTTAGGCCCAGCCCGCATTTTAAGAATTTATTCTAAATAATTTTCTAAATATTTTCAAAGGGAAATAAAAAATGTCGGGATTTTAAGCATAGAAATTTTTACCTTAGCCGGGCTATGGCACGGGCTTGCAGATATACTGATAATTTTTATTTATTATCTATCAACATTGTGATAAAAAGAATATTAGTATTAAAACTATTATATATTTATATTATTTTGTCTTTTATTACAAGGGAAGATCGAGAAACATTTATCAGATCCAAATATATCCAAAAAAAATGGATGGATCCTAACAACCTCATAACATTTCTTTCTCCTGCGTATACACGCCTGTTGAACAATCATCCAGATTCAGTAAACCAACAGCTCTCCACCAATAGTAACATAGAATCAGGAACAGCTAAAATTGATCCCATAAAGTCCAAAATTGATCTTTTTGAGAATTTTACCAATGGAATTGGAGTGAATATTGCTGAAATCGGGCACGCACTGATGTTGCAAGGGTTGCTGTCTTTTGCTAACGAAAGCAATTGTAGTAACGAAGAAACTTCCCCTTGGTTGCTTAATGACACTAAATTGGATTTTAAGAGTGTAGCGAGTGCATTATCTCTAGGCTGCTTTCCTAATAAAAAATTTCTTTTCGATGTTCGCCTTTTGCCCGCTTTTCATACTTCACGTTTTGACTATTTAGTTAAGGAATTTTTTTAATCGACATTTATCAATGTTTTATTTTAAAATAGGGTTTTTGATTTGATAAAATAATTATATATTTTTAATAAAATAATTTAACCGATTTTTATGTATTTTTTTCAAAAGGATTTTTTGTAAATCTAACTTATTTTTTCCTTGAACCTGGACCCATACGGGTTCGGTCGGGCTCAAAAATTAAAATGCATCAATATATTAGGATTTTGGATAGAATTGAGGTTCTGTGATTAACCGATTTTTATATTTTATCTACAATAATATAATTACAAATATTTCATCAGAATCTACTCTGGGCTTGGGTTATAGATTGCTATCATTAAGGTAACTTCTTTCAAAGATATTAGAATCTTAATTTAGGTTTAAAAAGAGCAATGTATCAACAGACATTTTTTAATATTTAATATATTAGTTAGGATTCATATTTTTGATCATTTATTGAATTATTACAATTCAAATTTATGCAGTGAATAAATTTTTTTTATGGAATTCGGTTTCTTTCAACATCAAGTTTGAAAAATATCTAAAATTCCGGTCAAAAACCTGGATATAAGTATTGGATGAAAGAATTGGCGTAGCCAAGATTTTTACATAGAGGGGTTTAAAAAATTTTTTGGAGGCTTCGTCCCCAAACTCCCTTTCCTCCCACCTTCAACTGAGTACCTAAATAATATTATATATATTAATTTTTCAGTAGATATCTTTATATCATCTTTGTTATTTGTTAAAGTTGGCTGAACAATTGGAAATACTAATTCTAAAATTTACAATATTTTGTGCTTTATTAGTGTCTAATCACTTAAGTAGCCAGCATAAATGAAAAAATATTATTAACAAAATTTTGGCCAAATTTATGATTAATAGGCGACTGTAAACATTATTCTAAATATTTTATCAATGTTTAGTGTTCAATTGTAAATTAATTCAATCCATTCGGTGTAGAAAAAAAAATTCGCCCTCAAACCTCCCATTTTTTATGATCACTCAATTTCTATGTTAAAAATAATTATTTTAATTAATTTTTGCATATAACAAAATTTTACAGAGAATTTCAATATATTTTATTTTTTATTAAATTAGTATAAATAAAATCCTATTAACTGTATTTAAAAAAATATATTACAAAATATGAGTAAATCTTGTTGCACATAACAGTATTTAAAAAAATATAATTTAACAATTATAATTAATGCAAATGATTATAATATCAAAATATAAAATAACTCTTATTGCAAATGCAATGCTTTTAAAATAGTATAATATAAAAAAATATATAATTAGGAACATATAATCATATTGCAATTTTATGATTTGAATTTATAAAACTTTTCTCTGAGATTTGGCTAATCTAGAATCAAATTTTTATTTAGAATAATCTCCTTATAAATATTTAATAGGGCTAATCCATTTAAACGCTTTTACCTGTGCTATTTCTTAAATGAGTTTTTAACCTTTTCAAAAAACTGACCTTTCATTAGTGCAGGTACTAATCGGTAAGGTAGCTAAAATAAAAAAATAATGTTTTGATATCAGGGGGAATATGTGCAATTACACATGGAAAAGGCCTGCAAATATTTTGGTCTCAAAGAGTACTCTATTGTGTCAAGATTTTTATACCAAAATTCGACATCAAAATCTTACTATCCTGATATACCATCAGAGTAAGACTCTGAGATTTTCTTAATATCCTCTCGCGTTTCAAGTGTTATCTACAATTCAGACTCAACCGTCAAAAAAAAATAAAAGCTTGTTATTTATCTTTACCAAATACGATTTTTCTTATAATTATAAAAATTTTTTAAAACTATCTAATTTGTTTAACAATATAAATTATATTATTAAATTTATAATTGCTTTTCAATTAATATCCTTCATGATATGCAGATCATATTTTTTCTCCATCCTCGGCTCTACTATGCCAGAAAATATTTACAATATATCTTTATAGACGCCACTGGTTGAATGATATTGCAATTTGTGTCCGTATTCCTCATGAGAAATAATATAAACAACAAAGGATATTAACAACATTTTAAAAATCTTACCTATGTCTGATTGATTTTTCCAATGCGTGTGTATACAATTTTTGTCAACAAGGACTTATTCGATGATTATTTGCAATATTTTTATTATACGCTTGGATTATAGATGGGGAATAGTTCAGTTATTAGTCGCTTTCCTCTAAGCTGTAGCCTACAAAAATATCAATAGCTATTAGCTAATGTCCAGAGTCATTTTGAATAGCTCCGTCAAATAGTTTATTAGGTTTTTTTTAAAATCAGTAAGCCACCCATATGTATGTAATCCATTAGTCGTCTATATTTTAATTTTATATAAAATAAAAAAATATTTTTCTTTAATTTTTCTCATTTTCTTTTATTTCATCTTTTTTATAGTCATTGGGGATATGGCTCACTGATTTTAAAAATTTTTATTATCCAGAGCTATTTAAAATTAACTATAGCTAAGTCTTTCATAATCAGACTACCTACAGCTAATACCTATGGTTATTTTTGTTAGATATAAGTTGAAATCTCTATTATGAACGATATTTTTTCTGAGCGCGTCGAATAAACTATAACGGCATTATGCCATGCCATCTTTTTTAAATCTATTTTATTAATTAAACCCCTAATATAACATACATTTGCATAAATAGAATATAATACCAATTTTCCTGAACACAAACCTGATATTAAAAACGAGTTCAACGCCCTGCTCTTCTTATTTATAATTAATTATATTTTTTATATTTATAGTTTGACAATCTAAAGGCTTTTTTGGCCAAATTCAATACTACCAAATTGGGTGAAACTACAAATTCTTTCGTTAGCGACTTCACACCTTTGCATTTCGCCTCTTTAATAGTTAATTTTTTAAATAAATTTAGTTTTGTTTTAAAAAAATTGATATATTCTGATTTTAAATTCAAATGGATAATGTTTCTATATACATAATATATATTTTTTTAAACACATTATTTTATTATTTGTGAAATTTAATCTTGAAGGAATAAGATAATTTAATTTAAATATATTCATAAAATGATGTTTCTAAATAATAATCTATTTGCTATTTAACACTTTATTAATCATTGTCTATTTTTATATCATATAATTATATTGTTATAATAATGATTTAAGGGTAATGCGAGTCTTGTCGAATACTTTCTGCTTAATTGCAGTACCATACAAGATGTTAAAGAAGCTAAGTATCAATTCACTCCTCTTCATTTAGCCACCATAAATGGGCATACGAAGTAAAATAATTTTCGTTATAATAAGGCAATACATTTTATTGGAAACCTGTAGCTAATCTCTGAGATAAAAAAATTATGTTAATTCTTGTTTTAGTCTATTGCAGAGACATAAAACATTGTCTATTTATCGTTCTATCATTTGCTTTAAAAAAAAGTTCCGATAATAATATTTTAAAGAGTTTTCCGAGTTCCAGATCTCGAAGAATAATTTAGCTTAATTAAATTTCAAATAACTTTAATTTAAAAAAAAACAGCGAATCCAAAAATGGAATAAATAAATTATATTGGTAAAAATAAATTAATTATTTTAAATACTTTTTATTTTTTATAATTATATTATAAATAAAAAAATTTTAAATCATGTTCTTTTTCTCTAAAATTTGACGCGTTCTAAAGTCCCCTCTGATCTATTGATTAGATTCATATGGAGATTAATGTTTATCAAATTAGAATCCTGATCCTTTCATTTTCTCTACTTAGATAGTCTAGCAAACAAAATATTATAATGAAATGGACGTTGTTGGTATTTGAAAATGTAATTGAATATTTATTTTAAATGTTTGATACTTGGTAATTAGCAAACTCTCTTTAAAGGTATTATCTTTATATTCATTATAGATAAATAAATTTAAGAAAATTATTAAAAAATTAAGTGTCGTATGCCGACTTATCAAGCGAGGAGCCGATATTGAAGCCAAAAATAAGAACGGGCTTGACTCTTTAACGTTAGCCATAGCCTCTCAAAATGCTGATATAGTTACTTTGTATGTGCAAAGATTTTTTTTACATTTAATTTTTAAAAGTTTATCAAAAATTTAACCTATATGTAAGTTAATAGATTAAAATACTTCGAGTAATAATTATTTGAAAGTACAAGCAGCAGGAGATTTTTAATACGTTGAATCCTTTCTTTATTTTAACTTATTGGTAACTAATAATGATGGTAATTGTTAATTTATATTTATAAAAAATTTCCTTGATATTACAATTATTTGGAGAAATATCATATTTTTAACCATATCTAGAGCACAATATTAACTTTATTAACTACTTTTAAACAAATTTTATTATCCACAAAAATTTAATGTTCAAAAATTTCCTGTGAAATTTAGAAATTAAAAAAGGAACAAAAAAAAGTATTTCAGGAAAACAAAAAATAAATATATTTATAGCTGTTTTAGTCACATCGTGTTCATTTTCAGAAACAATAGTGACTTTTTTCACAGTGCCTTTTTTAGTTAAAAAGAGATGAAGATACTGAAAGCAAATCGCGTATTTTTAGATTTTGAATCGTTAATAGATTTCCAAGAACACGATGGTTTAGGACATATCTTGCATTCTAGGTATTCTCGTTTGTCAATAATTGAAAGTTTTTCCAATAAAATCTAAATGAAAATTGTAAAATATATTATCAATTTACAATCCAAAATCGCTATCCTTGTAGATGAATCTACAACTTGCCAGCTTATGTAAAATCGATACCAGGTCCTCTTTTGTTGTTTAACATATTTTTATATTTCTAGACCTGATCCAGAAGGGACTTCCCCTACTGAATATTTTTAAATCCCCTAGGTTTTTTTAAAAATGGCTTTCCTTTGATATCTTTGTAGCCAGTGTCATGATTGGGAGAAATCTGGTGTAGCACCGTGCCTTTTCACATTATATCTAACAATCATATCCAGGCATTTAATAAATCATCGTTTAGAATTAGCGCTCTCTAAATGCAAAAAAAAGTGTCATAGTCGTTAATCACTTTAAAGCCTTAATTGACACAATATAAGGTTTATTTATATAGCCATTCTAACAAAGTTGGATCAACAAATAGCATCTAAATGGGGCTTTCGGTTGCTTAAGATTGGAATGGTACTTGATATACAATGGTGTCTAGCAGTCTTCATAATGTTAAGGCTGTTTGAAATAAATATGAGGCCCTGTATACGCATTTCAAAAATTAAGCAAATTCTATCAACAGTGCAAAATTTAACGGACTCTCCGCCCTATATTGTGGAGGGGTGTTAGATCTTGCCTTAATGTATGATGTTCTATTTGAATTATTTAATCTGTCTTTAAGGCTTCAGGCAAGATGAATTAGTTTACCTAAAGCTGAAAAATCAATAGAGCGAACGATTCTTTTTCTAAAGTCGTTTAAGGATATGTCTGGTAGGTTTTAAATCTTTCTTATAATTTCTAAATGAATGTTTAGTTAATATTTCTAAAGGAGAACATATGAAAAAGAAACTAAGGCAATAAATAAACTTGGATTAGTAATATTGAAAAGGACCAGAAGGCACTCTGGATCAACGAAAATCTATTCATTACTGCCTTAATAAGAAATGCAAAATAATTTAATGGATGCTAATTCCAATAATTCTTGTAATTAAAAATACTAAATTATATTACATAGTTTTATCTTTTTAGCTTTCTTATCTGATATGGAATATTTATAAAAGATATTTGTCCATCAGACATTCACATTCATTAAGTGGAAGAGCAAATTAAATGACTTTGTCACTGAAGCTTTATGTGGATCTCGCAATAAATATGATGAGGGAATATATTGATGATAATAAAGTAATAAATGCCCCCGAAGAGTTTCAAAATTGTATTAACACAATTCCAGATAATATTGCCGAATGTGAGCGCGGCTTTCATCTTATAAATGTCATTATGACAGATTTTCATGCAATTCTTATGATAAAACATATTTCCAGTTTAATTATGATAAACGTTAATGGGCCTTCTCTCAATTGGAAATCTTCTCCAAATAATAAAATGTGGTTGACAAGTCACAGGTCTGCAAACGATAACCTCCTATTAAGGAAACATGCGAATATTATAAAAATATTTAAAATAATTAACCATGGCGAATATTATAGTTTCTTTTAGACTTTTTTTTTATCTATTCCGATTTATACATTATATTATACTAATAAAATTATTTTTATATAATTATGAAATGCATTCTATAAAATTACCTTACTTTTTATGTAACATATTTTTTGCAATATTTTTCAATTTTTATATAACTTTTTAAATAGCTATTTATAAAATGTGGATATAATGTATTTTATATAAAATGCTTCTATGTAAACTAATTTAAAATTTTTTTTAAGTTGTCTCAAATTCTTGGATAAACGAAAATTCGCCTATTTTTTGCCCATTTTAGCGTCGCCCTAATTTTTTTTAGAGGAATAGCTTGCCCCCGCCGTAAATTTTAGGACTACAACACTGGTTACAAGTCAATACCTTAAAAACTAGCACGAAATGCATTATCGCGAAAATATTAAAGCTGCTTATCGCGAATGAATTACCTAGCTGCAATACCTCGAATGTAGTTTGGTGAAAATTGCATTTTTATATTTATCAGGGTTTAACATTTGCTCAATAATCAGATCAAAATCTTTTTTGATCAAATCTTTTGTGATTTTTTTTAAATATAATCGTTGAGGTAAAATCTTTTATTATTTTATTTTTTGAATAATTTAGCTGTAAATGTGACAATTATTATAATACACATTTTATATTTTTAATATTTGGAATAAATAAAAATGATTATTTTAAAAATGTTTTGGCATAGTATAATTTTAATGTAAACTAGAAAAGTGACAATTGTTATAATATTCATTTTAGAAATTTTAAAATAATTTTAGTTAAAATAGGCTGGAATAAATATTTTTAGCATGTTTCTAGATAGTTAAGCCTGTAGAGATGACAATTGTCATAATACTCATTTTGAGCCACCCTGTATTTATACATTTCATTGTATTGTACCAATATAAATATCCATAAAAAATAAATTTTAATTATATCAGTAAATATAAATACTTCAAATAGGTTGGGTCTTTAGTTCTTTGAAAAAAATTTGAACTTGCTAAATGAGTTAGAATATAGCAGTAGAGAATTTAAAGATTTTCTTAGAGAAAAAGGTGGAAAAAATTACGGGGCCGGCACTCTTAATGGTAACAAAATTATAGTTTCGAAATATTAAAAAAATAAAAATATATTAATTGACGAACTCCTTATTATAAAGTGGAAAAAATATACAAGTAGCAAAGGGATTTTAATACTTTATATTAATTATATTAACCATTTGTCAAATATAAATCACTATTGCATTCGCCATGATGCATTTTCTATAATGCAGGCGTGATAATGTGCTTTAACATATTCTCTTTAATGCATTCTCGATAGTGCATTCTCAATAATAAATTCGCGGTGATGTTTCGCTAAGATATTTTTTCGCGATAATCAACATTCGCAATAATGCAGTTCGCACATTGACATATGGACTAAAAAAAGCCCTATAACATACCTCCCTCTATAAATTAAGTCTTTACTAGATATTTCTACATATTTTTAGTTAAATTAAAACATTTAAAAATCGTTTATACCGTAGTTATTGTAAGAAAGAAAATTTTAACGGTATTCATGAAATTCAGTCGGATTAAAATGTATTAGCTTGCGATTGAAGGAAAAGAATTGAATAAAAATAATTACGACGATTGCTACAGGATGCGCGGTGTGTAAATTGTCCCATATTTGATATTTCACGCCATATATTGCCATATAAGTCATGTAAGGTATTTTTATCAAACACATAGTGTTTTTTAAATATTTATTACCAAAGGACACGGTTTTTGAAAAGAGTCATATGTGTTTGAAAAAGGACACTATGATTAAAAAGCTATATATATACTCTTTTTTAAGTGTAAAGCTGGCCCTTCCTCTTATATAAATTTATACAGATTAATCAGGTGGTATAAAGAATTTTAAAATTGTGAAATTTAGCATACTTTTGGTGTAAACTCCTAGCCAACATTGGACCTTTTCTAATATCTAATATATACTTAATCAACTAGCCACCATTATCACTTGACCGTAGACTATTATTATTATATAAGTATAAATAATTTTTGGTATTAGGATTTAGTACCGATTAGTTCATTTTGTAGCACTAATCATTAGTCACCATGAATATAAGAGGTTTAATTTGTTTAGAAAATATTTTTTAATTTTTTTGTTTTCCCCGGGCCCTTATAGATTGCGTGTTGGTAAATTAAGACTAGAAACGGATAATATGACATCAGGTTCGTTATTTTTTTCTCCATATCATTAATTTAATATGTTCTAATTCACTCATAATTTTCTAATCTAATATTTTAATGTTATAGTTATTTTGAAAATTCTCTCCACATCCCTATTTTTTAAAAGAAATTAATTAAAATAGACAAAATGCAGATATAACCAATATAAATCATTGGAATAAATACAGAAATGGGCTCCCGCAGTAGAGTGCAAGATGGTGCACTTGCATTACCATGAAAAAATTACAATTAACTTTTAAAAAAGTCGGAATTTTTATAAATTTTTAAGCTGGCTATGTTAATATTAATTATAATTTATAAACATTTAAATAATTTTTCAGTAAAAGTAGGGGAGACCAAAGATAGTGTGTTCCCGGGATAGGTATTTCCTTCTCGAATAATTTAAAATTAATAAAGTTTAAGTTTTGAAATTTAAGCCAAATATGTATTTTAATAAGGTGCTTGTAGGTCCAAAAAAGTTTCGGACAAAATTGCTCATGAAAAATTTTAAATGCAAATTTAAATTTCAACATACCCAAAGTAACTTTTTAAATTTTTACATTTTCACTAATAACTTTTTTTTATAAACGTTGTTTGGACCTAATATTAATTCTAAATGATAAAGAAATATATATTTTATTATATATAAATATTGACACAATTTATGGTAATTTAATATCTTAAAATTATATTTTAATTAATTGTGAAAACCTGGGGTAGGTTTTAGCGGGGTGCGTATTAGATATTTTTAAGCAGGGATTATTTTGAATAAAAAACATTCAACTAAATTTATAAAAACATAAGCCACTAGTTTGTCTAGGACCACTAGTGACAATATGAAGATGATTGACTTTTCATAAAACTTAGATTTTCATTTTTTTAAATTTCGTATTAATTAAAAACTAAAAGATTTTTTTCTTAAATATTAATTTCTACCGTAGAGATATATGTAAAGAATAAAATTACTTTAAAAAATTTTAGAAAAATTGCTTTGTCTATTTTTTATAGCACTTCAATTTTTTATGGCAAACTGTCCCCAATCTCCCCTATTTGATTATTCAATGATCACCTAAATTTAGATAATTTTTTCAATGTGGGGAATTTTTATTTTTTTTAACTATACCTTGGTTTTTATTATTGTAGATATTAGGTTTTATAAAGTTAAATCACTTAATTTATATTTACAAAATTAATTCCTACAATAACCATAAGAATTGCAGCGAAATCAAATGAAAAATAATTAAGCTCATATATAAAATACAATTAAAAATAAATAGTAATACTTAACAAACACACAACCTTAACATCCTCTAGAAGCAGGCTCTTAACCTAATCAAAAAGTTTGGCAGAACCTTATGAACTTAATCAGGAGACTCTAAAGAAGGTGTCTAACGTCAAAGCATAGAAATTCCTATTATAAAATCTAATTTCATATGTTTCATGGGAGCGGCCGGAATAATCTGGATCTTTTTCTTCTCTTAATTATTTAGAAATTTATTATTTTTTTCTTATTCTTTCTCAAATTAAGAAATATATGTACCTCTTTTCCCCCTCTTTTATATTCGCGATTATGATATATAAAATAGATACATTTATTATATTAAACAATTATATTATCTTTTTTCGACCAAACAATTATAATATAAAATATATTTTATGTGTAATATATATTAGATTGTATCATTTTTAAAAATTCGAATATTAATTGATACCGATATTGAACTTCTTATATTACTTAATGCTATTTTTTTAAATTGATCAGAAATAACAATAAGAAATATTGAAAAAAAAAATAATAAAACTTGATGGAAACACATGATGGCAAGCTAAGATTAAGAAAACTATTTTATTAAAATAAAAATGATTTTTTACATTATGATCCAATATATCTAAAATTTTAAGTTTATATAGTATTATAAAATAATATACATTTGAATATAAAATAAAATGAAATAAGAAATAAATAAGTAAAAATCGCGATATATTTTATTAAAGGTCATAAGTAGAAATCGCGATATATTTTATAAAAGGTCATAAGTAGAACTCGCGATATATTTTATAAAAGGTTATTCGAATATTATAATTATTTTAATTAATATTATAATTTATTTTAATAATATTATAATTTATTTAAATTAATTTTATATTATAATTATTTTATAATTTATTTTATTTAATATATTATTTTAATTAATATTAAAATGTCATATATTTAACATGTACAACATTCCCTTCTCAGAGAAATCCATTATATTTGTTTTCCGCGATCGTATTTGTTATAGCAATTAATTTCGGCATTTGTTATCACGAATTAGTCGTCGAGTTAATTTTTGTGTATCGATCTTTAGCGGCATATCTTTTAGAACTAAATCGTCATCATCTTGATCATCCGTATCGAAACTATTAACGTGTTGATTTGATATAGACATCATAATTTTTTTTTATTTGCATCATCGTGGTATTTACTTAGTTATCACAATTTGAGAGTAGTTTTTGTTATTATCATCAAGTTTATATTATTTAATTTCAATATTTATGAATATTTCTATTCAAAAAAATTTTAGTTTTCATATCATATTTTATTCATAAATTACGAATATCTAGTAAATCTTTATTTTGAATATCATCAAATTACGAATATCTATTAAATCTTTATTTTAAATATCATCAATTTACGAATATCTATTTAGATCTTTAATTTATTTTAAATATTTTATTTTTTAAATTATTTACTTTAAATTTTCTTTAACTTTCCCCTGCTTGAAAATCCTGAACCTGAGGTGGAACAGTTAGGTTTAATCAAAAATTATACCTGGTATTGTCTTTGGTCTTATATTTTACATATTTCGGTATTTTGGCATAAATATTATCATATCAGCACTATATTATTATTTTATCATATTGACACATTAAATTCATTCATTTTAATCTGAGTTAATATGAGAATCGTTTTTCGCCTGTGGTTGGTCTGCATTTTCGTCATCAACGTTAGCTTGAACATATCAGCCAAGAAATTTTTATCTTTGAATATTTCAATATCTAGTCTTAAATAGTTTTCATCTATAGCTTGCCAAGTGTCCATATGTTTTAATTTAAGTTTAATTTTTCATATTTAATTTTAAGTATCATTGATATATCAATCAGAAGATACCATCTTTTTTTTTAAATTTTTTTATGAAAACTATTTTATTAAAATAAAAATGATTTTTACATTTTATTTTTAAAAGTTTATTTATTATCTACTTCACTAAAATTTCGTTGAGTTTATATATTTTTTATAATAACTAATATGAATATCTACAAAGTTACAAAAAATATAAAAAATAAATAAGTCGTTTTTTAGTTAAGCAAATGATTTTAAGGTAAAACTTAACATTTTTTTTACGAAATTTAAGTTAACTAAAAAAATTTACACTTTGTTTGAATAAACCTTTAGTATAAAAAAAATGATAACAAAAAAAATTCATTATTTTGCATATCTTAACATTTCCCTCTTTTTAAAAAATCTTCCCCATCGTATTTGTCTATGCTTGTTTGTTGGATCATTACTCGTTGGTATTTCGCTATTTGATCGTTATCGTTCCAAATTTCCATTATTCGTCAATTGCTATCATCATCTATTCGTCAATTTTATCTTTGATCAAATTTCTAATATTTCGTCAATTTCAAAAAAAATTTCTTATACTTATATTTTATGTAAGTATTTTATAAAAAAAATTTATTTAATTTTTATTTATAATTAAAAATCTTTTTCGGTCTTATATAATATTTTTGATCTTGAACTTAATGTTGATTTTGTATTTGTTCTTCACTCCTTCCCCTTATAAAAACTTGTGTACTCGGTGTAGAATTTTTATTACTATTATTATAATTTATTTCTTTCATATCTGTTGCAATATTTTTATTTGGAATTATGTTCGTTGATCTCAGAGTTGTTAAGGAGCGGCGCTCCTGGAGCACAGACAGCTACATTTTTTCAAAAACACCTGAAAATTGGGGAGCGGGAGCTAGCTTCTTTTAGGGCTGGTGTGAAGGAGCGCCGCTCTACCGCTCATTTAAATTTAATGTATAAATTGATTTATTTTTTAAATATTAATTATATTTATTAATTAAAATTCAATATTTTATTTAATTTAAATTTATCCATTATTAAATGTTTAGCCTAGTTTTATATTGGTTTTTCATCTAATCATTTTAAATATTAAACATCAAGATTTCCTTTTTATATTGAAAATTTTTTGGAAAATCTTGTAAGTCATATTAATATTCATTTTATAGATGTATAATAAAAAATAGTTTTAGATATTATGGATTTAGAAGATAATATATTGGACAAATATTTTTTAAATAATGATACCAAAATTACTATTTTTGATAAATTCCCTGAATTAAAAAATATCTTTATAAAATACAATACCCCGCTTCCCTCTATGCTCCTGTGGAGTGCTTATTTAGTATTGCAAAACAGGACTTAGGGGAGAGGTGTGGATGTTTGTTAGATTCTAATTTAGAAAATTTATTACTTTTAAAAGTTAATATATTTTGATAGATCATTTAATATAAATAAAGCTTTTTGATAAAAAAAAATATGATTTTGTTTTGTAAATGAAAATCAAAGGAGCGGTTATGGAGTGGCACACCATTACTTAAAGCCGGAGCTAGCTCCTTTTAAAAATGTAGTAGCGGGAGCGGGAGCTAGCTACTTTTAAAAAGGAGCGTTAACAACTCTGGTTGATCTCTTTTTTATCTGGTCTAAATGTCATCTAATAATATTGTTTTCAGTATTTATTTTGTACGATAAGTTCCCATCTTTATGTGTTACGATTCCTTTGTCCCATATATTTTCTTTGAATGTTTTGTACCAAATTTTATCCGATATTTCTATTTTTTAATATTTTCCGATTTCATTATCTTCATCTTCAAGCGGTTTAATCAAGCCCCGCCAGGTTCTAATTGTTATTGAAAATATCAATTTGCTCGGTATCATGTTGGTTGTAGCGTTTGGAGTGTTTCGATAAAAAGTCTATTTTCATGTTATTTTCTTATTTCTTTTCATACTCATTTTCATAGATCTTACCATTCGTTCACATTGGCCATTAGATTGTTGGCGATGAGGAGCTGTAAGTATATGTTTAATTCCATGATCTTCACAAAATTTTTTGAATAGGTAGCTAGTGAAGTAGTTCCGTTATCAGTCACTATCTTTTGTGGTATGCCGAATAAGCTGATTATTTTCGTCAATTCTTTAATAGTTGATTCTTTTGTTATGTTTTTCATTCTTTTAATTATCGGAAACTTGCTATATGCGTCTACAAATACCATCCAATTAATTTCTTCAAATTTAGTAAAATATATGTGTACACGTTCAAAATTTTTGTTACTATTCCTCATGGATTTTGTATATTGTGTGGATTATCTGCCCATTTATTGCATGTATCACAATTTTTTACTTCTTAATCTATTTCTATGTTTATACCAGGCCACCATAAGTAATCTCTTGCTAATAGTTTGGTTTTACCAGCGCCTAGATTTTCTTTATGTAACTCTTGTAACATCTCATTTCTCATCTTTCGTGGTATTATGTTCCTATTTTCCTTAAAAAGGCAATCTTTTATCAAGCTCAATTCCATTTCCATATTTTTATAAGTTTTTTTCTTTATAAGTTCACTATTCCTAATATTGTCTATGATCTCCATTAATTCTTTATCCACACTTGTTTCCTTCACTATATTTTTGAAATTTACTGGTATGCCCCATATATTATCAACTTTTTCACTATCTATGTTTTAAATCATCTCTTCTTCTTTATTAACCTGTGGTATCTCGACAAACAATCTGGTATTATATTTCGTTTTCCAGGTCTATGAATTATCATAAAATCGTGAGCTCCCATCGCCAAATTCCATTTTTGAAATTTCGTCGATATAAAAGTGTTATCTTTTAGTCCTTTTGTAAAAATATTTTCGAGTGATGGTCTGTAATTATGTAAATTTTGTTCCAATGAGATATTTTTGAAATTTTTTATTGCATATACTATAGACAATGCTTCTCTTTCAATGTTCATGTAATTTATTTCTGATTTTAATGAAATTCTTGATGCTAACCCAATAAGTTTTTCTTTACCATCACCTTCAATGTGAAATAAAACAGCACCTAAACCTTTTTTCGAAGCGTCAGTTGCAATGCCTATAGGTAAATCTGGGTTGTAAAAATTTAGCGTTGGCTGAGTATATATTAACTTCTTCAAATCAAAGTTTTCTAATGTGTATTTTCTTATACCCATTTTTCTTTGTTGACTATCATATATAAAGGATCAGCTATGTATGCCAAGTTACATAAAAATTTTCGATAATAACTACCCATGCCCAAAAATGTAGCTAATTCCTCTTTTGTTTTGGGTTCAGGCATGTTTATGATAGCTTTTATTTTGTCTCCATTTGGATATATACTTTTATCGTCATTGTCGTGCCCCAAGAATTGTATTTCTTTTTTAAAAAATATATTGGTAAAATTAGGTATAAGTCCATATTTTAATATTTTGTCGAACACTTTTTTATATTGTTCAAATGAGCCTCTTCATCATCACCAGTTATAAGTAGATCATCGATGTAAAATATGACATCTTTCATATCCCCGAATATTTGATCCATAGTTTGTTAAAAAAATAGCTGACTAAGTTTTCAATCTAAAAGGAAGTCTTGTAAATTTGTAGTAACCCTTGTGCGTAGATATCGTGAGTAAATCTGAGATTCTTTATGTATTGATACTAGAAGGAAAGCGTTTTTGAAATCAATTTTTGTAGATTTTTTGCCTTTTGATAATTTCGAAATTAAATCATTAATACGTGGTATTGGATATTTAAAATCTATCAAAGCTGGATTTATGGTATTCATAAAATCAGCACAAAGTCTAAATGAGCCATCACTCTTAAAAACAGGTGTGAGTGGACTTGCCTAGCGAACATCTTGAACGGGTTCAATAATTTTATCATAGATCGATTTTTGCAGGAACACGCCTTGGTGGTATAATTTTTGGTGTTGCATTTGATTTTAAGTGTAGTTTGATGTATGCGACATATTGGCTTTTTGTTGAGTTTCTCGTTACATTAATTTATTAAATATTCTATCGTATCAGATTTACAAATTTGTTTAGTTTATTCCTAAAAACATTTATCCAGGTCCTTTCCAGAAGTGTAATCTTGTCACTTTGGACCATGTGAGCATTTAAAATTTGAGTTTTCTCTTCGAAATTTGCTTTAAATTGAACAGCCCAATACTTTTATCATTCTTCCATCATACCCTGTAAGTTTCGTGTCCGATTTATTCAAGATTTTAATTTCAATCTTTCTAGCAATGAAGTATCGTAAATCTTGACCCTGTACCGTGACTTTATAAGCATGATTGATCGTGTTATCATTGTCAGCACTCATTGTTTATATATATATTAAATAAATTATATTCTTTTTCCTCTATTTTATCATTATTGTCCTCTTATTTCTTCTGTGTTAACAGTGTAAATTTTGTTCGTGTATCGAGGTTGGTTACTATCATTGTTTTGATATCTATTGTTATATGATTATTGTATCTTGGTATGAATCTTGATTCGTTGTATTGTCTATTGTATTTGTAATGATTATCATTATCATTATTATATTTATAATTATTGTAATTATTATTATAATTATTGTTATAATTGTCCCTGTTATTGAATCTTGAAAAATTATCATACGCCTGGCCCGTTGTATCCTCTTTCTTTATTGTAAAACCTTGAGTTAAAGTTGTTTTGATATCTAGTTGAAATTACTTTGATACCTTAGGTTAAAATTGTTTCCTTAGAGCTACATCTCTAATAGTTGTTATATCTTGGTGCCCATTGGTGTCTATTCACATAATTTGTTTGTGAATTTGGTCCCCTGTTGTAGTCGTACTCACCATCTGTATCCTCATTTTTGCCCTTCTGCCCATCTATCTGTTTTATTAATGAAGTTTCACCTTCTATTTTTATGTTTTCTACTTTAGTAATTATATCATTATTCATTTCTTCTTCCTCTACTTCCTTCCCTATTTTCAAAACTCCACTTATGGTTATATTGTCTATACGAGAAATTTTCTAGCGAATATTATTATTTATAGATAATATTTTTACTTTCTTTATTGTTCTGCTATAATCAATGAATTTACATTTATTGTTTAATGTTTAATATACATATACGACTTACCCAGTTGCTAAATGTTTCACCTTTGTTTTGAATAGTTGCATTAATTTCCTTTAAGTATGATTGGTATGATTTATCTGGGTGTAGTAATTTGAATTTTTCGAGCGAAATTGTAGGATTACTGAATTCGATTGGTGTGCATATAGCTTCTAGCTTTGTATACTCATCATCGGGTAACCTTGTGGTGAATGCACAAGCTTTTTCGACATTGGTAATTTGATATGACTTCGAATTTTTTAATGAATATTTCTAATACTAAAAAAAATTGTAAATCGAGGATATTATTTATAATTGGTTAAAATAAAAGGAATCTCTATATAGGCCAATAATACCTGATGTAGGCTAGTGGGGTTGATATATATTAGATATAATAGTCAGGTTTAGGCTAGGATTGTACTTTAATAGTATAATGCTAAATTTCACAATTTTTCAAATTAGTTTTAAGATATATATATATATTATTTTATCTATTTCTATAAAACACCAATATGAAGATTTAGCTGCAAAAAATAAATAAAAAATATATATGTAGCTTACTAGTTTTTTAATGTGACTATTTACCGACACCTGCGTTCCTTAAATAGTCTAATAATGATTATATAGAAATAAGTTAAACTCATAATAAAATGGTAATATTATTTTATATAAAATTTCTAAGATTAAAGGATATTTTCTTTTATTTACTATTCTACAAAAGTAGCAAGTATTATAATTGATGGTTATGAAAATATTATAAATAATGATGAAACTTCTATATGTGAAATAGTTCAAACTCAAAAACTAAAATTTATACCTCTTCATTTTCTAAAAATGTTCTTTAGTATTGATATATAAGAATATCATTTTTTTTCTAAAGACAATATTCAATTAAAATTATATCACAAAAATTGAATGAATCATGATTGGATTATTTATCAATTAACTTATAAAGCACTATATATTAAAATAGCTCAAGAAACTTGAAATATTTTTAGAAAATTAAACCAAAATTTCAAATTAAACCAAAATTTCAAATTTTTAAAAATGAATATTTTTGTATCACCATAAAATATTTCTGCGGGTGCCCATGCTACTAGATCTTAAAAGCTAGAGGTCTGCAAAAGTATTGGGGCCTTATATTATTATTTATCTTTACGCATCAAGGCTACCATTTTGACTTTTTAATTCATTTTTCTATTGGGAATAACTATTTTAAACTTATATATTTTTTGAGGATGGAGAAAAATAAATAAATTAGGAATTAAGAGGGAGATTATGAGTGATTTATTAATAAATATTTTTTAATATTTATTTGATTATTCGTTTTACCTTAAACTAGTTATATATTTTCATATTTTAGACGATACAACATTCACCGAGGTTATGAACGATTTCTCGCGAATGAAAAAATAGACTTGAAATTTTTTTATACTGTTTGAAATCTGTTTTCAAGCGCCTCGAATTGAAGCGATTTAATTATTATAACCGATAATTATAATTTATCTTTATACCAAAACTTAAATAAATTAGCTTTAATCCTGTTAATATATCAAAAATAAATTATATTTATTTCGAATAATTTATCCATATCGATTTGATTTAATAAGTTGAGTTCAAAGATTGGGCCTGATCTAGTCCTATGTCCGAAGCTGATTGGGATTTTTTTCATTATTCAATTCTTAATCTACTCTTTTTAACAATTTTATAAATAATAAGATAATACTATATCATTGCAAATTTTTCATTTTTTTTAAATACAATGATATAAATATTTCGCTAATTGAAAATAATATTTGCCAAGACTAAAACCCTGCCCGGTTAAAATGACTGGATCATAAATAAAAAATTGACCCGGGCTTAGCCTGAAAATATTTTTTTTACTAAACCTGTGCTGAACGGATGTAAAAAGTAAACTTATAGTTGAAAATTATATAAAAGAGCATCTAATAATCATATTTTTAATTTCTCTTTGAAGTAGTGTTGTTAAATGGTTAACTCGAGTTGAGTTTCTAGTCGTAAAAAACCACTCAGACTCTAGCGGCAGAGCCGTTTGAGTCGACTCCCGAGCCGACTCTTGATTTAAGCCAAAATTTATTTATTTGTCAATTAAATATTTTAAAAAATATAATAATAATAATCTAGAATTCATGTACCATGCCAAGTTCCCTCATGTATATTTTTTTATTATTTTTTATTTTTAAATTTTTTATACATAATATAAATAAATATTTTCAATTGTTTGAAATCTTTTTATAATTTTTTGTAAATTATCTTTTGGGATTTTTCTATAATTTTTATGGGAAGATTACTCAAAGATTTTTTTATATTTATTATTTTTTTATGTCATTTATTTCTTTATTTTTTGGTAAAATATGATGTAAATATTTTTTTTATGAATTTTATATAAGCATAATATTTTTTTATGAATTTTATATATGCATTTACAATCTTCCAATTGTTTGTGTTGATTATTGATAATTTTATCTTTAATATCAACAAAGTTAAATTGTTTTGCACCCATAAGCCACATGAGTGGGCTCCATAACTCAATATAAATATATTTAAATACACTATCACTATAGGCTTATACTTTGTTTTGGATAATTTTATGAATATTTTAATTTAAAAAAATCTTGCACATTTTGATAAAATATTAAAAACTCAAAAACATATAACATTAATTTTTATTAGGTAAAGAATGCATATAACGACTTGGAACTCGAGTCGTATTCTTAAAAACGGCTCCGAATCAAGCCACTCAAATAACCGAATGAGTTAGCTCAATTTTTTTAGTTTATTTATTTATAAGTAAATTATGATTATTTATATTTATTTTTTACATGTATTTTGTAAAACGACTTCATTCGAGTCCATTTTTATAAACGGCTAACTCAATATTTTATTTTTAAAAATATTACACAAGCTTGAAAATTTTGCTCATAAATTGCAGATAGGTTTGTTCATCTATTAACGAAATCTCAAGGCATGGGCAATATTCTTCTGGCTAAAATATTGAGTTTGCCTTTTTGAAATCGGCTCAAATCGAGCCGTTTATTTAACAACAGTACAATAGTATGTTGTAATAAATTTATTTAGATATAGTTTTTTAAATATATTTTTATAATTTGGTTTTTAGTGTTTTTAAACGACTAAGTCGAGTCGAGTTTATAGAAAAATGTCTGGTAGATTGCCAAATTTTGGGTTGTTGATTATATGAACTTGGTTTAGTTCTATGAAAGAATTATAAAAAGACATTATTTTATCCTATTTTAAGAATATTTATGTCGAAACTAAAAAGGGTTCTGTATCCGAATTCGGGTTCAAGAATTTTAAAGTCTATTTAGCGCAATTTTTGATAACATGAACTTAATCGAAACGAAAACTTATTTTCTAAAAGAAGTTGGAACCCGCCCCAGTCTATATTACCTCAATTTCTATGGGTTGCTCATAAAATTTTTGAAAAATTCTTAAAAATTTAGTAACTTGAGAAAAAGTGTTTTTTAATTTGCTCTCAGAAAGCGTTAAGTTTATGAAAACGTGATTGAATAAAGAGGCATAAAATCGTGAGAATCACCGCTAAATTGTGATCTGGCAACCCTGCACCAAATAATAGTTAAAATGCACTACCAATCTTATGAACGAGTCACTTTAATACTAATCCTTAAAAATTACGACAATATAAAATTTTAAATAAATTTAGAACCAATTGTGCTTTAGGAAAATTATTTATTGTAAAATAAATAATCATGAAACGTATTACATACAAATATGTTCTTATTAAATAAAATTTAATTATAAAAATCATGTTCATGGCAGCATGATGCTTGTTGTATCCTAAGAACTTTTTTAGTGTCTAGAGATTGTTGTCATCATTTGCTTTAACAGAATTTGCAAATATACGAATAGATTCGGGAAGATTTTCCCTATCTTCTGTTGTAAATAATAATATTTTGTTTTAATATATTTTTTTTTGTGTTGTGAAAAATAAAAAAGAAAAATTATAATCATTATTCAATATTATTTTTTTTATGTTGTAAAATTCAGAAAAAAAAATAAAATTTTTAAAGTGTGAAAAATCTATTTGCAGAATTCTATAATTACATTTCAAACAATTTGGTGCCGTTTTTTTTTTAAAAATAAAAAGAAAGACTACTAAGTTATTCTGCATAAAGCAAGTATTAATCACTATACGAAAATTACAATAAAGTAAAAATTTAAAGGTAAAGGTAAAATATATTTTTAATTTTATTTTAAAATGTATTTTTGTATTACTGTAATTATGACCATAATCACTCTTATATATTTGTTATCGTTAACTAAAGTAAAAATATTTTTAATAAAGGTTTTAATTAATTTTTTGTAATTTTATCTGTTCAAAATTCATAAATTATTATATAAAACCTATTATGAAGGACTACTAATAAAATAAAAAATTGAAATATAAAAAAATAACCATGTTTAATCGTAAACAAAATATAAAAACGTTTAAATATGTAGAATGTAGTAATAATTATTTTTATGTTTGTACTTATTGGATTAATTTATGTATGGAGAAGAAATAAATTGAAAAATATATTAAAGAAAAAAGTTATAATGAATGAAAAAATTGATGAAAGGGAAAAAATTATTGATGATATATCTAAATTTAAAGATGAAATAATGGAAATATAGAAAGGAAATATCATTAGCGATATTAAAAAAGAAATTAATATCGTTAGAGATACTGTAGAAGAAAATAAATTTGAAAAATTAATGTTGGAAATGGATAAAATTTAACAAAAAATAGAAGAAAAAAAATAAAGGGATCGGAAAAAGTAAAATGGAAATAAAAAATAATGAAATAGAAAAATTTTAAATAGAAGAAATGAATTAGAAATAGTAAAAAAAGAAAAGGAAGAAATAAAAAAAAAAGAAATTGAGGGAATAAGGAAAATATAAAGAGAAGATATTGTACGTGAAAAAAGGGAAGAAGAAGAAATAGAAAATCTAAAGAAAGAAGAGATGGTAAAAGTTGAGGTAAAAAAAATGGAAAAGGAAATTTTTAAATTGGAAGTAGAAAAAATGAGAATAAAAATAAAAGAAATGGAGGAGCAAATAAAAAAAAAGAAAAATGAATATGAACGTATTTATAAAGATAATAAAAGAGAAAATATTTATCAAATAATGAAAGAATTCTGCAAAAAACTATGCCAATTGTTTGTGGAAGATGTGGAAATACTGTTTACAATGCAGACAAAAGTTATGTGTCAACTTTTAAAATACAGGAAAACGAACGAAAGGTAATGTCATGTTCAAATTCTAGAGGAACATACTTTGGATAAATGTTTAAGAAGGGAACAAACAGGTATCAATGCGTTTCCATTTGTTAAAAACGGATTACCAGGAACGAATATTAAAAATGAATATAATAAAGTAATACCTAAAGAAACGAAAAATGAAGGCTCAAGTAATAACTTGTTTTCGGTTTAGAAATATTGGACATTATGCGAGGGATTGTCCTATAGTATGACTGTATGATAGTGAAAAAACAACATTTGGGGTTATTACATCGGAAAACCCATTAAATCTAAAGAGCGAATTAATACCGAATTGTAAGTTTTAAAAATAAATTGGGAATCAAAATAAAAGAAGAAATAGTAATAATGATTCGGTTATCAAAAATAAGGAAAATGAGCAACCCAAGTCAAACGTTCAAATTTGTAATATGCCAATTTTAGTGGGAAAAAATAATAGTAATTATGATGATTTTCCGCGTGTGAAAATTAATGTGGCAGTAAAGAAATTACAATGTTATTGGATACAGGAGCTACTATATCGGTCATGGGATATAAAGAATTTTATAAATTATGGCCCTATAACCATAGAATAAATGATAAAATAATAGTAAAACAATTAAATATAACTGAAATTGTAGTTTTGGGAAGGGTGAATTTACCAGTATTAATTAAAGAGACAATGTATTTTTTGGATCTTTGGATACTTAAGGAAGAAATTGGTGCGATTATGGGGTGGGCTTGGATATCGAAATTTGGGTTGGAGAATAATTTTTGGGATATGTTTTAAGTAAAAAATAGAGTTAATGAAAATATTGAAATACCAAAAATGACCGTAGAGGAGTTGAATATTAAAAATGTAGAAAATAAATTGGTAAAAAATATGATGTCAGAAAATATTAAAATTAAAAATTTGATGAATAATAATCAGGAAATTAAAGAAATTCATAATTTGGAATTAGTTGTTGTTTCAAAAACTAATGATGATTTTAAAAATTTGGAGAGTAAAAATGAAATAATGAACGAAGAAATCAAATTAGAATGTAATGAGAGAAGTATAAAGAATGGAGAAATTGTTTGTGTGGAAAATAAAATTAAAGGTATTAATAAAATTGAAAATTTAGTAAATATTTTGGAAATTATGGAAAATGTAAAATTAATAAGTGGGGAAACTGATCAGGGTTTTCCTGAAATTGTAAATATTAATTGCGACGAAAATTATATTAATGAAATGGATAAAATTTTGGATTTGAAAATCGATAATGTTTTGGAAGCTAATGTTGAGGATTTTAAGTTGGAAATTGATAATAAGGTATTTGAAGATGAATCCGAGTTAGAAAATAGTTATATAAAATGTATAAAGAATCAAATTTAGATCATGAAAAATTGCCTGTATCACTAAAATTCCCGGCGAAATTTGTAAGAAAAAAGATAGAAAACGAAGATTTGTTAAAAGAAAAAGAGTCACATGAAAATTTGGAAAAGTTACGAAATACGGTGATAAATTTAGGGGTCAAATATGAAGAAATTTTTGAGGAAAAATTGGGTTGTTTGGTGGATTATGAAGTAGATATAAGTTTAAAGGAGGGATTTATACCACAGTATTGTGCAGTTCGCAGGGTACCTTTCGAATGGAGGGCTGAAATGGAAAATGAATTAAATAATTGTTTACGTGATGGAATTATTTGTCCTATTGGATATAGTGAATGGGCAACACCATTAGTTCCGGTTCGGAAGGCCAATGGAAAGTTGAGAATTTGTGCAGATTTTCGTGTTACTCTTAATCCATGGGTAGTTGAAGTAAAATACCCGTTACCAAGAATTGAAGAAATTTTAGCAAATTTAAGAGGGGCAAAATATTTTTCTAAAATAGATTTTTCATGTGCATATTTGCAATTACCTATGAAAGAATGTACAAGGAAATTGACAATAACAACGTTTAAAGGTACTTACTTTTTGTCGGTTACCTTTAGGGTTAAGTATTTCTGCTCCGATTTTTCAGCGCACTATGGCGGCAGTTTTTCAAGGTTTAGAAGGAATTTTTTATTATATGGATGATGTTTTAGTGACGGGAGTAACGGTTGAGCAACACAATCAGAGATTGGAGGAAGTTTTCATAAGAATCATAGATAAAGGTTTAAAAGCGAGTCTTGAAAAGAGTGTTATGGGAGTAACTGAAGTTACATATTTGGGTCATAAAATAAAGGGACAAAAATTAGGCCCTTAGATAAAAATTTAATGAGTAGTGCAAATATGAATAAACCGACTACGAAAACTGAGATACAATCATTTTTTGGTATGGTGAATTATTATCATCATTTTATAGAAGATTTTGCTAAATTGGCTGCGCCATTATAGGAATTATTAAAGAAAATTATACATTTTGAATGGGAAAACAAGAATTGGCGTTTATAGCATTGAAATTGAAAGTGGGAAAGGAACCCATTTTGGTATGTTTTAATAATGAATTGGAAGTGATTTTAGCGGTGGACGCATCGAATAAAGGTGTGGGTGGAGCGTTGTTACATTTAATGGATGGAATTGAGAGACCTGTATTATTTTTTTCGAGAGTATTTCGGGATGTAGAAACACGGTATTCGGTGATTGAACAAGAGGCATTAGCTGTTATTTTCGGTCTGTCGGGAATATTTAATTGGTAGGAAATTTGTAGTATACACGGATCATAAGCCGTTAATTTATTTATTTGAGAAGGACAATAAAGAATTGATGATTTCACCTAGACTTCAACGGTGCTTATTATTAGTGGGTAGTTTTGATTTGGAATTAAATTATAGGCAAGGAAAAGAAAATCATTTACTAGATATTTTATCGAAATTGGGAGTTGGTGAAGAGACCGATGAGAAACTATCAGGTCGAGATAGGAAAGGTGAAGCAGCCTTAATCTATACTTTAACTTGTGGTTTACGGGGATGTCCCACCACATGTGAGGATATTAGAAATTATACGTTAAAAGATTAGAAAATAAAATTATTGAAATTGCAAATAACGGGAAAAAAACCATGGGAAGCCGGTGAGAATACATTTAAATGTATTGAAACTGTAACGGTGGTAGACGGTTGCATTATGAGGGCATAGAGCTATTATACCGAGTCAACTGAGAGACAAAGTTCTGAAAATATTACACGCGGGACATCAAGGGATTTCGCGAATGAAACAGTGGGGAAGGGAATATGTTTGGTGGCCGGGAATGAATGGGAAAATTGAAAAAATTGTGAAGTCTGTAACGCTGGGCAAATATGCCGTGTCGGGATAAGAAAAGTATTTTGCCGAAAGTAAATATAGCTTGAGGAAGGGTGCATATGGATTTTTTTGAGTGTAATGATAAAAAATTTATTTTAAGTGTAGATGCTTTTTCAAAGTAGAATGAATTTGAAGAAGTACATGTTTTAACTACGGGTGATATTAAACATTTAAAGAAATTATGGTCTAGATTCGGTATTCCGAAATGGGTGATTTCAGATAGTGATCCGGGGTTCGTGAGTGAAATGTTCGGAAGTTTTTGTTTGAAAAATAATGTGCAACATATGTTAGCACCACCGTATCACCCTAGTTCTAACGGACAGGCAGAAAGATTGGTAGCAGTTGTTAAAAGTTGGTTGAGAAAGGCCAAAGATGGCAAAGAAGAAGTTTGGATAGCTCATTTATATTATAATAATGGGGTAGGAAGGGATGGTAAATCTCCATCGGAAAAAATGTTGGGAAGGAAAACTAATACTTTTTTAGATATATTGAAACCTGTTTCGAAAATTTTAGGAATTGAAAATAATAGGGAATACGAATATATAGTTAATCAGATGGTCTGGGTTAGAATGTACGGGAGTGGTAAAAAATGCGACAAAGGAATAATTATAGAAAATTTAAGTAATAAGTTATGTAAAATAAGATTAGAAGATATGACGGAAGTGCGTCGTCATAGAGATCAAATAAAGTGTCGCGTAAATACGCTAAGTTAATTTTTCTTGGTGTTTGGATGGGTCCATAATATAAAAAAAAAGGGAAAAAAATCTGGACTGATCATATTAATGAAGCTTATTGTTGAATTAGTATGTATTTTTCGAGATTAAGTTTGATTTAAAAAAAAATATATATAGTAAAAATAAAGACAAGAAATAGAGTATTTATTAATTGGGGTATAGTAGTAAATTTATTTAATGCGATTAAAAAGAGGTTAGAAGTAAAATATTTTTTTATTTTAAGGAAGGTTAACAAAAATCATGTATTTTAAAAAAATATATATATTTTATTTAAATATTAAGATTTAAATAAATGAGTTCACACATAAATCAAAGAAAATTTAAATAAAAAAATTGGAAATATTTTTGGAATCGGGCATAAATTCAAATAGGAAATATTTTTGGGATCAAGGATAAGTTTGGTTTAAAAAAAAGAAAATATGTATATATAGTAAAAATAAAAAACAACAAGAAATGGAGTATTTATTAATTGGGATATAGTAGTAAATTATTTATTTAATGTGAAAGAATTGAAAGGGGGAAAATTAATTTTTCTTTTTATTTTAAAGAAAGTTAACAAAATCATTAATTAAATTTTTTTTTTATTTTCTAAATAAAATAATTCAATCATTAAAAAGTTTGGGTTTGTAATTTCTAAATTTTAAAAAAAAATTTTCAGTTTTGTATAAATAAAATAATTTAATTTAAAAGAAATTTTTGTATTTAGAATAAATTTTCTAAAAATTATAAACAATATGATAACTTTCTATATTAAAACTTTACAATCCGTAATTCAAGTGAACCAAGCTAATCTATGAAGTCCATTGGCCGATGCTTGGTTGGATAGATGGCTGATACAACAACAAATGATTACACCTAAGCCTCAACCTGCATTGAATGGACGAGGGGCTTCGTATACCTTACCATGTCTCATTAAAATATAGAATATTTAAATTTCTTTTATTAATTTATAATATAATAGTACATATTTATAATCATAATTTTTTTTTAAAAATTACGAATTTACACTGGTGGGGTCTAATTAGGCCTACAAAAAAACGAATCGAATCGAATAATACTATTATTCGTATTCGATTCGAATCGAATAATTGCGCTATTCGTATTCGTACGAATAATAAAATCATTATTCGTTTCGATTCGTCGAATATCCGATTCGATTCGAAAATTTTTATAAAGCTTATAAAAAAAATTATAAACAGATATAATGTTTTAAGATGACACTTTTAAGGATTCTCTAAACTAATTGTCCATTACAATATAAAAATTTATAGAAAATAAACGAAATAAAACCAAATGATTTCATATAACGTTATCCAAACAAATTGGCCAAAAACGTCCGATTTATAGATTAGAATTGCTTATAAAAAATATTTAAATTATTTCTTCAATCTAATATACAAATTTTATTAAAATATTCTGAAAATATACAATAATTTCATTTTATAAACATCAAAATATAATACACAAAAAATATAATTATAGTATATCTGAATTTGTTAATAACCAATTTTTTAAACATAACGTCTTTCTTATAGTATCCTCTTTCAGAGACATCCTATTTTTCATTATCATATTCGTTCCCATTGAGAACAACCTCTCAGATGAAGCCGATGATCCCTGAATTGACAAGATATCACTTGCCATTTTCGACAACACGGAAAAACGATCCCCATGCAATCTCCACCATTCTAACGGGCTCTTATTAGAACCGATTCTTACTTCACTAAGATATGTCTCCACTTCACATATTGATGTGATGTTATTTTGTTTGAATATTCTATCCATGTTTGACTGTACTGTTGCACTAACTGATGTAGTATTGATATTGTATTTCATTTTGTATTGATTATATACATCCTTAATTTTTTTAATAGATTTGTCGTATCTATAATATACGACGAAGGTAATTGTTCAAAAAATTGGACTTTTAATCTTGGATCCAATATGGTTGATATTATTGTTTCAATATTTGTAAGATTATAATAATTTCCTATTTTATCAATAGCATTTATAGGGTTTATAAAATGGTGGTCAAATGAGTTTAAATGTTCCATTAAGAAAACATAAAAAAGGATGACTTGATTTAAGGTAGGCTATGTGTCACCACAGATATCATTGGTGAAATCAAAAAAGGTTTTTAAATTGTTTTGTATGTTGATTAAGGTAGTCCAATCATCCTGATAAAAAATAATAATTAGTAAATAAAATTAAATTACTTCGTTCAGTTTCCGTTCTTCGATATCAGATATATCATCATATCTGAGTTACAACCTCATCAATAACCCTTTTCATTTTAATCGCTCTTTTGATCATTAAATAAGAACTGTTCCATCTGATGGAAGTGTCTAATTTTAATTTTAAATATTTTATAGGGGGAATTAGCGAGGAGCATACATTTTGCATGATTCTTGTCTTTGTAAACGAATTGCGAATAATTTTATGATTATTCTTAATTTGGATAATTGCCTATTTTTTTAAGTATTTCTTGTACGACTAAATTAAGTACGTGTGCAAAACATCGTACATGTAAAATTTTATAATTTGGATTTTTTACACGAAGAATTTTTATGAAAGTCGAATTAGAGCTAGTATTATCACAAGTAATTGCTATGTTACATATGTCGATATTATAATTTGAGAAAACTATATATATTTTCACCAGAAGAATCAGTGAATGGAACTATATCTAATAATAATGATTTCATCTCCCATTTTTCATCAATAAAGTGGCAGGTCAACCCTAAAAATGGTACATTAGTGGGGCTTGACCATATGTCAGTGGAAGGTTAATTTGGCACTTTAAATTATTTATAATTATTTTAACTTTATTGAATTCTTTATTATAAATTTCATTCATATATTGTTTAATTGAGGGTATTGAATATTTTTATGTCAGGATTCAAAGCTCTAACCAATGACTTGAATTCCTGTGTGGCGAGAATTTTAAATGGTATATTAGACTTGAGTAAAATTTTAATAAATAAATATCATCAGCATTTGTTTTGGACACATTATTTAAATAGTTTTTTATCGTATTATTATTTTGAATATTTTGATGAAATCTTTTATTATGATTAATTAGTGCCGAGGTAGTTTTTTTCTTGCACATTATTTCTACAATGCATATCTTACATCTAGCTGTCTCCGTTTTAGAATTATGCAGATAATGGTTCCATATTAAAGAATTTTTCCGCCTAACATTAACATCAGTTTGATCAGATATTGATGTAGATCTAGAACTATTCGAGGGTACTTCTCCATAACTTCTTCCATCAAGATTTTCTAATTGATCTTTGAATATATTTAAAATTATATATATCATATAAAATACATGCTTACCATCTTTCCTGAAATTCCAGATCATTAATTCATTAGGAGCTAAAAGAAAAAATATTTAAAAATTAAGAAACAGTAAATTAATTAAACAGTGGCATAAGCATGGGGGAGGCTGTTTTTAAAAAATAAAAATATTTTAATTTATATTTTTATTCCTCTTATGAATTAAAAATTAAACCTCTCTTTTCAAATCAAAAAAAATATTATATTAGTTTCTTTTAAATATATTCTTAAAATTTATGCAAATACTATTTTTAATCAAAGTACAAATACAATGTTTTATTTATATTTTGAAAATATTTTCATATTTTTTTTAAATACCAGTATTTGCATTAGTAAAATTTTTAAAATTATAAAAATATTTACATTTTAAAATTTATTTTAAATAATAAAAATAAATTTATGATTAAATAAAGGAAATTTATGCTACTAAAGTATTTTAATATAATATAAAATTTATAATGAAATACTTTCTAAAATTTTGATATATCTTATTCTTATATGCAAATATTTAAAATAAATTTAACATAGCCTAAGATGTAAGCAATTGAGTGTTCATAAAAAATGGGAGAGTTGGGAGAGAAAATCCTGGCTAAGCCACTGCAATTAAAACTTCAAAATATTATTGTTAATTTTATAGTATATAAATTATACATGTAATATCATTTTATTAGAAGTGATTATATATTCTTAAAATTTATGGAAATACTATTTTTAATCAAAGTACAAATACAATGTATTATTTATATTTTGAAAATATTTTCATATTTTTTTAAAATACCAGTATTTGCATAAGAATTATTTAAATTTTATATAATTTTTTATACAATAAAATTTTTAAAATTATAATCTATATAAAATATTTACATTTTAATATTTATTTTAAATAATTAAAAAAAATTTACGATTAAATAAAGGAAATATATGCTATTAAAGTATTTTAATATAATAAATAAAATCTATAATGATGAAATACTTGCTAAAATTTTGTTATATCTTATTCTTATACGCAAATATTTAAAATAAATTTAACATATCCTAATTAAGTGTTCATAAAAAATGGTAGAGTTGGGAGAGAAAATCCTGGCTAAGCCACTGCAAAATATTATTGTTAATTTTCTAGTATATATATTATACATGTAATATCATTTTATTACAAGTGATTATCACAATGTAATTAATAGTGATGAAGATTTTATGATAGTGATTATGATACACTATCTGAATTAGATGATTTTCTTTAAAATTTGATAAAAAATAAGGTCACTGAATGGGAAAAGAATTTTCCTAATCAAAGAATAAGAACTAGTCAAGAAAATTAGTTATTTATCTGCCAAGGAACTTAAGAATATGGGAAAGATTGTTTTGGCTTGTTCTTTTTAAATATATTCTTAAATTTATGCAATAAAAATTTTATTGTATAAAAAATTATATAAAATTTAAATAATTCTTATACAAATATTGGTATTAAAAAAAAATTAGAAAATATTTTTAAAATATAAATAATCCATTGTATTTGTTGTACTTTGATTAAAAATAGTATTTGCATAAATTTAAGAATATATTTAAAAAGAACATGCCAAAACAATCTTTCTCATATTCTTAAGTTCCTGGCAGATAAATAACTAAATTTTCTTGACTAGTTCTTATTCTTTGATTAGGAAAATTTTTTTCCCATTTAGTAACCTTATTTTTTATCAAATTTTAAAGTAAATCATCTAATTCAGATAGTGTATCATAATCACTATCATAAAATCTTCATCACTATTAATTACATTGCCATAATTACTAACAATAATATTTTGAAGTTTTAATTGCAGTGGCTTAGCCAGGAATTTCAGGTTATTTACGACAAACTACGAGCAAGGAAATCACAACATCATCTTCAAAAACGAAACCACCTTGAGCAAAGAAAAGAGAATCTCCTTTTTTAGGTAAAATTTTCTATATTATAAAATTTATTATATTATATTTTTTATATGGCTACAAATGCATATGTGTTGTAACCCGATAATCATCAACTCTTGAAGTATAAATATTTATTATATTTTCTTATAATTCATATCTTTGTCTCTTTTTTTCTATTTCTACCTTCTTATTTTCATTCTTTTTTTCATTTCTTTGCTCCCCTAAAATCCATCTCCTACCTTCACGCGGTGGGGAGTGAACAGTAATTCTGACTAACAGGAGCTCTGGTAAATAATGTTAGTATTTAGGGTGCTAATAAGAGATATTGTTTCATTTTTGTAATTTAAAATATAAATTTCGAAATCACATCTCATAAAAAGGAAAATGTCTGATTCATCCATCATCAAATAAAGGTAAAATATATTATTCATCAATCATTAAATAAAAAAGACAATCCCTCTCTCTTAGTCTTAATGGGTTGGAATTGGCCTGAAGGAGGAGGGGGAGGGGTAAAAAGAATTATCGTAAAAGAACGAATAAAATTCTCATCCCCGTCATTTTTGACGGGTTATCAACTAGTATATAAATCATTTCGAATAATACGAATATCTTTCCTCATTATTCATATTCGATTCGAATTTTCGAATCGAATAATTATGCTTCGTATTCGTAAAATACGAATCGAATCGAATTTCGAATAACAAATAATTCGTTTTAGGCTTAGGTCTAATGAACCCCAAGCAGTCACAAAATGCTTATATCTTAAAAACTACTCAACCGATAAATATCAAATTTTGAATATAGATTTAAAGATCCGTTTTTATACAATATCTTTTCTAGCATGCTTGTTTCATATATACCCGACCGAAGTATTGAAGGGCTAATTGACCGATTGTAAAGGTATTTCCAAAAGAATATTTAAAAGAGAAATTTTATGATATTTTAAATGATTAGTGTTAGCTTAAGGAAAATATAAGAACAATCATATGCCATAAAGAATACCTATTGCTAAAAACTTTTATTTTTGTCCATTTACGTCAAAAAAATTCAAAAAACTTTAAAAATAACTATTATGACAATTGTCACTTATCTAGGGTACATCTTCACTATTTAATTAAACATGTTAGAAATATTTATTTTTACCCATTTACGTCAAAAAATTTTAAAAATAACGATAATGATAATTGTCACTTATCAATGGTACATCTTCACTAAATTTTTAATTAAACATGTTTGCAATACTTATTTTTGTCAAGTGTCAAAAAAATTAAATACGTTTAAAAATACCGATATAATTATCATATTTCCAAAGAACATCTTCATTTAAATTATAATCATCTTTATAATATATTACACTCTTATGACAAAGAATTTCAAAAATGTTTAAAAAAATGAATATGGCAATCACATTAAAATATTAACCTTAAAACGATCGTATAAAATAACATAAAAAAGTTTAATATAAATATTTAAATTATTTAGAAAAAACTACCTCATTTAACAGCCTTAAAAATTAGATAATTTTATAAAAATGATAAAAATAAATTAATGATTTCACCTAAAAGATTGTTTATTTATAATAAAATTCAAGAGATTTAAAATTCAATCAAAAATTATTTTCATAAATATTTTGAAAATCACTTAATGTTATTGTAATTATTTTTTTTTATTAAAAAACATCATATCATTTTTATAATATAATATAAATTTCATTTCATATAAATAAAAAATATTAAATCAAATCATTTGTTTTTTTGTTGATAATAAAATATTATAAAAAAAAGTTATTTTACTAAAATAACACGAATTTGAGATTTTTATTAAAAATTTTGGCTCAAAATTACACTCGAACCAACTCCTGAGCCGGCTTGAGTTTGAGCCTAATTTTCAGCTCCGACCTCGAGGTTGAAGCCAAAATTTTCGGCTCAGACCTCAAGGTTAAAGCCAAAATTTTTAGCTCCGACCTCTAGGTTTAAGCCACATTTTCAGCTCCGACCTCGAGGTTTAAGCCAAAATTTTCAGTTCCGACCTCAAGGTTTAAGTCAAATTTTCGATTCCGAACTCAAAGTTTAATCCAAATTTTCAGCTCCGACCTCGAGGTTTAAGCCAAAATTTTCGGCTACGACCTCGAGGTTTGAGCCAATTTTTCGCCTCAAAAACTGGCTGAGTTTACGGCTGAGCCAGTCTACACCAAATTCTTCAAAAATTTTATTAAAATTATTTATAAATAATAATATGCCTTTTAAAATTATTAATTCAAATGATTTTAAAAATTTTATAAGTGATCTTGATTGTTCTGTAAAATCAATATGCTCCAATACTCTTAAATTGCACATGTATAATATATTTGCAGAAAAAGAACAATTGGTAAAGGAAATAATATCTAAAAATAAAAGTCAGATTAATTTTTCATCTGACATTTGGACTAGCCAAACACAGGTTCCTTTTTTAGGGCTAACAGCCCATTTTATTGATCATAATTTTAAAATAAATAACATAATTTTGGATGTCAGTCCAATAAATGAAACACATTCAGGTGAAAATATATTTAAAGCCTTTATTAAAATAATTAAAAATTTAATTTAAGATAATGCAACTAATAATAAAACAATTATTGATACATTTTCTTTAAAATATCCATTAATAAAAAAAAATAGGACACATCCGATGCTTTGCCAAGCACTACTACCGATCTACAAGCTATTACTTTAATCATCAATGCATCAAACCCAGGCTGAGATAACAATTGCTGAACATAAAGCTATTATATTTAAAATCCTTATAGTATAGTAATAGAAAATTATTTACCTCAACATGTTATTAGCTATATTTAAACCTCTAGGATCAATAAAACCTAATCACTCCATAAGAGCCAAAGCTGAAAGACCAAAAACAATAAGGTCATAAATACGTTGGTTTTTTTATTATAAATATTTGATTTCCAACGTTTAATATACCCAATAATTAACTAAATAATTTTCCCTATATTTATAAAAAAACATTTATATTTATAAAAAAGGTGAAAACTCAAAATTATTTTCATAAAAATATAGAAAAATGTATATAATAAGCGAATTTAAAGACCTGCAATAAAACTTAGTGCGGAAAACTTCAATAGTGCACTCTCCCCATCTCACGCATACGGGAAATCTGGATATGTTGCCGTCAATTACCTTTTGATATGTAAATTCTTACATCTTATGGCTATAGATGTTGACAACAAAGTTTTTACATTATAAAAAGATATATCTTATAGGAGCAGCGATTGGAATACCATCTCTCTATTATCTAAGTCTTACACCAGCGGAAAAACGAAAAGCTATAGTTAACTATGGTGCTATTGTGCGGTTTTTTAGGTATCTTATATATTTTCAAACAATATAAAGATTCTAAGAACGTTTTCAATTGGTGCATTTATAAGTCTTCAATATAAAAGAAAGTTATTTTTTCTCAAAGAAGTATATTAATATTTATTTATATTTTTTTCTACAGAAACAAAATATTTAAGCTTGTACCAATTTAGAATATTACATTATATGATATAGCATTCATATAACGATATTAGAGCTAGCTTACATTACAATTATATTTGTTTTAATTTCAAACTATTGAATTTGCTTAAACGATATTTTCTCCATGGCTCAATTATTATCCATTAGAGTGAAATTAAAATCCATTTTTTTATTATTAAAGTTTTTGTTTATAAAATAATTATTAATTTTAAAAGAGTGTAACTTAGATTATCCTTGTTCATTAGAAAAGTTTTCAAAGTCATATTATTCTTATATTTTAAATATCTCTACCTTAAATTAAGATATCCTAAGTAAATAATTGATATAAATATATTTACTATAAACGGAGATATATCACTTGGTAAATTAGACATATAAGGAAATAGGTAGTGTTGTTAAAAAGCTCGATTTGCTCTGATTTTTTCAAAACAGCCTGGTTAATATTTTAGCTAAAGTAATTATGTAAGCATTGAGATTTGGCAAATAAATGCCAATCCATTTCTACCAGCTATGAGAAAAATCTTTATACATAATGTTATTTTAGTTATAATCTTAGTTGGGCTGTTTTTTAAAATCGACCCCAATCGGGCATTTTGACAACACTAGAAATAGGATGCTTAAGTAAATATAGTTTTGCACCTTAAAATTAATTAGAATATAATAACATACCTCACTTATGAATAAGTATAAAACAATATAAAGTTTGAGATGAACTCTTATTATTACTCTTTTCACTTACAATACCATTTGACATGATGTAAATATATAATGATAAATTAAAATTTAGAATTCATTAGCATATGAGAAGGCCATTAAAGATTGTCATCTATATGGAGCTAACATGATCTTGAGAGGATGCCTTGAAAATGGGGGCTTATACATTAAATTGGGTCAGGGATTGGTGGCCATGAATCACATATTGCCAAAAGAATACACTAACACATTGCAAAGTCTGCAAGATAAGGCATTAACTCAAAATGCCAAACAAGTTCAGCTATTATTACTTGATAATATTAACATGCTCTCTATAAAATGCCATTTTTAAAGTTTTTGATCAAGTGAATAAAAATTTTTTTATTTTGATGATTAATAATTTATATAAATCAGAATTTTATAAATATAATTCATAAGCTGCGATAATTTTAATGTATCAATAAAATAATTTAAACTTTTTTTAAATTCAGACAAAATGCAAATAAAAAAATTAATAAATCTGACTAAACTTGTATAAATTTATTCCAGTAATGATATGGGACTGGTATTAAAATTTATACAGTATATAATCCAGAAGAGCTGACCAAAGAACAATATTGTCATTTAACACAATTGTACTTTATATTCCCTTCCCATTCTTCCTTAATTAAAAAATAGTTAAAATGGATCCAAGCAATCAGCTTCTTTGAGATTATTACATTCATCATTTTTAATACATAAGAAGATCAAGGTGTTAGTCACCAGAGCCTAAATCAAGAAGATGAAATCAAAAAGTATTTAAATACTAAATTATACCAATCATTGAGTGAATATAATATATATTTGACAAGTGTGAAAATCATGAAAGCTTCCAAACTGCAAATTATCAAAAATTGTTTTCTGCACTAGCTTTTTTGAGCAGGCAGTTAGCAAATTTTTTCAATTTTCCCCTTTAGATGAAATTCTGATTTATGTTACTATATAACATCATAAACATATCTGACTAGACATTTTATTTTATTATTTAATGAGATATAAAAAATCTATAATTATTTTTGCCTTGTTTAATAAATATTAATTTATATTTTAAATATCTATTAATTAAAATAATAGACTGAAATGAGTTTTATTATTAAATATACAACAAAAAGGAGTAGACAAAGAATTTTATTTAAATTAATTTAACAACATATTGAACTCATAAACGGATAATTATTTAATCTATTGATGAAAAATACAATTTTTAATCTTCTTTGAGAATGCTCAAGTAAGATTTTTGATTAAATTTATGTAAAATTCTATGACAAAATCATTTTATCCAAATATTAGATGCTTCTATAAATTTCATTGTCTAGCATGATGAAATTTAAAGATCTTTATTCAATCTGTATATAACTTCGTTTTTCTTATTAAGTTTTTAATATTTAAAAAAATTTAGAATTACTAAAATGTTATTTCGGTAAAAATATGATATACACCAGAGAACTGCAGAAATATCATTTGCATGACCAGCCCAAATTAAAAAAACAATTATTTTGAAACATCCTGGGTTTTATTTTTAAAAAATATATTATATTTATTTTTAATTTTTATAGCTAATAAAATAATGGCGTTTAAAATGTGATACTGCCTTGTCCAGGTATTTTAAAAAAATTCTGGATCTACCAGATGTATTTAAAAAAAATTAAAATACGGCATAGCCTGTATAACCAGGCTTAGGGCCAGGCCTGTAGGTCTCTGACATATACTTTGATAATACATAAAAAATAGAATTAAAATTTACAAATGATTCCATTTGTTCCCTAACCTCATTAACCTCAATGGTGATACCTTTTTTAATATAAAGCAAAACCCAGTCCACTTTAGACTGGTAAGAATTTTTGCACAAGTGGCCTTACCCAATAAATTTCTAGCCAAGCCCAGCTTGGTATAAATTTTTTTATATGCCTGGTTAGGCTCGTCGGCTTTTTAGATATCTAATAATGTCATGAGGATTATAGGGTCTGCAAAACTCAACCTACCAACCAGTGGTTTGAGAAATAATTATTTCCTATTTTTAGGGTGGGTCGGAAATTAAAAATTTTTGTTTAATCATGTTTTATATTTATTATTTTTTACAAATTTAAATTTAATTGGTAATATAAATAAATAATGGTTTGATTACATCTTATTTCGGTTCCATGTCAATTCAGCGAAAATTTTATCGCGAAACACTTTTTCGCGAAACTTTTATCGCGAATGTCGTTTATCGCGAATGGATTTTATAGCGAAACTTTTATCGCGAATCCATAATAGCGAATACTATTCCGCGAATGCAATATCGCGAATTTTTTATAGCGAAACCTTTATCACGAAACCTTTATAGCGAAGACATTACCGCGAATACAATATAGCGAAACAAATATCGCGAATTTTTTATAGCGAAACTTTTACCGCGAAACCTTTAATGCGAATACATTACCGCGAAACTTTTATCGCGAATCAATAATCGCGAAAATTTTATAGCGAAACTTTTATCGCGAAACATTTTAAGCGAATACATTACCGCGAAACTTTTATCGCGAATCAATAATCGCGAAAATTTTATAGCGAAACCTTTAAAGCGAATACATTACCGCGAAACTTTAATCGCGAAAATTTTATAGCGAAATTATTATCGCGAAACCCAAATCGCGAAGACAATGTAGCGACAATTATTTCGCGAAACATATATCGCGAAGATATTATAGAGAATTTAATATCGCGGTAATTGCTAATAATGACTAATTTATTTTGAATCATTTTTTTATAATTATATTATTTGAATAATATTTTTTTAATTCACATAGTTTGTAATTTTCTTATAACCTTAAAAAATTTTTACAATGATTAATTAACTTAGACTGGTTTATGAAATTTGTTATTGAAATACACTTTTTTCGCTATCCTATCCTTTCCTTCGAAGTTCTTATTTTTTTATCAATATATTAATCATTGAGTTTATTAGTTAAATCTTGATATTTATTGGCGAAATTGATATCTGGGTAGCATTCCTATGTATTGTCTGATGACTTAATATTTATAAATTTATCAATTAATTTTGGCCAGGGTTAGCAAATCAGTCAAATGACCAGTCTAATGACTAGATTTTGACGGGTCAATTGAACGGGAGAATATTTGACCTGGTCAAGTGGTCATATATTCTATAAGATCTGAATATAAAAATATGTTTGAAAAAGAAAAAACGATATAAAAACATGTGAAATGTGATCACAATGCTTATTGAGTTCCTAATATTAAGGAGAGCATTTTAATCATAGTGAATTTAATGAAGTATGTAATATAATAAAAGAATTAGGCATACAAGGTGGTGATCAAAATATTTCAAGCTATATCATAAATTTCAGAAATAAAAGCGGCTTGTTTAATAGAAAATCATGGGGATAGCAGTAACTTCCATAAGAAACAATCAGATTTCAAACTCAAGCAGTGGAATTAGCTTTGACCACCATGGCCATTAAGAGAAGTGACATTACTAACAATTTCTTGATCTACTTCTTCTTCATAAAGTAATTGGTCTATTTGTGTCAATAATCTTACTAAAACAGAAATCGATTGAAGATTTAGACAAAAAGAAAATTGATTAAAAAATATTAAAGAAAATGATGATATTCAATATAAAATAATATTTATTTGATTTTAACTATATTTGATCGGTCAAATGCACAACCGTGGTTTTGGCAGTCAATATTCTTAAACAGTGTAGATGAATAAAGTCTACAACATTACTGTTTAGAATATCAATTTTGAATGGCAATTCAAAAATAAATTACATCTAAGTGAAATAAGGGATTTCCCCAATTTAAAATATTTATTAATTTTATTATTTTCAATCTTTATAGATATCTTTTTATCTTTTCTGTTTATTTGAAGGGGGGGGGGCGTGATAAAATTTTTAGTTTAATAACTCGGCATTAATTTAAATATAATATTTTGATATGGGTTCTTATTGAATCTTAAATAATTTTAAAATATAATAAAAAAAATAGCTACACTAAAAATTAACAAATAATTAATGACATATTTGATAAATTATAACTATTTTAAAAAAAAAGTATTGCCTAAATTTAAAAAAAAAAATTTTCCCGTCTGGCTGGTGCCATTCCTTTGGTTATAAATTATAAATATTTTCGCCATTCCTTTGGTTATAAATTATAAATATTTTCGCCATTCTTTCCTCTTTATTTCGGAGTCTTATAAAATATGTTATCAAGCAAAAATAAGGAGATCTTAACCTTTAAAAATTATTTGTTCCGCCTGGATAAAGTAGTCTCAGATACTAATTATTTTAGATGTATCAATCAGGATATTTTTAAATGTCCCGTACGACTCACAAAAAAAAATGGTAAGATAAAAGATAATAATGAAATACACAATCATCCAGAAAATCCAATCGAAATGGAAACCAAGAAAATAATCAATTCAATTAAAAATGAAGCTTTGAATAATACTATGGAAACTCCAAACTTTATTGTGGCGAAACACGTATCTCAATTAAGTGATTCTATATCAATGGCACTACCATCACCGAATCTTATGAAACGTATAATTCACCGAACGCGGAGTTCAAACAGTTTTGCACCTCCGAATCCTAGCAGCCTTATTGAGCTAGTAATTCCGCATGAATATTCAATTACGGATAAATATGAGGATTTCATACTTCATGATGATGGTCCGGTAAGATTTTCTATAAATTTTTTGAACAAATATAACTAAATCCTTCATTTTTGTTGCGATAAGCTGCCCGATAAGAAACACTATTATAATTGCTTATTTATTTATCATGTGTGTCAGGTTCCCGACCGTGTTATCATATTTGGAACAAGAAAAAATTTGGACTTCTTAGCTTCATGCGAACATTGGTTTTCTGATGGTACATTTAAATCGTCGCCACCTTTATTTATGCAAATTTATACAATTCATGGGATTAGAAATAATAATGTTTTACCTCTCATATATATATTGACCAATAGAAAGGATTATGAAACTTATAAAAGAATATTTACTATTATAAGTGACAACTTAATATCAACTCCAAAAAAAATTATGACGGATTTTGAAATATCCAGTGTAAAAGCTTTCAATGTAGTGTTTCCCAATTCGCAACACAAATGTTGCTATTTCCATTTTGGCCAATCCTTTTGGCGAAACATTCAAAAATATCCAGAAATATCGCATAAATATAAAACAGATGTAGAATTTAATATACAACTTAGAATGATGGTTTGTTTGGCGTTTGTGCCACCCTTAAATGTAGTTGAAACATTTGAATTACTAATAAACTCCGAATTTTATTCTAATAATCAATTGTTACTTCAGCCTCTAATTGAAACTTTTGAAAAAGCTTATATTGGTAAAACGTTTGGAAGAGGCAGACTACCTGCTTTGTTTAATATTGAACTCTGGAATTGTTACCAATCAACACTGAACGGGGAAGCGAAAACCAACAACGCGGTTGAAGGGTGGCATAGATGCTTCAGTTCCCTCCTAACAAGTTACCATCCAAACATGTGGAAATTTATATCAAGTTATCTATATATCTATTATTTTAAAATGATTTAAAAAGTATAAAGATTTACTAATAAACTATATAATTTTTCCTAGGCTTAAAAAAACAACAAGGGTTGACAGAGTTAAAAATTGCTCAGTATAATTCTGGTGAAACACCCTCTACCCCGAGAAAAAAATATCCAAATCTACATGCGAGAATAGTAACAATTGTTTCTGACTTCGAAAATCGATCAAGATTAGATTATCTTAAAGGAATCGCTATTAATATAACATTGAATGTTTAATTTTTTAAATTCTTATCTACAATAATAAAAATTTTGTTTGTTTTTATATAATAGTCTCAAAATTTTTATATTTTCATTATTTTTTTGTGACAAAAATATAGGATACTTTGGTATAAAATTTAGCTGGTTACTTAAGACTCATTCATCAAGATATAGATTTTATGAGGGTATTTACAAATTCTTTTATATGTGTGTGACACATTCTTTATCTACCACATCAATCCCACGATTAATATTTCAAAAATGCATTATAAAATTATTTTAAAATTCATATTCCTAGCCCTTGAGTCATATAGTTGTTTCCCCTTACAAATATGATCATTTTTGATGAGCAACATTATTAGAAAAGTACTATTAAAATAATACTCAAATATTACACTAAAGGGCAAAGTTTAAAACGAGGATTACATTTTCCTTTTATTTATTAAAGCATATAAATTTATATCGGAGTGTTTTTGTCAGATTTTTTTCCCATGGTTATTTTTAACCAGTCTTTGTTCAAATCAGTGATTCTTTTAAAAATTTACACTTCAGTTATACATTTAACAAACAAACCTATTGGTTTAGACGATATGTTATGACAATGCTCTACTTTCATATTCAATAAAAAAAAAATTATTTTTTAAATAAATGATATCAACCCTCTCAAAACTTTTAACCTCCTGCCAAATATAAATAATTTTAAAAAAAAATACCTTTCACCACTTTCCAATTTTTCAAATAATGATAATTATTTCATAACTAACTATCCCCCCTCTAATTTCAATGATGCTCCTCTAATGAGTTCGCAGTTCAAGTTACGATATTGACCTTGCTATAAAAATTTGGGAAAAAATTGGTTGTATTAATTTTGTTATATAGCTTTAAAATTCCTGAAGGTTATTAATTATTTAAATATTGGAATTTGGTTAAATTTTTTTAATATACTATATTTTCATTTGATTTGATAACAATGTAAATGAGCTTGGGTGGCTTCATGTCATGTCATGAATAATAAAATTAAAATACATCATTTTTTTTGGTTATATTTTTTAAAAATTATTTTCTAAATTTTTTTTATTAATAGCTCAACCTATTCGCGGCTTGATGAAAATAATTAGCTATCCTAATTGATTTTACCATAACCAATCCATCTCATTTTGATATAACATTTTCCAAAGTTGCCGCAAGTTATGTCATCTGTCGGAAAAGTTTCCAAGCTTAATTTTCTTTTGTATAAAATATCGAGTTAGCCTTTTATCTTTATCCTCATATTTTGAAATAAGGAAAAAAGTTGATTTTATAAATAATATAATTTCATTTAATTTTTTTATTATAATTGCTTTCTTTAGATTCTTTGTTCAATCTAAATTTGATAATTTTTAAAATTCTAATAACTTTTGGTTCATACTCAGGGTTGCCAGGTCAAAATTTTCAAATTGAGGGAGATGTGGGAGAAACATGGCGGTAGAAATATAAAAATTGCTAAAAAAAATTTTTGCGGGCGGCCTTCGGCCGGGATTTTGAATTGATTTAATTATCCGCCTATTATTTTTTATAATTAGTTATATAAATACAAAGTCGGTAACTATTTTTCAAAATACAATAAAATCTTGATTTATTAAATTATATTAATTTATAAAAAAAACCAACGATCTTTTTTAAATATAAAAAACGATTTTAATTTTACAATTAAAAATATATTTTAAGCGAATGTCCCTCAAAACGACCGCAATTGGAAATCTACCGTGTGTGTGTATAACATTATAGGGATAGGCGCTTAATTATCAAGTATCACGTTTAAATACATAATAAGGTACTCCAAAATAAGATATAATACAGATGCAACTACAGTTGCGGCAATTGTACTTATCTTGTAGTACAACATTCACAGAGATACTTATCATCACAATGTTGGTAGAATCTTTTTTCCATAATATTTAACGACTCTAATATAAATGAAAATTATACTTGTAGAACAAATGAGCAAGGCTATCATTAATGTTTTAAGACCTAAATCCAGGAGGTCAATTTTTGACGATTTGAAAGATGGGCATATATATGCAATTCTAACAGATGCATTTAAAGGGATTTCCCTTGATCTTCCGCTATTTCAACAAAATTAAGGTCATTTCAATAAAACTATTAAATTTTTTCCCCTCAAATAGTGAAAAATCCAAAGACATAGCTAACCATATAATATCAGATTCGAGATGATCAATAAATTGCATGTCAGCTTTCTGATCTGTTAATGCCTCAGTGATGGAAAAAACAGAGTGTATTTACAGAAGCGAGTCTACACAATGTTGGTTGCGATATGTTCCTAATATCGGCCATCGATAGAATTTTAAAATTTTATAAACCTTTAAAAAATATTTCTTATAATGAATGGCAGAGGTATATTTAGGAATGATTTCACATGTAGAATGTGCAGTTGCAATCGGAAGAATCTTAACAAAGATTCAAAAAATTATGCTGCAGATGTGTCCATCTTTACAGTTAAAAATTGACAATAAATTTTATGGCGCCCTTGCTAAAACATAATTATATTTTATTTGAGATTTAAATAATAGAACTAAATGTTTATCGTCGTTATTGAGATTATAATATTCCTGGCATGACATATTATACATTATTTAACCATTAGCTCGTTCTCTAATGTTGTTAAATCCGATTTCTCTCCTTTTTTCCAGGCAGTCCTCTTCAGGCTAAAAATGCGCTCGGATGAGTAGAATGAGGTAAGGAGAAGTTTTGGCGAATCATAAAAAATAGAGAGAATTAAAATCTTTTCAAATAAGACATCAATGTCTTTCGGTATTTTTAATATATTTATTAAATTACAAAAACCTTAATTGATGGTTTCTGTTCCAAGGTCATAATATTTATACAATTGTAAATAGAGTTATTATAATCAAATTTTGATTGTAAATATTCTAAAATTGTCTGAATAAAAATATCTGCATTATTTAAATATGTATTAATTAGAGTATTATTTGAACATTTTAATATAATATTTTTAGCAATAGCGCCATAAAATTTATTTTCAATTTTTAAATATAGAGATGAACAGAGCTGTAGCATAATTTTGTGAATCATTTTTAATAAAGAATATTCTGATTGCAACTGAATATTAACTGCATGCAGTAGATTTCCTACATGTGAAAAGAATCCCAAATATACTTCTGCCATTTCATATTAGAAAATTTTTTTCAAATTTTAGGACAGCCTTTAAAATCTTTATTTAAGAAGTATTTTTTTAAGGGTTTGTAAAATTTTAAAATTCTATCGATGGCAGGTATTAATGACAACCACCTGATAGGTATATATCGCAACAACTCACACCATTCCAAGTCAGACCACTTCACCAACTCTTTTAATTCATTAACTCTTTTAGTTGAACTAAATTCGTTAAAATATTTCATCACAATTATTTCGACATCCACAGACAGTACATTCATTGCCTTCTTGCAAGAACTATGTAGTATATATGGCATATACAGCCAATTGGTAATAATTCATTTGTGCTGCCTCAATTCGGTAACTTTAGTTTTGGCCAAAATTTACAGAGGCATTATCAGCGCAGAAAGCTGGCATGCAAATCATTGATAACCTTGAATCAGCTATATTTACCCTTATGTGGCTAGCTACATCGTTGGATTTTTCACTATTTGAGGACTTTTTTTTAACAGTTTTATTGAAATGTTCTTATTCTTGTTGAAATTGCAAAGGATCGAGGGAAATGTTTTAATATTTCCATTATTAGATACATTTGTTAGAATTGCATATGGATGCCCATCTTTCAAATCGTCTAGAATTGACCTCTAGGATTCAGGTACCAAAACATTGTGATAGCCTTGCTCATTTTTATTGCCACAAGTAAGGTTTGCACTTATATTGGAGTCGTTAAATATCATGAGAAAAAGATTCGACCCACATTGTAATGATATAAATAGAGCTCTGTGAATGTTGAACTACATAATAGATGTATACGATTTCCTCAAATATAGTTTCATTTTGAGAATATTTTTGTATTGCAATCGATGTTGATATACTCCCCTGTACTGACTAATATTAATGAAATAATGTTGATTTATTATTGGATAAAAATAAAACAGGATAGAAAGAAATTTACAAACTAGACATGTTTTTCGAATAAATATTTAAAATTTAATTTAAAAATATAAAAATAATCAATTAATGTCTCAAAATTATTATTCACATATTAAAAACGTTTAAAATACTTTTTTTTAAAAATCGCGGGAGAAATTAAATTGCGGTAGATTTTTGCGGGAGATTTCCAATTGCGGTAGTTTTGCGGGAGAGAGATATTTGCGTGTAAACTAAAAAATTGCGGGAGTCCCGCTGATGGGGAGAGACATGGCAACCCTGTTCATACTTAAAGGTTGCTACTGTCTATTTCTCTTATTAAAATTAGTTTTTGTTTATTGACTAGAAAAACGGATTGATGGAATAGTAAGTACTAATCTGGCATTTCTATGGTATGAGCTCACCCAAAAATATTTGTTTTTTTTCGCATGTTGCCAATCGTGGCAATTTTATCTTATTTTGTCGAAAAACTATCTAATGAATTGAAGAATCAATGTAATAAATTTCAATTATTGATTTAAGTTCCAGATTAAATGCTTCCAGAAATTTGGTTGGTTTTACGCTTTAATGGGAGATATAGATTTTATTTCTCTTATAGTACGATTACCTTTTTGTGTGTGAAAAAAATGACTGAAGAATTAATAAATATTAGCGCAAACCAGCTATTTTCCATTCTATCAATAATGCCAAATTAGGCAATTTTTCTTATTTTGCTAATAAACTTTTTCTTTATACTGTCTCTTAAACGAATTAAATTATAATTAATACGGAACATCGATAAAATTTTCTGAATAAATTATTTCCGTCGCTTAAATCATAGATTTGCCAAAATTTTGTTACTAATAGTTTTTTCCTTTTACGAGCTACTATACTCAATTGTACAAATAAAGCAAGAAATAATGATATAATTTACAATTAGTTCGTAGAACTATTCAGCCGCCAAATTTAACGGCGCTGATATTAAAATATATAAATCTTGTTTATTCCTCTGTGATACACAAGTTGAAGCATATAAAGAAGTTACTCAGAATTATCAAACTATTATGGTAATTATAGATATAAATAGCTTAAACCTTTGATTTTGAATGATACGATCAAGTTAGAATATTTAGAAAGAATTAAATAAAAATGTAAATATAAGCCTAAAAAATATTTAAAAATTTATTTTTAATTCTACATTCAAATGCTGGCTCAGAAATGAGTTTAATGAATATAATTAGGCGAAAAAATTTTTCTTCGGTCTCATTTGATTTATTAGAGGCCGAATTAATGGTAAAGCAGAATTTTGACATGAATTGCGAAGAGTTAAAATTTATTTCATATATAATAAACTTTTAAATAAAATAAATTCCTTCCGATAAATATGTAGATTTGGATCTAATTTTTATATATTTTGACTTTATATTCAAATTCAAAATTTGTAAATTATAATTTGAAAAAAATTATTCACCAATATTAATATATAAAAGGATTGCAGTTGTGGCTCTTTCCCGCTTTTTATCCTTTAGTCATTAAAAATCCCACCTCACTCTTAGAATATGGGAGGTATGGCCGGGCCTAAAAATTTTTGCAATTTACAAAATGAATGAGAAAATTGAATAATACACCTATTTAATATAATTAAAATATAGCCACTTTTTATAATTATTTTTTATTATCCTTCATTTATATATTCCTCTCAAAATTTAGAAAATGTTTTTATCAACCCCCCCCCCCACCCTTGTCGTGGTAAAATATGTAAAAGTAAATAAATAAACACTTAACCCATTTTGCCCTGATTTCCCGATATTGGAATATCTTTATTTTCTTGATTTGGATTTTCTATTTATTTTCAAAAAACCCTGATTTTTTTAATTCCATTTTATTAGAAAAAATGAGTAAAAGTGCTTACAAATTGAGTAGAAGCGTTTGGCGATGTTTTCACAAATACGCTATATTGAACTGGTATTATTTTAAAAAATGATGAAAACTATTTTACGTTTTTTAATTTTTTTTTTATATTGTTTAGTTTGACTTGTGAAATCAGCAAAAATAAAAAACTAAAATAATTGAAGATCTAATGATTTATTTCCAAAATTTATTCTTCATAAATATTACAAATTTATGTAATCTAGAATATTTTGAATTTTTTTTTTGATTAATCATAACTTTGCAGTTATTTCTATTTATTAAAATGCGAATAGAAGAAAAAGGAAAGGTCATAATATTCAAATGAATTAGTTACTATTATATCAAAGTTATATCGATGTGCATTATCTCAAAATTGTAATTAGGAGGCATTAATTATCAGTAAAATTTTCTATAATTAAAATAATCTGAGAAAATCAATAAAAAATTCTTAGCTTTCAGTATATTTTTTTTATCTAGATTAGAAATAAAGTATTACTTTAAATGACATAAAGCACACTTTTAAATTTTATGTTGGGGGGGGGTTAACTTATTCTGCTAAAAACTTAACCCAAAATATCCGCTCCATACTTACAACCATGAGTGAGTGAGACCAGGAAGACTAATATATTTTCTATCACATCAGATAGAGGTTACATGCTTATTAAATAAACAATACGTAATAAAATATTCTTAAAACATTAGCGTTTATGATTTAAGAAACTTCAGTTGGTAAATTGATATTGAATATATCGATTTCACTTAAAATGAATTCACAATTTTCGCGGTCATGCGCTCGTTATAATAATTTCGCGCAAATACATTCGCGGTAGAAAATTCGCTATAAATGGTTCGCGATTAAAGTTTCGCTATAACGAGTTCGCGATCAAAGTTTCGCTATAATGTATTCGCTATAAAGTATTCGCGGTCATGGTTTCGCGGAAATAAATTCGCGATAATAAGTTCGCGATATTGTCTTCGCTATAAAAGTTTCGCGGAAAAAAATTCGCGGAATTGGTTTCGCGATATTGCCTTCGCTATAAAATTCCTTCGCGATAAACGACATTCGCGATAAAAGTTTCGCGAAAAAGTGTTTCGCGATAAAAGTTTCGCTGAATTGACCTGATACGCTTATTTCACAACTTCATTCATTTTAGATTATTTCTTATAATATTCCAATTAATTAGTGGTCTGTGATAACTCAACTCCAAATGTTATAGCATATGATTGTAGAAATTAGTAAAATCATAATAAATTTTTTTTTAAATTTATTATATTAAATTTCCAACATAATTATTTAAACATGATGTTCACGCTTAATTAATTGCTTCCACTTTTTTAAGCCTAATATGTTGTTAAATTATAATAAAATCTTTCTGTTTACCCCCTTTAGTTGTATATTTAATAACTAGTTGATAACCCATCAAGAATGACGGGAATAAAAAAATTATGAACTATTACAGGAAAAATTTTTTTGAGAACATTCAGTGAATTTTCTAAAATTTGGAGGTAAATTCTATTAAATAAGGTGATTGAAAGTATTTCTTTTTTCCATTATCTATATAAAAATAGCTAGTAGTAATTGAGATATCGATAATAGCCTGGATAACCTGATCAAACGCATGTCGCTGTAAAACATTTAGATTGGCTAACATTATAATTGCGACATCTGCTTCTATTATTGGGTCATATAAATTAGGTTGAGTGATAGGGTCAGGAGATGGAAGATTAAAATCGTTGCAATTGAACCCAGGACAATCTACACAGGTTAAAAGTATGGAGGATATTCCTGTGGTAGCAAAGGGTAAGTCATTTTTTTGTTGTCCTCTAAGATAGTGTAGTAGAGTATTATAAAGATATGTTGTCTTACCTGATCCACCAGGAGGATCTATATAGAAAAATCTGGTAGTAATTGAGGTATGGCAATAGCCTGGATAACCTGATCAAAAGCATGTCGCTGTAAAACATTAAAACTCCTTACATAAAGATTTTCTGAAAAATATACGTTCACTATCACAAAATATGGTAGTAAAATTTTTTTTTTATCTCAACCACAATATGGGAACTTTGCAAATAGTTTAAAATACCTATTTATCAATATCTTCCCATGCCAGAAAATTAACCTTCCTCACTAATCCTAAGTACTTATTATAAATTAGATTTAACAAATAAATTTAAATTATATTTAGCCAATTGAAAAATAAACATTAATCTCATATTACCACCCCAAAATATGCCAGTATAAAAATTTATCTCAAACAATATTTGAACTCTGGAAATGACATACAGTACCAATTTATCAATATCTACCTACATTTTTAAATATTTTGTATCTTAAGAATCTCAAATAAATAAATAAAGTTTGCTTAGTTAATAAAGAAAATAATTAAACATCTGTTTAATTACTGATTATTTTCTGATAACCAGAGGTGAACTCAAACATGATTTAAATCTTGTGCCAACCTGGTGGTGATTTATTCTGTAATAATATCTATAAAAATTAAACATCTTTTTAATTACTGTCTCCTATATTTTGGGGCCTTTGGCAGATGAACTATTATGTCCTGTTGTAATCATTTCGTTACGATTTTTTAAATTAAAACAAAAAATGGTTGATTTTAAAATTAAATAATATAAATAACTATAAACCAATAAAATAAGAGCTTAATAAGTCAATAAAAATAAAGATTAATAAGCCAATAAAAATAAAATTGCATAACAATAACATATATAAGAAAGATTATATTACAAATATAGAAGGTGGCTGAGTGGGAAGAACGTTTGCCTTTAAAACGTTAAGTCATGGGTTCGAATCCCGTTATGTACAAAAAATTTTCTTAAAATTTAACATTAGAGAGATATAGTCTCCATCGATTTATTTAACATTAAGAAGATAAAAAGTTGATAGGAAAAATAAAAATTAACATTAAGAAGATAGAAAAGTTGATAAGAAAAATAAAAATTACCATTAAGGATATACGAAAACGCATTTCTTGATTACGGTGATTATATATATAGATAACATGCATTTCATGTAAACAATGATAACATAAAAATTTAATTTTTTTTCATTATAAATTTACATACATTTTAAAATGACAATAAAGTTTTAGTCATTTCAATATTATTGCTAATTTTAGGTTTATGAATAAATTCCATAGGAAGATATATGCTTAATATCATAAACAATTAATAATTTTGAGTCAGCAATTATTCTCCTACTGGGCATAATTTGGAAATTATTCTATTATCAAATTTGATTTAAATAAAAAATCATGAATAATCTCAAGTCAACTTTTTAATATTCAATATTAATAAATAATTTTTGATTGCCTTTCTCATGTTTCCATAGTTATTTTCGCATTTAATGATATAATTTACTAAAATTGTTTTAATTTTGGTGCTTACCTTTATAATTCATTAGAAACAAATACATAAAATAAATAATTTAAAATAATATCAATCATATTCAAATTTTTCGTTATATCTAAATTTAATGTCCCATTGGAGGTTATATGGTTTATAATATGAGTTTTTGTTTTATTGTAGGTCCAAAAAAATCTTTTTTTGGTAAAAATAGCATTCAATCATCATAATATAAATAGAAAATAAACAAAATAATTATTATTTTTATTATCTCTATATATAACACTATTAAATTTAAACGTTCAATGTATTGCTGTTGTGACCGCTGCTTACTTAATATACTACAAATTTTCTTTATTTAACCAATAAAAAATATTATAATTTTTAAAACGAAAAAAATTAACTGTTAAAAAAAAATTAATTTAAAAAAATGAATTGATAATTTACAATTTCGCTTCCCTTTTATAGGGAAGCAATAATCATCACAAATAAATAATTAAAATTTAACAATCTAAAAATATCTTCTTTTACAATTATAAAGTACCTAATCATGCCTCAAATTAAAATTATAAGATAAAAATAGGTCCGTGAAGTTGGCCGAACGATTACAAGCACTAACGATGAATCATATGTCATTTTTTAGTGCTTGTTAGTGCTTCAATCCGAATAGTAGCCGAATTTAAGGGAAAAAAGTTGTAGGCAAAAATAAAAATTTGTGCCAACTTCACGCTTAAAAGTCGATTGGAAGCACTAACGTGAAACTTATATCATTCTTTATTGCTTTGTTAGTAGAGGTTAGTGCTTCAATCCATTTTGTAGCCGAATTTATGAATAAAAAGTTATTCACGAAAAAAGCAAAAATAAACAAATATTGGCGAAGTGCCAAAACAAAAACTAGAGTAGTACTTAACATCTGGTTTTCGCCATTATTTAGTGCTTAATTAATGTATTTAAATTCCATTATTAAATTAGTTAACCGCCATATGGAAAAAATGTTATTAGCTAAATACAAATTATGACGTCACGATTTAAGCGTGAAGTTGGCCGAACTTTTGGAAGCACTAACGATGAAACTTATATCATTCTTTAGTGCTTCGTTAGTAGAGGTTAGTGCTTCAATCAGTTCCGTAGCCGAATTTAAGAATAAAAAGTTATTTACGAAAAAAACAAAAATAAACAAATAATGGCGACGTGCCAAAAAAAAACTATAATAGTACTAAACATCCGGTTTTCGCCATTATTTAGTGCTTATTTAGTATATTTAAATTCCATAATTTATTTTATTAACCGTCATATGAAAAAATTGTAACACGCTAAAGAAATTTTTAGAGGTCAAATTTCGGCTAGAAAATTATGAAAGCACTAACGATGAAACTTATATCATTCTTTAGTGCTTCGTTAGTAGAGGTTAGTGCTTCAATCAGTTTTGTAGCCGAATTTAAGAATAAAAAGTTATTAGCAAAATAAAAACTATGACGTCACGATTTATGCATGAAGTTGGCCGAACTTTTGGAAGCACTAACGATGAAACTTATATCATTCTTTAGTGCTTCGTTAGTAGAGGTTAGTGCTTCAATCAGTTCCGTAGCCGAATTTAAGAATAAAAAGTTATTCACGAAAAAAACAAAAATAAACAAATAATGGCGACGTGCTAAACAAAACCTATAGGAGTACTAAACATCCGGTTTTCCCCATTATTTAGTGCTTAATTAGTGTATTTAAATTCTGTTATTGATTTACTTAACCGCTTTATAAAAAAAAAGTTATAAGCATAAAAACTATGACGTCACGATTTAGGCGTGAAGTTGGCCGAACTTTTGGAAGCACTAACGATGAAACTTATATCATTCTTTAGTGCTTCGTTAGAGGTTAGTGCTTCAATCAGTTCCGTAGCCGAATTTAAGAATAAAAAGTTATTCACGAAAAAAACAAAAATAAACAAATAATGGCGACGTGCCAAAACAAAAACTATAATAGTACTAAACATCCGGTTTTCGCCATTATTTAGTGCTTATTTAGTATATTTAAATTCCGTAATTTATTTTATTAACCGTCATATGAAAAAATTGTAACACGCTAAAGAAATTTTTAGAGGTCAAATTTCGGCTAGAAAATTATGAAAGCACTAACGATGAAACATATATCATTCTTTAGTGCTTCGTTAGTAGAGGTTAGTGCTTCAATCAGTTTTGTAGCCGAATTTAAGAATAAAAAGTTATTTGCGAAAAAAACAAATAATTTCGACGTGCCAAAACAAAAACTATAATAGTACTAAACATCCAGTTTTCGCCATTATTTAGTGCTTAATTAGTATATTTATAATCCGTAATTTATTTTGTTAACCGTTATGAAAAAATTGTAACACGCTAAAATAATTTTTAGAGGTCAAATTTCGGCTAGAAAATTATGAAAGCACTAACGATGAAACTTATATCATTCTTTAATGCTTCGTTAGTAAAGGTTAGTGCTTCAATCAGTTTTGTAGCCGAATTTAAGAATAAAAAGTTATAATCAAAATAAACAAAATACAAATTATTCCTTTTACAAATTTTTATTTTATTCGAAAAAATTTTAATATTTTTATCAAAAATTTCAGTTATATTTAGATCTCATTATTCATAATATAATTATGCAGGAATTCAGTTACCCTGATTCAATATAGCAGTGCCATATCAATACTTAATAGCAACAACCCAATAAAAAAATTTAGTTTACAAATCCCAAACCAATTAATAAAATATTTTTTTTTTTAAATTTAGAAAATATAAATTTAAAATTTTTTTTTTTTCAAATATAGTTGAATATTTTATTTTGTGTATATAATAATCTATAATGACAAGTAAAAACACAATACATATAATAATAATTATAACATACATAATGTTAATTTTGTGAGAAAATATTATATTTTAAAATTGTATTCTCGTTTTAGTTTTGAGTTTGAGTGTTCGGAAATTGGCATCTTTTATTTTTATATAAATAGAGAAAAGATAAAAATATATTTAAATTAATAGGTATAAATTTTTATTAACTTTAATTGATTGGTTGTCCCCGACAACCAAGTACCAAAAAATCATGCATATGATTATAAAAGTTTGTAAAATTGTACGTATGTACCGATTTAATATGGAAGCAGTGGCGTATCAAGGATTTTCCTATAGGGGGGGGGAAATTTTTCCTAATCTCCCTTAGCTGTACCTAGGCCAGCTTTCACCCGGCCTTCGGCCGGGTCATATGTTTAAGCTATTTTATTAAATGATTTATAATTGTTTTACCTTTTTATTTATAATTTAAAGCCAAATTAAGTTATTATTGTTAGATGAGAGTTTTTAATACCGACCTTATTTACCCCATTAACTAATCACATTCACTTCCCATATTTATTACACTTTTGATATAGATTTCGTATTTCAATTTTTTTAGAAAATTCACGAAATAAAAAAAAGAACACAAATAAATATTCTTAAATATAATTTAAATGGCATATTTTATTTACAATTTTTTAAATCGCATAAAAAAATAACATTAAAAATAACAAAAATAATTGCCCCTGAAAAGGTACCCTAACCATTTTTTATTCTATTACTAAAATAATTAACCACACATGTGATTAATTAATCTAATCTATTATAAATATTTTATAATTTTTTTACTGCCATTAAAATAATTTAAAAAAAATTTGTATTCAAAATTTTGTTAATTATTATATAATGTTTTTTATTCATTTAATGACCATCAAGCCAATCGACATTTAATAAAGAAATAATTTAAAATAATCTTCCGTAATTTTTATATATTTAGGATGGTAGGGAAGGTAACATCTTGCAAATAACGGGGATAAACAAATGGTGGGAAATCAGGGATAGCAATATCTTAAAAAATGATTAAGAAAAAAAAATACAAGGTTTACCTCGAGAAATAATTGTTAGAGAAATATTTTAAATTTTAATATGTAGCTTAATAATAGTTCTTTAATATGACATACAAAGTAAAAATCGAAATCCCCGCAAATTCTTAATGTTTTATCAAATAAATATGATATAAATTGAGAACTGCTTATCGATATTGGGCAAGCTTTGATCACACGCTTATTCCTTTTATTTTATTAATAATTTTTTTTAATTAACATTAATTTATAATAATCGACAATTCCAAAAATATTTTCAATATACAAACATGAAATTAATAATAACAAGGTTTAAAAAAAAATCATAATCATTACTTCTAATCCTTTCCCAAAGGATGATCGGAATTTTTATTTTCATCATCGCTCTGCCCTAGCATGAGCTCTTCCATTCTTTGGACTTCAGATGATGTCCTTGAATGAGCTTGCTGTCTTATCCCACTTGTCGAGGCTTTATCACCTGTTTCCGACAAAGGAATCCTGATTGTGTTAGCCACCGACTCTTTTGGTAATCCCGCGAGGGCACTAGTCGAAATGTACCTAATGTGTCCCGACTCTACAGTGCCCCGTTTATTCGTACCGGAGGTATTCATTTAGAACGAAATGCGGTATTTAGGCAACAAGAACGTACTCTTCCAACGTGCTTCTTGTGTGGTCGTCTGGGACATAAAATATTCAACTGTCGGGAAAATGGATCTTTGCCAAGAAGAAGATTTAGGAGAACCGATGAGTGATAATCGGTTGAACAATAGGTATGTTAGGAATCTCTTGCTGTGACATCCACATTTCTAACCAGGAGTCTGCTAGTGGGTTACCTAGATTCGACTGGTTTACCTACATCGAGGCATAAAATATTACTATAAAAATGTTTCCCGCTATTAGAATTTTTTTCACGATCCACCCCCCCCCTTTAAATCAAAATCTACTCTTAATAAAGTAGATTTATCCATCTTTCATTTTATACAAAAAAAATTAATTCTTTTCACACAAATTACTCTTAAACAAATTCTACTAGTATATATAAAAAAAATTAAATTAAACCTCATATTCTTTTTATAAAAAAAACTAATTTCTTTTAGAGATCTTCATGGGCCGGGCCGGCTTACAGTCCTAATTACATATTTTCTAGCGGGCCTGGGCCGGGCTTGGATTCTTTGGAATTTTTTGCAATAGGGCTTTGGCCGGGCTTGGGCCTAAATTTTAGGCCTATGAAGGTCTCTATTTCTTTTCACAACAATTTTTTTAATAAAAAAAAATTTTTTTTACTTGGATCATAGAGAAGGGTGTCTTGATATAGAAAGTGGTCATCATTTTAGTATAATTTTTTTAAATAATATATTTAACTTAGAATAAAATTTTATAGAAAAATTAAATTAAATAAAAATTAATTTTAAATGCACAAATTTTATTCTAAAGTCTAATTATTTTAAATACAAATCTTTAAGTTGTAAATTTTATAGAAAATAGAATTGAATGTGGTGTGTGCTTACGATTTATAGTTATGTTATAAGAAGCTGGCCTAGGTACAGCTAAGGGAGATTAGGAAAAATGGCCGCCAATATTTATAAAGCGATGAAAAAATATATAATAAATAAATATTTTATAATTTTAATGGTCGCCAATATATTTGAAGCGATGCAAACATCTTAAAAATCTATACGGTATTGATTCTACAATAGCAATATATCACTACGGTATTGAATCTATAATGATATCAATACGGTATTGAAGTTACAATGGGTATTGAAGTTACAATGGGTATTGAAGTTACAATGGGTATTGATTTCACAATCAATACACCGGCTCTGATGTAAACATATGCCAGGCTTATAATAATTTTTTCTAAAATATTCCATGGGTAATTACGATTATGTAGCACATACTTATTTTATCTTATATTTTGCCCGTCAAGATGATAGTGAAATAAGAATTTTCTTTTTTATTATTTGAATATATTTTTTATTGTGGACATAAATTAAAATTAATAACCATATACTTCATAGATAAATAATAAATTTTGAATAACCCCTGATGATGGATAAATCAAAAATTTTCTTATCTATCTTATGAGATGTGATTCAGAAATTTATATTTATTAAAATATTTGTTATACATAAATTAAAATTTTTAACTTGGTTTGTTTTTATTGATTTGGGTAGATTAAGATTTTGGTGAATAGTAGATTTTGGTAGTGTCTAATTTAAAAAAATTTATTTGTTAACATAAATTAAATTTTTAACTTCGTTTGTTTCTATTGATTTGGGTAGATTAAGATTCTGTTGAATGGTACATTTCGGTAATATGATTCGTAGAATCTAATTTAAATAAATTTATTTGTTAACATAAATTAAAATTTTTAACTTGGTTTATTTTGATTGATTTTGGTAGATTAAGATTCTGCTGAATGGTACATTTCGGTAATATATATCGTGGAATCTAATTTTAAAAAAATCTATTTGATAACATAAATTAAATTTTTTAACTTCGTTTGTTTTTATTGATTTGGGTAGATTAAGAGTCCGTTGAATGGCACATTTCGGCAATATGATCCGTGGAATCTAATTTAAATAAATTTATTTATTGTCATAAATTAAAATTTTTAACTTGATTTGTTTTTATTGATATAGGATCACTGAAAAAATTATACTTAGATATTGCACCAAAGGTATCTTGTGTAGGAATCTAAAAAAAATAATAAAATAGATTTTAATGGCCCACAGTAATGTTCAACTTGTTCTTGATTTTCAGTATCTTCAAGATGATTGGATGTTGAAGCAAATTGTTTATTTCCAGTATCTTCAAGATGGTTGGATGTTGTAGGAATAAGACTTTGCTCGTTCCTTTTCTGTCTCTTTCTAGCTTTCTCCTTATGTTGATTTATTATTAATAAAAATATAAGAATTACTCAATTTTATAAAAATAAGTTTAGTTTAAAATATTTATTATTGTGGACATAAAATAAAATTACTAAATATATACTTCATAAACATATTTATAAAAAATAATGGAAAATATTAGAATAGCCCCTCACCTAATAAATATATATTTCGGAATCACATCTTAAAAATATAAAATTTACTCTTGTTGAAGCAATAATGCCTTTAGATTTTGGTAGTATGAAACGTTCCAGTGTTTGGTTTTGTTGAATGGTATCTTGTGTAGGAATCTAAAAAAAATAATAAAATAGTATTTATAAAAATTTTAACTTACATTGCCTATGAGATAACCTTAAAAAACTTATTTAATATTATATGTATTTATTATGTAAGTTTGTATTTTGTGCAGGAATCTAAAAAAATAGCATTTATAAAAATTTTAAATTACATTGCCTATGAGATAACCTTAAAAAACTTATTTAATATATGTATTTATTATGTAAGTTTGTTTTTTGTACAGGAATCTAAAAAATAGTATTTATAAAAATTTTAACTTACATTGCCTATGAGATAACCTTAAAAAACTTATTTAATATTATATGTATTTATTATGTAAGTTTGTTTTTTGTACAGGAATCTAAAAAATAGTATTTATAAAAATTTTAACTTCCCTAAATCTGCCACTTAACGTGGGTAAAATAGAATAGATAAATGAATTTTCAAATATAAAATAAGATGCTCAGATAAAACGTAAGTATATGTAATGTTCAATTTGTTCTTGATTCAGTATCTTCAAGATTAAGATGTGTAAATTGAAAGTATATGGTTTTGCTCGCTGTGGTGTCTATTAAAAAATATAATTATTTACTGATGATTGAAGGTTTTGCTCGATGTTGTGTCTGTTAAAAAAAATATCAATTATTGTAATTATTATATTATTATATGTTTTGTAATTGTTTTTTGTATTGAAATTCTTTTTTTGAAAATGGCGGTTCGATTTGGTTTATGAATGCGTGTTTGATATGTTTAAGCTATGATGATTTTTATTGAATATATATATTATAGATTTGAATTCCTTAGCTCTTGTAGGATTATCTGCAAACATTTTTTTCATACTAATGTTCCTTCCTGCCTATTGCCTCAAAATACTTCTGAAATGCTTTCCATGATTTATAGGAGATTAAATCCATTTTGCTAATATGATCTAAATTGGCTAAAAATTGCTATGATAGATAGATAGATAAATTATAGATATATAGAAAGAACAATATATTTGACATCAATTAAGACAAAATAATTGACTATATAATGTCACAGTTGTGACTGTGACTGCTATAATCATTTTGATTGGACAAATAATATTTAAAAGAAAACTATTGGCTAAATTTGATTGACATTTTTTGAGGATTATATATATAGATTCGGCTACGGAACTGATTGAAGCACTAACCTCTACTAACGAAGCACTAAAGAATGATATAAGTTTCATCGTTAGTGCTTCCAAAAGTTCGGCCAACTTCTGGCCTAAATCGTGACGTCATAGTTTTTATTTAGCTTATAACTTTTTTTTTATAAAGCGGTTAAGTAAATTAATAACGGAATTTAAATACACTAATTAAGCACTAAATAATAGCGAAAACCGGATGTTTAGTACTCCTATAGTTTTTGTTTTGACACGTCGCCATTATTTGTTTATTTTTGTTTTTTTCGTGAATAACTTTTTATTCTTAAATTCGGCTACAGAACTGATTAAAGCACTAACCTCTACTAACGAAGCACTAAAGAATGATATAAGTTTCATCGTTAGTGCTTCCAAAAGTTCGGCCAACTTCAAGCCTAAATCGTGACGTCATAGTTTTTATTTTGCTAATAACTTTTTATTCTTAAATTCGGCTACAAAACTGATTGAAGCACTAACCTCTACTAACGAAGCACTAAAGAATGATATAAGTTTCATCGTTAGTGCTTTCATAATTTTCTAGCCGAAATTTGACCTCTAAAAATTTCTTTAGCGTGTTACAATTTTTTCATATGACGGTTAATAAAATAAATTACGGAATTTAAATATACTAAATAATGGCGAAAACCGGATGTTTAGTACTATTATAGTTTTTGTTTTGGCACGTCGCCATTATTTGTTTATTTTTGTTTTTTTCGTGAATAACTTTTTATTCTTAAATTCGGCTACGGAACTGATTGAAGCACTAACCTCTACTAACGAAGCACTAAAGAATAATATAAGTTTCATCGTTAGTGCTTCCAAAAGTTCGCCCAACTTCACGCTTATCGTGACGTCATAATTTTTATTTAGCTATTAACTTTTTTTCCATATGGCGGTTAACTAAATTAATAATGGAATTTAAATACATTAATTAAGCACTAAATAATGGTACAAACCGGATGTTAAGTACTACTCTAGTTTTTGTTTTGGCACTTCGCCAATATTTGTTTTTTTGTGAATAACTTTTTATTCATAAATTCGGCTACAAAATGGATTGAAGCACTAACCTCTACTAACGAAGCACTAAAGAATGATATAAGTTTCATCGTTAGTGCTTCCAATCGACTTTTAAGCGTGAAGTTGGCACAAATTTTTATTTTTGCCTATAACTTTTTTTCCTTAAATTCGGCTACTATACGGATTGAAGCACTAACGAAGCACTAAAAATGACATATGATTCATCGTTAGTGCTTCCAATCGTTCGGCCAACTTCACGGAGCTGATAAAAATTCATTTTTAGAAATTATAAATTATCCCATCATCATAATGACTTTACAATAATTAACTTTTATGAATCTAAAAATAAAATGTTAACGCGATTAAACTAAAACATAAAATTATAAAAATAACAATGACTCACCAATTTAAATAAAACATAAAATTATAAAAATAAAAATGACTCATCAAACGCAATACATACTGACTTTACCAAAAATCAAATTTTACAAATCAAAGTCTCCCAATTATGACACAATGGTTATGGATTTATTAGACCTTCTATATTCCTTATTTTTTATAAAATTTTATTATTAATTGATCTTTGTAATATAGATTAAATATTACTTCTAAACGTTGATTAAATGACATTTTCTAAAGATTCATTTATGTATAGTGAATTCCATATCAAATCAACCAAAAAATATATTTTCAACCCGACCCCCCTCCGATTTTTTAAAAATTTTGTACATTGGTTGTATATACAATCACTTAGAAAAAAATGAAATTTTACTTCCTTATAATCCTTATAGAGGTTAAAATTGGTACATTTTGACAAAATGCACTTCAATAACTTTCAAATCTCTCAAAAAAAAGTTAAAGCAATAATTTAAATTTTATTATATAGCTTGATAATGGATCTTGAAATTTTTTTTTTTGGGGGGGGGGGGGGGTTATGAAGTATAATGGTTTGTTCAACATTTTAGTTAATTTCTCTTGAAATTAGCTTAAATCAAAAATAAAAGAGACAATTTATTATTTGATGCGAATTCAATAGATTATATATCTTTTCTTAACATGCTGACAAAGCCCGCCAACTAATTTATAGATTATTTAGATAGCTTCACAAATCACAACAATCCTTATTTCAAAATTCATTAAAATCCAATTTAAGTGCTGACGAATTCTTATTTATTACTAACCCTTAAGAAAATCATGCATTTGTAGTGCAGGGTAGAGAAGTGCACGAACTGTCCGAAGACGACCCGAGCTCGAGACTCGGGTTGTCTTCGGACATTAAAAATATTTTTCGGGCTCGGGTCGGATTGTAAGAGCTGCCCGACCCGACTCAAAAAATATATAAATATCCTAAATTATCATTATAATTCATAATGTCATTTATAAAACCATATCATATTTTATTTATTACATTTTATTCTAAAAATATCAATCAGAATAACATGTCATTTTCAATTATGATTTTATAATTTACATAACAACCATATACCAATTTTATGTGATTATATTTTAGTATATTGCATTGCATAGTTAACAATATTATTATATACTTAACTTTCATCATATTCTATCAAGTTAAATAAAATATATTTTACTAATATCTATTTAATTAAATAGCCTCATATTTTCATATTAAAAAATTTATTCCAATGGATGCCAAATTAAAAAAAATTGGTGAAAAGATTAAGAGCAATGAATATGAAGTAAGGGAAATTGCCAATGGCAAATTTGCAGTCTGGAAAACGTTTTGATTTATATATGATGAAAACAAAGAAAAACTTAATTATATAAGTTGAAATTTTTGCAAAAATATGCTTATTCTATAACAACATACATAAAATATAAGATATTATGAAATTATTTTAGGCATAAATCAACTAAAAAGGCATAAATACATATTTATAGAGAGTAAAAGGACTTTAAGCGTTTTTGATACTGATCCCAAAAAACTCAAAAATTATGCTAAATTAAAAAAAGAGTTGAAAGGTGCTAACCATATTTTGTGGACGTGATTTGAGATCATTTGATGCAATTCACGGGGAAGGCTTTGTTGATTGTTGCCAATATTTTGCCAAAATTGGCTCAATATATGGAAATATAGATGTTAAAAGCATTATTCCAAATCTCACGACTACTGATGGTATACGCAATAAATTATTTCCGAAATTAAATGCATATATGAAATATGGTCGATGTGCTGATAACAAATATATGAAAATATGATTATTTATATATTTTAGATTCGATTGTATTTTAACTTATTTATAATATTTTTTACAAATTAAATAAAATGCAACTTAATATATATCTTGATTAGATTATGGCCGTCAAATAAACTTTTATTTAAGGTGGCGATGAATATGGTTATTATAATATTCAAACTCAAATTGTATAATTTTATTCGGGCTCAGGTTGGACTAAAAAATGTGTGCTCGGGTAAGGCTCGGACAATAACGTTTTTTAAATTCGGGCTTGGGTCGGGCTGCTAAAAATTACTTTGCAGACCTCTAGTGCAGGGTCATCCTAAGGATTCCTATGGGCCAATAGCCAGGCCACTACTTATCTTGAATGGTTTATTATTGTTAAGACAGCTTGATTAAACAAGTAAATTGTATCGTTTTATCAGATTGTTTGAAGGATAGCGCATCTGCATTTTATTTATCTCAAGCAAAATTCATCTTATCTTTAAAGAAAGATCTGGCAGAGTAACAAAAATTCATTATTTTTTTCTGATGGGGCAGTTACCCAATATAAAAATAAAAAAGGTTCATTACCTTCTATAAACATGAAAATGATTTTGGGATAAAATCAAAGTTGGATTTATTTGCAACCGCACCTGGGAAAAGTCCCTGCGACAGTTTTAGGAGCGTTACTAAATGGTTAACAGCTCATAAGCTTTCAACGTTCATATGATCATATATAAGAAATGATATTACAGATAAATTATACACATATGAGCAATGATGAATATCTAAATTTGAAAAATCATCTTGAAAACATGTTTTGACAGCAAAACAAATTTCTGAAACACAAAATTTTTATACTTTTATTAGAAAATTAGCTGGTAGCCCTTCAAGAATGACTGGAAATCAGAATTTTCTCCTATGATGGATGAATCAGAAATTTTCCTATCTTATGAGATGTGATTCAGAAATTTATATTTATTTAGTTAGAGGTTATCTAAAATTTTGTTTATGAAGTATATATTTAGTAATTTTAATTTATGTGTACAATAAAAAATCTTAACTTAATTTTTATTCAATTCTATTTATAATTTAAAAAATACATTTGCTAGATGAGTTTTGCATAACTTATTTTCTATTTAACTTTGTCCTACAAAACTCTTCTAGCAAAAATAATTCAACCATCATCATATAAAGGTGGACCAGTCCATGTTTGATAGAAAATATCCAAACCCAAGCCCATCCTAAGTTTCAAAAAATTTGCCCAAGCCCTTATTTAAAATTTAATTTATTGTTTTAAATGAAAATAAACAATATTTCAGTGTATTTAGGCCATCACTTTGTTTGCAATACTGAAATTTATTATTATTAGAAGAAGAAAAAATATTTTTAAGTTAGTAACAGTTTAATAAGCTAAATTTAAATAAAAAATTTTTAGGCCGAAGGCCATTAAATTTCAAAAACCCAGACCTGACCCAGGCGCGTATATATTATACCTGGCACCCCATGGGTCGCAAGTCGCCTCATGAAGATCTAATTGAAATGTTAAACCTTTTTAAATCTTTAAAATATTTGATAACAGAAAGAAATTTTTTTAAAAAGATCCATTAAAAGTAAAAGCAATATTTGAAACAAATGTTAAAATGGACAAAAAAATTTAAATAGATGCAATGAAAGATAATTCATTAAATGTATAAAGACATAGCATTTTATATTTTGCTCTTTAATCAAATCTTCTAAATTGGAATGTTTCCAATGGATAGAAATTATCAACGCGTTAACGAAGTTCGTTTTTTTTGAAAAAAATGATGAACGGCGTTCCTTTTATTTTTGACGAACTTTGAACGTGGACGCGTTCTTTTTTTTTGACGAACGTGTTCGAATTTAACGTTCGTTCAATATTAAAAACACTTTTTATTTTTATTTATTTGAAAAATTTAATATTTATCCGAATTTTTTAAGAAATAAGTCCTGTATTTTTTAATCAGCTGTTTTTCCTTTTCATATTTCAGTTTTTTTATAAAAGCTAAATTCTATTAAATTAAATTTTCCTTTACTATAACTTTTTTTCAAATCTTTAATCTAAACAAAATAAAATTCTTTCTAACGTCACCTGGATCTTTATAAAATTTTCTTGGATTCAAGTTAGTATAACTAAATGAAGAACAAATTCACAGGCAAGTTACAAATTGGGTTCCTTAATATAAATGAAAAACAAACTAACGGATCTCTTGAGGTTAGAAGTGGTGAAAGTAGACCTTAATCAAGAAACTCGCTGTCCAGGAACACTGCAAACTTTAAGTGTTATAAAATATTTTACTCGGATAGCACTTCCAAAATCTGGTCTGGTATAGCATTCCTAAAATAAACGAATATATAAATTAATCATCAAATTCGTACCCATATATGAAAGATATGGTCTTCTCTCTTTAAACATAAATTTTAGGCCCACAATAATAGCAAATTTCTATGCCCCACCAATTAGAAATGAAAAATTAGGCTTCATCGACATAATGATAAATACGATCCACTCCCTAGTGCAGATATAATATAATTGTTCGAGGCGATCTAAACCTGAAAATTAGTAAAGAAGCAGAATATGTAAACAGTAATGTCACCTGGAATGCTGCTACCATACAACAATCGAATAACTAGGATAGCAAGAAACTATTGATTTCTGCAGAAACAAGAACTTTAAAATCGAAAATACCTTTTTTTGCCACCTAGAAATAAACATACACCTTCGTGAGTCAGCAGAAATCCAAAATTGATTTCTTCATCTCTAATATTCACCAATGGTTTACAGAATTAGACAAAACTCGACTGAATCTAGTAAAATTCATTTGAAAACAACTTTATACATAAACTCATTAAATTACAAACGCTGGAAGATGTAATAATTTTTGATCAAGTATTAAATAAAAAAAAAGGTACTTCTTAAACATAACTATGCACGGAAATGTAGAAGTATGCTGGAAACTATTTAAAAATGATCTTGCAGAATCATACGATGATTTGTCAAATGTAAGTCTTTTTTAGGAAAGAATGAATGTTTAGTGAGACATTAGAAAAAATAAATCAACTAAAAATGAAGAATGGCTCGAATAACGACTTTGAACATACAGAGATTATTGCGGAGTGATAGACGGATTTACTTATCAAAAAAAGTGATATCGATAAAGATATGAAAGAAAATAGGATTTATGACGCCTATAAAAAATTAAAATATTTCTGTAAACCTCGCAGTTTTAGAAAACCCCCCTCTATAATTTTAGAAAACGGAAAAGCAATCATTAACCAGGACAAAAAAATGGCATTATGGATTAATTATTATATGATGGTCTTCGACTCGCGGAAAGCAACTCTACCAACAAACATAAATACAAACCTCGTACCATTCCCGTCTGGTTTCTCCATAAATAAAATATCAAATGTGAAAAAACTACGAAAAAACAAAGCTCAACTGGATAATATCACAGCTAAATACCTAAAATCGCACCTATGAAATTATCTTCCTACCTCCTAGCCCTCTTCAATAAAATATGGGAGAACGGAAATACTCTAGTCGAATGGAACAAATCCTTCCTTTGTAATTTTCCTAAAACAAAGACCCACAAAAATTTAGGTTCTTAAAAAATAAAATCATATCATCCACACTTCATCTTTTCCCCAAATACATATGCGCGTACAGACCAAACAAAAACATACTTGAGCCAATAAAATAACTTCACTTTCAGTAGAGCTTTTGATAATGTTAACATGAAGCTATATGCGAAACGCTGTCAGAGTGTGGTATGTAGAGCGCATTTTTAGTATAGCTAATGCCGTATTAACTGTCAAGCGTTCTCGCTCTATCAGATGAAAATTTTGAAAAACAGTTATTAAAAATTAATAAGAATTTTTTATAAATAAAATTATCTTTTTATTCGCTATATTATATTGCATTTATAATTATATTATGAAAATAAAACTATATTATTTTTTAACATGGCTAATATATTGTGTTTAAAAATATAAGACATTTATTTTTCTTAATTTAATTTTAAAAAAAATTTGAACGAACGTCAACGCGTTCCTTTTTTTTGAAGGTGAACGTGAAGACGTTCTATTTTTATCAATTAACGTTGAACGCTAACCCGTTCGATTTTTAAAAAAATGTTTACAACACTAAAAATTAAAAATATTCACAAGTAGTCAGATTTGGAAAAGTCTAAAAATTAAAATGTTTCTTTAATGAGTCAAAGTTGTTTCATCAATTTTGCAACTTTAAATTGTTACTTATAAAATCTGATGTTGAATATGCAAATATGCTCTTCACCAAAAATTGATCTGATTTCACTTATATTCCAATCATTAAATAATATAGTGAACTGCTATTATAGCAAGCTTCATTTTTTTTCTATATCAGCTCATAATGCCAAAGTTAAAAGAATCTTGTCTTTAATCAATAGTCAAATGAAAGGAATAGATTATCCGTATTCATTCTGCCTTCTATAAATTTTTAGAGAAAAGGCCAAATATATTATGAAAAATATGGAATAAAATAAATATGATTATATGAATTTTATCTAATAGAGAAATAAATGGATTTATCAATTCTTTTAACAATTTTTTTACATCCAGACGTGATGGTTTTTATCCTACTCACTTATAATTTCGTATAAAATCTTAAATTTCTTTGAAGCCAATTTAAAAAGACACATTTTTAATAACAAAACCAAAATCTGCTTCCATGATAAAAATTACATTGATTTACGGAGTTGCAAAATTACAGACCTATGATATTTCATAAAAGTGATAATATATAAAGCATGGTTTTTAATTTAACAACTTCCTAGAATTATAAATATGTTTATTTTCTAATTTGTCCATCAATAAAATGGGAATTTTTTATTCATCCATCAACAAAATAAGGAGAAAATTCTAATTCTTTGTTAATATTGATGATCTATTAGCTAGTAATCATATAAATGCAAATGTTTACTTATGCATAAAAATTACCTTATTAAATATAAATTCAAATATTTATTAGATTGTGGGATTGGATTCTTCCTAAGGGTTTTCAAAATAGAAGGCACAAAGCACTCTTTGGTAAATTGTTCTCCAGAGTTTTGAATTAGTTTGCATCTTCTCATGACATGGATTCATTCTTCAATAAGATCTTTATTATAAGTTAATATATTGATAATTTAAACATTGATACTGTGAAATCTAAATCCTAACCATTTGCATGATGATTTTATTGGACGAATAATTTTTAAAAGAATACTATTGGCTAAATTTGATTTATGTTGTGACATATTATAAATAAAATGAAAGTCAAAACTTATTCAGGTTTTTCGGGCGATTTAATATATGATATATTTTAACATTTTTATATATTATAAATTTTTGATTTTATAGAATTATTTAGTCAAATAAAGTTATAAATATGTTTAGAATATTTTGTCACGTAATTTCGAGAGAAAATTAACCAAAGTGTTAAATAAACCATATTTTCCCACCTCTCAAATATTATTTTTTAAATAATAAAGTAAGGGCCTTTTATTTAGACACAATTTTTAAATAAAAATTATTACGTAACTATTCATTAAATTTAAGATGATTTTTATGTTAAATTTGATCAATTTTAGCCATATAAAGGGTCATAACTCTTAGACCCACGTTCATCCCAGTCTAGGATTTTCTACAAATATAAAGGAGCCCGGTATAGTTCAGTGTTGTCTACTAAATTTTTTAAAAAAATTGAAGGTCGTATTATTTCTAAAAAATCGTTTTTACTCCTTATATATTTAATAAAATGGCCGGAAATTGAAAAAAAAATTTTTTTTTTATCTAAAAGTAGAATCTTTGTACGTAATTTTGATATTAAATTTGTTATTTACAATTAGATAGTTTCTAAGATATGCTTAATTGAATGAAGGCAGATAATGGTAAAAATACGTCATTTTTGCCACTTTGAACCTAATATCTCCAAAAATATAAATGTTACGAGGCTAAAATTTTGGCTATTTCTTAACTACACTAACCTTTCTTTGCTTACTAAATTTTAAAAAAATCTAAGGGGGTCGGCCGAATCATGGTTGATTTGTCATGGAATGACCCATTTATTTGTCATATTAAAGATCCATTATTAAGCTATATGATAAAATTTAAATTATTGCTCTAACATATTATAATTTTTAGATATTTGGAAGTTAATGAAGTGCATTTTGTTAGAAATGAAAAATGTACCATTTTTCGCTCTTTAAACCCCATTTCTTTGCGAGTTAGTGGTGTAAGAAAGTAAAATTTCATTTTTTTTAGTTATAGTATATATTACCAATATACAAAATTTAAAAAAATTCTGATGGGGTCGCGTTGAAACCTTAGTTAATTTGATATGAATTCACATATATAAATAGTTTATATAATCATTTTATTATTTTTCCCCCTTTCGTTTAATATTAAAATTAAATTAACTGGAATATATTCATAGACTACTCAACGATTATCATATCATATCAAGCAAGTTAGTCATAGACCTGCCCAAGGTGAGCGAACGAGAATTACACGGAGACCTGCCCTCCATATAATTATGCCAATTTTTTTTCTCAAGGGTACCAACAAACCTTGTTACTCAGATGTTTTATCATAATGAGTTGAACTAAGCCCTATCCAATTATAGTATTAGAGTATAGTATAGTTATGAGTATATAGGAGAAAAGATAAGAAGGAAAAGAGAGAAAAAAAGAAAACTATTTCTTACAAATACAAATGTTTTTATTTAATTGTTAGGGTTTCTGTTTAAATATTGAGAGATTTATAAATTTTGTACATATTATGTAATCAGTCAAGCATTACAAAAAAACCTGGTTAATTGTTTAAGTGTTATAAGTATTTAAAAATTATTTAGTAATTATCCTATATTGAGAAATTTTATAAACTTAGTACATATTATGTAATCGGTCTAAGAATGTTATGAAAAACCTAGTTAATTTTTGTTTAAGTGTTGTAAGATAATTAGTATTTAAAAATTATAACATTATTTTCCTATAACTGTACATGGCATATTAGTTATCTTACTTAGTACTGAAGTCCTATAAATAGTATGATGGGATATCTAACTTTATATTAAATTTCACTATATAATTGGAACCTTTCTTTATTTAGGCCTATATGGATCTCTTGATCTACCTCTATATGAGTCTGTCCTAGTCATGATTAATTATGCTTTTACGCAACGAATGAATTTTTAGATAACCTTTTTATACATTATTACTTTATAAGAATAAAATTGGGACTGGATAATATCTATTTTGAATTAACCACTATAGAGTATCTTATTTCATTACTTAAAAATAACTTCCCCTCAATCAGTTCTCATTTATAAAAAAGCAATATCAATTTCTTAAAGTAACTTCTTTCAACAGTCATTAATTATATAAAAGCTGGATATCATTTATTAAATATTAACAGTTAAAGAATATTGGAGGCTTTCTTAAAATATCTTAAAAATATTATACTAGATACTGGCGATCGATATAGAATTAAAGATCTTCCTTCTTTTTAAAAAAATAAATGGTTATATAATTACCCTTCTAAAAGAAAGTTTTCCTATCAGAAGAAGCTCGGTTAATGAATTCCCAGGATATGCCTATCTCCGCTAATGATCGAGTTATCTTGCCGAACCAACTATTTTTATAGGTTAGGAAGGATTTGAGGGTCAACGGGGATATTTTAAAGAGTGTTTGATATATTAGATTGTTAGGAGCTTGTCTAAGCATGTCCTACTAGTACTATTTTCCTGTATTCTATCATTCTATAATTGGAATTGTGTCGCATCTGGACCATAGAATATAGTTAGTTGTATTACCAGGGAAGAAGGTTATGGTTATATATCTAAGACATTTATTAACAAAAGTTTGCATCTTTTTATTTTCCTGTTTTGTGTCGCTACAATTTCAATACCATAATGTAAGGAAGAGAGTATTAGCTTTGAATAGTCGGATTTTTAATGGAATTGATATTTGGCTTGAAGACCATATTTTCATTAAGGACCTATATTTTATTCTAGCTCTATTTAATTTTACTATTAAATCTTGTTTGGTATTTCCTTTTCTGTCTAATATTACTTCTAAATATTTTAAATGTTGTACTTCTCGACTTCCCTTGTATCATTATATTCACTTGCAGAGGAGTGAATTGAGGTTATCATCTTAGTTTTATTAATGTTTATTTCTAACCCAAAGAATTCAGCTTCACCGATAATATTATCCATTAAGAATTGAAGGTGTAATAATGATTCTCCCACCAGACAAAGATCATCTGCAAATGCAAGAATATTAAGCTTCCCGGTCTAGGCCTTATACCCAGGCTGGGCCTGCAGGTCTCTGATATATATAATTATAATACATGATATCCATGCTTGACTATTCGATTGCTCTCATTTAAAATATAATGTATTTAAACTAACTCAAATTTTTTATTTAAATATTAATATAATTTTATTATTTTGACAAAAAAGTGAGAATAGTCTTATAGAATTTTATGAATCAATTTTTCTTTTATTTTGTATACAATAAATACCACAGAATATATGAAAACATTGAAAAACCATGTGGTTCAGCAGGGTCACCATATATACCTTCGTGGCCTTTATATCAATCATTATCATTTTTAAATAGATCATTCATACCACGCTCTCAAATATCTAATCTCGATAATTTTATTATTATCCCAACACCAGATATAGTTACTATAGATGAACCTAGCGAATTAGCAAATAATGAGAATTTACCATCAAATTCATTATCTCAAAATGAAAAAAAAATTAAAGAGGTATTATTTTAGAAAATAATCAATATTGAGGAATGAAAAACAGATCCTCAGCTTTTGCAAGATATATAGATGAGTAACTATCAATGCTACCATTACATCACAAAGATAAAGTTAAGATGAATCTTACATATGATCTTTATGTACAAAAGTCAATTAAATAAAATATATATTTTATTTTAAATATATACTCAATTGTAAATAAATTTATTTTAAATATATTTTCCATGGTAAACATATTATAAAATATTTTCAATGGTAGATATAAAAATATTATATTGTAACTAGAGATCTGCAGGGCTGGACCTAATATTTTTTAAGAAAATTCGGGCCGGGTTGGGTCGGGCCTTAGAATTTTTTAAAATATATCTAACTATCAATTTTATGTTGAACTTTTTATGTAAAATAAAAATATGTGATTTTTTTTATAGAAAGTAGACGTCAAGTAACATAACGTTTATTTTGAGTAATTATAAAAATAAATTTTTATATTTAAATAAATTCGGATCGGGCCGGGCCGCCAAATTTTTTTAAAAAAATTTCGGGCCGGGCTGGGCAAAACTTTATAAAAAAATTCGGTCCGGGCTTGAAAAATTAGGCCCGATGCAGATTCACTATTAATAAAAAATGATTATTATAAGTAAGCAATCAATTTTTTAAAAAAATACTGATATATTTTTAATATAAAAATAGTTCAAAATTTTATTTTTTTGCCATGACTAAATATCAATATTATTAAAATAATTGCAAAACTAATTCATATGTCTTTGTTTTGATAGTTGTATTTTTAATACTTAGCTGATTCCATATTTGAGTCCTGAATTCATAGGTTCACAAATGGATATATTTATATTTTCTTTGTCTAAAATAATATTTATATAACACAACAGGATTTTATTATGTCTTCAAATACAAGCACACTAACTTCAACTTCATTAAATAAAAATCTCCATTTACTAGTTATTAGCCCAAACATACACTCAACCATTCTCCTTTCAATAGTTCAAATATATGGCTTCTCAAAATTATTTTTAGAGGCTAGGCCCCATCGTCTAAAATAACATGTGGCACTGTAATATTTAAATTTACGTGGGGTTTACCATTTTCGATTTTTTTGATAAAAGAGAGTTGGTAACGATTTCGCCATCACTTTGGCTTCCATAACTGCCAAGATCTCACTAGTGCTTGAAGTATTACCGAAAGCTCATGCTTGTAATTGAAAAATTATGTCCCTGAATTTCAGGGACCCCGTTATTTATAACGGTTCAGTATGTAAAAATTATAATGGTTACGTTCTGGTTACGGTTCTTAAGAATAAATTTATAAGGGTTCGGTTCGGTTCAGCTAATTATAAAGGTTCATTCCAGTTAGAAATTTTTTTTTATTGAAGCAACACTATCATATAATGATTTTAATTATAAATTTATTAAAAATTTTGCCATCACTAATTTATTTTTTATTATAAACATATATAAATTATATATAAAAAAAATATATGATTCAAAATAACTCATTTTTAAATATATTATTTGAACGTATAAGTATATGTTTTCTAATATAAATGGATTCATATTTGTTCGTTGAGGCGATAACACAAATTTTAGCCCCGTAAAGGCCCTTTCTACGGAAACTTGGATTGCTGGAACTGCCAGTGTTATAAGAGCAAGTTTATGCAATTCTGGATATTCAAATTTTTTCGATTCCAAAAATATAAAAACTGATGATTTTTTGTCGATCCTTTCAACACCTTCAAACGATTCAATAATATTTCTAATATTATGTTCTTTGTGTGCATTTGAACTAGCTTTTTTAAATTCCGACTCACGGGCTATAAGTAGCTTTTCTAATTCATCTCTGTTTTATGATCTTTGGAGCTAGAGGTAGCTTGCAATATATCCATTTCTAGGCTATCATCATTTTCCAAAGCCTATATATTTTAAATTAAAAATAACCTCACGGGCTATCAGTAGCTTTTCAAATTCATCATCTGTTTTATGATCTTTGGAGCTAGAGGTAGCTTGCAATATATCCATTTATAGGCTATCATCATTTTCCAAGGCCTATATATTTTAAATTAAAAATAACCTCACGGGCTATCAGTATCTTTTCTAATTCATCATCTGTTTTATGATCTTTGGAGCTAGAGGTAGATTGCAATATATCCATTTTGCATGTTGCATAATATATTATTAAAAAAGATTCACTTAATATTATATTGTATTTTTATATACGAAGCCTTTAGCCACAATTGATTGACCATAAATTAATTTACGATAGATATATATATTGAGATTTTGTGAAAACGAATTTAATTGTATCACTTGTTTTTTTTGTTGTTTGTTTTTTTTTGGAGGAGGTGCATGTTGCATAATATATTATTAAAAAAGATTCACTTAATATTATATTGTATTTTTATATACGAAGCCTTTAGCCACAATTGATTGCCCATAAATTTTACGATAAATATATATATTGAGATTTTGTGAAAACGAATTTAATTGTATCACTTGTTTTTTTTCTTATATTCGATTCTATTTTTATATAATAAATTATTCTGGATTAATACTTTCAAATAAAGACGATATATTTAAATTATTCTAAATTGAACATTTTTCATGTTGCATAATATATTATTAAAAAAGATTCACTTAATATTATATTGTATTTTTATATACGAAGCCTTTAGCCACAATTGATTGACCATAAATTGATTTACGATCGATATATATATTGAGATTTTGTGAAAACGAATTTAATTGTATCACTTGTTTTTTTAAAATTGTTGTTGTTGTTGTTATCGTTGTAGTTGTTGTTTTTGTTGTTGTTGTTGTAGGTCCTACCATTATGCTTGTTTTCATTCCATGTCATATAGAATTGTGCACCATATCTGTCATCTTTTCTCCATATATCTTTTTCAATGAAGGACTTTTTATTATTAAACTCCAATGATTGACATTTGACAACAATCTCCTCAATTATAATCAAGTCTGTCGTGTTCTCTTCTATCAATCTTGTTTTTAATCTCTCATTGTGACAATTAATAATGAATTGAACTGCTATCAATTCTGAATTAAGGCCAGATCCGCACACCTTCAGCCTATCCAGATATTCTCTGCATGACTCTAATCTATCTAAGTTTAGTACTAAAAACTTCCATTATACGAGTAATTTTGTTTTTTTCAACCTTTTTTGTATTAAATCCTTCATTTGTTCATAAGATAAATTATCAATCGAATCCATTATACTCACCGCCAAATCTTTATTAATTGTCTCGAACAGTTTAAATTTCTTAGTAGGTTCATCAGTTATGTTTTCGGCAATAAATTTTAGGTCAAGGGTTTTGAGTAAGACTTTTATGTTATTATTACTATCCTCCATTATATTGAACAAGAGAGAAAAATGTTCATTTTAGAATAATTTAAATATATCGTCTTTATTTGAAAGTATTAATCCAGAATAATTTATTATATAAAAATAGAATTGAATATAAGAAAAAAAACAAGTGATACAATTAAATTCGTTTTCACAAATCTCAATATATATATCTATCGTAAATCAATTTATGGTCAATCAATTGTGGCTAAAGGCTTCGTATATAAAAATACAATATAATATTAGGTGAATCTTTTTTAACAATATATTATGCAACACATTTCTAGGCTATCATCATTTTCCAAGGCCTATATATTTTAAATGAAAAATAACTTTTAAAATAAATCCGGACAATAATCAAAATAAGGCTAAATAAAATATGTGGACCTGAATTGCTTTCCATGTTTTATTTAAATTATCTTTGGCAGTCAATTTTCCATCTTCTGTCAGCAATATCTGATAACGTGGGTCCATATATAAGGCTGCACAAAAGGCATCATTTCTAATATTCGCCTCTCTTGCCTTGATACATGTTGAAAGGTGCTGAGAAAAAGGTGTTTGTACCTTTTGTGTTTCTATTAGACAATTTAGCCAAGCAGCATAAAAATCGCCCAATGTTAATCGTTCATTTGAAGAATTTTTGTCAATATAAAAGAAGGCTTCATAGCTTTCATAATATTTTTAATTATATCCCACTCATCTTCACAAAGATCAATGCTTTGATCCATTTCCATTTCATCACAATAAACTTTTAATTCTAACAATCTTTCTATCATTAGGTAGATAGAATTCCACCTGGTACAGCAATCTATAAGGGGATTTTTAAGATTTAGACGGGTTAAGATATTTAATGAAGTATGTGTGCGAATTTTTTTGCACAATGATCTGGCTTTGTTAATAATCAATAATTCATTAGGTGACGATTTGATGCAATCATTTATCGCCAAATGAAATGTGTGGGAGGCGCATCGAACTCCAACTAACAAAGCTCCAGTCATCCTAAATATAATATCAGTTTCATCAATGTCGTCGATATTACTAATATTTGATAAATTATTCTCATGTGATAACATCATATCTTTGTCGTCAATATCTTCATGCTCCATTAAAAGCTTGATTAACTTAACCATATTGGATGCATTATCAGTAGTTATGCTATATATTATGTTATATGTTGTGTTTTAAATATTTCTAAAATAACTTTTTTGATATTTTCCGAGGTATGCTTTTCAGTAAGTTCTCTCATGCATATTGATCGTAATTGTATTTTTCCATCAGATATAAATTGAATATTGACGCCTAGAATAGCTCTGTCATACCTTGTTGCAATATCTAATTTTACAGAATTCATTTTATTGAATATTTCTTTTTTTATATTAGCAAGGCATTTGCTGGTCATTTTATTAATATTATATCTCATATTTTCTGAATTTATAGAAAAATTATCCCCAAGTCCTGTTATAATTGGGTTGATAATTTTTTTTAAAGCTAAATCATCTAATAAGCTAAATGGCCGGCCATGTACAGTAATAAGTTCTGTGCACGAATTTATTAATGTGTTTTTATCCATTTTAATTTTGATAAGAGAATTTAATGTCTGCTCAATAGAAATATTATGGCTAGGCTTTGATATTGATTTCAAAGTCTTGGATAGCTTTAATTTTTTTGTAGTTAGGGATTCATATTCTTTAGAATGATGCCTTTCTAAATAACTTTAATTATCATTATGCAATTATCTATTATACAGGTTGATTCATTTAAGAGAATATTATAACTAAAAAATGAACGGACTGGGTTAATTTTGGGACGGACCATATTTCTAAAAGCAAATAAAGTAAATTTTTATTAATTATTAACCTAAATACTATAAAAAAAATGAGATTTGTGTAAACAAATATTGTAAAATTGAAATTGATAATACTGCCAAGTTGTAAAGTATATGGATATTATTATTTAAAAATTTACTATTCCTCTAAGAAAATTAATACTTTAAAATATATTCTAATGCCAAAATTTTATAAATAATATATAAAATATAAACTTCATAAATTAGCCTACTATCATATTCAAGGGTGGGTGGGGATATTATAATTAATTAAATAAATGCAACTAAATCAAATTGGCTATTTTGATATTTTGCATACTAAAACATAAAAAATAGGATATAAGAAATAAATACAAAAAATGAGGTCAGACAAATATAATATATTAAAATTATTTGAAAAACTAAATAGAATTTATAATGTAACACAAATTTATTATTTATAATAAAGGCCTGATATTATACTTAAATTAATTTAATAAATACAAGTAAATCAAAAATCTACAAATTGTTTATTTAGATATTTTCTATAATTAAAAGATTGTGGATAAATATAAGTAATAGTTAAAAAATTAATACATACTTTATTAAGGATATCAGATCACACATATATTTTGATCATTTAATAATTAAAATTATAAATAACGACGGAAATATGGTTAAATATATAATTACACCACAAGGAAAATGTAAAAAATCAGAATTATTAATTTTATTTTGCTTTAAACCGGTTTAAAGTTTTTTTATAAAGATCTTTTCACTCCTTTAAAAAATAATTATATCCGTTTGGTTACGGTTAATGTTCAGATATTTATAATGGTTTCGCGGTTCGTGCTCCGGGTCCCTGCTGAATTTGGAGGCTTTTTGTCTTGCAATATTCCCCAACAAATGCATGTTTTATCAAATAATATTAAAATGAAAATTAGCTTTTGCATTTATTTAAATAACATTACAACATATACAGTTAAGGAAGTTCCACATTTCTAGTGTTGTTAAACGGCTCATTTTGAGCCGATTTTTAAAAACGGCTAACTTAGTATTTTATCCAGAAAATTATTACGCAAGCCTGAAGATCTTGCTCATAGATGGTACAAACGTCTAGACATCTATTAGCGAAATCTGGAGGCTTAGGCAATTTTTTTCTGACTTAAATATAGAGTTAGCCGTTTTTAAAAGCGGCTCTAAACGAGCAAGCTTTAAGCCACTTCCTCAAACATCTCCAATGATGGGTATCATGCTTTGGTTGTTTCTCCTATTATTTGCTTTATTGTATATACTTAGTTTATATTCATATGACATTGTGACATATGAATTCCCATTTGCTAGGTATCTTTTAAAGGTAATTAAATGAAGTAATAAGGAAATAGCATAAAAACTTATTCTAAAATTATAAAAATTAGTTATAAGATTATAACATGTCTGGTAAGTGTTTCCACTTTTATTAGTATAAATATATGGTTTAGATCTCAATATTAATACCAAAAAATTTGGTCTGGGGGGGGGGGGGAATAATAAATTTTTTTAAGAAATATTATTGTTATTTAAAAATATCAAGCATACATTTATTAGGACTAATAACTATTTCTAATACACAATTTTAAATTATATGAATTATAAAAAAATTATATATATAAACCGGCACATAAAAAACTAAAATAAATGTGAATTAAAAAATATAAAGTGAATATAACCACCATATGAATCACTTAAATGACCCAAAATAGAAATTTGAATTTTTTGAGCCTTTAAAATTTATATATAAAGTACAAGTTTTAACAAACACTATTATATTTACCCATTGCCGTACGCAGCGGGGGGGGGCAGGGGGACAAATCCCCCCCCCCCCCCAAAGCCAAAAAATGCAGATGCCGGATATATTTTTCAAAAATATTAATGTTTATAATAATTTATATTTGTTAATATTTATTCCTATCTCATATTAAATATATATTTAATTTCATTTATTTATCACATTCATCTATTAAGTTATTTTTATAATTAATTTCAATTTCAAGTTTTCATTGGCGTAATATTTACATATTATTTTCAAATTTCTAGTGGCGTAATATTTATCTACCATTTTCATATTTCTAGTCAAATAATAATTTTTCTGAAACTCCTTGTTCAACAGGGAGAAAGAAATTGCAAGCTTGTTTAACGAGATGTCTCAGCCATCAAGCAGTAACTGCTTTTATGGAGTTAGAAGGGCCGATTATTAAGGCTATTACTGAAATATCACAGTAGCCTGAAAGAAATATTTCCTCAGAAGCAAGGAAATTATTGGATTCGATACTTATTCCAAAATTTTTTCCTCATTAGAATGCATTGTTTAATTATACAACTATTTTATATAATACTTTTCAAAAACATGACATTGACTTGATTAGGAAGATAGCGGAGAGCATTTTATTAGAACTCAAGGAAATCAGGGCTAATGTTGATAAAGAATTTCAATTTTATGTGTTATTGTTGAGTCAAAAGGAGAGCTATACGTGTTTAATATTTGTCTCACTCGATTTGCAGCAAGGCAAGCTCATCGTCAAAACATTAGTATAAGATCAGTAGAAAAGTATTATAAAACTATAATCCAAATAAATGAATGGTTTTTAATTCATCATGCAGCACTTACCAATCTGCAGATATTACTTCCACAAAAGCCTTCCCAATCTTTTTCAGATGGTGATAGAAAAAAAATAATATTTTTTGATGCCTTATTAGCTGAATAATTATGTTTAAAAGATTGCTATGGATGCTTTGTATAATTTCAATTTTAGATTTTATTCCCAATGTATTAAAATGATTATATATATATATTAGCAACTCTTCCCATTAGTAAACTAATGAGATAACATTCTCTTTTTTAAGAAGATTAACAGAGGCCTGCAGAGATACAATTTTCAGGGCACGGCCTGGATTTTTTTCAAAATTTTTTTTCGGCCTGGCCCGGGTTTTTTTAAAAAAAAGTTTTCAGGCTTGACCCGGTTTTTTTTAAATTAAATTTTTCAGGCCCGACCCGGATATTTTTAAATAAATTATTTTTGATTTTTATAGCTAATTTCAAATATTTGGTTTTAAAATATATAGCCGGGCCCGGTTTATATATATAATTTTATAATTCATATAATTTAAAATTGTGTATTATAAATAGTTATTAGTCCTAATAAATTTATGCTTGATATTTTTAAATAACAATAATATTTCTTAAAAAAGTTTAACCCCCCCCCCCCCCCCAGGCCAAATTCCTGCGTACGCGCCTGTATTTACCACAGAGTAATCATCAACTTTTCTATGTAATAATTAGTCTTTATTAAATTTAATTTCTTTTTTGTAATTTCATCTCTTATATGACGCATATGTAATAAACGTTTCCTATTTTATAGTGGGATTTTGAATATTATATTGAGAAATCTATTCACTCTTTTCGTATGCATATAGTAGTTCTTATAAAACTTGGCATCATTTTTAAGTAATTTGGGTAACAAAATAAAATAAGCTCTTTCTATACATCTTTTAGTGTTTATAATATTCTTTTCCTTCTTGAATAATAGATCAAATATAATATATAATTTTTCTAGAAAATATTTCGCCTAATACCCCCGTGGTTCTCTCTGATGTGATGGTGGTCATACCTTTTACCTCAATGAATATTTGTTCATTTAGATAAAATTATGCCTAATTTATTATAAGCCAAAAATTAAAATAAATCACTATGAATGCCTTGTCGGGCGCTGCCAAATCTGATGTTTTTGACATTTAAATCAGATCCGTCTCCACTTTGTATGCTGCCTAAGGGTGTTGATATACTCCACCTGGTTCTAAACTCAACCATAATTTCCCCGAGTTCAGTGGATCCAGGTTCAAAAATTTTAAAACTTGGGGGTGATTCAACGGGTTCAGCAAGTTTAGACGTAAAACCTAATATTTTTAAATTTTGTTTTAAAAAAATCAAACATAAAATGACTAAAAAATGGATCCTAATCATAATCTGAATATTTTCGGGTTCTGAAAAAGAGTCCCGAACCAAGGTTTAGGATCGGTACAGAACTATACTTTATATTTAACACTTAAGGGTTTTGGTAAAAATAATATAATATTAGTAATTATTTCTTATATAACTTTTCCATTATATCTCAATTTATAAAATCAACATATGGTGAATTCCATATCAAATCAACCAAGGTTTCAACCCGACCCCCTTCAATTTTTCTTAAATTTTGTACACTTGTAGTATATACTATAACTAAGAAAAAAATAAAATTTTACCTTCCAACACTGTTTACCCGCTAATATATGGCCGTTTAAAGGGCGGAAATATGGTATATTTTTGACAAAAAGCATCTTATTTGTTTTTATAAATCTCGAGAAATAATTATGTTAGAAAAATAATTAAAATTTTATTAAGTAGCTTAATAATAGTTCTTTAATATGACATAAATATAAATATGATAGAAATTTAATTAATATCGAAAACTAGATGTACAAAGCCGGAAATGGCCATAGAAAAAAAGGTATTTTTTTTTCATAATTTTTTTTTTGTAGATAGATATCACACTGCTTTATATTTATACAAAATTCTAATCTGGGATGAACATGGGTTTAGAAGTTATGACTCTTTATATGGCTAAAATTGAACAATTTTAACCCAAAATATCATCATATTTAAATTTAATGAATAGTTATGAAATAATGTTAATTTAAAAATTATGTCTAAATGACAGGCTCTTATTTTTTTTTATCTTTATCAAAATTTTTGAGGGGTGGCTAGGATAATGAGCTATGTTTAACACTTTAGTTAAATTTTGTTTCGAAGTTACTTGACAAAATAAATCTAAACATATTTATAACTTTTATTTGCCTCAAATTGCATTACATATAATACAATCAAAAATTTATAATTAAAATATATCATATATTATAATCATCCAAAGAATTTGAATAAATTTTCACTTTTGTTTTCGCCTAGGGGAATAAAAACATGGAACTTTGTATTCCAGACATTTTCTTTGCTCTCAAAAATCTGCTTCCAGGATGACTTTCTATGTTAATATATTCGTTATTGCTCACAAATATATAATTTACCCCATAGATATTATTTCTTGCATATTTAAATAGTTTCATTATTTTCAATATGTGATATCCATATGGGTATTGCAAGCTTGCTTGAGCTGCTATAACGGTCCATAAGATGTCGTTTCACTCAATCAAATCTTTCCTTCAAGAATACCATCAATTTTTTAAATAAATAAAACATGCGTTGGGCTTTAAACAATCTAAAATAACCACTAAATTTACATGTTTTATTATGTTGTCCTCATCATAAAAGTGCGGATAGTGGCCTGATTATTTATCTGATTAAATCTTTGTGCATGGTCCCACACCACAAATGCATAGTTTTCTGAAAAGTCTGCAATAACTAAGAATTCTCCAACATTTAAATTGAATTTTAATAAGTTTCGAATTAATGATTATCGTGAAGCTATAAACAAGAAATCAAATTGTTTAATTATTCAATTAAATAATCTACAAATTCGTCGGCGGATTTTGTTAGTGTTTCGAGGGTAGTTCGATCAACAACTATCCATTATTTGAATGTTATATAATCTATAGAATTCTCGTCAAAGAATATATTAAGCCTTTCTTTTAATTTTAAAGTTATGGGGGAAAATTATTGTTGGATTTTAATTATTGTAGATTATTTTATGCTAAATAAAGCTCATTATCTTAGCCACCTCTCAAAAATTTTGATAAATTTAAAAAAAAAATATGGGCCTGTCATTTAGACATAATTTTTAAATTAACATTATTTCATAACTATTCATTAAATTTAAATATGATGATATTTTTGGTTAAAATTGTTCAATTTTAGCCATATAAAGAGTCATAACTCCTAAACCAATGTTCATCCCAGTCTAGGATTTTGTACAAATATAAAGCAGTGTGATATTCTACAGAAAAAAAATTTTGACAAAGAAAATACTTTTTTTTTCTATGGCCATTTCCGGTTTTCGATATTAATCAAATTTCTATCATATTTATTTTTATGTCATATTAAAGAAATATTATTAAGCTACTTAATAAAATTTAAATTATTTTTCTAACATAATTATTTCTCGAGATATTTGAAAATAAATGAGGTGCATTTTGTCAAAAATGTACCATTTTTCCGCGCTTTAAACGGCCATATCTTAGCGGGTAAACAGTTTAGTTATATTATATACTACCAGTATACAAAATTTAAGAAAAATTGTAGGGGGTCGGGTTGAGAATTGCCTTTTTTTTGTCGATTTGATATGGAATTCACCATATATATTTTAATTAATATTTTTTAAAATTTCTCTTAGGTGGACGATTTATTCAAAGAAGATTTCGAAGGAAAATTACCTTCCCAAATTTTCAAGGAATTTGAAATGACACCTCGCGCGTCTGCCAGTTTGGCTCAGGTGCATAAGGCCGAAACTTTCGATGGAAAGAGTGTAGCAGTTAAGGTTTTTTTTAATTAAGTATTATATGATTTTAACGTAATTAAGATCTTTACTTAATTTATTTTATTTATTAAGATAAATATAGTCCTCCACCATTGGCTTCATATAATAAAAATTAAAACTTTTAGTCTATATCAGAAAGCTTTTTGGCGTTATTATCTTATATTTTAATTATAATTTTTTTAGTTATTAAAAATAGACACTAAAGAATTTAGTGGACATAAATTATACCTTTTTAAGTTTTAAACTGAAATCGACTGTAATTCGTGAATTTTTTTTTATGTGAGGTTATACTTTTCCTATTTTATTCTAAAAGCTATTAATTTTACAAAATAATTTTAGAAAAGGTATAAATATAATATCTTAAAAAACAAAATTACGTTCAATTGTTTCTTTATTAGAGTAAATATAAGATTTATTTTAAAAGTAGAACAAAACAACTCATTTGACTGTTTAAAATCTATTACATAATGATTAAAAAATGGGAAATAATGAAGCAAAACTACATAAAAAATTTTCTTGCAGGTATAATTTTTTACAATTTCTCTCAACGACTTGTAGAGGTGTTAAATTTTTGAACAAACCCGGATTTAAAAAATTTCCAGTCTGACCCAGATATTTTTTAAATTTTCTCAGCTTAACCTAAAAATTTTGTCAATTTTTAATCATTTTTACTGTATTTTATAAAGTAGAAATTAAAAATTTAAGAATCAGGTGAAAATTAAATTGACTCTCATCATATGATTTTCCAATTAGTTAATTCAGATAATTTTTTAAAAAATTAGCTTATTCAAATTACATTTTTTTTTAAATTAATCTTATTTGAAACATTTCATAGGTTCAATACATCGATCTAAGAGATAGGTTCAATGGTGACATGTGGGCTCTCAGATTTTTGATGGAGTTGGTGACCTATATTCATCCCAAATTTGGTTTCAAGTGGATATTAGACGTAAGTTTATAATTTTTCAAATCTGTATCGGTGCATCTCTCTACTCATTGATAATACAGTATTTTAGTCTTATTTTGCTTTATAACAAGGCAACCAGCCTCTTAATTTCCAATCTTGTAAAAGTTGCTTTCCTAGAATATTCTAAATGTAAGCACATTATTGTCATCTTTAATTCAGCGAATTGTCTTTTGAAAGTTAGTGAGTTTCTTTTAACTTTGAAAATTGATAACGATATAAGTATAAAAAGCAAAGATATTTTTAAAAAAATATATATTATGTATACTATTTTTATACTAGGAATTAGAGGACACTCTAGCACAGGAGCTCGATTTCGTTCACGAGGGCAAAAATTCGGAAAGGTGCCAGTTCGATCTTAAACATTTGAAATACGTTTACGTACCACCCGTCTTATGGGAATATTGTAGCATGGTAATAAATTGTTAATTTTTGGATGCATCTTAGATTTATAAACTAGTTATAATTGTTACCATGAGAACGATAAAAATTATTGGGCATAAAAAAGGAAGGAATTAAAATTATAGTTTTAAAAGTGACTGTTAGTCGAGTACTCAGGCTTCAATATATAAAATAAAATATACAAACTTCTTCTATTATCCTTTTTGTGACTAATTAATTTATATATTTTTTTGAATTTTATGGTATATTAGAGGGTTTTAACAACGGAATGGATCGATGGTGTCAAAATTAACGATATGTCGAGATTAGAATCCATGGGATTCTCTTTGAAAGATGTAGGATTTTTTTTTATTATATAAGAATATTTTAAATAATCATGGTAGGTAGTGTTGTTGTCGAGTTCTTCCGACTACGACTAATAGTCATACGTAGTCGAGTAACTTGACTAAAAACTAGCGAATACATTGGCAACTAATTCAATAGACTAAAGCACAATTTAGCCGACTAAAGAAACTAATTTAGTTAACTAAACTACTAGGGCTCTGCCGATCCATATATTTTTCACCTATCCGATATTTTCCTATATTGGTTCAAACCCGATCCGATATTTATATTGATTTTTCACCCCCCCCCCTCTTTGAACCAAATTTAATTAATAAATCAATATTTTTTATGCAAAAAATTGAATTATGCATTTTATTTTATTTCTACAATAATTAAAAAAAGTTTAAGGATATTGGTAGTATTAAATGAATTTTTCATTATTCCTCTCCGTGAAATTAAAATTCCTCAGATAACGCATTTTGCAAAATTATCTTTGTCATTTGTAAAATATTTCCATAATTCAGATTAGAGAACTGCAAAGTAATTTTTTCGCAACCCGAGCCCGACCCGAGCCCGAATTTAAAAATTTTTTTTGTCCGAGCCCGACCCGAGCCCGAGCACACATTTTTTAATCCAACCCGACCCGAGCCCGACCCGAATATAATTTTGCAATTTAAGTTTTAATATTATAATAACCAAAAAAAATTTTTGTGTATTTATTCAGTTCAGCCACCTTAAATAAAAGTTTATTTGACGGCCATAATCTATTCAAGATATATATTAAGTTGCATTTTTAAAATTTGTAAAAAATATTATAAAACGATTAATATACAAGCGAATTTAAAAATTATAACGATTATATAATAAGCATCATTTATGCGAATATAGATATGATGTAAAAGTTAATAAATATATAAAAAATATAATGAACATATTATATTATATATTGACCTCATCAATATCATTATCAAAATTATCACAAAGTGAATAATTATGATATATAAATAAAGAGGCGTCCAGTTTATCTGGCTTTAAACGAGTCCTTCTCTCCTCAAAGGCCCTACCAGCAGCTGAAAACGCCCTTTCACTGCCGACGAAGCAGGGATAGCCAGGAATTTAAGAGCTAAAATACTTAAATTTGGAAACTCATAATGGTTTGTTTTCCACCATTTTAAAATATTATCGTCATCAACACATAATTTCGGATCTAGATATTTTTTTAGCTCGTCAACTTCGGCGCTAGCATCAGAATACGCATTGTCAGCCTCCCATAGAGAGAAGTCCAAAAACGTATCTACCACCTCTGTAGTTTCTTAAGAAAAAAATATTCAATAATAATATTAAGATATATATTTACATTATTATTTTTTAATAATTTTACATATTTGATGATTAATATTTTTTTTGATATATGATATTTTTTTATAAAATTTATGTAATTATCATTATTCAACATTGATTTAATAAAATTTGAATTTTTTGAAATTTATTTAGTGATAATAAAATAATTAAAGGAAGTACTGAAAAAGAAAATTTTATTTCAGTAATTTTAGGAAAATTTGTCTAACTTTTTTTTGGAAGTAAATATTAATCTAAGATTTTGTATTTATTATCTCCAATATTTTTTAAATATATACTCAAAATTTTAGATCTCAATTTTTAATAAGTTTTGAGATATATCTAATCAAAATTTGGGGTAAAATAGACCCCACCTTTGTAGTTAAGGGAGTTTTTTCTACCTTTGTAGTGAAGGGTTAAAACAAATGTTAAAAAAGACAATGTATAGGCTAGTTAAATAATAAATAAAACTTACATAAAATATGTCTTATCTGTAATTTACGAGAAACACAATTTAGTAATAAAATAGTTTGGTATCCGGTTGTTAGGTTTATAAAATAATAATTAATAATGACATGACATGTTAATATGATTTTATAATTAATATTATAAATTATACTAACTATTTAAGATATTAATATTATTATATATATTTTCGGGTCGGGTCGGGTTTTCGGGTCGGACAGCTTTTACAACCCGACCCGAGCCCGAACCCGAGAAATTTTTTTTTGATGTCCGCGGGCTACGGACAGCCCGTGCAGTTTTCTAATTCAGATACCATATTTAAAAAAATTCTTTATTTAAAGTATAAATAATAAGGCATTATTTTTTAAAAAGATAATAAAATTTTAGGTGTTCCTTTCTATTTTTATAAAACTATTAAAAACTATAAATCTATTTTAAAAAATAAATAATATTTAAAGGGTGTTATTTATTTGTATTGTTTAATAAAAAATTATTTAGAAAATATTATTAATGTAAAATAAATATACATAAAATAACAAAAAAAATAAAAAGATCGAATCGGTTTTTTACAGGTATCGGGTAAATCCAATATTTTTGGAAAACTCTAAATATCGGTGCCGATCCGATATTTAATATCGGAACAGCCCTGACTACTAATTTGGTCAACTAAATCGACTAATTTAGTGACCCTTTTACTCAGCTAAGTCGACCATAAAAATAATAAACAAAAATAATGATAATAATTATTATAAATAAGTGAAATTATGAGTTATAAAATTAACAATGAAATAATTTAATTTTAAAATTAATATATTATATGATATATATGTAATCAAACCAGAGTTGGCACGTCGGTCAATTGACCAGTCAAATTCAGTCAATTGACCGGTCAATTGACCTTAGAAGTATTTGACCTGTCAAATACGGTCATATACTCTAAAAAATTCTAAGGAAAAATAAATTAAAAATATGTTTAAAAAAGGGAAAAACGATGTAAATACATGTGATCACAATGTTTGCTTATTTTTTGTGTCCACAATATCAAGAGGAAAACTCACAAGTATGTGATATAATTCAAGAATTAGCTATTTTACAAGATCGTGATGACCAAAATATTTTAAGTGATATATTTAATTTCAGAAGCAAAAACAGCATGTTTAATATAGCAAATTATGTGGAAACCAGAAACAATCAATTCCGACCTAGTTAATAGATTAAACTTTGTCCACCCTGCCCATTAAGAGACTAACAATTCCTAGTTCTACTTCTCCCTTAGAAAGAAATAGGTCGATTTGGGTTAATATTCTTGTGAAAATAGAAATCGATTGAAGATCTAAGACATCAGGAAAATTGATTAAAAAATATTAAAGAAAATGATAATATTGAATATGGATCAGAACAAAACTCTGCTACAGATAGCTACATGTTAGTTATTGAATGACAATGAATTTAAAAAATTAATATTATAGATTCATTTTACTATTATATTCAAAATAAAGTTAAAATTAACTTAAAAAAACATATATTTGAATTTGTATTTTTCCGGTCAAATGCACAACCCTGAATCAAACAAATAAACTCGATTCCCCGACCTCCTTCAATTGGAAGCATTATAAGGAATATATAATGATTTTGTAAAGAGTGATAAAGTACCACTATGATAATAAAACCCCAATAATCTCTTCACGCTTCTCAAGGATGGACTTTCGCCCCGCAAAAAAATTTTGCAAATCTTGAGGGAACGATGTAGTTTTTTTTGTCAGATAATTAGATCTTTGTAATCGTCAGAAATATTTCATTTTAAATATTATTAAGAAAATTACGGTTTATTATAACAAATAAATCTCATATTTTTCAAAATAATCTCTCAAAGTTTAATCTTCTTAAAATAATAAAGCAAAATAAATATATTTGACATAAAGTCATATTGAAAATTTATTCCAAGAGCAACAGTTGGCATTGTTGATAAATTTTACTCTACGAAATTAAATTACGTATCCATTAGCCTAAAATTAATAAACATCTTTTATTTCTTACCAAAATTATTTAAATTCTACAAAGAGATAAAAAAAAGTTATTTCAATTCCAGTAATGTGCTGCAACTCTTTCGGTTAAAATCATATTTAATATGTTATGATCTTAAACGGGCTAATACATGGATGATACAGTTATTTCTAGCATATTTAATCAAAAAATTTGTAGTTCTTGTCTGAAAAATTTCAATAATTTTATACTTTTCTGATGGAGTTGTTACCCAGTACAAAACTTTTTAATTTCTACAACCATGAGAATGATTTTGGAATCAATGCAGATATGTATTTTTTTACAACTGCACTTGGCAAAACTCCTTGCGATAGTTTAGGGGACATTACTAAGAAGTTAGCTGTTAGAGCAAGCTTGCAACGTCCTTATGATAATCATATACTAACACCTATGGATTTATGTTTTGTAATTATGGGCTAATTAATATCTCTATGATTAATTATATATTTGTCAGCAACATTAAAAATATAAGCATGGTAACTAATTTTGAAAATAGATTTTAAACAGCCAAATGAATTCCCGGAATGCAAAAATTTCATGCATTAGTTTCCATGAAGGAAAAAATGAAAGCCAAATTATATTCAAATTCATTTAATTATTTAATGTATATTATTTAATTAATGTGTTTATTATAATATTAATTTCCCATTGATTTTCATGTATTATAAATAATTAGCTAAATAAAGTTAAAATATTTTTACAATTATTTTTTTTCTACAATATACCTAAGCTTATATGTTAAATACGACCCAATGTCCACAGTGATTTCTCTGGTGCCTGATTCTTCAAGCCCAGCCCAAAATTTTTATAAAAAAAATATGGGCTCTCTCCCAGACAATTTTTTTTATATTTATCCAGAAAAGCTGTTCCCGAGATATACGAGCTCATAGGTGCAAAAAAGAGCCACTTTTCTGTAAAATTTTAAAAATGCTTATATCTCAAAAACTATTTAAAGTAAAAAAAATATATATGATATATCATATTGTAAATTAATAAAATCTCTAAAGGGCTATCAAAAAATAATAAAAATTCGCGTCATTTTGAGTCTTTAACTTCCGGTCTACTTATATTGCTTTACCTGTATTTTTAAGCAAAAAAGGGAGTTGTTTTCGAAATTTTTTTTGCTTTTTATTTAGACACCTTTTATAAATATATATACGATGTCAAAACCTTGGCTACGCGACGCTATCGACTCTTCCGAAATATACATTTTTACCAGAAAAAAAATATATGGCGCTAATGATTTAAAACTATTATTCTTAAGGAAACTAAAAATATTGACACGTTTATAAGAAATATGATAAAGATTTCCCAGTTCTGCCCCACCCACCATCCTTAAAAAGTTTTACATTTTTTAGATCTCTACTTTGCTACTATAGCGAATGACTCATTAGCTCGATAATATATAAGTATAACAACTACAGTAAAAAAGAATATTTTATTAGGCATATTATCGATTATATTTTACGAGCATATTATTTTACAAAATAAACTGTTTAAAACGATCTCACATTCTACATATATTTTTAACTTGCCTGTTTAGATTAATTAGTTCAACCCGTCTGCAGCTTATTATTTTATCGTCTGTCTACAAATAACATTCGGAATTTCAAGAGTGTATAAACATATATTCAGATTAATTAAAAAAAATTTCTATATCACAGATGGACATACCAAATGTTAAAATTTCAAAATCATCTACAAAGACATGCTCATTATCGCAAGAATCTAAGAAAAATTCTACCCTGGGTGACCCAAAAAATTTTACTAATCAATTTAGATATGTTAATATGCTCTTCATGCCGACAAAAATTAGCAAACAATTTTTATACTTTAAATTACAATGTAGATATTGATTCTCCTCCTCATATAATTAATCGAGAAGCTATTGATAACATTAATATATCCTTACAATCAATAGGGGAATCTTACATTATAAGAAAACGCTTACGTGAAAAGAAATATCCAAAGAAAAAATTATTAACTAAATTTTGTTTTAAATATATCTTAAATTATGGAATGAATATTATTATCTATCTATATTATATATTATTAATAAAAACGAATAATAATTAAAAATTATACGAAAGATATTTATTATTAGAAATTTGTTACATTATTGTCTAATGGGCATTTCCCACACTGCCCCTCAGTTTAATTAGTATATTTAATAGAAATTCGAAATTTTTAAGTATAAAAAGTGAAAATATCCTGTTAATGGTAAGTTAGCAACAAAATTTTAATCATAATCCGTAATTTCATAAAGCGCCATTTATTTTATCTTAATTTTTGGTAAAAATGTATATTTCGGAAGAATCGATAGCGTCGCCAAGGTTTTGACATCTTATATATATTTATATAAGGTGTCTAAATAAAAAGCAAAAAAAAATTCGAAAACAAACTCCCCTTTTGCTTAAAAATACTGGTCAATATAAGTAAACCGGAAGTTAAAGACTCAAATTGGCGCCAATTATTATTTTTTTGATGTCCTTTAGAGATTTTTTTTTACCTACCATATTATATATTTTTTTAATATAAATAGCTTTTGAGATATAATCATTTAAAAAATTTTACAGATTCCATTGTGGCTATTTTTTGCACCTATGAGCCCTTATATCTCGGGAAATAGGTGTGCTAGCGAGCTAAAATAAACGGCGTTGTTATCATTTTTTTACCTATCTAAATAATTCCAGAAATATTTAACTTTTAATAGGAGTCGGCCGAATCGTGATCGATTTGATGAGGAATGGCCCAGGTGCGGAATCTCTTGGACCATTATTTGTCCCAGCCTAGAACTTTATACAAGGAGATATAATGTCTTTCTGTAAAAAAAAATTGAAAGAAAAAAACGCAATTTTCTTTTTAAAACTATTTCTGGTTTTTGTTAATAGACTTTTTTCGATAAAATAAATTTCATATCATATTGGCTATTCTAGAGCTATTTAATAAAATTTAAATTATGTTTTTAGCATATTTACTTTTTGAGTTATTTAAAATTAAATATAGTGTATTTTGGAATTTTCACATTTCCAAAGATGACCATATTTCATGAAGTACTGAGTTGGGAATTAAAATTTTATATTTTTACTAGTTAGTGTTGAATTTTCAGTTGATTTGATATGGAATACAACATGTATTTTTTGAAAATTAGGTGAATAAAAAAAATGGAACATTTTAAACAATTTGTCCAATAAAGGTCAAATACAATTAAATATTATTTACAAAGTGTTGGGTAAAATATTGATTTGACTAAACTTAACCAATTTTTGTCAAAAAATTGACTCAAACTCAATGAAAAATACCCTCCAAAAATTTGGATAATTTTATGGTGTTAGTTTCCCATACTTAAAATTTATCTAATAGATTATTCTTATAATCATTGTCAAGATTACTAAAATTTATATCTTATTCAATAAAAATGTGAGGAAATTGGAAACCTTTTCCGTAGCTGTAAATCCCAAACTCTCTAAAGACTTCATCCAATAACTGTTATTTGATTATAATATGTTCCAAGTATTCTTCAACATGCCAAGGCTCTTGATTATCCTTCAAATGTTTCTCGTGTAATTGGAAATATTGAATAAAATATATTACTCAGTGCACTGTTATGTCTATAAAGCTTTGAGTTTTTGTAAACAACAAATCTGCCTTATTGGTGGTAGAGATATATGATTGAGTCATAAAAACCACGATAAATTAAGGTTATATAAGTTTATTAATTTATTTTACAAATATATAGTATTTTCATATAAAATGAAATTTTACATCCTGTCTGTCAAAACTCATTTTTAAATTTTTGTATCGAAGATGCATTTTTTCAAAATATATGTACGAAATTTTGAAAAGTGTTTTTTATCTTTTTTTGAAATTTTTCAGATATTTATTCAACACTGATAGAGACTGTATCATTACAATCTGCTTATCACTTTATTTAATAGTACAAATATAACAGTTTTATTTATATTATTGTTTATTAGATCGACACCAAGTTAATTTCCATGTTCGGCGAACAAATCTTCTGCACTGGCTTTGTGCATGCTGATCCTCATCCCGGAAACAGTTAATAATAAATACCATGTTTTTTATAATATTTTTATTAACTTACAACTTGATTTGGAAAGGGAAATATTAACATCTTATATTCGCATATACGTTCACCTTCAAAAAGGGACGCGTTCACGTTCTTTCAAAACTTGAATATATTATTGGTTGTTCGCAATAAGAATATCGTTGTTCCTCTAGAATGGTTGTCAAGGCTAATTATTTGAAAAACCAAAAATCACAAAATATCAAATAATTTTATTGGTAAAATAAAAATTGAAAAAATGAAGTCTCATAGTAATATTAGCAAAAATCGGCCCTTTTATATCATACAGTAAAATAAATAATAAATAATTCTCCAAAATAAAATAATATAGGACTCATCCTGAGTCTTGCAACTTATATAATTCAAAGTCAAATACATGTGCCGTTGTCACACATCTATATTACCCCGATCATAACATATATTTTTTTTAAAATATAATATAGTGAATAAAAAAGATTCTTATTAAATATGAAATTTAATTATTTATAAAATAAAATGTTCAACAAGTATTATATAACTCTTGATAAAAACTTAAAAATAATAATGATTAGATTATTATTTCAAAGAATCATACTAAAAATAAATAAATTCTAAAAGATATTAACTATTTTATATCTATGTATAATATATAACATTTAATGATTCTTACTTTATGTATCTATTATAATCAGTGGCATAGCCAGGATTGATCCATGGGGGGGGGGGGGGGGGTGGAATATTTTAGTGTCTAACCACTATAGTAGCCAGCATAAATGAAAAAAAATATTAGTAACAAGATTATGATTATTACGTGACTGAAAGCTATTCTAAAAATTTTATCAATGTTTAGTCAATTGTAAATTAATTCAATCCATTCGGTGTAGAAAGAAGAATAAAATCGCCACCCCCCCCTAAACCTCCCATTTTTTATGACACTCAATATATCTTATTCTATGTTAAAAATAATTATTTTAATTAAATTTTTGCATATAACAAAATTTTGCAGAGAATTTCATTATAGATTTTATTTATTATTAAAATACTTTAGTATAAATAACACCCCTTTATTTAACTATGTATTATTTTAATGATAACAAATGAGTATATTAATAAAACATTAATAATTCTTATTAGAGATCTGCAAAAGTAGGAAAATCGGGTTTGGGCCTAATATTTTTTTAAAAAAATCGAGTCGGGTTGGATCGGGCTTTGGAATTTTTTTTAAAATATATCAATTTTATGTTAAATTTTTTATGTAAAATAAAAATATTTGATTTTATTTATAAAAACTAGACGCCATGTAGCATATATATTTTATTCTGAGTAATTATAAAAATGAATTTCTATATTTAAATAAATTCAGGCCAGGCCGACAAAACTTTTTTAAAAAAATTTAGGGTTCGGGCCGGCAAAACATTTTTAAAATAATTTCGGGCCTGGCTTGAAAAATTAGGCCCGATACAGATCACTACTTATTGCAAATACAATATTTTTATTAAAAATAGTATAATATATAAATATTATGACAAAGAATTCATTATAATTACTTATTGAATATAAAAATTTTATGTTTAATATTATAGCAATTTTATGATTTGAATTTATAAAGAGAGATGTATTTTTCTCTGAGATTTGACTAATTTATATAGAATCAAATTTTTATCTAGCGAATTATTTAAACAGCTTTCACAGGTGCTATTTCTAAAATAGGGGTTTAACCTTTTCAAAATTGAAGAAGACCTTTCATTAGTGCAGGTGCTAATCGGTAAGGTAGCTAAAATAAAAAGCAATGTTTTGATATTAGGCAGGGCTTCTAAAGTGCTATCACAATGGAAAGGGCCTGCATAGCATTTTTTGGTCTCAAAGAGTACTCTATTCTGTCAAAATTTTTATACCAAAATTCGAAATCACAAAGTAACTTATCATACGATCCTAATAATTCATCAGAATAAAACTCTGAGACTTAATATCCTCTCGCGTTTCAAGTGTATTCAGACTCAACCGGCAAAAGAAAATGAAAGCTGTTTAGAATAAAATTATGACTAATAAATCTTTCCTTTAATTGAAATAAAAATGTATCAATAAGGGGAGTAAAAATATTTATTTTATAAAAATCCTCAATCGTAGATGCGTCAATATTTAAGCGATTGGACTATCTAGAAACTACTCTAGGTTTAAAATTTTTAATCCCAAACATATTATCACTTTTACTTTCTCATTATATTTACCAAATTATATAATTTTTCTTTTATTTAAAAATTAATTAAAATTTTTAAAATCTAATTAGTTTAACAATATAAATTTTATTATTAAATTTATAAATATCTAATTTAACTATGCTAGAAAAAATTTACAATATATTTTTATTGTTATTTAATATTTTACATATAATTTTTAATATATATTTTTAAACCATGTTATCATTTAAAATTGAAAATTCTTATTTGTTTTTTTAAATATATTTCATTTTCATATCTTATATAATTTTATTTATAAATTGAAACCGTTTTTAAATAAAATTATTCGCAAAAGAAAAAAATTTAAAAAAAAAATTTTTTTTTCGGAGGTTGGGGGGGGGAGGATTCAACCCCAAACCCCCCCCCCCTGTCACGCCACTGATTATAATACTTTAATAAACCTTTGAAATACAACAATCTAAAATAAGTTATTGACGGTCTACTTATAGCCAGCATCATGCCGAGACTTTTGGCCATCCAGGGAAATATATAATTTGGCTGCCCCTTAAAAAACGATTTACCTATTTGATAATTTTTCGCAATGAGAACTTTATATATTTTATCAAATTTTAATCATAAATGAGTAACGCACATTATAAATGAATATAATCATAAACTAAAATACTGCAATTTTATTTATCCCCTTCGCCTTTTTATATGCAAGGATATTAATATTATGTCAGTATAATTAACGATGAGTCGATATCATTTTCTATTGAAATTAAAGAGAGAATAACAAGTCCGTCCTTTGCCATACAGGATCATAGGTAGTGAAGGTCACTGTCCGGACTGGACCGATACCCTCGGACCGGATCACGGTCCTTAAGAAAAAGATCAATCCAGACCGTGTAAATAAAAAATATATTTTTTTAACCTAATTTAATTTGTTTTATCATTTTATTAAATATAAGAGTATTATATAAACAATAAAATTTATCCAATGGTATTGAAGAAAGTGATTTTGTGCTTGTGAGAGGGCATATTAAAATTAAGAGTAGATTGTGTTTTTGAGATATTTTGATCATTAGAAGTATATATTTTATGTTTTATCTGATGTCTGCTTAAGGTATCTTATTATTTTATTAAGAATAAGGTTAAGTTATTTTGACAATATACGTTTCATGTAGCAGGTTTAACGAAAAATTATTCATATAATCCTTCAAAATTTGCCATCGCTGAGTAGAAACCAAAAAGAGAATATATATTCGTTGGACAACGCTAAAAAATGATTATGCGACTAATGATGATCGTGCCATGTCATCAAGTAGCAGATTTATGCTGTGGCACTCACAAGGCATAAAAAACGCTCTCCGATTTATTTGGAATATTCGAGATTTAACCCCTTTATAACATCCTCTCATATTTGATCCAATTTCTATTATCTTAGATAATAATAAAAATGCTTCTATCAAGGTCTAGCCAGTACTGGAATCGATTTTTAGAAAGACAACAACTCGCTCATTTATTTTCGGTGTTGTTAAGTTCTGCCTTCGTATAACTACTGTTAATTGTTTCTGATAGTTTGTCTGGTGTGCAGTCTAATATTACGGAAAAATATATTGCGTTTTTAATAGCATCAACAATTTTTTTCTATGATCTTATCTCCTATCAAGTTTATATTTCATATTGAATTCGATTTCATAATATTTTATTAAATTTCGTTAAAAATCTAATTTCTTAACTAATAAATAAATGAAGTTGTTTTTATCAAAATATAAATCAAATATTTTGTAATAATACATATAAACATGCCAAACCTTTTTTCATTTCAAAATTTATACATGGATTTTTTATGCCTTGCTTGTATTTAGTATAATTGAATAAAATTACAAAACTTGGCCGCTCTTAAAATTGTCTAAGCCCCCCCCCCGAGTTTGCACGGCACTTAGCTATAATTATATTATATAAATTAATAAATATCACAATCAAGTGTCTTTAAATTATAACCTGAAGATTTTGAAACTGATATTATACTTTTTGGACTCATTTTATATTTGGTAAGGATAAAAACTCCTTAAATATATGATATTACTGTAAAATATTTATTATAGCCTGGGTGTAGGGGCCATGCCGTATAAATTTTTTAGAATAAACCCGGGTCAGGTAAAAAAATTCCCAACAACCTGGGCTGGGTTTAAAAAAATTTATATGGGGGTGGATCGAATAATTTAAAATTCGACTATTTATATAATGAAAAAATATAAATATATTTAAATATTGTATTGTATCATAGAATGATATATCGCACTCATACTTCTCATATTTTAATTTCTATTTCAAAACCATTTATATTACTCTTTAAAAAATACTTAAATAAATAAAAGTAAAATTGTTTTTAAACCAATTATTCACTCATTATAATAATTTTTTTTTAGTCAAATTACAAAACCTTAATCTGTCTTTAATAAAATAGTTATTAATTTATGATTTTTATTAATCAAAAATTACATAACTATATGAAAGAAAGAATTAGTTACTATTTCAACAATTACTATATAATATAATAACCAAATCCAATTAATATTACATTTTATATAGAATATCAATAAATTATTGGAAAATAACTTAAAATATAAATTTGTCTTTATTTTTCCTGTACTTGGTAAATAAACATTCATTTTAGAAAGAAATCATTATAATTTTAATTTTTAGTCAATCAAACATACATTACATATAAAATACATTGGGATAGGTTCTAAATCGCTAAAACAAAAATCGCTAAAAATTGGGAACATGGCTTATATCTCCTAGAAAATTTTTAAAGTAAATTTGAAATTAATATTAATAGATACTAGGGGACTAATCACTTGTATTTAAATTGAAAATTTAAAAAAAATCGCCAAAAAGGAAGAAATATCATCCAAAATCCCAGTTTTGGGAATCAAATTGGGAATATGGATGATATTTCTTCCATTTTAGCGATTTTTTTAAAATTTTCAATTTAAATACAAGTGTTTAGTCCCCTAGTATCTATTAATATTAATTTCAAATTTACTTTAAAAATTTTCTAGGAGATATAAGACATGTTCCCAATTTTTAGCGATTTAGAACGGGAACCAATACATTTTACCAAAAATGAACACAAATGTACTCTTTTATTTGGTATTAAAAATAAAATAAAAACTAGGGTGTGTCCTGGTTCGACTTAATTTTGACACTTGATTGCTTTTTAGTTTAGACTAAAAAGCTTTTGAACTAGGACACCCTATTTTGGCTTGTTTTAAGTATTAACAGCTCTACTGTATATAATATACATTTTATAATAAATTTAATTTCTATGTTCATATATACATAATTGTGTTTATTTTAATTTAAAGGTGTCTACAATCATCCTGATAGAATAATGGTATAATAAATAGATTAGATTGACAACCAATCTATTTGATTAATTTATATACAGATTAAAACCACTTTATTCTAATAGCTCATCTTTCCAAAACTATTTATGCCTGCCTAGCAATCCGTGGTCTAGGGTTCTAATCTTGTTAGGCCTTATTTTTTTGAAAAATTAATTTGATACAAAATATTAAAATAATACGGTTTTTTCTCCTTTTTATTTTTTTTTCGTTTTTTTAAAAGAATATTTTTTTATATAATTAAACTGTTTAGGCGAAGATAAATAACTGGCTGTTTGGTGTCGAACCAGGACACACGTCCTTAGATATTAAATTATTTCATATTAGCCTGAATGAACCGATAAATTCTGAATTGTATATTTTCTTTGGACAAAATTTATTTATTTTAAAACTCTGTAGTAAATTTTTTTAAATATAATTTTAAAAAAATAATACAGACAGTGTCACTAAATACAAGCCCCGGGCCGTGCCAAAAAATAAATTTTTTTTAAATAATCTGAGTCCGGCTTTTACAAACCCGTGCCGTGGAATTGGCTCTGCAAGTTTCTATTTGTAAAAATAAATAATCTACAACATCTTCTAGTGATAATTTCTCACTAATAAAATTGTTTTATCAATTGTGAAAAAAAAAATATTTTACGTCATATTCATGTCTAATATTTTCTTAAAATCTTTATGATTTCCTAAAAATGTATATGATTTAGAGGCTTACAGGGGTTGGCGCTAACCTCATCAATAAAATATATTATTCTATCCATGGATCTAAGAATATTATATTTCCTTCCTTTTCTTTGCATTATTGAATGTCATAAATTATGAAATGAATTTATAATATAAGAAAAAATTTTAAAAAAAAATATGGAGGTAGTAATATTTACTATTCATTTTAATAAGGATTAGGTAGTAACGCATACATGTATTTAAATTACTAAATACTGTATATTTATTTATGTCCAGTCATTACAATCTCTTCCGTTCAAATAGCATTTTGCCCGTAGGGTCATTATATAAAATTTTTTTTATTGTATGTCAGGTTTTTCGTCAATTATTTTTATGTACAAAGTATATTTTATTTTGTGTTTTCTTTTGGCTGAGAGTTTTTCTATTTTTTACATATTTTCCTAAGTTTTTAATGATTATAAATTATAAGGTAGTGGCCAAGCCATGAGATTGTTCTTAATTCAGTGGTGTAATTAGGATCTCAAGATCTCCATGGAGCCTACTTTTATCCTTAATTTGAAGATAAAACTAGCATAAATTTTGTAAAATGACTTTTTTAAGTTTGCCCCATTCTCAATGACGTCATTAGTCTGCAATCTCAGGTGGTTCAATTTTTTTTAAAGAATTACACTTTTATTTAGCTAACATTTTCAAAATGACCACTACATTAATCATATTATATAAAATTAAAAAAAATATATACAAGTTTTGATCCGCAAAATGGATAAAAGTAAAACCTCATTATCATGCACCCCCGAAATTGTGGTACTCGACCACGGTCTTTACGATTATCTACCACCGAAAGATAGGTTAGCCCTCTGTCATTTCTGGACATCGATATTGACTCGAGACGAAAAAAAACTCCAGAAATATAGCAATAGATTGGGTGTTAAAGGTTAAATAGCATATCATTTTAACGCTTTAAAAAATTTGAGAGTATAATATAGATATATCCAAATTATAAAATACTATACATTCATACTAGATTACGTGTCTTTTGCTGAGATATTACTCCAAAGACCCCTTAGATCGTTCAGGTCCCTAGATAACTTGAACAAGGGCAAAATGTCTTCCTCATCTTCCTTGTTCACCGATAAGCTATCCTCTTCTGATCTCGAACTTATCAAGATAATCACTAAAAACCATTTCGACAAGATAATGTCCATATTGAAGGATATGCCTAAGCAGATGTTGCTAATCATGCGTAACATGAACACCATTCGTGCCATAACGCTTGAACACGGCGATTTGGTCAATCGATACATCATTATGGCAAAGAAGTATTTTTTTTTTAATTTTGCAAAATATTTTATTCAGAGTTGTGAGTAATTTATCTTATAACTCATCGACTTTTTAGACTCCTTAAAAAAAATTCGGAGAATTTATCGTCCCTCTTTCTAAATCAATCTTATAAAATAATTGAGGAGGTTTTATTATAAATACTTTTACTTAAGAAACTGAAATACTATATAAACTAGTGATCTGCATCGGGCCTAATTTTTCAAGCCCTGCCCGGCCCGAAATTTTTTTTAAAAAAGTTTTACCGGCCCGAACCCGAAATTTTTTTAAAATAATTTACCGACCCGGCCCGGCCCCAATTTATTTAAATATATAAATTAATTTTTATAATTACTCTAGACATGTTCTTAGATATATTTTAAAAAAATTAAAAATCCGACCCGATCCGGCCCGAATTTTTTTTTAAAATATTAGGCCCGGCCCGAACCCAATTATTTTAAATAGAAATAGGCCCGAAGCCCGTTCTGGCGGACTCGGGCCAGGCCTAACTTTGCAGATCTCTAATATAAACATTATAAAGATTATAACAGACACTGCTAAGTTAACCATGTATTTATGCCATTCATATTGTTACTTACTGCTTTATTAAAAATATTGCATATAATTTCAATAATTCTGATTCGTAGTTGTTTTTTTATATCACTACTTATATTTTATTTACTATATTAACTATATTATTTGTTATAGAATATATCTATTTTATAATAAGTTAAAATGTAGCAATTATATGAAGCGTGTGCTATATAACTTATATTTTATTTATTTTTTTTGTACAATTATCTTATCTATCGCCTATTAAATTATTACGTTATATGTATATCACTACCTAGATTTTATTTTTTATATTAACTAGTGGCTTACCGATATCCATTTTTGGTGGCCGACTCGATATTGCCGATATTAAATCGTTAAAATTAAATATATTTTAATTTTTATGATTATACCATAACGTAGTCATTTAAAATATTCTATAATCAAATTCTAATTAACCCATCATTTTAGGCTTATTTATTTAGTTATATTCATCAATTTAAAAATAAATAAATATTGTTAAATCAATTATTTATATAGTAAAATCAATATAATCTTTTTTTATTTATGATGTAGAAAGTAGAATCTCATCTAAATCTATTCAAGGTCAATAATAATTATTAGATTTTTTTATTATTTATTAAGCCATAAAATTATAAACATTTTTATAATACTAATGTGTTTTATTATTTTTTTTAACATATTTACAATTAGGGCTGCGCCGATATTAAATATCAGATCGGCACCGATATTTAGCGTTTTCCAAAATATTCGTTCGGGCTGATACCTGTAAAATAACCGATCCGATCTTTTTACTTTTATATTTCTTATTATTTTATGTGTATATTTATTTTACATTAATAATATTTTCTAAATAATTTTTTTTATAAAACAATGCAAATGCACAACACGCCTTAAATTTTATTAATTTTTTAAAATAGATTTATAGTATTTGAAGTGTTTTATTAAATAAGTAAAATAGGTAAAGTAAGTAAAAGTATATTTAATACAAAATATCACGTATATATATATCATGAATTCAATCCTTCAGGTTATATAATTTACAAACGAAAAGTTAATATTATATTCAATTTAAATTCAATTTATATTACAGTTCTCCCCACTATAAAATGAATTCATCGTGATAACGTAATGGGGGTTTCGAAACTCTTTTTCCAAGAGTTGTATTCTCATGTTCTGCCTTTTCCACTTCTTCGGTCAACGTAACGGGTATTTCCTTCTCTTGTGTATGTGCATCCCTCAATTGATCTGCATGCTTGTTTTAAACGATCCCCTCTGATTCCACATCGTACAATATTGCGCTTTTTCGTTGTAACACTTTTCTCATGCCACCCTGCTGTCCTTTCGTTTGCTATCCAAACTTTTTGCTGCTCTACAAACTCCCGAGGTTCAACACTTCTATCTTTGTAGTACTTTTGTTTCCATAGAGCGTTTTCCGTCCTTTCTCTCGTTGATAATTTCCACTGTTCCAATGTCGTCCTAAGCGACCTTCCAAACATCATCTCGGCAGGAGATTTACCAGTAGTTGCATTGGGAGTATTACGGTGAGTAATTAAAACATTTGCTAAATTTAACTGGTCCGGAGTCCCACATCTCCTTCCAGCATAGAAACGCGTCTTTATCGTCCGTATATATCGTTCAGCCAAACCATTCGATTTGGGGCTATAAGGGGCCGATCTAAAATGTTTTATATTGTTTTTAAAAAGAAACGTTTTGAATTCAGATCCAGTAAACTGAGTACCGTTATCTGAGACAATGTAGCGAGGTAACCCAAATCTAGCGAAATAATTACGCAGATTATTTATTACACTCGCCGAATTAATATGTGTTAAAATTGCAACTTAAACCCATTTGGTAAAAGCGTCTACCCAAATTAACCGATATTTTCCAGATACGGGGCCTGTCAAATCCATGTGTAATCGTTCCCAAGGTCGGGTAGGAATGTTCCAATTGTATAATGGCACTTCTTTAGCTCCCGGCCTTCCTTCTTGACAACTCTTACAACATTTAACAAAGTCTTCAACATCCGTATCGAGATTTGTCCAAAACACGTAATATCTACACAATGATTTCATCCCCACTATCCCAGGATGTCCTCGATGAATCACATATAAAACCTCCTTTTTTTAAAATATCTGGAATAATAATTATATCATTATAAAATAATAATCCTTCTTCGAACGAAATATTATCTTTAATCGAAATATATTTTTTTACAATCTCCGAATAATTATTTATATTATCAATATACCAATGATTTTTTATTAATTTAATAATCTCTTTTAGGTTTATATCATTGCTCGTTTCACTTACGACTTTACTGCGTGTGAAAGATAAATCCTCTATTAAATTAATTTTTAATCCTCTGATTTCTTCTTCGAATTTTTTTGTAACTTCATTGGTTTTTGCTTTCTCTACCCCCAAACGGGACAGAGCATTGGCACATTTATTTTGATTACCTGGTCTATATATTATCTCATAATCATAATTTAATAGTTTCGTCGCCCACCGTATATTAAACGGTTATTTGTTATTTTGTTAAGATCTCTTTTATCACCTAAAATATATTGTAATGGTTTATGATCAGTAACCAAGATAAAATGTCTTCCAAAAATATATTGATGAAACTTCTCGATAGCGAACATGATCGCCGAAGCCTCCCGATCAATTGTGGCATAATTCTTTTCAGCCGCCGAAAGTGTCCTCGATGCGTAAGCAATCGGTTTCTCCTGGCCAGTAAGAAATCGGTGTGCAATAACAGCTAGACCATCTTCGGAAGCGTCACAAGAAATCACGACAGGGATATCGGCTGAATAAGGAATTATTGTATCTTCTTTTGACAATATATTTTTAACTTTAGTAAATATTTCATTTTCTTTAGCTGACCAAAACCAACCAACATTTTTAATTCACTATTCCAAGAAAGTAGTTCTTTAACATTGGAAGGTGTTTTAAAATTTTTTATAGCGCTAATCTTATCTTCTGTAGGGTGAATTCCGAAACTGTCAATAACATGACCTAAATAAGTGACTGACTTTTCTCCGATTTTAATTTTATCGGTCGTCGTGGTCAGTCCAGCCTTCTCAAATCTTCTTAATACTTCTTCCAAATTAACTATATGATCGGAATTATTCTCACCTGCAATAATTATGTCGTCTAAAAATACACTAACCATAGGAATTCCCTTTAATAGGTTTTTCATAAAGCGTTGGAATATTATCGTACCGCTAGTCAAACCAAATGGAATTCTTTGGTATCGGTAATAACCGACATGTGTCGAAATTACCAAAAGGTCACTACATTCTGGACTAACTCCGAATTGTAAAAATGCATCTCTTAAATCTATTGTTGAAAATATTTTACCACCCGCGATTTTATTTGTTAGGTCGACGAAAGTTGGTAGTAAATCGTTATTGATCGCTAGATATTTGTTGATTGTTAAACGAAAATCTTCGCATATCCGTACGGCACCGGATTTCTTTAAGATATTAACCGTTGGCGTAGCCCAAGTGATTGGAGTTATTGTTGGATCCACCTTCTCGATAACGCCTTCGTCTAAAAGTCTGTCCAACTCAGCTTCAATGGTTCGACGCAACGGAAAAGGAACTCTTCTTGCTGGTAATGCAATCGGTAACGTGTTCGGTTCTATTCGGATGACTGCCTTTTGCAGTTTGATTTCACCTAATTTTTTTTTAAAAACTTGAGGGAATTTTGAAACAATCGTATTTAAAGAGGGAATATTCATATTTATTTTATTAATACGAACTTCTTCCGGTAGTTTTATATCAAATTCTCTAATGAAAGGCATCCCAAAAATAAGGGAATTCTCCCCTTTAACTACCCAAATAAGTAAAAATTTCGAAATATTTTTTACTTTGACTTCTACGGTACATTTACCTAGTACTTCGATTTGGATATGATTATATCCCACTAATATATAAGCCGGTGATAGTTGTGGTCTGCCAATACGATTCCAGGTGACCTCATCAATCACACTACACGCGGCGCCGGTATCAAACTCCCTAGCTAGCTGCAACCCATTTATCTTCGCATCGATGGTAGCTTTATTTGAAAATGACAGGCGAGGTGTGTCCGTGGCAGAATCATTTGTATGGCATGGGTTCTACAATCTTTCGCTATGTCGTTTGCCTTACCGCAACAAAAGCATATAACTTTCTTTTGAATAGAGTTAGGTTTGATACTAGGTCTATAATTATTATTAGGAATATAATTGTTACTAAAGTGTTTATTATTATTGAATCTATTGACGTTAGTATAATTATTATTTCTAAAATAATTATTTTTCGAACCCTGTGTTGGCTTATTTTTAATTATTTTATTAACTTCAGTCTGGGTTTCATTTTCCAACGAAGACAGCGCGATCGCTAAACGCACGGTCTCTTCAAAATTAATATTGCCTTCGATATACTTTGACCGAAGTTCTTTGTCCAACTCAGGTAAGCCTACTCCTAGGATAAATATATCTCTTAAATGTTCATCAAAAGGCGGTTTAAAATTACAAAGAGAACAGACAGTTTTAACCCTAATTGAAAAGTCAATAATCGTCTCATTACATCGACTACTTCCATTGAATCTTCAACTTTAATAGGAGCTACTTCCATTGAGTCTTTTACTTTAAATTTAATAAATCAAATAAATCTTCTCTAAAAATATCGTCGCCAATGAAGTGTTTTATTAAATAAGTAAAATAGGTAAAGTAAGTAAAAGTATATTTAATACAAAATATCACGTATATATATATCATGAATTCAATCCTTCAGGTTATATAATTTACAGAAAAGTTAATATTATATTCAATTTATATTACAGTATTTTAAAGTTTTTTTTATAAAAATAGAAAGGAACACTCAGTTTTATTTATTTTAAATCTTTTTAAATAATAACACCTATTTATACTTAAATAAGAGAATCTTTTAAATGTCGTATATGAATTATGGAAATATTTTACAAAAGTCATAATTTTGCAAAATGCGTTATCTGTGGAATTCTAATTTCACGGGGAGGAATAATGAAAAATTTATTTAATACCACCAATATCCGTAAATTTTTTTAAATTATTGTAGAAATAAAAAAATTAAATGCATATCCGAATTTTCGCTTAAAAAATATTAATTTCTTAATTACATTAGGTTCACAGGGGGATCGTGAAAAAAATAATAAATATCGGATCGGGTTTGAACCTATATCGGATCGGAACGGTGAAAAAATATGTGGATCGGCACAGCCCTATTTACAATTATTTAATTTTTTTTTTAAATTATCACTCAATTATATAAGTATATTCTTGATTTATATAGATAAATATTAATAAAAAAAATTTTTTAAATTATATTAAGATGCCATCAGATCTGATTGTAAAATTTAGTAAATCAGCTGATAAACGATATTTTAAAAACAACTAATATCTATCCGATCCGATAAAAAATATTAATACATCTCTAATATTAAATTTGACCGAAAATAATAAAATGGACTTCGATTATTTAAAAAAAGTAAAATGATTTACATAAAAAGCCTTTTCATTTAAATTATATATTATTTTTACAAAAAGATATATGTGTAAGAAACTCAATTTATCAGAAGCACAAAAATAAAATATATTTAACTTTCTCACCTTGCTAACATAACATCGACACTCCAATAAAATATTAGTTGATTAATAAATTATTTTATTCATTGCATCAACATGTTAGAAGATACGAAAGACTCTTCTCTTCTCATATTAAAGATGTTAGATAGACTTCAAATTTGACTCAGAAAAAATTGAGAAGCAAAAAAATTAATTAACTCCAAACAATTTCTAAAGATATTACCTTGACTATCATAGATAAACTGGATGGGCTGTATTTTAATATAGTCAAAATAAAAGAATTAATAGAAAAGTAAAAACAAAGATTGTGTCGCTAATCGCTATATAATAACCCATGCAAGATATAGACATTACGAGAATTTTGATCAGGGTTAAATGCTTATCTAATAATGATACAATTTATCAATTGCCATAACGAGAAGCTAAGAGTCCGATTGGTGAAGAGCACAACAGGGCAATAAATATAGTCCTTATGTTATTTATATAAAAGAATAAAATTTATATCAGGTTCAATAAAACTTATATTAACCTCCTCTCATTACTATGCAACATTATATATTGACACAATTAAATATTTGATTCTTTAATTTTTCTATTCATTGCTTTTTACAAAAGCAGTAAATCATTTCTCCAGAAAGCATAAAACTAAATATTCTCTCCGATCGGTGCATGATTGTGGTTAGAAGAAGATGAGATTTATAATTTTCAAAATTTTAACAGTTATTTAAATTTTTTGATATAAATTCTTAAAATGGTTATTCTTAAAAATCGTATTAAATAAAATATTTAAAAAGAGGTATTTCATATTAAAAAAAAATTGGGAGAAATCGTAAATTCTCGAAGCACGGATTATCGCTTACGTAAGAGTAAGTCGGAAGTCTTGGCAACCTTAATCTACTAATAAAGTCAGCATTACACCAAAATCTTAAAATGGTTGATAATTTCGGTATTATATCATCTAATGGTTGTTTACAGATTATTTTATCATTAAATATATTTCATTGACGTCTCTAGGTCTCATCATTCAGTCGTGCTAATAGGCCATTTTTTATATTAGATATGTAAAAAAAACTCTTTGCTCAAATAAAAATATTTTAGTCATGTTCAAATTAAATTTAGGCATGCTGAGTATTCTTTTGCTTTACTACTGACACGCTACCGATACTTAATTATTTAAAGTAATGCATTAAATATAAAGATAAGCTTAAGTTTTAAAATGCAATGAACCTGCCGCAAATGGTTCTTTAATTCAACCATACCTCATTTATTTAAAAATTTTGTTTTGCCTACATAATTTTTAAAAATTATTTTATTGGTTGGCTTATAACTCGTTTTTTTTAATTATTTTACTTAAACTTATAAAATATGTAATATTATAAAATAAAAAAATAATTTATAAAAAATATATCACTATTGCACAGTCGAATAATTAAAATTCACACTTATTAATAATTAATTTCATAGTTTTATAATAATTGATTTTTTAGTTTTCAAATCAATTTTTTCAGTTTTAAATTTATACTTTCGCAGTTTTAAATAAAATTATTTTTCAGCTTTTGTTAGATACCGGATGTAGAGGGTAAGATGTATAATAAAATTAGTACTTCTTTTTTTTAATATAATTAAACACAAGTCCTTATCTTTGTTGCGTAGCCCTACGCTAACCGTCAACGCTGTTCATGAATTTGGTATCTGACCTTAGCCTGAACCACGTAGTTCGGTAAAAACTAACAGAAACTTATTGGCTGCACACCTAAGTATCTGTTAGATACCGAATTTATTTGTTTGGTATTTTAATAAAATTAATATTTTACTAACCCATATCTTTGTTGCATAGCCCTAAGCTAATCGCTAACGCTGTCCACGTGCTTGATATGTAGCCTAAGCCTGAAGCGCATATTAACAGAAACTTATTGGCTGCTAACTATGAAAATATTTAAAAACTGGAAATATAATTAAAAAATTTGTTTAGTTCGCCTGACCAATGTTTAAAAATTATTTGGTTTATCTCATTATTTTGTTTTAATATATTTTTACTTTAACTTATATAATATGCAATATTATGAAATAAAAAAATAATTTTAATAAGCTTTGCCTGATAAATATTTAAGTTTACCCCCCCCCCACTTTTCCGCCCAATGCTTACAATTTTTAACCCATCCAGCGATAATATTGGTATCCAGGATTTTCCTACGGGGGGAGGGGGGCATTATTAAATGGGTTTCCCCCCATAAATTTTATTAGAGGTTTTTAGGTCAACTTATTGTAGACTTTTGGTATATTATATTTTTGTAAAAATAGGATTGGGTCTTCACTTTTTATAAAAATGTTTTTTATTTAAATCATAGTCGTTATTTTAAAAAAGAATTAACCTTTACTTATTTTTCTTTCAATGATTGTTTATGATCAGGGATGTGAACCCTTCGACAAAAATAAATGGTCCGGGTTCAGGTACAGGAATAAAATTTTAAAAGGACCCGGGTCCGGGTTCAGGGAACATAATAATGACTCAAAATAAGATTATTTTTTTTCATTAATTTATTATTATACTTCAATATATACATATTCATAATTTACAAATGTAATTCATATTTTAAATGTTTTATTCAATCGCACAATCATAATATCTTCTAAAATATCATCCTTGAGATTTTCACATAAATTAGACAAAATATATTTCAAAATGAAAATTCACGTTCTACCCTTACCTAAAATAGATAGTTATCTTAATAAAATTATTATATTTTCGCCGGTACAGTCATGAAGATTCTAGATAAGATATATAGTTCTGGATATATTGAAGAATTTTAAAATATTTGTATCCTTATTTATTCTCTTAACTTCTGAGAACTTTTTTATTAAAGATACAATAGGCATTTTTTGATCCTCCTTTTTATCTGATAATTTGATTTTTTTTTCTCTATCTAAAAGTAAAATTTCAAGATCATCAATGTTGCTATCATAATTATTATTATCACTACAAGCAGTAGGTATTGCCGTAGTCTCCAATATATTGTAAATAATGGAGTTTTGCGTATGCCATAGATGGTCTTTAGCCATTTCTTTTTGCTCAATACTCGATAAAACTTGATATCGAGGGTCTAAATATATAGAAGCGTATACAACACTATTTTGCAAATATTGCTGCTCTCGAATTTTCATGTTTTCTAATATTTCGTATAAAAAGGATTTTCTAAATCTAATCCATATGCCATAAAAATACAATAAACATTATTGTTCTGATTGTAATATTTTTAAAGGAACTAATACACTAGCAAGTTCCTTTATTGCACCAATCATCTTCCGACAAAATGCTTCACATTCTCCTATAATAAAATCATTACAGAATTCTTTCAAACTTAATAATCGTTCTAGCATCATACAAATTGAGCACCAACGTGTTGTGCATTATCATTTAAATTAAAATATTACTTGCACTGCTAATTCACTTTCAAAATAATCAACATATTTCTATAATATAGCATATTAATAAATTAACATAATAAAATATTTACCTACACTAGAAAATAATTTATGAAATCTCTAAATAAAATGGAAGTCCAGGAAGAAAATTGAAAGAAAAACGCGAAGATAAAATAAATGATTACACAAAAGAAGTTAATAAAATTTAAAAAAATTTATATTATCTTTTAAAAAAATATTTTTATTTTTTAAAAATTTTTATGCCACCTAGAACCCTTGGACTATCTACTTTCAAAAAGGGTCCGAGTTCGGGTACAGCCAAAATACGAGGATCCGGGTTCGGGTTCACATCCCTGTTTATGATGATATGATATAAATACATTTTTAGGGAGGGGGAGGGTGTAAATTTTTATTATAGCTTAATGAATTTACAAGAACAAGCAAATTTTTGATGGAAGAGGTTCCCACTTTTTCCCACCCCTTCGTTTCCGCCTGGACAGCAAAATTTGGTAGTTCAAGGCAATATCGTTTTAAAGGTTTTTTTAAATATAAGTATTAATATGTAGAATATATTATTGAATTTTTTATGTTTGATCTTAAATATTTAAGTGGAAACTTTTATTGTAATTATTAGGGCTGTGGCGATCCACATATTTGTCACCGATCCGATATTTTACGATATTGGCTCAAACCCTATCCAATATTTATATTGATTTTTCACCGTCACCCTTTGAACCAAATGTAATTAAGAAATAAATATTTTTTATGCAAAAAATCGAATTATGCATTTTATTTTATTTCTACAATAATTAAAAAAAGTTTACGGATATTGGTATAAATGAATTTTTCATTATTCCTCCCCATGAAATTAGAATTCCGCAGATAACGCATTTTGCAAAATTATCTTTGTCTTTTGTAAAATATTTCCATAATTTAGATACCATATTTGAAAAAATTCTTTTATTTAAAGTATAAATAATAAAATTGGCGTTATTATAAATAAATAAAATTTAAGGGGTGTTGTGCTTTTGCATTGTTTAATACAAAATTATTTAGAAAATATTATTAATGTAAAATAAATATACATAAAATAATTTAAAAAAAGAAAAGTAAATAGATCGGATCGGTGGAAAGCGCTAAATATCGGTGCCGATCCCTACAGGACCAGTATAACATGTCATTTAAACTCCGTATTAAATATACTCTTAGTAATATTGACATTTATTTCACATGACAATATTTTTTTAGAATATTATTTTAAATTAAAAAAAATTGTTTTATATTTAAGAGCTTATTAATTTTACCCTACCAGAGGGTTCAATGGAATCTGTTGCCATTTTCATCGAAATATAAAAACTTTTATGTATAGGCTTAAATATATTAAATGATAATTTTTTTTAAACTATGCACATTAATATGATATTAACTTATAAATTTCACAATTTTTCAGCTATATTTTTATTTTATATTCATCTACTTATAAAAAAAATATATTATTTGAATTAAATCATGTTTAGCAGATAGATAGTTTATTCTTTAGCATACAATATATATTTACAAATGACGACATATATAAACATAAAGTATGAATAAGTCGTCTAAATCAAGGTTCATCGTAACTGTCTCAATTTTAGCATATTTAGAATATGAAACTATACCATATTAATTTAATAAATTTGAATATTAATATATACCTTGAAGACAGGAATTGATTGCAACTCATTATTGATCTTATCAAATCTTGTATATTGTACATCAGCCTCTACTATTTGGCCATCAGACTCTCAAAAAAAATAATATTAATTATATAATTTTCTCAAAGTCTTGTTTATTCCAAATAAATATTAAATAAGTTATTTACTTGTTTTAAATTTAAGTCTTTTTGAATTATAGGATAAGTAGGTAATTAAGTTATCTTGATAAAAATAAAAAATTTTAAAAATAATATATATATATATAACAAAGCGTCAAACACTCTATTCACTATATTTATAAAGCTTTTACCTGAAGCACTCATCAAATACAATTGTTTTGTATAAGTATATAACGCTGTATTACATCGAACTGCCTATCATGGGCGGAAGTATTGTAAATCGTTAATACTGCGGGCACATTATAATCAATATATTTTCTTCCTTTTTTGCCTTAATAAATATTACGGTTATAAAATAAATTTAAAAAATAATAAATGTTTCAAAAAAAATTAGAAGGTAGGAAGTATTTATTATTCAATTTCATATCATATTTTGTAATAAATAGAATAAAATAGATAAACATCATTAAATTGTCCGAGTTAATGCAGAATAATTAAATTTATTGCATAAGTTTGAAATAAAGAGTAAAATAATAAATATTTAAGTTTGGGATTTCTTCCCTATAAGCTTTTTTTTAAATTAGGACCACCACGAGTCAGGCTTAGATACAAAATAATTTTTGTTACCAGGGCATAGGTGGTTTCGGGCCGAAATAAATAATATGACACTACATTTTACTAACAGGGTATCAGCTACTATTACCGATATCAAATATATTAATTAGTATATTTATTGAAAAAAAGCCTCTCCCAAAATCCTACCTTCAGCCTCACCGTGGCGGGGGAGTGACAACGTTTTTTGGCGGCTAATGGAGGTTTAAAAGCTTCTCTGTGGTCTGAGTCTAGAATAGGATCACCATCTCCTCGACGGGGTGTAAACACCACTCAAATGGGTTGATGCCAGAAAGGGCATCTGATTGTAAAAACCTCGCTCCTAAATTAATGATTAAGGCAAAGCATGAGAGAGGTATAGACCAAAGTACCTCGTGGGCTTCTTCATCCGCCTATGACAAACCTGGTGGAACCACGATTCGTGAAAATCAAATATATCCCATAAACGGCCTGATAATAAGTGGAGAAACCAGTTTGTGATAAAGTAAGATTTGCGACATGAGTGCTGGGAACATGACGGGAAGAGCAGAAGAAGTGTCGATGCACTGCATAGAAGGCATTTAGATGTGCATTGCATACAAGGGACCAGATGGAAAGGTAATGCAAGAATGATTGGCAGAACAAGTGAAAAGTATAATATTTCTGGCAAGGAAGTAATGATGGTAAAGCTGGCATTGGTGTATTGGTTGCAGAGAAATATGCGGACAAAGTAATTGAAGTTAGTAGACTAAATAACCAGTTAATTATTATCAAGATGATTTTGATAGAAAGCTATGCAACATTATTTCGGCATATGTTCCTCAGGTTGGAGATACATTTTAGGACAGTCTTTTGGAAGTGACATCGAGTTTGACAAATGAAGAGATAAGTATCCTGGCTGGTGATCTGAATGGACATTTGAGAGCGAGTTATTAGGGAGTACATGTAGGATTTAGTTACGGCTTGAGAAATCCGGATGGGGAGAGGATTTTGGTGATGCTATGGATATATTGTTTATAATACAATATTAAGTAAAGAATCAGAGAAGCTTGTATTAAGTCGGGTAGTGCTAAGAGTGCTGTGGATTATTTGTTAGTAAGGAGATGTGACTGGTAAATAGTAAAAATGTGAAAGTGATACCGGGAGAGGATTGATCAGCCCCGACAAATTATAGGAGATCTCATTTTTAAAGGCTCCAGGATCACTAAAAGAAAGTTATTGCCAAGGTTGAAGATTTGGAAATTGAAGGAGGAGAGTGCTAGACCTCAATTCAATATGACATTGGCGATAAGAGTAGTGGAGGTGGCACAAGCATCTGGGGTAAATGACAAGTGGGAAGCCATGAAGAAAATTCTTCAAACATGTAATGAAGTATTTGAGATGATGCGGATAAGGGAACAAACGAAAATTGAGTGGTTAGACAAATGCAGGAGTATCTTGCAAAGGAAAAAGAAACATTATTATGCGTTTGTTGATTTGGATAAGGCATTTATCTGGGTGTCGCGCGAGGTTACTAGATGGGCCTTGAGAAAATCATGTGGAAGAATGGTTGGTTATGGCGGCAATGTATGTGATAGCACAAACTGCGATACGGACAGATGTGAAATTTGAAGTGAAGTTAGGACTTCATCAGGGATCTGTGATAGTCAATTATTATTTTTCTTAGTAATAAATGTGGTGGCTAGAGTGATACGTGAAGGACTTCCCTTGGACCTATTATATGTAGATGACCTTGTATTAATGGCAAACAGTGAGGAAGAATTGAGGTATAAAATTAGAATGAATATGGAAGCAAAGGGCCTGAGAATGAATGCAGCAAAGACAAAGGTGGAGATTGGTGGGTAAAATCTAAAGATAGAGGAACCCGGTAATTGGCCTTGTGATATGTGTGGGAAATGAGTTGCTAGAGATTTAATCCAATGTACCATATTCCAGATGTGCATAAAAGATGTAGCAGTAAAAAAGGAAGTCTGATGTTAGAAAGAATGACCTTTATTTGTGGTGGTCTGGATATTGGAAAAGTTTTGCTATTTGGGTGATATGCTAAAGGAAGATGGTGGTGTAGATTCTGCTGTTGCAAAGATCAGACACGCATGGAAGTATTTCAGAGAAATGTCTTTTATTCTAACAAATAAAAATGTCTCTCTGAAGTTAAATGAAAAAGTTTGTGTAAGCTGTATTAGGAATTGTTTGTTTATGGTGGCAAAACATGGGCAATGAAAGCGTTCCAAGAAACCAAATTGTAAAGAACAGAGATGAAGGATGATTAGATGGATGTGTGGGATATCTCTGAGAGAGAGACTAGCAAGGAATTGCGAGCAAGAATGCGTATAGAAGTGATTGGAATGGTAACACGAAGAAATAGACTAAGCATGTGGAACGTAAGACAAAAGATGATTGGGTAAAGAGATGCACCTTGATAGAAGTAGGAGGATCAAGACCTAGGGCCCAAGATGACGTGGATAAAGATGATCGGATATAAGAAAAATGAATCTTACAAATATTGATGATCAGGACCATCAAAAATGGACAGGAAAATTCAGAGGAAAAATTGGTAAACCTGGAAATCGTCATTAAAGGAAGAAGAATATATTTATTGAAAAAAGCAAAGGTATCACATCTATATTATCATTTTTTTATTATCATTAATATATCATATTTATAAAATTAAAATATACCAGCACATTTCGTTTTTATCCCTATTATCATTTTTTTATAAATTCATAGCATATTGTAGAATAAAATTTTTTTTAATTTATGAAAGTTGATCGGCGCGTAACCAATTTGGGGGGGGGGGGGGTTCACCCCCACTCGCAGATTTGCCTGTTCTCGTATAAGCAGATAAAAATATCTCTACTACACACCCTACTCCCCCATACAAATGTATATAACATATCATTCTTTATAAGGAAGAATTTGAAAGAAAATTTTGTAAAAGTTAATAACTTTTTTAAATCACGACTCTAATTCAAAAATTTTTAGAAAAAAAGCATTTTAATATATAAAAAAATAGTGAAAACCCAGAATTATTTTTATTAAAATCTAAAAGATCTTCAATAAAATTTATGGGGAGAAAATTCACCTAATAGTGCTTCCCCTCCCCCACCCATTAGCAAAGTCCTGGATACATATATGAAGGTTGATTATCATTTTTGGGTATCAGTAAAAATTTAAAGTAACAGTGTGCATCTTTGCCACCCTATTTTAAAATCCCTCTCATATCCTATCCTCATTTAGGCCCATGATTTATTATAAAACAACGCGTTTGTTCACTATTTTATACTTATTATAATAGAACTATATAAATTTTTATAATTTTACTCCAGAGCCATCAAAGGTAGTTTAAGTTATGATTTAACGAAAGATTCGAATTCATCCAATAATATCTTAACCCGTTACACCCGATGTATTTGTTACTTTTTACGCCATTCATTGTTCGAATATTATTTAAAGTAATTTTTATATTTATCATAATGAATCAATCTTAGTATTTAGCAAACTTAACTAATATACTGTATTAAATATAGATGGTAAAATGAAGAGTGAAAAAATGAGAAAATATGATAGAAAACATATCTTTATTATACACAGCGTCTACATGAGCGGGAGGGGTAGGAACAGTTTGCATCCTATTTTTTTGAGGGGGTAGGGGTTAAGCTGCTTTAATGGGGGTAGGATACATTTGGGGGGGGGGGGGGTTATCTATTAAATTTTGAGATGAAATAAGACAAAGTTTATCTGTAAAAATTAATACTTTTATTATAGTATTATTATAATACAATTCATCGACCAAATCTATATATTGCAAACAATCATACACATTGTTTTCCAAATAAACTATCCTTTCAAATATAATTTAAAAGGTTTAGATATTTCAGCAAGCTCATAATGCCATAATAATTAATTCATTGTAAATAATGGAGGTTTTAATTAAATTTATTATCTAAAAAATAAATTCTTTGTATTCACAAAATATCGATAGTTGGTAGTAGAGATAGATTAATTTAAGTTATCCTTTATAAATTATTTGAAAAGAGTATCAATAAATAAATAGGTGGAAATAATGATAAAAAGACATCGCCGCCGAAGGGGGCGGGAATTTTTTAGGGGGGTAGGCAAAGGTTTTTGAAGGGGGTTTGCATCCAGTGAAAATCCTGTCATGTAGACGCTGATTATACACAAGAAAAAATGTTTAGATTAAGAGTATTTATTATATTTTAATTACCGTTTTTTTAACAAATACAATTCTATTATTTTTTTTTAAATCGTTTTTTTTAACAGAAGAGAAATATTTAATCAATGGGCTTATATAACCTACGTGAAGGTACTCGTTTTCTTACGACTTATGCCACCTCAAATTGCCGATCTGGTTTTGTATAACAGATATGAGATCTAATATCAATATATTATATTGTCATGTCGGAGATAATTTGTTTAAATACTCGCTTATAACAACATGTTGTATATAATTTTATTAGCACCAAATTATAGTGTAGTTTAATAAAAAAAAAATTAACACTATTTATATCAAAGAAGAAAGAATTTTAATTATTTCTTATCAATAATGATTTTTCATCATTTTAAGTTTTATATATCATCTCTGCTTGAGGTTGCATGTTTTAAGTTATCCCCCGCAACAGTCTTCTAAGTCTTTTTCTATTGCACAAGATTTGGTTCCAACTAGTTCCATTTTTGTTCTAGTTCACTTAGTTATAGTTGGGTCATTATATTTTCACCCGTTTATGCTAATTAGGCAGCTAAATCAAGGTTTTGGACGAAAACTATCACTTTGGCGACCTCGGGGTTATCCTTAAAAGTATAGCATTTTACAATTGAAAGTAAAATATAAATTAAAACGCTTCAATGATAGCGGATTTTCTCCGGCACGCATCTTTAGATTGAGCCGAATTAGCTGACATTTAACCATTACATAAATAGTTATCAGTATATTAAAACAATTATCTATCCGTATGAAGCTTTTTGTTTATTATATAAAATAGAATGCAAAATATTTGTTATAATCATTATTAAAACATGAGTTTTCAAAAAATAGCAAAGAATAGCCAATCCATTTTTATTTTTATTATACATAACTATAAAGGAGGTTTCACAAGAAACGGCCTGAGTCGCACCTCGGAGAAATCCGTGGACTTGGGGTTATATTTCTTTTTAGACATAACTTAGACGAGAGTTTCGCAATTAATGGCCGGAGCCGATCCATAGGACAATTCTCGGTTTAGAAGTATATTTATTTTTTCAGACACAACTTGACATAAGGTTTCACGAGGGATGGCCGGAGCCGCATCACGGAGCAAGCCATCGTTTTGGGCAAGGGTGTTACTAGTCTTTACAATCTCAGGGGGGTCATGGGGTAGCAAGGATTTATCCATAGGCTGGTTTTTAAAAAAAATTTGGTTGGCTTCGCACCCAAACTACCTTTCTTCTGGCCTTCGCCTGGGTTCCTAAAACATATTATATAATATTAATTTATCAGTAGTTATCTTTATATCCTCTTTGTTAAAGTTGGCTTAACAATTGGAAATGCTAATTCTAAAATTTACCAAATTTTATGCTTGTAGCCATTTGGCCAAAGTTATGATTGATAGGCGACTGAAAGCATTATTCTGAAAATTTTATCAATGTTTATTGTTCAATTGTAAATTAATTCAATCCATTCGGTATAGAAAGAAAAAATTCGCCCACCAAACCTCCCATTTTTTATGATCACTCAATATATCTTATTCTATTTTAAAAATAATTATTTTAATTAAATTTTTAATATAACAATACATCATTATAGATTTTATTTATTTTTAAAATACATTAATTAATATAAATAACATCCCTTTATTTAACTATGTATTTATTTTAATGATAATATACAAAAATAAATTTCAAAATATATAAATTTTATACAGATAATTATATTAAAAATTTATTGTAAATAACTAACTGTATTTAAAAAAAATAAATAATTCTTGTTTCACATAATGGTATCTAAAAAATATAATTTAACAATTATAATTTATATAAATGATTATATTATCAAAATATAAATAACTCTTATTGTAAATGCAATACTTTTATTAAAAATATTATAATATAATAAACATGAATATTATGACTAAGAATTTATTATAATTAAGTTTTTCATATAAAAATTTTATGACTAAGGACATATTATAATCATATTGCAATTTTATGATTTGAATTTATAAAGAGAGATCTACTTTTCTATGAGATTTGGCTAAATATTTAGGATAAATTTTTATCTAGAATAATCTCCATATAAATAATAGAGCTAATCCATTTAAACGGCTTTTATCGGTGCTATTTCTTAAATAGGTTTCTCTTAAAATCAACCATCACCCACCTTTAAAGTAATTAAATTATACTTTAGATCTCGGGTATAGGCTCTTTTTTTGCCCAACTCCTTTTTAATAAGCCTATAGAGGTTTAAGCAATAATTTTCAGAATGCTGTGCCTACAAGTACGTGCGGCTTGCCCACAAACGTGTAGAGGGCTTCTCATAATTTTACTTTTATACCCAAATTAAATTATTCCAAATAGATGGAAATGAGGAAAACCTTGCGTAGCTATATTGAATCTTCAACGCTAGAGGGCAGAAGCGCTATATATCACGTATCACATGATAACTTTTGATGTATTTTTTACAAGATGTATTGCTATTTGGATTATTTTTTTTATGTAAAAATTAGAGAAAAAATTTCAATAAAGTATTTTTTTTGAGTTATTTTATATATATCTAATGAATAATATAAGAAAGGAATAGAATAAAGTGTGTGATTGTATTGAATAAGTTACGGAGGAATTCAAAAGATGAAATTATAGTCTTGAAGATTAAAATTGGATATATTATTATTATGGTAATTTAGAATATATTTTTATATATTAAAAAAGAAAACTAAGTGGTTTTTAAAATGAAAATATATATTAATATATATATTTAATTGCCTTGAGATATACAAATAAATTTCACCGAACTTTAAATATACAAATGAATTATTTAAGTATTTAAATATACAATGGCGCACATGCAACGTGCACCACCTCAAAAAAAAATTTATATATAAAAATTTTAAATCTTGAAAACACAACATGGTACAAAAAATGAGGAAGGAAAGAACTTGCTTGACATGCGGGAGGTAACTCTTATAATGTTAAATGCGTAATAAGGTTAATACTTAATGTTACAATAATGATATCATTATTAAAATAATACCCAATACTTACATTAAGATTAATAAGGAATTATATAACAAATAATATATATATGGGGATAGTAGGAACTACAATTGGGAATAGGGAATTTTGTAATATAATAAACAATTACAATTGGGAAGGGGGAATTATTTTCAATATTAACAATGTAACTTATTAATCAAAATTATCACAACTAGGAAAGATAGAATATGTATGATGCTTTAATATTTGTAACCAACAATATAAAAGTAAAAATCTAATGCAATATATTCCTATTAATAATTTCTAATGTGATCAATATGAACAAAGAAAAACTTATCATCTACCTGAATTTCCCAAATGACATTACTAATTCTCCCAACGACAATCCCCACACGCCATTCTTGATTGGAGCCCACTTTAATAAAGACAGTGTTGCCTAATGTTAATTCTCTGAAATTTATTCTTTTTACATTGGGTCTATTATCATAGTCATTGTCTTTTAAAAAACTCCATTTACATCTTAACTCCCTTCCGAATATTCTAAAAGCAGGTGATGACTTAGTAACCGCATGTTTCGTGTTGCGATAATTTAACAACACATCTTCCAAAATGTCATCTCAGCCTCCTAATTTATATATCATATTTTTTGCTGATCGCACAGCTCTTTCAGCCATACCATTTGACGCAGGATGGTATGCAGGAGTATATATATGTACAATTCCCTTTTCTTTTAAAAAGTTATTAAACTCAACAGACCTAAAAGCTGGTCCATTATCTGATACCAATTCTACTGGATACCCAAATCTTGAAAAAATATTATTTAATGCCATTAGTGTTGTTAAAAAGTCGAGTTCATCCGACTCTGACTCAGAGTCTCGAGTCGTTAGTCGAATATGTCGACTAACTCAAACTCGAGTTATGAACTCAAGTCGACTCGAGTTATGAACTCAAGTCGACTCGAGTTATGAACTTGAGTCGATTAGAGGACGAATATTATTTATTATTATTAATTAAGATATTTTTTGTATTTTACATTTTTTTACTCTAGACTTTCATGAGTCGTGAATACAAATTATATAGTTGAGTCGACTAGAGGACAAATAATTCTATGAACTTGAGTCGTCAATTTGAATCGACTAGAGTGCTAATATTTCAAATTAGTTATTATTATCTAAGATATTTGTTCTGTCATTTACATTTTTTTACTTTAGACATCCAATTTGAATCGTGAATACAAATTATATTGTTGAAGACGAATAGTTCAATGAACTTGCGTCGTCAATTTGAGTCAACTAGAGTGCTAATATTTCATATTAGTTATTATTATTTAAGATATTTGTTCTGTTATTTACATTTTTTTACTTTAGACATCCAATTTGAGTCGTGAATACAAATTATATTGTTGAGTCGATTAGAGGACGAATAGTTCTATGAACTTGAGTGGACTTAAGGACGGAGATTTTAAATTAGTTATTATTAATTTATAAAACATTTTTCTTTAACTTTAGACTTCCAACTTGAGTCGTTATACGAGTTATATACTTAAGTCAACTAGAAAACGAATAGTTGTGTCGTTTCTTCGACTCAGACTCAAACGGGTCATTTTTTACGACTTCAACCCAAAGTTGTGGTCGTTTTATTGGATCAGATCCAAAATATGGGTCGTTTTTTAATGGATGATCTAAGGTTTAGGTTTCTTTTTTTCACCTCACCCATTATCCTGATCATTTTTTTCGACCAAGACTTCTAGGGTTGTCCAATATATATAATAATAACATTTAGTAGATATTAAAATTATGGGAGGGTAAGTTATATATAGCCTCTTTTAATTATAATGCTCTGACTTACTTTTATTAATGCACTGACATTTGTCATCGTTATATTTTTAAGTGATTATGTACCATAAAAAAGTGACTATTGTCATAATCGTTATTTTTGAATTTTGGCAAATGGGTAAAAATATGTTAAATTAAAATTTCAGTGAAGGTGTATCATAAAAAAATGACAATTGTCAAAATTATTTTTGAATTTTTTTAAAGCAAATGGGTAAAAATAGATATTGTAAACATGTTAAATTAAAATTTCAGTAAATATGTACCGTAGAAAGATGACAATTGATTTTAAAAAGTGCGAGTGAACCTGTTAAAAAATTTAAATGAGGCATTTTGATGAAATAAATAGTAAAGGTTTCTGAAAATGCCTTGGAAAAACTGGCACAATTCACAAATAAATTGAGCGTTAAATTACATAACGAATTGTGTTCATTTACCAGTATATTCAAAGATTTAATAGCAGAATTAAATGAAATGGATTTATATACATGTTAAAGGTTCAAAAATTTATTATTTTGTATAAAATTTTTTCAGGACGTATTTATATTATAGTGGCTATTTCAACCGATTTCAAAAACGGCGAAACCAAATTTTTAGCCGAATATCCAAGCCTCGTGATTATATGCTATTTATATACATCTAGTCATTATAAAAGAATTTCGGTGGATAAAATTATATTTATTTTATTTAAAAGTATATTTGATATTTATTTACAGATTATTAATATATTAGTAATTGTTATTTTTCTAGTCATTAATCCTAATAAATAAATTTGCAAAATTTTAGATGTTCAATATTTATTTAAGGAAAAATTTTTGAATTATTTTTATAAAAATTACCCCACCCCCCACACCACTCCCAAGCAAATTCCTGGCTAAGCTCATGGTGTCTATGATCAAAAATGGCATGATAAATATGAATATTTTGAATGTTAAGACCCACCAAAAGTATGCTAAATTATTCTTATGAATATTCAAATAAATGCTATACATTTACCATAAATTTAGTCACAAGTAAAATTAGATTCTATTTATAAATAACAGAAACATTTTTTTTAAAAAAGTTCCAGGCCTGGACGAATATTGTAAATCGCCATTATTATATATAAAAAATAAATAGATATATTTAAAAATTGGATATAATAGAATAATATATCACATAAAGATCCGTAAAATGCCGAATTGGTATATTTTAATATTTTTTTAAAACCCAAAACAAAAAAAATTTATACACCCAGGCCGAAAATCTTTTATAGAAATCCGGACCGAAAAATATTTTATCAGAAAAATCCGAGCCGAGCTTGAAAATATAAAACCCGGACCAGGCCGACATTTTTTTAAGCCGTACATATGATACCTCTGCAGGTTTCTGATAAATAATGTATTGATTATTATTATGCGTTTCCTCGAGGGACAAGAAATCAAAACATCGAAAAACATTTTCTTAAAAAAGGGGCGTTTATATTAAAAAATTATTCTTATTGATTGAATATGTCATAAAACATATAAATTTCATATTAAAAAAGGGGCTTAATTTATAAATCAAAAAAAGAAGCTTGAAATGAAATTAATTGACTTTTATTTAAATTTATTATCATTTTTTTTTAATTCAAAGATCGGTGATAAAATTTGATATATCAAATAAAATTCATTATCAGGGGGAGGGGGGGGGCATAGGGTAGGAAGGAGGAATAATATCTTATATTTAGAAGCTTCTTTGTCAATATTTTTATTTTCAAATTCTTAAAATGATTTATAATAAATAGTGTTATATTTGTACAATTTATTACTGTATATGTGCAATTTTAATATATGATTTATTTACTATTCTTTTTTTATTAAAAAATATAAATCGTTTGAACATATCATTTATTTATAAATAGATAGATTTATTTTGGGAGAAAGAAACAAGGGGAGGGATTGGTTATTATTGAAGTGTGGGGGATAATTTTTAATTATTTATTCTTATATTTTATTAATAATTTTTTTATTGCACAATCATATTTAAAATTATTTTAAATGAAAACATATTTGAAAATTCCTATTTTTTTTTTATTTCACATCTTTTCATACTAAAATGTCGTACCTAGATAGTGATGAAGATAACAGAAACCCTCTGCTAAATAACATGGACTTTGACTCGGAAGTAGAATTATGTAATAATTTTTTGTAATTATAAATGTGATTAGAATGACCTTGCATACAACCAAGATCTTCTGGACGATCAAGATCAAGACATCAATATGAGTCAGATATCAGTAATATCTGATTCATCAGTTAATACATCGATAGATAGTACTTCTTTTGATACAAAGAGCATATTTGAATTAAGCCCCAACAAAAATCGCCGAATGTGTAAAATATGTAATAGATATTTTAGCGTTCACACTGCAACAAGTATTATAACAAATAAAAGTATGAGCTATATTAATTTTTATAGCCAATTTAAAAAATCACGTTAGAAGAAATCATCCAGATTTAATTGGGAATGGAGAGAGCGAAGATATACCCAAAAACCTAGTTGGCATTCGTAGATTATTACCTAAGGAAAACGAATGCCTTAACAAATTAATTTTGAAATTTATTATAAAAAACAACATTCCTTTCAAAGTTATGGATAGTAAGGAGTTCCGAAATATATTTTCCTTCATATTCAAGAATGAAAAAATCTGGACAAGACAGACAGCCTGTAAGTACATTGAAAAAATGTATAAAATTTCAAAATTACAACTCATAAAAAATTTAAAGAATATTAAAAGTAAATTGGCTATCACGACTGATATGTGGACCTTCATTAACTCATCGTCTTTTTGTGTAATTACATGCCACTATATCGATAAAAAGTGGAAAATGGAAAGTTGTCTTTTAGATTTAATTCAGCTACCATACCCTCATGGTGGTGAAGAGATATCACAATATTTGTTAGAATCTCTCGATGAATTTGAGATAAAGGACAAAATTATCTCTATCACGCTTGATAACGCACCAAACATAGTAAACGCTGCTGAAAAAATGATTATACATTTTCATGAAAAATATAAAGCAAGCTTATACAGCCACCGATGTTAGCTCATATTATAAATTTGATAGTTAAAGAGGGGATTTCAGCCTTAGATATAAAACTAAATAAAATAACTAATCTTGTAAAGAAGTTACATTCTTCACCAAAACTTTTACAAAAGTACTTGGAGCTCTCAGGAGGGATGAGGATTCCTTTAGATGTAGTAACTAGATGGAACTCTAAATATTTAATGATATCAACAGTAAACAAAGTAAGTTAAACATATTTTTTCATAATGTCTATTATGTTAAACCTTTTTGAGATATAACGTTGCATTGTCTAATAATATATTTAATTTATATAGAATTTAGGTGCAATTAAAGAGCTAGGAAAAAAATGTATGACAGAGCCTTTCGATATAAGCGTTAGGGAGGCAAAATCTGAAGTTGAAAATTTTTTAAAGCCTTTTTATAAAATAACACTCGAAATATCGTCAGATACCATTACAAGAACCGCTGTTTTATTTATAGCAAAGATGGACAAAATTTTAGGGGAGGCTTCCAAAAATCATCCAGATGATGATATTAGAAATGCGGCAAGTAAAATGTGAAGCGTATAAAAACTATCTGAGCACGTTCAGCAATTATGTATCTACCATGTTAGATCCGAAAACTAAGATGAAATATATGCCTCATTTTGTAGCAAAGTAGGATTATAATGAAAACAATTTATTATATAAAACCTACGGGTGGGCACAAAAATCAAATGTGTATGACTTCTCTCTAGATGATTTGGAAACACAGCCTTATTCGGTCTGTATGCATCACGAATTGAGAAAGTAATTATAAATATTTGGTTATATTAATTTATAATTTTAGAGAAGCTTGTGAATTTCCAGATCTCATTAGAGATGAAATTAATGAATATGTCCAAGAACCGGTGCACCAGCGTCAACTAATATACTTGATTGGTGGACGAAAAACAGCGATTTTTACCCAACCTTATCGCTGATAGCTTAGGATTACCTTGCTCAAGAAACGTCCAGCATTCCAAGCGAAAGAGCATTCAGCAAGGCCGTTGATTTTTTGACCAAAAAGCGACACAGGATGTCATCAACAACATTTAAACATTGTATGTGCCTAAATAATTGGGATGTTTCAATATAAAATCATTATCTATTATATATACATATTTTTATCTTATTGATTCTATTATAAATCTTGTTATTTGCATTATACAGTTATCAATAAATATTTAAAATATAAATTAATATTGTGTAATTTATATATTATTTTGAAGATATTTAGTATTAATTTATTTAATATAAGATAAGATTATAGGCCTCTTTTTGTTAGATTTTATCTAAGGTTTTACAAATTTAAAATCATAGATCAAAAACATTTTAATTTATGTTTCTCTATTTTAATAAATAATTTTTATGTAAAGAGTGAATTTATTTTAAAATTACCTCAGCTTAGAAAATTTTCAAATATCAAAAATTATGTCTTATTAAATCATTCACATAAATAAGACATTTAATAACTAACAAATCTACGCGAATGAATTTTTTATTAATAATATAAAATATGTTACTTTATAACTAGATATAAAAATATAAAATACAAATCTTATTTATTTTAAAAGTACCATGAAAACAAATAATATTATTAAAAAGAGGAAAAAGGGAGTGTTTCGAAGAAACAAAAAATAAATTCAAATTATATTAATTATTGAAAAAAAAATTTCCAGGCATAATTTATTTTCTTGGGATAAAAAATTATCCCGATAAAAAAAAAGGTCTACACTAAAACCAATGTTTTTCTTGACATAATAGAGCTCTGGTTCATCTAAAAAAAGTCAGCAATATTCATCACAGTATGAATAGGTTTTAAGCATTAACACCCCCACCCCCTTCGCGATTTTCACATATAATAAACATCTTGTTGGTATAAAGTGTATCGCTATATTATATTAAATTGTTATAATGTTCACAATTCTGATAAAAGCTTTTAAAAAATAAATTAAAATTCTAGACTAAATTTAAATCACGATCTTCCCCATTTCCAATAATTCATTCGTTCTCTGGCCCGGCCCGAACGGGCATGGGGACGGGCTTGGGCCAAATTCTATTTAAAAGAGTCGGGTTCGGACCGGGCCTAATATTTTCAAAAAAAAATCGGGCGGGTCTGTATCAATTTTATATTTAATTTTTTATGTAAAATAAAAATATTTGATTTTATGTATTGAAATGAGTAATTATAAAAATGACTTTGTATATTTAAATAATTCGGGCCGGGCCGGCAAAACTTTTTAAAAAAAATTTCAGGCCTGGGCGGGCTTGAAAAATTAGGCCCGATGCAGATCACTATCAAGTATATTATATTTCGTATAACGACTCAAGTTGGAAATCTAAAGTTAAAAATAAAAAAATGTTTTATAAATAATAACTAATTTAATATCTTCGTCCTTTAGTATACTCAAGTTCACAGAACTATTCGTACACTAGTCGACGCCTCAAGTTCATAAAACTATTCGTCCTCTAGTCGATGACTCAAGTTCATAGAACTTATCGTCCTCTAGTCGACGCCTCAAGTTCATAAAACTATTCGTCCTCTAGTCGATGACTCAAGTTCATAGAACTTATCGTCCTCTAGTCGATGACTCAAGTTCATAGAACTATTCGTCCTCTAATCGACGACTCAAGTTCATAGAACTATTCGTCCTCTAATCGACGACTCAAGTTTATAGAACTATTCGTCCTCTATTAGACTAAGTTCATAAAACTATTCGTCCTCTAGTCGACTAAGTTGATAAAACTATTCGTCCTCTAGTCGACTAAGTTCATAAAATTATTCGTCCTCCAGTCGACTAAGTTTATAAAACTATTCGTCCTCTAGTCGCAAGTTAATAGACTTGAGTTCACAACTCGAGTTAGTTTTGGGTCGATTTTTTCGACCCAAAACTTGACTCCAGTTTTCGGCTAAGTCGACTAGACTTAGTCGATCAACAACACTAAATTCCATGATGGTGGTAATCGCATTAATGTTTTTCACCTTAATAATCTCTAACCAGCGAGAGTACCCATCAATAATTACTAATCCGTAAAAATTTTTAATAGGTCCAAAAAAATCAATATAGACTCGGTACCAGGGTTTGTTAGGTTGTACCCAATAATTCTGTTTAACTTTTGGGAGTTTAGGTGCATTGATCATGCACATATTACATCTAAAAACCATTTCTTTAATATCTTTGTTGACACCTGGCCACCAAAAATACCTTTCCATAGTGTCTAACATCCTATACAACCCAATATGTCCCTCATGCAATATTTTCTTAACCCTTGAGGAATAATAACTTGTTCGCCCTTAAAAATACAATCATTCTTAATATTCAACAACTTACCGAATGCCTTGTAACCTTTAATCAGCGTATCATTTTCATCCTTTTTCCAACACAATTTTTTTAACTTGGATTAATTCTGAATCTAAAAAGGTTTCTTCTTTAATCAATTCTAAATTGTTAATTATTCTTACATCCTTCATATCATTATTAACATTAACAAAACAAATGATATCTTCCTTAATTAACCTTGATAATCCATCAGGAATAATTTGATCCTTACCCCTCCTATAATTAATGTCAAAATCAAAACCAGCTAAACAAAAAGCCCATTTCTGTAGACTTGGAGACATATTGTAAAGCTTAACAGGATCTACTAAAAACAAATTCACCAGTGGTTTATGGTCCGAAAAATTTTTAAATCTCCTACCTACTACATATTCTTTCCATTTTTTTACTGCCAAAACAACAGACAATCCTTCTTTTTCAATAATTGAATATCTTTTTTCAGCTCCAGCCCATGCCTTAGACATAAACTCAATTGGCCTTTCTAAACCATCTTCTTCTACCTGAAATAAGACTGCACCCATGCCTTTATTGGACGCATCCGTTGAAATAAACAATTCCTTACTTCTATCATAATGTGCAAGAATTGGTGCATTACACAATTTTTCTCTAATTTCATAAAAACTAGTTCTTTCATTGATTCCCCAACAAAATTTATTACCCCTTTTAAGTAAATCATATAAATTAGCTGCTAATTTAGAAAAATCTCTTATAAATCTATAATAATAGTTCATAAGACCCAACCAAGAATGTAATTCATCCTTGTTCTTAGGTTCGGTCATTGTAGTTATAGGATCAATTTTTTCTTTGATTGGTAGAATGCCTTTGTCACTTATTAAATAACCTAAATATTTTATACTCTCTTTGTAAAACTCACTTTTTTTTATATTTCCAATCAGCCCAAATTCCAACATTCTTTCAAACACTCTTTTCAATTTATAAAAATGGTCTAACTTATCCTTAAAAATTAACAAATCATCTAAATAATAAATGACCCCCTTAATATCAGCAAATATTTCCTCCATAGTCTTCTGGAAATACGCAGTTGATACTGTAAGCCCAAAAGGTAGTCTATTAAATTGAAAAAGACCCTTGTGTGTGGAGACGGTCAAAAATTTGGAAGTTTCTTTAGATACAGGAATCTGCAGATACGCCGATGAGAAATCTATCTTTGAAAAAAACTTTCCATTACCTACTTTAGCAATTATGTCATTAATCCTTGGAAGCCGATATTCGAACCTTCCTAATTGTGGGTTTACAGTAACTCTAAAGTCAGCACAAACTCTAAACGTATTATCTTTTTTTTTAACTAACACTAATGGAGTGGCCCATTATGAAAATCTGACAGGCTTAATTACTCCCTACTGTCGCCATTGCTCTATAGTGTTTTCTAATTCTTATTCTAACTCGAAGGGCACTCTCCTGGCCTTCACAAATTTTGGCTTAAAGTCATTTTTTAATAAAATGTCTATTTCCAAATTTTTGACTTTTCCAATTCTATCATTAAAAACACAGTCAAATTTCTTAATTAGTTTGTTGATGTCACAACTCTCTTCAAAATACCCTTTTTTAGTAAATAACGATTGACTGACATAATTTCTTTTATAAAATTTCTCAGTATCTTCGAAAGTATTGTTAAAAGTTAAAAAATTTACCTCTCCTATCTCATTCTTATTAATAGTGTTTACATCAACGTTAAATTTGATTATGTCAAATTCTTTAATCCAGTCTTGACCACATAGCGGTGGACATAAAAATTTAAATATTTAATTGTATTCAAATATTTAACCTTAATATTCGAGACCTGACCAACGACTGTGATAGGAGAACCCTCATAAGAGAATAATTTTTTAGAACAATTTTACAACTCAAATTCTTCATAATTCTCCTATTTTTCAAAATCTTTAATGGGCAAGGATGTCACCGGAGAACCCGTATCTATCAAAAAAGAAAAATTTAGATTATTAAGTTGCATATTAATCATAAAATCATTAATAAAATTTATCTTATTCCTTGGCCTCAAATTATATGGCGTTTGTATAATTTCTTGTTTTTTGAAATTGTTGTTGTTGTTGTTATTGTTGTAGGTTGGTGTTGGCCTTAAAAGTCTGCTTGTTCTCTTTCCAAGACGAATAGTCTTGCCAATCGGTTCTATCCTCTCTTTTCCAAGAATCTTTCTCTACATATGTTTTATTATTATTAATATCCAACGATTGAAATTTGACAACAATGTCCTCTATAATATTAATCTCTGTAGTATTTTCTTCTATCAACCTTGTTTTTAGCTTTTCATTACGACAATTCAACATAAATTGCACCGACAAAAATTCAGGATTGAGCCCCGAACCATACCCTTTCAGTCTATCGAAATACTCTCTGGAAGACTCAAGTCTGTCCGGTTTTGTATTGAACAACTCCAAAATACGCGTGATTTTGTTCTTTTCAACTTTCTTTTGTATTAAATCTTTCATTTGTTGATATGATAAATTATCGATGTTATCCATGATACTCACAGCCATCTCTTTATCCAATGTTTCGAATAGTTTATATTTTTTTGTAGCTTCATCTTTAATATTCTCCGCAAGAAATTTTAGATCCAACGTCTTCAATAATATCTTGATCTTTACATCATTTCTATCCTCCACCATAATGAATAATATAAGAAAGGAATAGAATAAAGTGTGTGATTGTATTGAATAAGTTACGGAGGAATTCAAAAGATGAAATTATAGTCTTGAAGATTAAAATTGGAACTATTATTATTATGGTAATTTAGAATATATTTTTATATAGTAAAAAAGAAAAACAAGTGGTTTTTAAAATGAAAATATATATTAATATATATATATTTAATTGCCTTGAGATATACAAATAAATTTCACTGAACTTTAAATGTACAATTGAATTATTTAAGTATTTAAATATACAATGGCGCACATGCAACAATATCAAATAGTGACGCTAAATATGATGATTATGGAATTAATAATAAATTCAACAAAAGACATCTATATACACAATTTATTCTCACTAATTCTTCAGCAAGCTTTTATTTTCTTTTGCAGGTTGAGTCTGAATTGTTGATTACTCTTAAAATGTGAGAGGATATTAAGAAAATCCTCTAATGATTTATCAGGATCGATGTCAAATTTTGGTATAAATCAAAAAATGCTTTGCAGCCCTTTCCTTGTACTTTAGATTCCCTGCCTAATAACAAAACATTGTTTTTTAGCTATCTTACCGATTAGTACCTTGCACTAATGAAAGGTTATTTTTTTGAAAAGGTAAATTTCTTTAGTGTAAGTTATGATTACTATCAATATTGAGATATAATGTTAGAATCTATAAATAAATATGATTAAAATAAAAAAATTGCCTGATTCAACCCATACGATACAATTCTATCACTTCAAATTTTCCATCGGATGAAACCGCCATTTTTCTTTTCTCCTTTACAAAATTTGGGGTTTTCATTTAAAAATCAAAAGTTATCATGTCTGAAGACAAAGCTTTTTCAGGTGATCATTTCCTTCCATAATCATCCACTAACAAACTAACTTCAATGGATTAATTTTGATTGACATTTCATATAAATACGAAATTACAACAATGTATATTAGTTAGATTTTATTTATAGCATCACATTTTAATATGTATATAATATGCGTAAGTTAATGTAATTACAAGTTTCTTTTTTTTCTTATCTCCAATTCATCGTCCTTTATATATCATCTAAATTAAAAAACAATCACATTACAATGTTAATCATTTTAAGTTTTGTTAATAAAACAAAACTATTAAGTTAATGTATATCAGAGACCTGCAGGCCCGGCCCGGGCAGGGCCGGGCCGTATTTTAAATTTTTTTAATATACCCGGGCCGGGTCGGGCCTAAAAAAATTTTTTTAAACATATCCGGGCCGGGCCGGGCCTAAAAAATTTTTTTTAAAATACATCCGGGCCGGGCCGGGCCGGGCCTTAATATTTTTTATAAAAATTTTTACATTATGAGTTAATGGTTATAAGATTATATTATATTATAGTTATGATTAATATAATATTGGGTGATGGTTAACACTACCTAACAACCCACAGATCGATCTAATTATTAATTTCCTGCAAATTTATTTAAAGTATTAATATATTTTTTTTTATAATTCATATCTAAATTTTTACAACATATTTTACCAAAACAATCAAATAAAGGAATATCTTAAATAAGCCCCAATATTCAAGTATTATTAATATATTTTTTTATAATTCATATCTAAATTTTTAGAATATATTTTACCAAAACAATCAAATAAAGGAATATCTTAAATAAGCCCCAATATTCAAGTATTATTAATATATTTTTTTATAATTCATATCTAAATTTTTAGAATATATTTTACCAAAACAATCAAATAAAGGAATATCACTTCTTAAAGTTTGTAATACCCTTCAAAGTGAAAAGGAGAAATAAAATTGATTTTACTTAATATAAAGGATTTTTTAATTAAAAAATTTGTTTTACACAAGTATCATTTTATTTCTCTTTTTCTCTGTCCCAAATTCAAGCAATTACGTATGTAGTCAGGGACAGATCGCAAAATGACGGAAAACTATATAAAAGATTATATTAAATTACAAGAGGCTCAGGAAGTAAATGAAATACCATCGACCAGTCAAATTACGACTGTTGTTAAAAAAACTGAATCGTTTTATGACAAATGGGGCGATGGTAATTCTGGTAATATGTCAATACCCGATGATGAATATTATAATTACATAAATAATAGATAAAACATTTAAGGTGGATAATTTGTTAGAGTGGTGGGCGGCTCATCAAAGCGAATTTCCAATTTTAGCAAAATTGGCAATTCCTGCTTTAAGTGCAAGCTGTGAGCGGAATTTTTCCACTACTGGGAGAATTCTTGAAGAAAGAAGAAGTAATCTTCAACCTGAAAAGGTAGATATGCTTCTCTTTCTTCATGATAATTTGTGAATTTTTAATATCTTTCTTGAGTATAGGGTTTCGTCAATCATGCTGGTTTTTTACTTTGCAAACTGTCAAATATTTATTGCATTTATTATATTTACCTTGAGTCATGAAAGTTTTTAATCCAACATTTTTGATTATTTTTTTTTACAATATTATATAATACAATTATCTTCTTTTGTTAAAAATTTATATTATAAAATAAATTATATTAATATTGTGCAATTAGATTATATTTTCAAAATACTATTTATTATACATGCATTTTTTTAAATAGCGATTTATTTTTATTTTATAAATTAAATAGTAAATTAAATACAATATATTACATTCTCAAAATATTTTCCATTTTTATAAATTAAATATTAGTTTTATTTTTTTTAAATGTAATATAAAATATAGTATATGACAAATATTATTACCATTTTTATGAATATTAGTTTTATTTTTATAAATGCAATATAAAATATAGTATATGCTCAAAATATCCATTTTTATAAATAACAGTTTTATAATTTTTATAAATTCAATATAATATTTTCAAAATATTAGCTTTTTACATGTATTTTTTAAATAATAAGCGATAATACTCGCTGAAAAATATGGTAAAATACCTCATAGGTGAATTTTTGTATATACCAGGTCGAATATAATTTTAAAAAATTCCGAGTTTAAATTTTTAAATCCGGGCCGGGCCGTAAAAAATTTTTTTAAAAAATATCCGGGCCGGGCCTTAAATTTTTAAATTCGGGCCGGGCCGTAAAAATTTTTTTTTTAAATATCCGGGCCGGGCCTAAAAAATTTAAAACCGGGCCGTGCAAATGGTACCTCTGCAGGTCTCTGATGTATATTATAATAATGTAAGAAGAAAGAAAGAAAAATAAAATTTGTCCGAAAAGTAATGGGTTGTTACTTTAGGGTAAAATTAAGATTTTTTTTTATATTATTTATTTTTCATTTTATTGAACACGTGTTACATCAACACTTGCTGTTTATCTTTACCAAATTAAACTATTTTTCTTAATTAAAAATTATAAAAAATAAATTAAAATTTTTAAAACTTTTGCTTCACAATATAAATTATATTATTAAATTTATAATTGTTTTTAACATCCATAGACTCATCGCCAAACCTAAACAATTATCGAATGTAGCATAAAAACATCATTTTTAAAGTTTAAATTAAATAATGCTACCACATTTAATAATAAAAATCACTGAGATTTTAAAAATAAGGTAAATCTCTCATATTATTAATTATTATCTAACGGAATGAAACAACTAGTATTATCTTATAAAGAAATTTAAGTTATAGCAAAGCATATGTCCTTATACACCGTTATTTTGTACGTGTCAAGCTTGTTATTTAAAATTTTATCATACGCAATACTTTGGGACCAATTGACACATACGACCAGCAACATCTATCCTTTAGATTTAAAATTTTATTCAAAACCCGTTTTGGAAAATGGATAGCATTTTAACTACTTCATTCCCATATAAATGCATCAAAGCCGAACGCCATTTATCTTTCCGCTTTCATTAAAAGCTCTGTCCAGCTAATAAAGGTTTTCACTACTTTTAATGAATCCAAGCACTACATTAGTTTTTTCTCTCTTTCCATATGTACAAGTTTAAAACTTACAATTAATTTTATTAGACCCTCACTGTTATTTAACTAAAATGAGGGTTTCCGATTTAAAACACTTTAAATTTGTCAAGAATTTGTTTTCTATCAATAAACATTAATACCTCTAGTTAATGCGCTTAGAATATATAAAATATGAGGGTTATTAAATAAGGTTCTTGTTCGGAACTGCGATATAATTTAAGAAGTAAATACCACTTTTCAAATTTTAAGAACCAAATTATTTAAAAATATTTAGAAACAGAATCATTTTTAGTCTATGAAGGACACTAACTATTATTTTGCTAAAAATTTATGTATGTCAATAAAGCTGATAATCTCAATATAATGAAAGAATGCAAATTTTTTTAAAGGTTATTTTAAAATATTTTATATTAAAAAACGTTTTCCTATCGAAGTCATAGGCGTAGCCATGGGGGGGGGCAATTTCCTCTTCCCTTCAGAATTTATCACCTTTTGTGAATATCATTTTAAGCTAATAAAAAATATCCCCCTTAGTCTTCCTCCCAATCCCTGACTCCCAAAAATGTATGCATATATCTTAAACAATAATTTGAAAGAAAGAATGTAAAAGTTGATATTTTTTTATAAAACTATTCATCGCAATTTATAAATTTTTGGAAAATAGCATTTGTATATAAAAAAAGTGAACCAAAAATACTTTTGTGAGTAATTTTAATTTATTTATCTTAATAAAAGTAAAATATAATTATAAAACTATTGATATAATTAAATCATAAATTAAATAAAAAAGTTAAAGCACAATACAAACAGTGGAATACAGTGGAATATTATATGTCGCAGATTTACAGTATATCTAATTATCAATTATCATACAAGTAATTTTTGTCAATACAGCGAATTATATATTTTACAGAAAACTATAAATTATTGATAAGAACAACAGAAAATATCTTTTAAAGACATTGTGAGATGATGAATATAAAGATTAATTTTTAATATCATTTTATGTTTAAATTAAATAGAGGGCAGGGCGTTAAATAATATAATGCAAATTGGTGCTATATTTATTATCAAGAGCATTGATTAGTAAAATTTGTTAAAATATTAACTGTAATATATTCTCTAACTGAAAATATGTCTGTAAAAGTGGAATTTTACCTAGTATTTGTAACTAGTTCTATATAATAGAGGAATATCAACTATATGTCTACTTACTTTCTATAAATAAATTTCTTATACTTGTTTGGAATAAATTATTACCATGCTTTTATAATAATGTATATACAAGTAATTTATTATATTTTATATAAACTAATAAAAATTATTCCATATTTGTACCAGGCTTATTTTTTACTAAAATTAGCCTCCTATCTTGTAAAAATATTTTATGACTATATATAGACTAAGGTAACCAGGCCGAAACCCAGCTAAAATGGGGGGTTTGGGGGCCAAGCCCTTAGTAATTTTTTTATTCCCCCCACCCTCTTAGGAAAATCCTGGCTACGCCTATGATCAAAGTACTAATGTAAAGACCCGCTTTCAGGGTTAGACAGTATCGTGGATATTTGTATCTCATTTTTTAAAATTTTGGAAAGTATCGTAAGTTGTTTTCGAATTTCGATTTGATCAATATAGGTTCCTTGAATCGACAGATATCGCTTCTAGGTTCCAAGTTGTAGTTGGCGGTTGAGATAGGTCTGAGATGAGTGACGGGGTAACTGCTGTTTCGGTCCCAAATAACGAGGCGTGTTCCTCAACTTGTTTAATAGCTTGATCTACAGTTGTTTCGTCCATAGCGTGTCTGTTAAACAGATCCAGTTGTCCACGGTCTCCTATCCACTGATTGGAAGGTTTGTCGGCGAGATTATCATCGGTAGGAGTCCATTGTATATTCTGGGAGACAGCCGTTAAATTAGGGAGACCTATTTTCACTAAGATCTGGGTGATTTTGATGGAGGGGGATCTGGATCCCCCTTTTCTAAAGACGTAGTAGGCAACAGTCGAATCTGTAAAATCTTCGAGGGTACATTGAACCGGTCAATAGCAAAAGGGTACTTACTCCGACTGCCAGTATTTCCCTAGCGCTGATGTGGCTAATGACATGCATAGGGATGTTGAAGGGCAGGGCCGCTTCCTGGAAGGTGACGGACATGTTATCGAAACCCCAGAACGAAATACCAATGAAGCTATCGGAGGCATCCACGTAAACTGTGTTGTTGACGTGATATCGAAGGCTGATTGGATGTTCGAGGGTATTGATAATTATCTCCGCTTTTTTGAATGCTAGGTAAGTGTCACAGGTGCCAGGGTAGAGCCGTGCATAGATTGTAATAAGGCGGGAACAATCTTGACACAACTGTAATTGTATATATAATACTTTGAAGGCAGAAAGGGCTAAACGAGGCTCCCATAGGTAGAACCTTGTATCTATATTTGGTGCCCATGAACCACACGCCAAAAAATCTCGGCAATTTTAGAGGCAAGGGGATGGAAATAAAAGCTGATTTTATGTTAATTTTGCAGGCGAATTTCGCCTTCTCAGGATTGGCTGACATTAACGGGATAGATTTCAGACGGAACAGTGAAGAAAGTTTTTAGAAACTTCCGAAGAAGTCACTGATGACGCGGGGTGTTCCATCTGTTTTGGGAATAATGTACATAAGTGAGAAAATCTGATCTCGGTCACCTTCTTCAATAACGCCAGCGGCCAAGAGTTATGGATTATCGGTAGAAAACTTTCGTCAGGTTACCGAGCACGTGGGGTGGCGGAAGTATCTCCCTTCATTAGTACGGATTCGCAGATGATCTAGTCTGGGCCTGTAACTCCTTTTTGCGATGGCTTTGGTGAAGGCGGACATTAGGGGACCTACGGCGAGCTTGGCCTTGACGATGTTCAGAGTAAGTCTTCGTTCGAAGCCGGAATCTGCTGGGACAACACGGCCGTGTATACTGACGAAGCCTTGGAGTAGTGTTGTTAATCGACTAAATTTAGTCGATTAACAGACGACTAACTAATAGTTTTAGTCTAAAAATTAGACTAAAAACTTTAGCAACTAAATTAGTCTATTAGTCGACTAATTTGGTCGACTAATTTCGACTAAAACGACTAATATAGTCGACTAAAACGACTAAATTAAGTCGTAATCGTTATTTTTGAACTTTTTTAAAATTTTTTAGGTAAAAATATAAGTTGTAAAGATGTAAAAATAAAATTTCAGTGAAGATGTATCATCATAGAAAAATATTAATTATCAAAATGGTTATTTTTGAAAAGTAAATAGGTAAAAATATATATATTGTAAATGTGTTAAAATAAAATTTCAGTTAAGATGTACCATAGAAAAGTGACAATTGTCAAAATCGTTATTTTTCTTTTTGAATTTTTTTAAAGTAAATAGGTAAAAATATATATTGTAAAGATGTTAAAATAAAATTTCAGTTAAGATGTACCATAGAAAAGTGACAATTGTCATAATCGTTATTTTGTAACTTTTTTGAATTTTTATAAATTAAATAGGTAAAATTATATATTGTAAAGATGTTAAAATAAAATTTCAGTGAAGATGTACCAAAGAAAATAGACAATTGTCATAATCGTTATTTTTTAACTTTTTTGAATTTTTTTAAAGTAAATAGGTAAAAATATATATTGTAAAGATGTTAAAATAAAATTTCAGTGAAGATGTACCATAGAATAGTGACAATTGTCATAATCGTTATATTTTAACTTTTGAATTTTTTTTAAAGTAAATAGGTAAAAATATATATTGAAAGATGTTAAAATAAAATTTCAGTGAAGATGTACCTTAGAAAAGTGACAATTGTCATAATCGTTATTTTTTAACTTTTTTGAATTTTTTTAAAGTAAATAGGTAAAAATATATATTGTAAAGATTTTAAAATAAAATTTCAGTGAAGATGTACCATAGAAAAGTGACAATTGTCATAATCGTTATTTTTTAACTTTTGAATTTTTTTTTAGTAAATAGGTAAAAATATATATTGTAAAGATGTTAAAATAAAATTTCAGTGAAGATGTACCATAGAAAAGTGACAATTGTCATAATGGTTATTTTTTAACTTTTTTGAATTTTTTTAAAGTAAATAGGTAAAAATATATATTGTAAAGATGTTAAAATAAAATTTCAGTGAAAATGTACAATAGAAAAGTGACAATTGTCATAATCGTTATTTTTTAAATTTTTTTAAAGTACATAGGTAAAAATATATATTGTAAAGATGTTAAAATAAAATTTCAGTGAAGATGTATCATAAAGTGACAATTGTCATAATCGTTATTTTTTAACTTTTTTTTATTTTTTTAAAGTAAATAGGTAAAAATATATATTGTAAATAGGTAAAAATATATATTGTAAATAGGTCAAAATATATATTGTAAAGATGTTAAAATAAAATTTCAGTGAAGATGTACCATAGAAAAGTGACAATTGTCATATGGTTATTTTATAACTTTTTAAATTTTTTAAAGTAAATAGGTAAAAATTATATATTGTAAAGATGTTAAAATAAAATTTCAGTGAAGATGTACTATTCCCCAAATATTACGGTGCCCCCTTGGCCGATTACATTATCCATCAAAGAGGAAAAAACAAAATGGATGATTCAGAATTAAAAGCTAAAATTATACAGCTACTAGAACATAATAATGGATTGACGATAAAAAATATAGTGAAAATTTACCACCTCGGGAATATCTAGATACCTTAAATCAATGGGATGGAGCAAGAAAACGGTTGGAAAAGAACCCGAAAGACGGAATTTCCCAGATGTTATAAATATTCGTAAAGAATATTGCCTAAATATGATGAACGTGCCATTTCAAAATTTATTCTATTTAGATGAAACAGGCTTCAATTCCCACGTCATTTCCCACTATGGATGGGCACCTCTGGGTAAGAGGCCATCCATCAAACCCTTCAAAGGGAAAAACGTATCGGTTTTATGCACCATAGGAATTAATGGTTTAAAAAAATACATAATTATAGACGGAGCATTTACATCAATAAAATTCAAAACTTACCTGGATAAATTATCATACATTTTACTGTTGAATTCGCTATTAATAATGGATAATGCGCCCATTTACCGAGCTCATATAATAACAGAAAACTATCAAAATATAGTATATCTTCAACCCTATTCCCCTCAATTTTTTTAAAAAAATTTCGTTCCGTCCGGGGTAAACTTTTTTTAAAATATTTCGGGCGGGCCTGAAAAATTAGGCCCGATGCAAATCACTAATTCAAAGCTATTATTTGAATATTTTGTTATACAATATTATAATCTTCTTATAGCAATTATATTGAATACATAACAGAATTTTAATTTTTAATTGAAAAGGTTCTAAACTCTTCTATAAATTGAATAAGTTTTATGAGTATTTATGAAATCTAGATATTATTTCAATCATGATTTGTCAATTTAGAGCTAGCGAGGTTAGCAAAACCATACACGTCAATTATGGCAGTTAATAATAACGGGCGTAGGCTAAAGTCAGCTCGTTTCAGCAAAAAAGTTGAAAAATATATATTATGACAATTGTCATTTTTCTATGGTACATCTTCACTGAAATTTTATTTAACATCTTTAAAATACATATTTTGACGTATTTACTTTAAAAAAATTCAAAAAAGTTCAAAAATAACGATTATGACAATTGTCACTTTTCTATGGTACATCTTAACTGAAATTTTATTTTAACACATTTACAATGTATATATTTTTACCTATTTACTTTAAAAAAATTCAAAAAAGTTAAAAAATAACGATTATGACAATTGTCATTTTGTTAATAGTGTTGTTTATTCAAATTTGTAAAATAATTAATTGAGTATTAATTTAAATGTTTTGTTACATATTGTGTTGTTTATTCAAATTTGTAAAATAATTTATTGAGTATTAATTTAAATGTTTTGTTACATATACCAGTATATATACCAGTCGATGATATACATATTATAAATTTATTATTATTTTATTTTTTAAAGTAGAAATAAAATTTATTTAAAACAAAACTTGTTTCTTTTATGGCGCCCCGGTACGTTTTTGTAAAAAAAAAAAAGAAGAAGAAAATATATAAAATTTGCCTTAAATTAAAAAAAAAATCAAATATTATTCACTACCTTATCTATTTATATGACTACGTATTGTGGTGACTACCTATTGTGACGATTGCTTAATCCATTGAGATGACTCTATTTATATGACTACTTAATGTGGTGACTACCTATTGTGACGATTGCTTAATCCGTTGAGATGACTCTATTTATATGACTACCTATTGTGAAGATTGCTTAATCCATTGAGATGACTCTATTTATATGACTACCTATTGTGACGACTACCTATTGTGTTGATTGCTTAATCTATGGAGATGACTAGAATCAAACCTTAGCACTTTCATGCAAAAAGCTTCTTTCTTCATGGTGTCCTGGCTCTGGATGTTGGACTGGAATATGATAACCAGCACCTAACCTAATGTGACATCCTAGAAAGAACCAATATGGAATTTGGACGTTAGGTTATGAATTCTATATTGTGAGACCAAAGATGATCACTTATTATTCTAATCCACGTAAGAAGAAAAGTTATTTGAAATTAAAATTTTATGCCGAGATAAAGTCATGTTGTAAATTTACTTATTAAAATAACTTAAATGTAAATCAATAATGGACATATTTGAACACATAAAAGCCTTAAAAAATTATTTACTTAATTTCTTAGTGAAATATTGATATATTTTTTTTGGATTTCTTGTATGATGACCAATTTTTGTAAATTAACTAAACCTAGAGATGAATTTTTAGATATAATTCATTAAAAATCCTAAACAAGAAGATAAAACTTTAATTTTAAATATATTAAAATGTAATTAAAACATGAATTAAAAGGTTTAAATCACATGATAGATTTACATAACCCTTATAAGTAATACTTAATATGATAAAAATGTTTTTGAAATAAAGCTTCTGAAGACAAAAGGTTATGTAAAAATTAAACATCATTATTTTAGAAAAATATTGTGTGAAATTTAAATTTTTTTTAAGAGAGGGAAATGTGCGTAATATTTGCATATTTTAACCTCGGAGATTGAAAATAAAAAAAATAAATTAAATATTAAAACGCTACTAATAAAATATAAAACGCAAAATTAAAAAAAAAAAAACGCGAAATTATATAAAATTTTTTTGATTTATCATTCTTATGTTATTCTACATTCCAAAAATTTTATTCCAAATTCTTTTATTCCAAAATTTTATTCCATATATTCAATGATCCTTATAATAATGATAACGTACAGCAACTTTTCTAACCTACAAAAACGTATGGACTCACGCCATCAGACAGACTTATGCGCCTTCTTAGCAGCAACTTGATGCTTTGTCGAGGAGGGGAATGTTAATAGTGTTGTTTATTCAAATTTGTAAAATAATTAATTGAGTATTAATTTAAATGTTTTGTTACATATTGTGTTGTTTATTCAAATTTGTAAAATAATTTATTGAGTATTAATTTAAATGTTTTGTTACATATACCAGTATATATACCAGTCGATGATATACATATTATAAATTTATTATTATTTTATTTTTTAAAGTAGAAATAAAATTTTATTTAAAGTTAAACTTTACTTGTTTCTTTTACATTTTCTATGGTACATCTTCACTGAAATTTTATTTTAAAATCTTTACAATATATATTTTTACCTATTTACTTAAAAAAATTGAAAAAAGTTAAAAAATAATGATTATGGCAATTGTCACTTTTCTATGGTACATCTTCACTGAAATTTTATTTTAACATCTTTACAATATATATTTTTACCTATTTACTTTAAAAAAATTTAAAAAAGTTAAAAAATAACGATTATGACAATTGCCACTTTTCTATGGTACATCTTCACTGAAATTTTATTTTAACATCTTTACAATATATATTTTTAACTATTTACTTTAAAAAAATTCAAAAAAGTTAAAAAATAACGATCATGACAATTGTCACTTTTCTATGGTACATCTTCACTGAAATTTTATTTTAACATCTTTACAATATATATTTTTACCTATTTACTTTAAAAGAATTTAAAAAAGTTAAAATATAACGATTATGACAATTGTCACTTTTCTATGGTACATCTTCACTGAAATTTTAATTTAACATCTTTACAATATATATTTTTATCTATTTACTTTAAAAAATTCAAAAAAGTTAAAAAATAACGATTATGACAATTGTCACTTTTCTATGATAAATCTTCACTGAAATTTTATTTTAACATCTTTATACAATATATATTTTTACCTATTTACTTTGAAAAAATTCAAAAAAGTTCAAAAATAACGATATGACAATTGTCACTTTTCTATGGTAAATCTTCACATAAATTTTAACTTAATATGTTTACAATATATATTTTCACCTATATGGTGACTTAATAGATCAACTTAGTGGACTAAATTAATCGTTTTAGTCGACTATATTAGTCGTTTTAGTCAACTAAATTAGTCGTTTTTGTCGACTAAATTAGTCGACCAAATTAGTCGACTAATAGACAGTCGCTAAAGTTTTTAGTCGATTTCCATGATTACGACTATTAGTCGTAGTCGAAAGAACTCGATTAATTAACAACACTACCTTAGAGGGTATCGTTGGTAGATGGGATGGCCATGGATCCTGCTTGGGGAGCACCAAAATCCTCGTTTCCACCAGAAAACACGCTTTCTAGGGTATCGATGTTAGATTCAGCTTCCTCGAGTATTCTAGAGAGTGGGGATAGTCAGGATATGGTAGATGGGTTGTCAATCCTTCATTCCTGGATACCAGAATCTTCCGACAATAGTGACACAACATCCGATGAAGTTTCTGGTTGTTAACTGCCGTCGACGATCTCGGAGGCGGAGACGGTTGATCGCTGCTTCCTTCTGATGCTACATTATCCTGGTCGTCATTTGGCGAAAATAGCTGGCGCCTCAATTCCTTAAGATATTTGTTAACTCTTTTATGCCAGACAGGGAATTAAGCTAGTTTGCCCTTCCGGTTTGGCGGTCCATGCACCGGGATTTGGGTGTTTCCTTGGTTCAAATTAATTGTTGCATGTAGCCCTGAAAAGGGTCTTTGGGTATTAGGTGAAGAAGAAAAAGGTAGAGTAAAAAGGAAGGAGGGAGAAATAGAGGAAGAAACGGGGGAGAAGGTATACTTTTTACTTTCGCTTCTTACCCCGGGTGGAGGTCGTCTCTTTCTTGGGCCGACGAAAGGTGGAGGTAGTCCTGCTCGTCAGTGCCCTGCGAAAGGGCTTATCGGCAACGATTTTAATTTCTTCTGCGTCAGTGTATCTCTCCTGGAAAGACATGTCATTGGCTAATTCCAGTGAATGGCCATAGTGATAATACGTACTCTGCCAAATTAAGCATGGCAGATTCTCATGTCGGCTTGCGGGTTCATACATTCCACTATACGTTTTAGGTGTTTGATTTCATGCCTATCACGATCGTTGGCCTTACACTTAGGTTCTTTAAGGTCTAATTTTACTTTCCATAGTCTCATAAGCTTTGCCACTTTCTGCTCAGGTCAGAGTCTACATGACAGGATTTTCACTGGATGCAAACCCCCTTCAAAAACTTTTGCCTACCCCCCCCCCCCCCAAAAAAAAAAATTTACTGCCTCTGCGGCGGTGTGTTTTTATCATTATTTTCACCTATTTATTTCTTGATACTCTTTTCAAAGAATTTATAAAGGATAACTTAAATTAATCTATCTCTACTACCAACTATCGATATTTTATGAATATAAAGAATTTATTTTTTAGAAAATAAATTCAATTAAAACCTCCATTATTTACAATTAATTTATTATTATGGCATTATGAGCTTCATTTAAAAGGATAGTTTATTTGGAAAACAATGTGTATGATTGTTTGCAATATATAGATTTGGTCGATGAATTGTATTATAATAATACTATAATAAATGTATTAATTTTTACAGCAATAAATTTTGTCCTATTTCATCTCAAAATTTAATAGATAACCCCCCAAAAAATTTATCCTACCCCCATTAAAGCAGCTTACCTCATAACCCCTCAAAAAAATAGGATGCAATCTGTTCCTACCCCCCCCCCCCACGCTCATGTAGACGCTGGCTTGGGTGTACGTATTGGTTTTGCGACTGCAGGCTCTGTAGTTATCGTGGTTCTGATCCTTGATACTGAGCTACGGATATCGTCTCCATCGCTTGAGAAGGATTAATCCCTCTCTTCGATCATCGTGGAGAGGGTTCTGATCGATGATCTTCTCCTGCACCGTTCATCATGAACGAAGGTGGTTAGAGCGCGCATTTCCGATGTCAAAGAGGCAATGGCAGCGGTCATTGTTTCCAAGGATACTGTGTTAATAACTGGAGGTTGGTTTCTGCAAACGTCCGCATCTGGGTTTTCGAAGCTAGGACCTGGCAGATTTTTTCCTGCCCCGGAATTATCCGGGGTGAGAATATTGCCTAATGGCTCTGCCGAAAAGGGTGCTTGTTTTCTTATAGTAGATCTTCCCATCGTGATAGAAATTTTCGATTAAAGATAATATAAAATATAATCTATCAAAAATGACGGATGCTATATAATAGTAAAAATATTTAAAAGAAAATAAGAAGGAAATTAAAAAAAAATTTATATTAGTTAATTTAAATAGTATTAAAATTTAAAATGATATTATTTTAAAATTTAAATGAAAAATTTAATCTGAATTTAGATATTTTAAGATAATGTATGATATATGACGTTGGTTGTCATAAAGCAATTTGCAAACAACTACCATATTTTGTTTGAATCGTTTTATATCTATCTATTTTAATATAATGATTAAAGAAGAATATACAATAATATCTTTATATTAGTCAGATGATTCTCTTACAGAAGAATATAATTATAAATTTAAGTTAAATATTTTAAATGGAAAATTTTATCAAGTCACTCAACATGAACATACCAAAACAAATAATAAAATTACTGAAGAATGTAAAGAATGTCACAAATCTATAAGTGGCTCTGAGGATCATCTTATATTGTCAAGCGCCTAATAGAATAATATACATTTATAATCATATTCATTATCATTTTATATTCCATATCAATTTGTTGTTAAATTTATAAGTATTTTTAATTAAATTTTTATATTAATGATTGATAATGAAATTAAAATGACATATAAAAATCATCTATGCAGGGCCGTAGCCAGGAATTTTCACTTAGGGGCGTGAAAGTGCTTACTTGGGGGGGGGGGCACTATTTTTTTAAAATCAAACAAATAATTACGCATTCATAGAAATTTTTTCCTATTTTTATTAAAAATTTAATAACAAAATAATACTATAATATGAATATATGAATATACAAAACAAAATAATACTATAATATGCATATACAAAACAAAATATTACTATAATAGAATACGGCGAATTTTATTTTTAAATTTTAATATAAATGAACTAAAAGATAAATTCTGTTATTCTTTTTTCATACGCCATTAATACTAAATTTTGTTTACGTTTATCCTTCATAGACTCTCTACTGCTCGATAAAACTCTCTTTAATGTAGAGAACGAGGCCTCACAAGAAGCCGTTGATATCCCAATGATTATCGCTGCTGAGTAGCATTTATATAATTCTTTAAATGCATGATTATATATTTTTTTATACATAATATGTAAGATTTTTTCAAAATTATGATTTTCTTTAGCTTCCGAAGCTAGCAATCCTTTTGCTATCTTCATTTCATGATGCAGTGTTTCCATATTTAAGTTTAACAGGGATTTTAATGGGGCCATTTTATCTGATAAAAAATAATCAGGGTCAAGGGGAGACAATGTAATAAAAGATGAAAAAAGATTAAAATCATCTTCTGTAAATCGGTCTAAAAAACGATCCACAAAGTTATCTATAATTTCATAATATATCCTTTTTAAAGAACTCCAATCGGAGTCTTTTTCACAATCGAATTCTAGTTTGCTATCAATTAAAAAAAATTGGAAATTTTTAGGCGTTTAACGTACCCGTGATGATTTTTGGGGAGTAAGATTAAATTTTGATAAAAGTTGTTCAGCCTTAATCACAATCAAAGCAAAAGAATTATCACTTCTTTTATTTTTTAATATATTGATAGTAGAATCAATATAATCTTTAGCATCCACTAGATTAGTACCTACTGATTGTAGAAACTTATTTAGTGGATCTATTGTAATTAATATCTCATAGATTATGATGGCTAATATAATGTAATTTATATTAATACATTGAGATAAAAGACCAGAGGCTTCGACTGAATCATGAATTGAAACCTCTGAATTAAGAGTTCTATTAGAAAAGTAAAATAATACTTCACCAATAGCCTCAAAATTCTCATAAATAATGCGAGATGTTTCCAAATGACCAGTCCACCTCTGGTCTATAAGTCTCTTAAGGGTGTGGCCTGTATATTTACAGGATACATTAAAACGCCTGAAAAAATTATACAATGTATTTGATAAATTAAAAAAATTAGAAATAATAACAATATTATTATACCAATTTTGAACCACAAGATGCAACTTGTGGTTGTAGCAATGTATAAAAGGAACATTTTTATTAATTTTTTTTTGAAGAAGTGTTTGCACTCCTCCATTTCGGCCCGTTGCACCATCATATGCCTAGCTTATTATATTAGCTGAATTAATATTTAGATCATTAAGTTGCTTAAAATGCAATCTGTAATGCTTTCAGCAGAAAGACACTCTAAATTAATGATTCCTATTAAATTTTCTTGGATTTCTCCAGAAAAAATATAGCGAATTATTATGCTCAGGTTTTCACAACCTGAAGCATCTTTTGTCTCATCAGCCTTAAGACAAAAAAAAGGCATCTCGCTTTTATTATATTTGTCTGAAATATGTTCAAGCACCATATCTGCCATAATGGATATTACTTCGTTTTGAATCTGTGGTGATGTATACTGGGCATTTTGGGGTATAAATTTCATAATTTTATTTAATTCAGGGTCTTTTTGGATGGTGTAGGAAAACATTGCTATAAATAGCCCAGAAGAATAAATTATTTTTCTTTTGCAGTAATATTTGTTGAACCAGTCCCACGGAAAGGTAGCTCTTGTATGCTAAGAAATAGCATCAAATCAAATATTGATTTAATATAATATTGATTACGATTAATTTGATCACCTCCCAACATTTTAGTTATTTCTGTACCTTTGTTTATATTTTGATTTTTATCATGCCATATTGTAATTGAATTTAAATGAGCTTTTGAGCTCTCGTGTTTTAGCAGTCCCTTCTTGGCAGCTAACGCATTTTTCCAATTTCTGAATCCCGTTTGTCCAAATTCATCACTTGGATTACACAAGTATTTCCTACATGGAAAACAAAAGGCAGCGTCAGCTTCTACACTATACTCCAACCAGTCTCGGCCTCTATACCATGATTTTTGAAATGATCTTTGCCTTCCATGGATATCTTTTTTCGCGTAATTGTTTGATTTGATTTGATTTGGTTTATTCTGGCTAAGGTCACCTGGGATTTGAATTGAACCATTAGAGGACTTTTTTGACACTAAAAATATTATAATTAATAAATTGTAATGAGGGAAAGGGTCATAAATAATAATGGTCATCAGGATAGGCGAAGGAAGGGCATGCTGAAAATGAACAAACACAAAATTTATCTTGTATTTAAGATACAAGTATTTGCTATATTGTAGTGCCCAACCCTGATGAAGATTATCAGTAAAGTTGATCAGTAAAATTATAGATATTCAGTATTAAAAACTAGAAAAAGGTCATAAACATTATATCTTTAAAGATTAATAAAAAAAATATAATATTTTTATATTTATAAATCATTTACTAGTTGCCTCCTGATAATGAGAGACAGAGCTGCTAGATGAAGATGATTGAGTCTCTTCTTCGTCTTTATTTGTTTTAAAATCAAAATGTAATAATGAAACACCATAATCTCCTACTCCTATTGATATTGTCAAAAATATATAAATAGAAAAATTTGGGTTAAATTTTAAACTATTTACCATCTTCCTCCTCCTGAGTGTAGTGAGGATCATTTTCTAGATTATTAGTTCCATTCATATCGTGAAATATGAGTGAATATATTTATTTTAATAATTAAAATTATTATACAAAAATGATAATATTAATAATAAATGTCTGTCTCTTATCTTATATAAAATAAATATATATGAAATAATAATATATAGGTATTGCCCTATATCAATATCATATAAGTCATGAAATAATAATATAAATTTATACTAACTATGAGAAGAATCAGTTTCTGAAATTTCTGATATAGTATTAATAGTAGTTTGTATAGGTGATGTTGCTTGACATTTGTTTAACTTTAACTTAAAATAAGAGTTAATAACTGATTGTTTCTTCATGATTTTAAAATAAACGCTGTAAAATAAAATAACTGGTTATATATTATAATAAAAATGTGATATCTATAGAGAATGTTATACACAACAAAAACAAATAAAAAAAATGAATGAATGATAATTTAATATTGAGTAAAAATAAAAATATAACAGGATAGAAAAAAATTTACAAACTAGACATGTTTGTAGAATAAATATTCAAAATTTATATTAAAAATATAAAAATAATCAATTCTAAATGTAAATAGACATGTTTTTTGAATATTTTTGAATAAATATTCAAAATTTTTATTCAAAATTTATATTAAAAATATAAAAATAATCAATTCTAAAAAAAAATTTCAAATTTGGAGGGGGGGGGCAGAAAAATTTTTGAGGGCCACTTTAGGGGGCGAAAGATTTTTCCTGGGGGCCAGGTTTGGGGGCCAACAATTTTTGGGGGGGTCGGGCTATTTTTTAAAATTTTTACATATATGCATAAAATATAATTTATAAAATAAATAGATACCATTATATTAAATTTAAAAATAATTCTTGCGAAAGTATATAAAGTAAATTATATATTTTATTTTCATTGTTATTATTTATAAAATTTTAAAGAGTAATAATTAGAATTATTTATAAACAAGACAATAGTTTTTTTCATAAATATTTTAATATAAATACATTCTATCTAATTAGAATTTTTACAGAAAAAATAGGGCTATGCAAAATATGACCATTTGATCGCAAATTTACTAAATAAATCTCTAATATAAAATATATTATTTTTTGTTTCACTGATAGAGACATCATCTGGAATCATATAAAAATTATATGAACAATTATAAAATATTACATTAACAGAAAGAACAAAAAGAAATTGTGAAAATTGCAATATCATTAACTCAAAAACGCTAGAATTTTCAAATGATGAAAAGAAAAAATCTCAAGAAAAATTTAATAAATTATTAACTTCATTTGTTGTTAAAGGAATGCATACATTATCTATATTGAGCAAATAGAATTTGTTAATGACGGAAGGTAAATTTAATTTTTTTTTCTCTTATCCTTATCTTTTCTACTTGCCAATTTATTAGAAATATTATCTTGTATTGGATTACCATTACCAATTAAAAAATTTTCTCGAAGATCTTAAAATTGATGTGAAAGTTTCAAATATGAAACTGATAATTTAAAACAGTTAATGAAAATCAGATATATATCTGCACTACTGCAAATATTTGGTCTACTAAGATTAGAAGCTTTCTTGGAATGATTTGTCACTGGAATTCATATGCTATATATTGAAATGCTATATTTAGAAGAATATTGCCATATTATGTCCCCATTGGCTGTATCAATTAACAAAATACAAAGTGAAATCAACTGCTATTATGGAGATCAGCTCCAATATTAAATGTCGTTAAAAAAAACCACAAATTTAATTCAAATTGTTCTACATTTTTGCAAACCATTAGCTATTGCAGTAAAAAATTCTTTAAATAAAAGATTTTAAAATATATATTAATTTGATATTAACTTTAAAAGCGCATTTTTGGCCACTATTTCTCCCCTTCTTAAAAAATTTTGGATTGATGGTGAAAAAGAAAAAGAAAAAAACCTTTAGGATTTATTAATACATGAAGCTTTAATTATTTTTAAAAATAATATTGAAATTAATATGTTAACAATATCTTCAATATTTGAAGATGATGATTAATTTTGTTTTAAAAGTACCACATCCAATTCTAATAATTCACTAAATGATTTTGAATTAGAGGTCCTAAATTATATGAAAGATGAGGCGCAATATAAATATTTTAAATAGTTATAAATAAATAAAAGAAATATTTATTAAAAAAAAATAATGCTGATTTATGATGTTGATTTATTGATATTTACTAATTTTTTTGTTCTGATTGTTTTCATCATTATAAGATACAATTTTTAAAAAAATTATCTTTATATCGCTTAATTTATATAGCAAATTTGATATTTTCTACAATCAATTTTCTTATTTTTTATAAATTTATATTATAGTTTAAAAAAATAAAGCTTGATAAATTTTGATTTTGACTATTTAAATTTTTTTTTAACTTAGATACTTTTTTTAAAAATGGATACAAGTATCTTGTATCCTATTGAAGTTTTTCCAAAGTATCTAGTATCTTGTATCTTAAATAAAGATTTTTATAAAGTATCTGTATCTGAATACAATTTTTCTGAAAATTTGCCCAACCCTGCCAGCCTTTTATTTCTTAATATAAAAAAATTATATTTTTTTTTGAAAAAGAAGACTATTTCACATTGATTTATTCTTTAATTAATCATATTCGTTTAAATAGCCATATATAATTTATCCATATTTTAATATCGTATAAAAATGTAAGGGTTCACCATAATAAATTTTAAAAAATAAATTTTTTTAAACGTAACCTATAAATGATAAGTAAATTTTATGTGAAGAGTAACATTTAAATAACCAGAATTTGCAATTTCATTACAATATTTTATTTTTTTTCAATTTTAAAATTATATATTTTTAATCCTATCCTCTTCCATTTTATTTATAGGTTTTTTTTATAAAAAAAGTATAACAATTTTAACATAATTATGTGACAAATTGCAAAGTTTCTTAACCTTTTTATTTTTAAAAGTGGTTTATTATTTAACGATCATGTAAGAAATCCTCAATTTTTCCGTTAATTCACACCTAAATAAAAAAAAAAGAATTAAAATGAAATAACATTCAATAATCTATCTAATGTAAAATATTAAAATATCAGGATATTTTGATTTTGTGTTTAACATAAATTTTCCAATATTTATTTTTAAAAATTAAGTTATATTTACCTGTATATATTAAATATCATAGTTACATATAAAAAGTTATACATATGTAAAAATTTCTCTTAAATAATAAATTATCTAGATAAAAGTGAACTTATAAATAATTATATTGTATATTATAATAAAATTTATTATATTATATCTATCTTACATTATTATCTTCAACTGTTATCGACCTTTGGTTACCTCTTTTCAAAAAAAAGTATGTTAAAAGTAATGACATTTACGGTTTCTTACATTTTCTAAACATTCATATAAAAATAAAGTTGGGAAATTCAGTCAAGGGTTCAGTAAAATTATAATTATAAAATATTACTGCTATTTCTTTTGCATCAAAGTTTTTCATATAAAATAATATATGTTTAATTTATAAAAAATTTTCAAAAAAAACATTAATTTTCATTTTTGATTTGAAGATTAAATTTTTTGATAATATAAAATTATGTATTCATGTTAGCATCATAATTATTCTTTAAAAAGAAATGTGGAACTGCTTTGTATTGGTATAATCAATAATTATTTTTAAAAACATTATATTTGGGGGTTTTAATATATCTTTGGGTTTATTCCTCTTTTTTTTTTTTTGGGGGGGGGGGGGGGGGTAATATTTTGATATGCTTATCATTAATTATTTTTTAGATATATTCTTTTATAATGCCCATTCTAACTTCCAAATCAAATAACAACAAACGTGTTTTCAGCGTAGAGTTAAAAAATCAACGAAGACTTGCTCAATATTTGTCGCAAAAAACCAACAATTACTACCATGATAATTTATACGATGATTTATATTTAAAACAATTTGAAAATCCAAATTTTGCGACTAAATCAAAATCAAAACAGGATAATAGCCATAACGTATATAACGGGTATCTGTATTCGAGTGGACCTTACATTGGCCTAAATTTTATGAGTAAAAGTACCGAAATATCTAATAGTCAGTTGGGACCAAATAATTTAATCGAATCTAATTTGCAAGGCGATATTGATGTGTTGAATTCGCACATTAATGAATCTATTACAAACGTGATACCTACTTTGGAAATAGGGGCTCAGAATTCGGATAGCGCCGTAAAGGATCATGATTATAAAGAAGAAATTATCAACAAGGATGCATTCGTTCCGCAATATTTTGATGATACCAATGCTAATATATCGAATAATGAGGATTCCCCTGTTTCTAGTCTCAATTTACAGAATCATAGCTCATCATCTGAATCACAAAAACAAATATCAAATGAGTCAGAGATTAGGAATAAACCCACTACAGAAAGTGTAATATTTTCTTCCATCATTTTAACTATAACTAATCAATTAAACGATACTATTGTGGCAATAAATAAGATTCAAGAAAACGATAAAAATATATTCTCAGGTGATGATCCTCATTTAAATATTACCAATAGGACTATTATATTGTTATCAAATAAATACGATCTTTCATTATTGCCGAATGTTAGGCTAAATGAGATCCCAGAATTTTATCGTGCTAATTTCGAAATTAAAAATATATCAACTTTAAGCATATTGGATCCTCCTTTAAAATACAATAAAAAAAGGCATTTTTCTAATAATCCTTCTGATAAAACTCTGGGTATTACAAAAGAAATTGAAAACAGTCAATATGAAAACCTATCACAAACGATTTTACAAAACACTGATATTTCATTGTTATCAGAATCTAATGAATTGCTAAAGAATATTGATGAATCTTTGAATCTTACCTCTATTAGCGTCTCAAAAAATATAAATAAAAATGCGAGTAGAGAAATATTGACTGCTAGAGGTGAAAAGGTAGATTTGGCTGATTTTTATGGAGAATCTCGAATGACTACATATAGTCCTCCAGGATTAAGAGTCGGCAAAAGAACTAAAATTTTAAGTGAGTGTATATATAACTCTTTAAAATCATAAAATTATTATATGATTAGGTATTTAAATAATCGTTCTTTTTTGCTATCATCGTACTGTTTTATTAGTTATCAAATAACAGAATTTAAAATTTTAGAAATGAGAACATTTTAGCTTTCTTGTTCAGGTCAAGTTCTGGCCCAAAAAATGGTTCGTTCCTATTTCGTTTTATTTTTCATAAGGTTTTGGAAAACTAATAAAATCATTTTATACCCAAGGCATTATTATATTCCTTAAAAGATTATCATCTTTTTTATACGTTGTTGTACTGTTAGTAAAAATTTAAGTTTTGAAAAACACATTCATAATTAAAGTACCAATAAGATTTCCATTGAATTTAATTTTTATTATAGTTTGTTTAAAAAACAGTTAAAATTTTTCGAAATTCGATTTTTTTTTGTATAATCATTCATATAAATAATATATTAATAATAGGATTATTTTTAAAGCATTGTTTGTTATGTGAAACTAGAGTTGCTAAATCACTTAATTTTGGCCAACTTGAATAGGACTTAACCAATCCTAAAATTCATCATAATTTTTAAGTTGAAAGTTGAGACTCAACTTATAGTTCAAGTTATTTTTTTAGGCTAAAAGTTTAACTAAGCCTTATAGTTAGAGAATTTAACTACGCTATGTGTAACAAACTGTAATTTAAAAAAATAAAAATAAAATAGACCCGAATATTTACAACGATAAATACAGTAGTGCAACATATTTATTCAATTAACTCGAAGGGAACAGGAAATTAATTTAATCACTAAAGCGTTGCCACTAAATCCGATATATAATGTTAATACAAATAATATGACAACATTTAAAGTTATTGAAGAAAGCATACTCGTTATTAAAAATCAACCCCCATCCATGAGAATTTTTAAAGAGGTTAGACCTACCAAAAATTATTTGGCCTGACATGTAAAATAATTTTTACAAGTTGCCTTACGGGGCAAAACTTATTCGATACTTGTAGTGAGATATTTTTATTAAAAAATATTATAAATATTTTAAAAAAACATAATTGTTCTAAAAGGAACATTAGGAAATAGGCTAATTTTTTTTTTAATCCTATATTTTTAACAATATGGGAATAATATCTTTGGCCTTAGAATAGTTCACAAAACATTGAGGTTGCGTAATTTCCCGATTTTTTACTTTAGTTTACGCCAAAACTCGTCGTCTATTGATTTAAGCTTTCTCCCGATTTTTCTAAAGAAAATTCTGTTGTTTTTTTTATAAATCTATCTCCAAAACTTATCAATTTAAAATCAGATAATAATATTTAAGATCTTTTAATTTTAAAATAAATTGTTATGATAAATCATATAATGATTACTTATTCTAATTCTGATGATGAAAATGATTCTTATGTAAATGTGAAGTAAGTATTTTATATAATTTTTAAAAATCTAACTGTATAAAATGATATTTAGAAGTAATTTATTATTTAAAATTTCAACAGGGCTTAATAATTTTTAATTAATTAAATAAAGTTTTCTCCTGATATTTCATTTCTTCCAATTTTATTCCATTAATTTAAATTATATAAAAATTAACTTTGAGGCAATTTTTAACCCGCATCTAAAACCTGAAATTCCATTTATTCAAATATGCAATACAATATTTAATAATAAGCAATGGAAGAGTTTATGATGTAAATAAAACAATCAACAAGACAAAATATATATAATTTTAAAATAAGGATCATAAAATAATATCCAACCATACTTCAAAATCAATCAATTATGTAATGATAATTGCAATAGCCAAAACAGCATTCATCTATCACACGATAAAACCATTCACTTAGTTATTTATCTACAGATACTACAAATTTATTAACTATCCTCTTTCCTATTCAAATATAACCAGAAGTATAAAACGTAAATGAAAAAAAGTCTCAAAAATAATGTTAAATATCTTAGGTCCTGAAACTAAGAAACACATCTTAGAGGATTTGAAGGAAAATCATTTAGTTGATGCATTAAATAATGAAAAATAATGCTGGGCTTTTTTAATAAAGAAAGGGGAAGTAAACTTCTAGAAAAATTTTATCGGACCTGGAAAAATCAAAGGATTACGTTCTATACTTGTGTAGAGCCTTGAAAATTGCAAACCTTTCAATATCAAATATAACTGCCTTTTTAAGCCGATAACGCAAGTGAGAATTTCGGAAAAAGGCAAAGTGTTATGAGATGAAATTATTAGCTTTGTGGTTGCCTTGCCATAAAATTCACAATGCAGGAAGAAAAGGGCATGCTTCATTATCAGATATAGAAATAATTGCTATGAAATTTTATGCCAAATTCAGTAGATCCACAAACAGAGTATATGTTTTAAGAAAAATTATGGATTCTCATTATTGAATGGTCCGAACTTCTACGAATTGTTCCAACAAGATAGCTATCATTAATACCAGCTCTCGAAAGACTTAATTAATAATTATTTAGCTATTAAATCTTATTTTTTATCTCAAAAAAATCCCAATTCAATATTAAAATTATTTTTTGAAAATGTATTGGCCGAGGCTTATTTAGGTCCAGTCACTAATAACGTGGTAAAAAAATTGCAATCCAATTGCAGTGACGTTTTCAGTAGTGAATAAATTAGTTATAACTTTAAAAGTCCAAGTTATCAATTACTTGGTTGTAAGACAAAATTTTATAAAATGAGATGATCAATCGCATCATTTCAAAATGAAGGTAATAAATTCATTAAAACGATCATTTCGTACTTAGAAAAAAAATATGAAATTTACAAATAATAAATGGAAATGCTTGATAATAAATTTAAAATCCCCCCCCCCCCCCAAAGCCAAAAAATGCAGATGCCGGATATATTTTTCAAAAATATTATTGTTTATATTAATTTATATTTGTTAATATTTATTCGTATTTCATATTAAATATATATTTAATTACATTTACTATCACATTCATAAGTTATTTTATCAATTAATTTCGATTTCAAGTTTTCCGGCGTAATATTTACTTATTATTTCAAATTTTTAGCGACGTAATATTTATCTACCATTTTCAAATTTCTAGTAAAATAATAATTATTTCTGAAACTTCTGGTCCAACAGGGAAAAAGAAATTGCAACCTTGTTCAACGAGATAGAGTCTCTGCCATCAAGCAGTAATAGCTTTTAAGGAGTTAAGCCAATTATTTGCTATTACTGAAATATCACAATGGCCTGAAAGAAATATTTCCTCAGAAGCAAGAAAATTATTGGATTCAATGCTTATTCCAAATTATTTCTCATTAGAATGTATTATTTAATTATACAACTATTTTAAGTATTAAACATGACATTGACGATTAGGAAGATGAGAATAGCGGAGAGCATTTTATCAGAACTCCAGGAAATTAGGGCTAATGTTGATGAAGAATTTCATATTATATTGTTGAGTCAAAAGCAGAGCTATACGTGTTTAATATTTGTCTCCCTCGACTTGTAGCAAGGCAAGCTCATCGTTATAACATTAATATAGGATCAGTAGAAGAGTATATCTTAGATACAGATACATTTATTATCCAAATAAATGAATTTTTAATTCATCATGCAGCACTTACTAATCTGCAAATATTACTTCCACAAAAGCCTTCCCAACCTTTTTCTGATGGTGATAGAAAAAAAAATATTTGTTAGATTTTTATTATTAAGATATTAAAGTATTGATGCCTTACTAGCTGAATAACTATGTTTATAAGATTAACTATGGTTGATATAGTCCCAAAAAATGCTATGGATGCTCTGCATTATTTCAAACACATTTTAGATTAAATTCCCAATGTATTATAAGGGTTTATAAACTCTTCCCATTAGTAAACTAATGAAAGAACAATTTCGTTTTTAAGAAGAATAACAGAGGCCTGCAGAAGTACCATTTGCAGGGCACGGCCCGGATTTTTTTCAAAGATTTTTTACGGCCCGGCCTTGGTTTTTTTTTAAATTTTCAGCCCGGCCCGGCTTTTTTTTAAATAAAATTTTCAGGCCCGGCTCAGATTTTTTAAAAATAAATTATATTTATTTTTTATTTTTATAGCTAATAATAACGATTTCAAATATAGCTGTTTTAAAAAATTCAGGCCCGGCCGGGGTATTTTTTAAAAAATATTTCGGCCCCGGCCCTGGTATATTTAAAAAAAATAAAATAATATCCGGCCCAGGGGCCGGGCCTGCAGGTCTCTGAAAAACATACCAAGAAGTACAACATCTGAAAGTAGATTGAAAGGTTTGGATCTTTTGAATATTCATAGGCATTTGACGACAAGCTAGGATGAGATAATTGAAAAATTAGCTCAATCCCAACGAAGATTGGATTTTACATTGTAAATATATAACATACAAAATACAATTATTCCTAAGAAACTGTAAAGGCTCAAAAAATTCAAATTTCTATTTTGGGTCATTTAAGTGATTCTTTACATATAATTTTTTTATAATTCACATTAATTTAAAATTGTGTATTAGGAATAGTTATTAGTCCTAATAAATTTATGCTTGATATTTTTAAAAAACAATAATATTTATTAAAAAAATTTATTATCCCCCCCCCCAGACCAAATTCCTGCGTACGCGCCTGTCGAAATAATATTCAATTTTTATATAAAATATCGAATTCGATAAATTATTCCAGGAATTGTTGCATTATATATTATAGAACACAATAATAATATGTTGAATAGGGTTCATGAAAACAAATGGGTACTTTTTTTAAAGAACATTGCGCCAAATTTTGTAAAAATATGCAATATAATATTCCCATAACCATATTCAAAGGCTAGGGCCTATTAAGTTTAAAAAAATCTGGCAGAAAGATGGTAATCGGTTATCTTTATCAGCTTTATAAGTGGAATTAATGATCAAACATAATTTTAATAATATTTGTAAACAGAATTGTTAAGAAAAGACAAGCGGGAGCTAGCTCCTTTTAGGACTGGAGTGGAGAAGAGCCGCACCGCTCTTTTAAATTTAATGTATAAATTAAATAATTTTTTAAATATTAATAAATCTATTTATTTGTTAATTAAAATTCAATAAAAATGAAATTTTATTTTATTTAAATTTATGCAATATTAAATGTTGAGCCGAGTTTTATATTGGTTTTTCATCTAATCAGTTAAAATATTAAACATCTAGTTTTTCTTTCTTTTTATTTGAATATTTGTTATAAAATCTTGTAAGTCATATTAATATTCATTTTATAGATATATGATAAAAATAGTTTTTGATATTGTCGATCCAGATATCATAGAAGAAGAAATCGAAATAAAAAATACATTATCTATTTAAATAACTTTTTTGCAGATTTTCAAATGTTTATAATGATGAAAACATCATTGCGGCTATTATCCATCCTGCATTCAAGGTATATTTGGAATGTATAAAAAATACACAAAATATGGAACTAAAATACAAATTAATTAATTTTTAAAGAAAACAAATTCCTGATACAAAAATATAGTTAACGAGAACCCTGCAATGATTTGGAAGATTTTTTTGGATTCCATGAAAATGATAATCAGGAAGATAATATATTGGACAAATATTTTTTAAATTATAATATCAAAATTACTATTTTTGATAAATTTCCGTAATTAAAAAATATTTTTATAAAATACAATACCCTACTTTCCTCTAGTACTCCTGTTGAGCGCCTGTTTAGTATTGCTAAACAGGTTTTAGGGGAAGGTGTGGATGTTTGTTAGATTCAAATACTTTGGATTTGATATATCATTTAATATAAATAAAAAAAATTTGTTAAAAAAATATGATTTTGTTTCGTGTACTTTCTAAAAAAATGAAATTCAAAGGAGCGGCTATGGAGTGGCACACTCTATTACTTGGAGCGGGAGATAGCTCCTTTTAAAATTTAGTAGCGGGAGCTAACTCCTTTTAAAAAGGAGCGTTAACAACTCTGTTTGTAAAGATTTTAAGATTTATTTAACAATAAATTTAATTAATAACATAAAATGAAAATCTTCTGAAAAATATGATTAAAAATATTTACTGATTTTTCAAATATAAATATCTATCAATTTAATATTCAAAAAAATAATATATTTTCTTTCTTTATTTTACTGTTGCGTATTAGATGTTCATTTAAATAAAGAAATAATCACAGGTAAAAAATTTAATATTATTTGTTATAAAAATTCTTTTTTTAAAATTCTCCCGCTTTTTATTTGAATGAATCTCGCAACCCTGATTATAATGTATAAATGAACATTCGAATTTGTTTTCCAGAATGTTACTAATAAAAGTTTTGGAATAATTTTATTGTTCTCTTTTCATGATTTGATACCATTTCCAGATCCCTGCTATGATGAATTACAGACCGACACAAGATTTTTTTAAAATAAAATATATTTCTCTTATAGAACAAAGTATAATGTGAATTTGCATAACAATATTTGAAATCGATTGTTAAAATATTAAATTTTGTAATAAACCAAACACATTGCACGATTTTTAAATCTTTTTAATTTTCTGAACCCTAAGCTAGAAACAATCTGTTATATAAAACTAAACTCCATATTTGAGACTTACTCACAAGCACATTAATAGATAAATGAACTTTATCGGCCTATTTAATATAGTCAAGAGGTTTGCATTAAGTGAGATTTCCAAATATTATTTACTATAATATATCACAATATACGATGTCATATATTTTTAATTTATTGATAATGGCTAGTCAAAGTCGTTTATAATAAATTTAATTATTTTTGAAAAATATTTTAAAAAAATTGATGGATCATTGACGCTGAGGAAATGAAATTGATTATTTGTATATTCCGTTTTTTATTTATATTTTTAAACTTTTGTGTTTTCATATAGTGATTCATATTTTCTCCTAAAATCAATTATTAATTGGAATATAAAAACAATGTGATTTGCTTTTTTATTCTTAAATATCGCAATTGCACAATTGGTAAATAAAGATTTAAGTATAAAGAATTGAGTCTTTGTTATTGTTGCATCCTTCTTCACTATAGGTACTTGAACAGCACGAAACAGGAAGGATATTGTCATAGTTACATTATTTTGGCAATCGGTTATTTTTATTATATGACTATGAGCCAGAAATCGGGAGAGATCGCCGACAAGCGAATATGGCATGGACATGTCGACAATGGAATTGTGAGCCCTAGTTATAGTGGCCACTTTTAATATGATCTGAAGAAATTTAGGTGTCAGAATTACGATTAGAATCTACAATGATGAAATGGGCTCAGTAATATTCTGAGGTTAGTTTAGAGTCTGAGGTTTAGTTTAGATATCGCCCAGAGATTAAGTAAGACGTCAATAAGGTATATGGATTCATTATGTTAGGCTCCATATAGTAGTTAAGTATTAGGCACATGCCACTAAGGTATGCGGATTTATTTTATCTTTATTTAATAATATATATGAGTAAAATTCATTTATACGGTAATCAATATTTACGAACATAAAAGTCTTTGGTATAAAATAAAATAGTGTAATCAAAGTAATATAAAATTTCAGTTTTGGAAATTATAATAAAAGAAAATTGTTTCTCGAACTAGAAAAATCACAGTCTTTATATACCATTTAGAAATTAACTATGTGTGTGTTTAAAACAATTTCACATAACTTAATTATAATACACTCAGAATTAGTGTTGTTAATTGTTTGGTTGTGTAAAACCCAGACCTGGGGTTTGGGTCTAAAAAATCGACCAAACCAGCTCTGAGCACAAACCCCGAGCACAGACCAGGGGTTAAGATCAGGAATTCAGATGAATAATGTTATTCCAAATAGTTTAAATAAAAAATATTTACCAAAAATATAAACAACAAAATGCAATTGCATTTTCTATGGTTAGATAGTAAAATCCTGCAAGCAACTCAGCTTAGGGTTAACAAATTTTTCATCGGGACCACTTAGGGCTTAAAAATACCAAAAAAATATGATTAAAATGAATTATTATGTTTGTTAGCCGAGAATTTCAGCTATACCCATCCTAGTTCAGAATGAGATGCAAACTTTCTGGCCGGATTTGTTTAATAATTTTTCCCGGGCGTGATCGGGCGTGATCGGGCGTGAACATGAATTTCCCGTGAATCACGGAAATTGTAATTTTTTTTTATAAATATAAATTTGCAATTTTATAATTATAATACATATTTTCTAATTTAATTTAGTTCTTTTTTAAAAAAGAAAAAATTTTGATAACAAAATATATTCAGGCATTTTATAAACAACATCTGGTGTCACGCTCCTAGTTCTATTTTCTTTTTATGTTTGGTGTTTTGTGGCGAGATTATTTACTTAAACCATAAATTTATTCTCAAGCACTTAAGATAGGCTTTATTCCAGATCCTAATTTCAAAAGCCTAGTTTTAAATAGACGAAGAAAAGGAAGATATTTACAAAACAATCTTAAAAATGTGAAATGATATAAAATTAGATGATGTGCATAGTCAATGCCAGCTGTCATTTATAACTTTCCTAATTAATCTTACATTCATAAAAAACCATATATTCTAAATGAAACATATTTTTAGATGTTTCTGATGAAACATCAACATTTACCGATGAAAGCTGTGTAATTTAAAAGATTCATCCCATAAAACAAATAACAATGGCAATATTTTGAAAGCAGGAAAATTTATTTCCTTTTTTGAGAAAATTAGAGAGTAAAATTTTGTCAGCCCTGGGGCTTCTAGTGAAAGGTTATTTACTTTAGCCAATCGCCTATTAGAGGAAAGGCGTACACAATTGAAATAAAAAAAAATAGACATTCTTCTTTTTCTAAGTAAAAATTTGGATTTTATGTTATTATGGATTATGGAATTAAAGAAATAAATAGAATAAATTCAAAGTGTAAAAAATTATAGTATTAAAGTTAAAAACACCGTGAATTTTCGGGCGTGACGGGCGTGAACAAAATATTGCCTTTCGTGAGCGGGTAGGTCGGGTCGAAATTTTTTTAATGGTAAGCGTGAATGGGCGTGAATATTTTTTATTGCCACCGTGAGAGGGGGCCATGAATAAATAATTAGTCCCGCGCCCATCTCTAATGATGATATTATAAATTTTTCTCTTTCTCTAATTTGTCTAAATTATTAATCTAAAAATAATATTTATTTGTTTAGATTTAATTTATATTTAAACCATTTTTTCGAGTATTTAATGATTTAAAGCATAAAAGTAATATTAAATATCTCTAAAAAATAAAATTTTCTGGTGCCAGCCAGGCGGCAAAAAAATATAATTTAATTGTTTTTAAAAAAAAAGATTTCGAATCCCCTTAAATATTTTTTTTTAAATATTATATTTTTATAATAACCACATATACTCCTCAAATAAATTCATGTACATGAAATATATTAATTTTCCATTTAAAGTGCTAAAAGCATGAATAAAAGTTGCGAGTGTTTCAAGAACAACCTTAAATGTTCAACGAAATGCCATATTGCATTGAATAATTGTTGCAATAATTGGGATTTTTTATAAATATATATTTTAATATTTTTTAAAACAAAAATGTCTTAACCTCATCCCTTTTCATTCATTATATGCCTTAATTTTATACTAGTTACTATTTATTAAATTCTCTTTTTAAATCCCTTATTTTGGCCTTTTAATTATGTGGTGCCAACCGCAAAAAAAGAGAAGAAAAGTAATTATATTATTTTATTTTTTTTCATTGGGATTCGGAATTTTTTTCATGGTGATTCGGAATATTTTTTATATATTTTTAAATTAAAAAAAAAGATTCCGAATAAAACATGGGGATTTAAGATCTTGAATCCCACATGATTCCATATCCCAATACGACATATATATTATTAAAAAAAGAAAGAAAAGTTACTGTAGAATTTATATTTTGATTTAATAATTTCAAATAAAGAAAATGACAACTTATTAAGCTTGGTATAAGATTTAAAGGCTGGGCCTATTTTTTTAAAAAAATTTTGGCCAGGTCAAGTCGAGCCTTGAAAATTTTTTAAATTTTTTTATTTAAAATAAAAATATTTGATTTATTTATAGAAACTAGAGACTCCACGCTATATAACATATCTTTTATTTTGAGTAATTATAAAAATTAATTACTATATTTAGATAGATTCTGGCCGTGCCGGTAAATTTTCTTTAAAAAAAATTGGGTTCAGGCCGAAAAACATTTTAATCAAAAGCACTCCAAATTTAAACAAATATTTAAATAAGAAAATGAGATTATTAATGTATAATAAAATAATAAACAAAGCTTTAATTATTATTTAGAATGTATAAGATTTAATTTAAGATTAGTAAATGAGTTTTTTTCTTTCTTACTATTTCATTTATCCGAACCGGGTCTGGATCTCGGGTCTGGACCCCGGGTCAGCTTGAGCATAATTAGGCCGTAAATTTTACGACCAAGCAAATTAACAACACTACTCAGGATACATTTGTGTTTATATTTTATACAGACGTTTTAAAAACAAACGGGACATAAATAACTATAATTTTTTCACCATGTGCTATTATGTTTTACCTATTCCTAAACACTTCAACTATGTTAATTTTAATAACAACTTGGTATAAACATTTATAAGTGTTCATTTACACATATGTGCTTTTATTATCAAAAATAAAAATATGCTAAATACTAAAAGAGTTATGTCCAACTCAAATTCTTATATTTCCCCAAAATTTAGCCATTTATGTAGAATTGTAATCGCCACTGTCATAATTATACCCTTTCCTTCTCACGTTTTATAGTTTTTTTAAAAATTTACCATAAAATGGCTCACCAGAGAGAACTACAACAATTCCTCAATAAGTTAACCCTCATTTCCTCTTAGGTCATTCTAGCGGGGAGAGTTGTTGACACATAGTTTTGCTTTTGATAATAAATAAGCAAATATATGTAAACATTATATTAATGAGTTTGCCAAGTTGTTTTTAAAATTAATATAGTTGAAGTGTTTACTAACAGATAAGACATAATAACAGGGCTGAGAACACGAACCCTCTAGATTTTATTAAACCCAGAACCATTTTTTAACTTTTATTAAGAATTGTTTTCCTATTCATTCTCCCAAAAATTATATTTTGGTAGATATCAGGATACTTCTATATAACATTTTTAAAATACAAATAATGTTATTTTTTATATTGAATTGTATTAAATTAATTATAATATGAAAATAAATTTTTTTTATGGTAAATACTAAATATAATAAAATAAATTTTAAAAAAGTTATTCTAACTAAATTTTATAAGCCCTTTTTTCTGGACTCCTAACCCGAACCTGGTTAAGGGATTTTTCACTGAACCTCTTCTTTCAATTCATATCCCTGCATAACAGCACATTGTGAATATAATTACGGTTTATGCCCCGCCTGTTTTTAATTAAAAGGATTGGCTTTATAAAATATGCACATAAATGTATCCCGCATGTTTTTATTATAATTATGTTATATGATTGATTGTTCAAATCATACAAATAAATAATTGTTAAATGGTATGCTGTGATTTTTATATTTCTAGTCACTATTTTTTTTATATAATTTCCAAAACTACAATTTATTTTACTTTTTTACACTTTTTATTTTATACCAACTACTTTTACTTTTTTATTACTGTGCATATGTATTTTTGTGTACTCAAATCTATTAAATAGCGATAAAATATAGTCTTAGGATGCAGGCGCGTACGCAGGAATTTGGTCTGGGGGGGGGATAATAAATTTTTTTAAGAAATAATATTTTTAATTAAAAATACTAAGCATAAATTTATTAGGATTAATAACTTTTCTAATACACAATTTTAAACTAATGTGAATTAAAAAAATTATATATATAAACCGGCATTTAAATGTGAATCATAAAATATAAAGTGAATATAACCCACGATATGAATCACTTAAATGACCCAAAATTGAAATTTGAATTTTTTTAAAATATATAAAGTATAAAAAATTTAAATGTTGTAAATATAAATTAATACACAAAACGTTTCTTAGGAATAATTGTATTTTGTATGTTTTGAGCTAATTTTTCAATTATCAATCCTTGCTTGGAGTTAAATGTCTATGAATATTCAAAAGATCCAAATCATTCAATCTACTTTCAGATGTTGTATTTCATAGGTATGTTTTTCACAGACTTGCAGGCCCGGCCCCTGAGCCGGACCGTATTTTAATTTTTTTAAATATACCCGGGCCGGGCTCGTAATTTTTTTTTTAAAAACACCCGGGCTGGGCCTGAAAATTTTTTAAGAAAAAATATCCGAGCCGAGTTGTATATTTTAAAACCAAATATTTGAAATCGCCATTATTAGCTATAAATATCAAAAATAAATATAATTTATTTTAAAAAATTCGGGCAAAGCCAGCCGGGCCGGGCCTGAAAATTTTTTTAGAAAAAACCCGGGCCGGAAAAAATTTTAAAATAAAATCTAGGCCTGGTCCTGCAAATGGTACCTCTGCAAGGCTCTGTTATTCTTCTTAAAAAAGTGAATGTTCTCTCATTAGTTTACTAAAGAGCTGCTAATATATATATAACCATTTTAATAATTGGGAGTATAATCTAAAATGTGTTTGAAATAAAAAGCATCCATAGCATTTTTTGGGACTTTATCAACCATAGTTAATCTTTTAATCATAGTTATTCAGTTAATAAGGCATCATAAGATATTTTAACATCTTCATGATAAAAATATAACAAATATTTATATTTTTTTTCTATCACCATATGAAAAAGGTTGGGACATTTGTTTTATAACACTCTTCTACTGATCCTATATTAATGTTTTGATGATGAGCTTGCTTGCTGCAAGTCGAGGGGGACAAATATTTAACACGTATAGCTCTGCTTTTGACTCAACAATAACATATAAAATATGAAATTCTTCAACAACAATAGCTCTATTTCCTTGAGTTCTAATAAAATGCTCTCCGCTATTCTCATCTTCTTAATCAAGTCAATGTTATGTTTTTGAAAAGTATTACATAAAATAGTTGTATAATTAAATAATACATTCTAATGAGAAAAAAAATTTGGAATAAGTATTGAATCCAATAATTTTCTTGCTTCTGAGGAAATATTTCTTTCAAGCCATTGTGATATTTCAGTAATAGCATTAATAATCAGCTCTTCTAACTCCAAAATAGCTGTTACTGTGGCGAAGACTCGATCTCGTTGGACAAGCTTGCAATTTTTTTCTCCCTGTTGGACAAGGAGTTTCAGAGATAATTATTATTTTATTAGAAATTTAGATAAATATTACGCCACTAAAATTTGAAAATAATAGGTAAATTACGCCAAGGAAAACTTGAAATCGAAATTGATTGATAAAATAACTTAGTAGATGAATGTGATAAATAAAATATACATCTGCATTTTTTGGCTTTGGGGGGGGGGGGGGTTTGTCCCCCTGTCCCCCCCCCGCTGCGTACGAGCCTGTTAGGATGTATCCTGGTCTAATATAAAATAGCCGACTATTTAGCCGACTTTTAAGTATTGGCTAAATAGCCAAGAAGGTAAGAAGAAATTAAGATTTTAAGCATGCTACTCATTTATATTCTAAATAACGATTGTACATATATATTATATTTATATGAGCAAACGTGCAAATTTACCGTAGAGTAATAGCCAATCTTTCTTGATTGAATATTGTATATCTTATAGATATATATTGCAAAATGATGAAATCATATAGAATATAATTAATCACCGGGGTGGCATAATGGGTAAGATGTACGCTTGGAAACACGAGTATGAACAAGGACGCAGGTTCAATCCTGGTAAGAACCATAAAAACTTTCAACTTTCTTCGATGACTGATATGTAAAGACATATGGTATGATGAATTTCGGAGCTTAGAGATGACACCCCGGTCACCGACAGACCTGGACAGCCGGGTGCTAAGGATGTCCAATAAACAAAATGAAGGACACAAATGAAAATATGAATATGAAAGCTAGGGCGTTCCCTCCATGCGACGCGCAGGGTGTAGACCTCCATCCTGTGAAAAGTAAAGTAAAGGTCAAAGCAAAGAAAACAAGATTTAAAGTAAGACGAGAGAATTGGCATCAATGTTGAACAAGAGAAAAGTTGAGCGTGCATACAAGAGACGAAATGGAAAGGACAGAAGACTTTGATGATTAGAGATGGGTATAAATTGTACTATAATGGACTTGTTAGCAATAGGAACGGTGTCGGCATCATCCTCAGTCAAGATCTAACCTCCTCAGTTGTAGAAGTCAACAGGATCTCTGATAGGCTAATGAAGATAAAACTCTGCATTGGTCAATCAATACTACACATCCTTTCAGTATATACTCCTCAAACGGGTTGCAAGGAAGAAGAGAAAGATGATTTTAGAGCTATCCTCGATGAAGCTGTAATGGAAATCCCTAAGGATGACCTAGTCATAATTGGTGGTGACTTAAATGCGCATGTGGGGAAAGCAAGAGATAGCTACAAAAGGCATCATGGTGGTTTTGGATATGGAGAAAGAAATGATGAAGGAGAGCATATACTGAAATTTGCGCAAGCCTTCGACCTTGCCTTAACCAACACCTACAGGAAAAAAGATAGTCATTTAATAACATACGAAAGTGGTACAAGGAAAACACAGATAGATTACATATTAATCTCTCGCAGAAGATTAAAAGATGTAATAGACTGCAAAGTCATCCCAGGATAAGATATCGCCGCACAACACAAGCTACTCATGGATTTACACATCTCAAATAAATCCACTCAAAACAATATAAAACTGAAACCATGCATCAAATGGGACAAATTAAGTGAAAAAATGTGGACAGACCTTTCATCCAGATTAATAGACACTGCCAAATCGACACTAGGCTTGACAAGAGGAGGCAACAAGAGGTACAAACCCAGGAGAAAAAAGCCCTTTTATGGTACAAATCCAAAAACGAAAAATCCAAGAGATTAGCTACACAGGCGGTGGCTAGGGCCAAATCTATGGCATACGATGACATGTAAGAAAATCTACATCAAAGAAGGGCAAAATAAAATATACAGATTAGCCAAACAGCGATAAAAGAACTCTAGGGATATAAACGGAGCTCCGAAAGTAATCAAAAATAAAGATGGGAAATTGATAATAAAGGAAAAAGAGATAATGAGTAGATGGAGAGAATATTTTCAGGAGCTTCTCAACTTTAATCCGCACATACTGCATCTAGACGAACACTCCCCTTGTCAAAACCTTGTACAACCTATAACACAACAAAAAATAATCACATGCCTCAAGCATATGAAAAACAAAAAATCTAGGGGTCCAGACGATATTCCAATAGAAAGCCTTAAAGCACTAGGAGATGATGGAATACATCTCCTCACAAATCTATACAATAAGATACTTGGAAATGAAGAGGTTCCCCAAAAATGGAGGCAGAGCTATCTAGTTCCTATCTTCAAAAATAAAGGGAATCCACATAATTGTCAAAATTACAGGGGCATAAAACTAATGTCACACTGTCTAAAACTATACAAAAAAATAATAGAAAAAAGATTAAGAGATATAATCGAAATAGGAGAGACTCAGTTTGGCTTTATACCTGGAAGATCAACAACCGATGCTATCCACGCAATTAGGCAAATGAGTGAAAAATACAGGGAAAAGAACAAAAAACTACACATGGTCTTTCTCGATCTAGAAAAGGCCTTTGATAGAATCCCAAGAAAACTTATCTGGTGGGCGCTACGCCACAAAAATGTTCCCGAAAAATATATAAGAATAATACAGGATATGTATATGGGCCATACAACAATGGTCCGTAGCACAACAGGTACTTCAGCAGGCTTCACAATAGCCGAAGGAGTTCATCAAGGGTCGGCTCTCAGCCCACTTCTCTTCATTACAGTAATAGATGTATTAGCACAGTCTATACCTCAAACAGTCCCGTGGAATATGATATTTGCAGATGATATTGTGATACTTGCCGAATCTAAGGATGAAATGAAAGAAAGACTAGTGAGTTGGATAAATATCTAAGAAACACACGGATTAAAAGTAAATAGAGAAAAGACGGAGTATATGGTGATAGGAGAAGATGAAACAGAGAGTATTGATATAAATGAATGGCAGATATCGGCAATTGAAAGCTGCAAATATTTGGGCTCCACTATACAAACAAACGGTACAATAGAAAAAGAGATAAAGAGTAAGATTAATCAAGGGTGGCTAAAGTGGAGATCTTTATCTGGAGTGCTATTTGATAAAAGAATCCCACATAAATTAAAGGGAAAAATTTACAGTTCCATAATACAACCAACTATTCTATATAGTTCGGAAACATGGCCAACCAAAGAATCAGACGAGAGAAGTCTACAAACCATGGAGATGAGAATGCTGAGGATGATTTCTGGGGTAACAAGAAAGGATAAAGTGCGCAGTACAAGAATACTAAGTAGTTTAAAGGTAGTGCCCATTAAGACTAAGTTAATGGTAAACAGACTTAGGTGGTATGGGCACACAATGAGAAGGCCTGTGAACTACATAGGAAATAAAGTTAAGAGTTTGGAAGTGATGGGCAAACGTAAAAGAGGAAGGCCAAAACTTCAATGGGGCCATAAAGTTAGAGCCAATATAAAGAAGTATAAATTAGATAAAAGAGATTGTATTAATAACATAAAGTGGAGAGAGATGTTGAAGGAGCTTACCACCAGAAAAGGTGAAAGCTAAAGAGAAAAAAAAATATAGAATATAATTAAAGATTGAAATATTCACCCTATATTTATAGAATTGTGTCATCATATAATAATTCCTCAAATTAATTTTGTAACCATTCTTTATCATACCGATTCCAATATATTTCATTTATTTGAGATTTTTCTTATGAATCAGCATAGGCAGCTTGAGCATAGATTAGCGGTAATAGTTCCATTAATATTATTTCCTCTACTTTAAGTCATAAAAAAAGGCTTCCCTGAGAGAGAAATTAACAGTATTTGTTATTAAAAACAAAAAAAAGCAGACTATAAAATTACAAATAAATTTTTAATTGGGGATATCTTATAAATATAATGAATAAAATATATTTAATAATTAACTTAAAAAATAACTAGTTAATTCGGTATTTGTTTTTTTAAAAAAATCCCACTCGTTATATGTCATTGCGCATTTAATCAAATTCAAAATCGAAAGTAACTTGTGATTTATTTACAAAATTATATCTCCAATAAATTATAGCATTAACAACATTAATTAATAAAAAATTATACGATTCCCGTATTATTATAAAATTTTGTGTATTTTATAAAAAAAACGTGAAAAAATTGCACCATGCAAGATATGAACCCCAATAGAACTTCTAGACAGACATTAACAGTCTGGACTGGGTGAGCTATTAGGATAAAATGTTTTTAAATTGTAAATATTATATTTTAATTAAATATGATTGGTTACTACTCTACTTATTATACAATTATTATATCAGGATGTGGTAATGTATACACTTTTATATTAAAATGAACAAAATTAGGTTTATTTGAAAATTTATTACAAATATATATTTCATATGACTAATCAGAATCATCTTTATTCTATCATTATATTATTCACTAATCAATTTTCTCTGTATTTAGATTTAAAACATAAATTTTGAACAATTAAGACATATTAAAAATTGACTTTTTATGGCTTTTAAGTATACTCATTTAAAAAATGACGAACTTATTCGTACTTTAAAAAAGTCAAATTAGGGTGTCCTCGTTCAAATATTTTTTATCCTGTATTAAAAAATTAAGTATCCAAATTAAGCCAACCTAGGACACAACTTTATACCTTATTGACATGTGCCTTACCTCATTCCTGTATGAAACTTAACCTAATCCCACTCTAAAAGAACCTCAGGGTACTATAGAATCCTTTTCTTTCTTGTAGATTCTAATTGTAATTCCGATGCCTAAATTGACTTATGATGGCAAAAGCGACTACTACTACTAGGGCTCACTGGCATATTCGTCGGTGATTCCCTATCTCTAGCCCATTTTCATATAGCATCGGAGCAAGCCGGTACCCAAAATAATGTAACTAAGATAGTCCTACTCCATCTCGTACTATTCAAGCATCTATAATGACGAGGGATGTAACAGTTATGCTTGTAAAATGTCTAAGAATTAAGGAAGTTCAAACTATATCATTGATTTTGTGTGGTTGGAGCTAATCGAATTCAAATATATTTTTGAAATAATATTAAATTCTCATTAGTATTACAATCAAAAACTTATTTCTTGTTTGTGAAAAAAAATAAACTCGGTATATATTTTTAACACAAAATTATTAAATAATTTAAAATGAGAAACAAAAAATGAAACGGTATCGAATCGAAACTACAACAATATAACTATATATAAGAAAAATAGTTATTCTGTCTGCCAAAAATATTTCTAGATATTTTATAAACTCGTAATACATGTTCAAAATAGTATAGACAATTGCTATATATAAATAAATAGTAGATAACTTCCTATTTTTTATCTCTTACGGTATAAGTCTAGATAAATTTTTATCCAAAAATAAGACATGTTATTCAAAATGGATAATGGTAATACTAAGTCTATGTAGTTGATTTATTTGATCAAATTGCAATTTTTTTTTATATAAGTCAAATTTTATAATAAAATATATGCCCTGGAAAATAGTCTTGAGACAAAATTATTAATGAAACATGAATCATCTGTTTTCCTGTGAAATTTATAAATAAAATATGTTATTAGCAATATTGAATTTGCCCATTTATGTTAATTTAATAGATAATATAAATTATAATATATAATTTAACTTTAATGTAAACAATGTTAAATTATTTTAATTAAATCAATATTTTTATATAAACTAGAATTCATATTTATAAACTGCATCTGAATTAGTATAAACAACATAAAATAAATATTTATTAAATGGGGTAGAATATCCTATAGAGATTTTTTATATTATATCGAAAATTTATCGCTGATATTAATTGAATCAGAATACTTTTTAGAGTATATCCGTATTTATATGCTAGGCAAATGTATCAATGAAAATCTATATATTTAAGAAAGTATCCCTAAAACTTTGGACATAAGCTATAAATTATCATCTGGTAAATTATATTTTTTTCATAAGCATAGCAATATTTTATTCTCAGATCAGTTTGAGCTTTGATTCTATTTTAAATCAAATATCCTTTCCAATTTTCTTTTAAACGGCTTCATAATTTATTATTTATATTTGAAAAATATTTTTTTTATCATAATTTTTTATTAAATGGATAATTTGTAAATTGTACTTTAAGCTAATTAATCTTCTTTTTTTTAAAGTAGACCTTTTTTAGTTTGATTATGTCATTTATAACGATTTAGGTTAAAAAGAGTAAGTATATTAAAAATAACATTAGTTTAATGTAGAAAAACACTAATTGGAATATATTATGATTTATATAATAGATGTAAACGTTTTGTGCGACGAGAGAAGCAACGAAATGAATATGAGTATGCTATTTGATGAAGGGTTTAAGGGACTGATATACGCGGAAGGACATTTTGAGGAAGATGCCTGTAAAATAAGGGGCACTGGAGAGTTTCAGGAGATCTATTTTATACTGCCTTTGAATGGTTGTGGAACCTTGTCTAAAACGAATGTAACACCAATAATTTATATAACATATATCATTATGTCATATTTTACAGCTTATAGGCATTGATATGTGTAATATAACAAATTAGATTTGATAAATTATAGTCATAAGATCATTATTTAAAAAAAAATTGCTTCTTTTTTTTAAAGTTGATAAAATTAATAATTTACAGAATCAATTACTTAATTATCCGATATATAATTCATTTAAATATAAAACTCAAAATAAATACTGGAAACTCTATTGACAATATCATAAAACCATATTTTTATTATAAATTGTATTAGACTAGGGCTCTTTATAAAACATTTAATGTATAAAAAGGTTACCTCCGTGCGGCGATTTTATATGCGTACTTTTTTTTATTCGGTCGTTATTATTGGAATTCAAATATTTCCATTTTATTCACGGATAATATTTGCATAGTAAAAAATATTTGAAATAAAAAGAATAATATTTTCATAATTTTGTGTTAATAAATTATTTATTATTTTTAATAAAACCCCCTTTCTCCTTATACTATCTTGCTTTTATTTTTTTGTGAATATATAGATTAGCTTAATAAACTAAAAAATTTAGCATATAATTAAATTGTTATAATTAATTATTATTAATGTTTATTTGTTTTTATTTTAGTGATAGCTTTAATTATATATAATATACAATATATATGTCGTATAGGGATATGGAATCGTTGCGATTCGATTCGAGATCTTGAATCCCCACGTTTTTTTCAGAATCTTTTTTTAAAATTTTTTTTTAAATATATTTTTTTTTAAATATTTAAAACCTATGGGGATTCGGAATATATTTATTTAAAACAATTAAATAATATTTCTTTTCTTCCTTTTTGGCCGCCTAGCTGGCACCAGAAAATTTTATTTTTTAGAGATAATTTGTTATAATAAATAAATTATATAAATTATCAAAAAGGATAAGAGAATGTTTAAAAAAACAAATAGTATAAAATTAAGGAATAAGGTTAAAACTAAAAGACATATTTTGTAAATTTATATAAAATCATAAATATTTTCACATGAATATATATTTTTAAAAAAATCCGAACTAAAAAAAAATTATTTACTTCAACAATTATTCAATGCAATATGACATTTCGTTGAATATTTGATGTTGATCTTGAAACCGCACCTTTTATTCATGCAACCCATTTTGCAGCATAACGATGTTTTCCCATATATTATGACATTTGGGGAAGCTCCTAAATATTTTTAGCAGTTTAGATATAAATTTATATATTTTATGTACATGAATTTATTTGAGGAGTATATGTGGGTACTATAAAAATAGCTTAAATTACCTATGATTGATATATCTTTGTTGGTAACTTCAACATCATTTAATTTTATAGTTTATATAACTAGAGGCAATAAATGGTGCTGAAATATTTTGTTCAATTTTTAATACTTTCCCTTCTAAATTTTTAGGAGAGATATTTGTTCTATCTGTCCTATGGATAGGTTATAACAAGTCATGACCTAAAATAAAGTTATTTTGTCCAATTATTTGAGAATAAATTATGTTTTGACACCAACGATCATTTAAATATGAAATAAAAGAAGGGGTCCTTTTTAAAATATTAGAAATACTATTCCCAATATTAATGGTAGATCAACTATTTTTCTATGTAATTTTATGGCCAACATTTTTTTTAACAAGGACTATTAATATTATGGACAATTTAAAAGCGCGAATCTTTGATTGAAATCTTTGATATTTTAGAAGTAATGTAAATAGCTTTCACATAATTTTACTCATTGGTAAACAATAAAAAAAAGTGACGGAATCGTTAAGAATATTATCTACATTTCCTTCCGTATATTTTGAATAGATGTGTATTTGGTTGTTTTTAATGTGGTTTTATATAAATTATATTTTGTAACTTTTTTGGGTAAAAAATTTTAAGGCATTAAAAAGAATTTTAAACTAATATTAAAAATAAAATAATTGTATTAATATAAATTTTCAAAATGTAATAATTTAGATATTCCATGAAAAAAAATCTCGCCCAATAAGATTCTTAATTCATATTAAATAAATTTTTACTTCAAAATGTAATAATTTAGAAATTCTATGAAAAAAAATATCGCCCAATACAATTACTAATTTATATTAAAATTTATTGATAATTCTTATCAGTTATTTCAGAGACCTGCAGGTCCGGCCCTAAGCCCGGTCCGGGAATACACGGGTCATGTCATATTATAATTTTTTTAATATAAATACCCATGCTGGCCGTATATTTTAAAACCAAATATTTTAAATCGCATTAAAAATAAATATAATAATTTTTTTTTAAATTCGGGCCGGGCCGTGCAAATGGTACCTCTGCAGATCTCTGAGTTATTTTATTCCTAAAAATTTAAAAAGTATTAAAAATTGAACAAAATATGGGTAGGAACGTGTGCTGGAAGAATTTCAGCACCATTTATTGCCTCTAGTCTATATAAAACTATAAAATTAAATGATTTTGAAGTTCCCAACAAAGATATATCAATCATTGGTAATTTAAGCTATTTTTATAGTAACCGCATATACTCCTCAAATTAATTCATGTACATAAAATATATTAATTTATATCTAAACTGCTAAAAATATTTAGGAGCTTCCCCGAATGTCACAAAATATTGGAAAACATCGTTATGCAATTGCAAAATGGGTTGCATGAATAAAAGGTACGAGTGTTTCAAGAACAACCTTAAATTTTAACGAAATGTCATATAGTATTGAAGAATTGTTGCAATAAATAGAATTTTTTTAATTCTGATTTTTTTAAAATATATATTCATGTGAAAATATTTAATATTTCATATAAATTTTCAAAAACAAAAATGTTTAACCTTATTTTTCATTCATTATATGCCTTAATTTTGGTATCGCGTCATTACAGAGAAACCATTACAGAGAAAACAATTATAGTGAAACTTTTACATAGAAAACAATTATAGAGAATGTTGATTATAGAGAATAATTTTATAGAGAATTATTTTATAGAGAATGTATTTTACAGAGAATTTTTTATAGAGAAAACAATTATAGAGAATGTCGTATATAGAGAATGATTTTACAAAGAATTATTTTATAGAGAATGATTTTATAGAGAATGATTTTATAGAGAATGATTTTATAGAGAATGATTTTATAGAGAATAATTTTATAGAGAATGATTTTACAGAGAATGATTTAATAGAGAATGATTTTATAGAGAATAATTTTATAGAGAATGATTTTACAGAGAATGATTTTATAGAGAATTATTTTATAAAGAATGTATTTTATAAAGAATTATTTTATAAAGAATGTATTTTATAGAGAATTAATTTAAAGAATGTATTTTATAGAGAATTATTTTATAAAGAATTTTACTTCATTGCCAAAGTAACTTTTAACAACACTATATATTTTATTTTGTATTCTTATCTTTAAAAATAAATTTCGTAAAATTCCTTACAAATCATGTCAAAATTTGTTTATCTCTTTTAAGAATGAATTATCGGTGTGTCCCATCTATAATTGAAAATTTTTCGGAAGAATAATAATATAAGTAAGAACTAAATAAATTTTGCTGAAAATAAAAAAAGCTTATAAATGAAAATCTCTACATTAGTTTTGTCAAATTAAGTGGTTACCATTAACTAGCTACACTTTAGCTAAAAAATATTTATAACTATTTACAAAATCGTAACTGTAGCTGGCTACATTTTTTAGAAAGTAACTAGTTACTTAATTTAAATAAATATAATTAATTATAAATTTAAATTTGTAAAAATTTTTATATGCTTTTACTATATGATTTTCTTACAAATCATGTCAAAATTTTATTCAACCATTAATTCATCAAATAATCGAAAAACCTTGTGCAAAGATAAACAAATAATTTTCTGTACCGATTAATAATTAAAAAACTACCCAATTATTCTCTTATATAAGGTAATTCTAATATATAATATTATGTCAAATATTGTAATTTTTTTTCCTATGACTATAAATAACATTTTTTATAAAATAATCATATTCTTAAATAAAATAATTCTCTATAAAATAATATTCTTTATAAAATAATTCTATAAAATACTATAAAATAATTCTCTATAAAATAATTCTCTATAAAATACATTCTCTATAAAATCATTCTCTGTAAAATCATTCTCTGTAAAATCATTCTCTATAAAATCATTCTCTGTAAAATCATTCTCAATAAAATCATTCTCTGTAAAATCATTCTCTGTAAAATTATTCTCTATAAACGACATTCTCTATAATTGTCTTCTCTATAAGTGCATTCTCTATAAACGTCATTCTCTATATAAAACTTTCTCTATAAAATTTCCTCTATAAACGACAGTGCATTCTCTATTTTTGTTTTCTACATAAAAGTTTCTCCGTGGAACCCTTAATTTTATACTATTTACATTTTTTTAAATTTTCTTTCTAAATCCCTTATTTTGGCCTTATAATTTATATGATGTCAGCCAGACGGCAAAAGAGGGAAGAAAAAGTAATTAAATTATTTATTTTTTTTCATGGGGATTATTTTATTCGTAATAAAACGTAGGGATTCAAGATGTCGGATCCCCACATTCCATATCCCAATACGACATATATATTACAGTTTGGGTGCAATTAATTTTTATATCAAACTTTATGTTTTTATTTTTTTTTTTCATTTATAACTTTTGAGAGAAAAAAAATGACTCAATAGTAGGGAGACTGGGGCTAGTCGAACGATTTTTGCAGAATCAGCTATAACTCTTATGTTTTTCTAGATATTATGAAAACAATATATGAATCGATACCTAGATTTGCCTAACTTTGTTCATAAAGTCATTTGATTGTAAATTGGTCCATTTTTCTGATTGGCTTATTTAATAGCTGTAAATTAATATTATATCTTAAATATTGTTAAAAAATTACTTATAATTATCTGATATATTAAATAAATACATAAATTGAATAATTACTTGCATATAAATTCATATTAATAAAAAAATGATATCGTATTCTGACTTAAAATGGATCAAATGACTATACTCTATAATTCCTTATAAATATTTTTAAGAATGTAATCATATTTTTGAAATTAAGTTGAAATTTTGCCCAAATAAGCTCCAATAGCGAGGTTAGGCAACCCACATAAGGGGCTTCCTAAACGACTAGTTTTTAGGTTATATGAATTGAAATTCATTTTTATTTAAAATATAATTTCATTTTTTATTGTTCAAAATATCATAATACTTTTGAATTTAAGCTATTACATGTAAAACTTGAAACTTAATTTTGGTAAATAATAAACATTTCGGACCTATAATAATAAGGATCTTAAAGTGGGATTATGATTTCTTATCATAATCCCTAAATACCAATCATACAGGCCATGAAATTTTCTTTCCAAGATTTTGAAATATTTTTCCTTAATTGACATGTATGGTTTAAGAATCCTCGCTGCTCTAAATTGACTAATTATGATTGAAATATACAAAATAAATACTCATAAAACTTTCTCAAATTATAAAAGAGGGTTAAAACTCTGTTATAAAATTTAATTTATATATAAAATGACTTTTGAATTAGACATCAAAATTTTATTTCTTAAATTATTTCAATTTTGCCTATAGATGCTTAAAAGCTATAGGATATAATTCAAACCTTCTAGTCAATTTAATTTTAAAATGAGATTAAGAGGTTTGCCAAGCCCCGGGTTTACCTACACTAGTCACTCCTATATGTGGAGTGAGTATGGACTCAATTTTAAACTATTATATTTCAATCATCAATTTTTTTTTCATTGTAATATGTGTAGAATTTATTTTAAAACATTCATCTATCTAATATAATAATTATATTAAAACTTCGCAATTTTATAAGAGTTATATTATGTCAAAGTAATTGAAAAAAATATTTTCTATATTAAGAAATTATTTTAACATAAGTTTTATTTTTATCATTAATAAGAATAACTAATTAAAATGCCAGCCCAAAATACCCATGTATATTGAAATTATAGAACTAAATTTTGAGCTGAATAAAATCGATTAAAAACCCTTGATATCTCAAAAGGCACTTATAAAAGTTAACTCAATTTTACCTTCATGTTGTTTAGCCAAAATTATCGAATTATTAAAGAATCCATAGCTTCATACTTACATGATTTTTAATAATAACGTTTCTTAAGATGTTAGATTCTGTATGAACCCCGCGAATTCTCTTTATTAAAAAATGTTTATGAATTTAAAGTTGCCAAAAAATTTATTGGCACTTATTACAAAACAAAAAAAAATCATTAACATTTTTATGAACATTCATAATTAGAAAGAGCTTTTAAGCACCTATATAAAATTTCTAATGCTGTTATTATTTTTAAAATAGACAATATAATAGTTTTCAGCATATTATGTTCATTATAGTAGTAATCCTAAATTCTTAGCATTATGGAAATCCAATTTTTATAATATATATATAGGATTAAAAGTTTTTCAAATTATTCTAATAATATTCGAATATGAATAATTTATTGCAATAATCCGAATTGATTGATATTCAAAAAAATATTCGATTTGTAAAATTAATTGCATAAAAAAATAAATTTTGTCAGAAATTAATGTAGAATATTTTTCAATTTATTTAATTTGATAAAAATAAGAGTTAATTAACTCTTAATATTTTTTATTTCTGCATAGAACGAGATAGCTTGGTACGAAAATAGAATAATACTTTTATTTGGACAGGATCAAGATCTTTTAACTGATCTAGATCGAATCTATAACCTTCGATGCCTTTTCAGAGAAATACCTGCTTACAATGTTTCGAGTTTCATCATGGTGAAGTAAATCATAGATAATATATTTATTAATTGAAAATTATTGATTACAATATTAACCGTGTTTTACCTCTAATATATCTATTATTCAAGAAAACCAATGGCAAACATTGTTTCTGGAATCACAGAGAGAAGATCCAAAGCTCAGATGAAAATTATACTTGGAGAAGATCCACAAGATAATGCAATCGATACGCTAAGAATCGGCGCTAGAGCTACGATGGTCATTTATCTTGATAATGAGAGCGCTAGTTAATAAACTTATTTATAACAGTTTAAACCTATTGAATGTTATCACCAGTTGCTTTTAAAACTATAAAAAAGCAAAGAAGTGGATGTAATAATAGGGTTACAGATTTTTATAGTAGATGTATTGAAGACACGAATTAAGTTGTCCTAAATAAAGTGGATACTATATGATATATTATTTATTAAAAATTTTAGATTTATAAATAAAAAATTAATTGTTAATTATAGGAGGGTATAACTTCTTCATAACCGACTGTTATGCTCACGATGGGCGAAAGATAAAAACAATACCGCTTTTCGACATCTATGGGTAAAATATTAAAACAATATTTTCATTTCTTTTTTGAAGTCAAAGCTTGATTTAATTATCTTTTGCATACTTTGACATAATGTCGATCATTCGTTACAAAAAGTTAAAATTTAATTTTGCTTGTGATCGAAAGGGTGGATCTCAACGGAGTAAGAAAAACACATGTAAAATTTTACTCCTAAGAGTTATATACATCTACAAATTGTCAAAATATGTTATCATATCGGTCATCTATAATTAATATTTGAAAAGTGGGGATGAGTTTTTACTAGTGGGAGTTTCACATTCAAAGGATATTAATTAAAAGGGTTTTTTAGCCTTTTTTTAACCAGGTTTTTTTTTATTTGGTAATATTTGTTTTGAAGCAAAAGTACTCATGTATTTTATTTAATATATAGGATATATTTCTCCATCTCCAATATGCCCATTTGCCTGAGGGTTTTTGTTTATTTATATTAATTGCTAGAGCAATTTAAGATAACTTGCTGCCCCTGCAGTTAGCAAAATGGCAAATTTGTTAAGCAAGAATTTCCCAAGGCAACGATAAAATATTATTTTAAATGGGTTTTCTGCCTGCGAAATCTACCCTCTAAACATTAATATTTTTATAGATTATATTTGTAATGATCGTTCTAAAGATAAACACATTTTAGATGACGTTAATCCTGGTGATGCTTAAAACCAGGGGCGGACTGCCCATAAGTCCCGGTGGGCATTTTGCCTATGAGACCGTGAGAAAAAGGTCGGTTTTTGAGGCCGATCAGAGGAAAATATTAAAATAGAGGCCGATTAGAAAAAAGTTATTATTATGTTCACATTATTTTCTCTTATCATTTATTTTTTAATGATATCTCTATGATTGAATATCACATTCCTGTCATGTCGTTTACTATATTTTAATGCATAATATATCAATAACGTCGCTTGACGCTACACATCATTACCACGTTCTTTTCTTTGTTTTTTTCAAAAGAAGTGAAAACGCTTCCGTTTGAGTAGAGTGAAAGCTAAGTTTTGGTTAATTTATTATATTAAATTTTTATACATTGATTTATTATAGAAATAATATAGCCTAATTTCTTGTTCTTAATTCATTGAAATCAAATAAAATCCAGGTCGGTAAATCTGATAAAAGGATGGATATTTGGGTGAAACAGAATAATTCATCTGGCCAAAATAAGTTGAGAAGGCTGCAAAAAATAGGTGAGATAAGGTAATGGACACGTGAAAAAGCCCTTAGATGGATATATGGTAAAGAGAGTTTGCTCCCAATAACGGTAAAGGCACTTCAATTTATAATAGATAATAAATAATTTGAGACAAAAACTTGATAATTTATGTAAATTTAAGACTCTAAGTACAGCTATTATATATTTGGAAATTTTAAAATAATGGGGTTACTGTCATATCTTCAAACTAAAAAATTAGGTACTTTGTCAACATGGAAAATGAAAGAAGATGTTAAATCTTCTGTATCATCGATTATTACATCGATTCAAAATAAAGCAATAAAATGGCTGCTAATTTAAATGAAACATTTCCATATATTTATAGCTCCCGGAGAGTATCTGAGTACAAAATTCTCTGTAAAAAGATCAAATAGGACAAGCGAAGAGAATATATAGTGGCAAATGCCAAGATGAACGTCCTCAAGAATCGATTGACCTTTATAGGTTCGAACTATTTCGTCCTATAATTGATCAAATTATAAACAGCTTGTCAGAATTACTTTCTGCGAATTGAGAGCTTAGAATGTGCAATATTTACATCCAAGACATTTTGATGAAATAAATAGTAAAGGTATTTCTGAAAAGGCCTTGGAAACACTGTCACAATTGGCATATATATTGAGTGTTAAATTTCATAACGAATTATGTTCATTTTGCCAGTATATTCTATGATTTGGTAGCAGAATTAAATGAAACGGACAATGATATCGCATGTATAAGTGAGGAATCAAATGAAGAAAATGGAATATTACAATATGATAATAAATCAGAGTGTGATAATAAATGTAACAAGTGTTTAATATGCGTGTATGGAATTCTTAAAAGATACATATGCATACAAGTGACACTAATATTTTTTTGGCATATGAATACATTTTATTTATCATTTACGCAGGTTAATTGCGAGAAAGCATTTAGTAAATTAAAAATTATAAAAATAAGCTGAGAGCTAATATTTACCAAGAAAAAATTAGAAGCGTTTTTAATGATGTCAGTTGAACGAGAACTATTAGCGTAGATTGAACTAGAAGATATTCCTGTATATTTGCGCAGAGGTTCAAAGTTAATGAGAGATTTATTAAAGTAAAAATTATATATTTTCTTAATTCTTTTAGTAGAATCTTATTAACATTATTTAATATGATCGGTGCCTGATTTTATATAAGCGCAGCAATTTTATTCTCTGTAATATTATATAACTGCAATAATTTTATATTTATAATTAATTGATTTAATATATTGAGTATGCATTTTTTTTTATATTTAACATGTGATGTATGATTTGATTTTATAGTGCAATATCGTTGTAAATCTAAAATAAAATTAATATTTTCATTTAAGAATATTATTTTATATAGGTAATGAATGTGATTTTAGATGTGCATTTTTTTAAAATAAAATATATGATTATCGTATAATATTATTCCTTTTTTCACTAAAAATATAAAATATTTGAACTTATTTTCAAAAAATAAGAAGTAATAAAAATCATGTAAATCAAAGAAGCCATTTAAGGAAACCCGGTCGAAGACCGGGCAAAAGCAAGCCGAAGGCCCGCAAAATGGGAGTATGGGGGCGAAGCCCCCTTATAAATGAGGCCGCTATAAAAAAGGCCCACGAGGCCGTAGCGTCGCTAGTCCGCCCCTGCCCAAAACGCTGATGTAAACCTCAGAACAGCTCATGAGTCTATAGCCGACTCAATATCTAATCATGATAGTAGCTACTTTTACTAAAGGGAAGGTGGGTGACGCAATATCGTCCCTTTAATTATAATAAGAATGGAAGGGAAAAAAAGAGGAGAGGAAAAAATAGGGGTGGAAGGAGGATAGGAGGTATAGCATTTCAAAGCTAATTAAATTTTGATCCTATTTATTCAAAAAATGTAGTTATTTTTTTTTTTTTGGGGGGGGGAGGTAAATTGTTAGGGAGGTAAGTAAAAGGTGAATTATTTTTTAAATTTTTTCGCAAAAGTACAAAACACTTGCCATATCCCGATCTCCCCACTTACATTATTTTATTCAAAAGTGCACTTTAATCTTATAAATATTTTTCGCAGTTTTTGTATAATAATTTTTTTAAACAATTATTGATCTATTATTTAATAATTTTTATCACTGATACAGTTTGCCTGATTATTTTAGTCGTGAGTAAAAAGTGAATAGATCAATTGTTTAGGAACAGGCATCTTACACCTTTACTAGAATACATTTTAAGCAAAATCATGTTTTAAAATTTAACATGTGTTCAAGAAATAAAAATCATGCATTTTTAACGTTTGCGCATATAGGATTTGAGGGATATTATAAAAAAGATTAAAGTGGAAAAAGGCTTTATGATAGGTGTAGGGAAAACTAATCCACCATCTCAGAGTCTAAGAGTGGTATAGGAAGGAAGAAATTGCAGTAATACCACAAACAGGGGAGCATATATGGCGAGTCCCTCTTGGGTAAGTTAAAGTTGTGTATATTTGTATAGAGAAGTGAATGAATTTTCCTGGTAGATAATAAATCCAATAAAATATTCTACCCCCTAGGAATCTACTGCTTCCCCCTAAAAGTTATATGGAAGCAAATGGTATATGCATCCCCTAGATCATGTAGACACTGCAATCCGTAAAAAACTGTAGAATACTTTAAGGGGGGGGGGGATAAAAATTTGATAATAAGGTTCTAGACCCGAATTTGGGTTCAGGAATTTTAAACTCTATTTACGCAAATTTTGATAACATGAACTTAATCGAAAACCGATTTTCTAAATGAGGTCCTATCCTTTCCCGGATCATATTACTCCGGTTATAATGGGTTGTTCATAAATCGGTCTCTGTTTGGTCTGTGGTCTCAAAATGCCAAACCAAACAATCTTAAATTTCTTAACATTCCTTGTTATATCTTGCACGATTATATCTTTTGATGACAATAGGAAAAACTTCTAACAAAAAAAATAAACACACAAGAGTTAATTTATAAAAACCAATTTATTATTTTCTTAATATAATGCAAATATTGACTGAGCTTTTTCCAAAACCTGGTAAATTATTAATGGGTTCTGACTACCGTTTGAAGGGTTCCGGCTCTTATATTTGGCTAGGAACTTAAATTAGAAGTTACTAACATTTCGCTATATGCCTATTTTTTTTTAAAAATATACTTTAATAATAGTTTGTTAGCTTTTTTAAAAAATGAAAAAGATTAAAGCCATTTCAAAATTAATTGCTTGATTTAATCTTTTAGAATGATTACATTTGAATAATATTATAACCTATATTGGTTCATAAAATTTTAATAAAATTAAAATATAATTATTTCTTTTCTGTAGATTTAAAAATAAATTTAATTTTAAGTGATATGAAACTCAGGGCTGATAATCACCTCTAAAATAGATATGTTTCTTTGTATTAAAATAGTTAGTATTCATTCTTTTTGGCAGTATTTAATTTAATAGGGCAGTAAAAAAATAATCTAGTAAATTCTATATTGATTTAGTAAATTTTCAGCCAGTTTTAAATTCTTATAGTAGGTATTAAATATTTCAGTATTCAATGGAATAATTTTTTTATCAAGTAAAGGAGACCGGCCTGGAATGCACATTTAGCTATTTCGCCACAGAATTTATATATATCATTAAAAAGTGTGTTATATTATTTGTTATAAAGGTTATCTTATATTTGTAATAAGATATTATTTGAATATTATAGTTTCAAAATTATATAAACATAAAGGCCAATTGTAATTAAATAATTATATTGTAGCTTACAAAGTGTATATAGAAAATATTTTGTTATAAAAATTACCTTTTTTATCATATACATTTTAAAATATAGAACTTAAAATTGGCGACGGTTAAAGTATAGCCTTATATATATATTATTTTTAAAAATATATATAAATTTAAAAATAATGGGTGACATCGCAAAGATTTCCAAACGAATTTCGAAAATAAGAAATATCTATCTTAAACCTTAAATCTTAGATTATGAAAATATATTGCTTAGTATCAATGAAACTAGGTATCCAACAGGTAATAAGGTTTGGTACATGATATAATTTTGCAGTTTATTTTATAAAAATTTTTTTACTTAATTTGCACTAAAGCTGAGTTCGGGATAAGGACATAACATTACACATTATATATTAGTGTTGTTAAACAACACAGCCAGTCGGTTTAACCTCTACTCAAGCTCGATTTGATTCGATTAGACGACTTGTTTTTACAACTCAAGTCATGAACTGAAGTCGCGACTCGAGCTTTTAATTTTAATCATGAACTCAAGTCACTACTCGGGTTTTGAGTTTGAGTCTTGAACTCAATAGGTTATCCCAAATTTTATGTAACTCGATTAAGTGTTATTTTTGGTTGGTTGTGTAAAACCCAAACGCGGAGCTTGGGTCTAAGAATCGACTAAACCAGCTATGAGCACAAACCCCGAGCCCAGACCCAGTGTTCAGATCAATATATTTAAGATGTTTTTTATTGACCTTATTTAAAGTATATAAATATATGGTTATTAGAGGCATCAATCGATAACTAATTAGATCTATTAAATAGGTAGCAAGCCAAGCGCCACTTCTCAATAGGTAAAGCTATTACTATATGAGGATGGGTATCAAATAAGCCTAGTTTTACCTTAATATGGCATATATGAGTATTGCTTAAGGGGAGGGGAGGGGGGGGGGGGGGTAAAAATAAATATTTGATATGGTTACTCATATTGATCGTGAAAAATATTTTTGAGCATCGCATGGATCTACATGGGAGGGTCTAGATCTTTATATTTTATTTTAAACTTTTGTACAATATTAAGAGAAGAATATCTGCAAGATTGCCAAATTAGATCTGGACCCGAATTTGGGTTCAAGAATTTTAAAATTTTTCAAACGGAAATTCTGATAATATAAACTTAATCAAAAACCGATTTTCTGAAAGTGGTCGGAACCCCCCCTCCCGATCCATATTACTCCCGATTTTATGGATTGTTCATAAATCGGTCTTTGTTTGGTATGTGGTCTCAAAATGCCCAACCAAACAGTTTTAAATTTCTGACCCGAATTTGGGTCCAGAACCCTAAAGGACTATTTAACCTACCTTGTAATATCTTGCACAATTATATCTTTTGATGACAATATGATCTAACTCAAAAAAAAATGAACTCACAAAAGTATATTACAAAACCAATTTATTTTATTTTCATAATGTAATGCAAATATCAACTGAGCTTTTAACAAAACCTTGTAAATTATACAGATTCGGATGATCTTAATATATATATTCTTATTTATCAAATTATATTATTTAAAATATAATAATTAGCTGATTTAGAAAACAGTAGGAATTTACTTCTAGTCTAGTTCATTACAGAATCCTAATACATATTTATGTTTATTAAGGTGCATTGTTAAAATAAAAGATCTATTTTATAGCTGATTTGGATAACACTAATTTATCAAAAAGTTTGATTTTTATACGATTTGATATTTACTTACATAAAATTGTGGAAAAAAATATTTTTGGGATACTTTTTGTCCATGACATTTCTTGGAATTCCATCAGTTTTATCCCTTCTGTACCAAATATTTAAAATATTTTATTCAATATCTAAATTCGAATTTTAATATTTAAAGATTAAATTTAAAAAAGCAACGCGATTTGTTCTATGGCATTTTTGATTATTTAAAAAAAATATATTTAGGAAATTTTTTTCTGGTTTTTTCTTCCTTGGATTTATTTTGTGCTGTATAGAATTTTTTTTTTCCCGATAATTATTTAAGGGGAATTATTATCAGGGCTTTTTTTCTGGAATAATTTACCGCGTACCGCAAATAAAACATGTTGAACCATAAAAGTAAGAAGTCTTGATAAATTGATCAACTGTCTAAGTTGGGCAAAAATCTTAGTCTCAACAAGGCCCAATATTTACACTTTAAACACCATTTTTTAAACTTATTATTTAAGAATAAAATGGATATGGATCTAATTTGGATTGAAAAAAGTTAAAGTCTAGTTTTGACTTTACAAATCAAGTTTTGTCTTTGAAAAGTCATATTAATACGCAAAAATTTATAATGGAATTATTCCTAATTTAAAAATATAAGCGAATAAAAACATATTTGTTATATAAAAATATTTAATCTTTAAACTTAATATTTATATTTTAACATTTTATTATTTATGTATTTTAAGCTGTCCCGCCAGCAATATAATGAGCACTCAAAGTAGAGTCGTTTTAGGACCTTTGGGAGAAAAGGCAGTGTATTCTCATTTCTCTGTTTTTAAATTTCCGGACGAAAATAATGTTTATTTTGATTGTAAAGTTGCGATATGTGGATACGATTGCGCATTGGTAATACAAAATTTTTTAAATTTATTCTAAAATAATACATTATTATAAAAATGTCATTATGATTTTATATAAACTAATACTTAAATCCAGGTGAGTAGCCAAATTGGAAATTTTTCTGATCGTAAATATCATTTTAAGCTTATAAAAAATTTTCCTCTACACACTCCACACTCCCTTTCACTCAAAGAATAAAAAATATATCACTATAAACAATAATTTGAAAGAAAAATAAGTAAAAGTTAATATTTTTTTAGAATAACGGTTAAAATTTAAAATTAAAAAATTAAATAAGAATATAACATAACCAAAAGTCTGCAATAAGTGGACCTAAAGACCTTTAATAAAATTTATCAGGTATGCGACCTTCCACAAAAAAAAAGGACCGGGTTTGGGTCTGGGTCCAGGTTTGAAATAAAATTTTAAAAAGTTTGGGTCCAGGGTCGTTGATGGTTTTGTCCCTCCCTAAATTATATCCGGCTGGGTAGGGCAAATCGTGCATTAAAAATTTTGGATAAAGTTATATGTCCTCTGATTTTTGCGTAAAATTTTAATAGCCCATCTCGGGCATTAAATTTGGATATATATTTTCGAATCTCAAGCTAATTTTTTGATTAAAACTATCTTATAATAAATTACAATATTTCTTCGTATTTTAAGAGCTGTCTAACTAAAATACTGAATCTAAAAATAAATAGTATTCATCTATTCCTAAAAATTTTACGTCGGGCCGGGCAAATTTTAAAAAAAAACCATACTAGTCGAGTCTAAACAGAAATATTTTTGGGTAGGTCAACTTGTGCAAAAATTTTTAACCGGTCGAAGAGGGCCTGGTTTTGCAGACCACCAATAGCAAGCATGGGTATTAACACGAAAACCTGTATCTAATTATTTCTTTATTATTTAATTTGATTAGTTTTTTCTATCATTAAAATCTAAAAAAATATTATTATCAAATATAATACATGTAATCAGTCAATACGTGTATTGAGTGATTTAAATCATATTCAATTCACGTATTGCCAATATACAGGAGAGTCTAAAAACAAGTGACGAGGTAACAATGTTAGCGCATAACCTTTTAACCCTTGGCATGAAGATTTTTTTTATTTGTTGTGAAAATTCATTTTTATATATAATTTCTTTCATGTTCATCTTTTGGAAAATCTTTCTGATTTGACATTTTTTGCAAAACACAATTTTTTGCCCAAAAAATATAGAAATCACCTTCTAGTATATTTTGTTAAATTTATAATTTCAAAATATTTATACAATGTTCCTTAAAGTCATATTTATAAAATAAAATTTATCTGCAATTATGATTTGCAATTTTATATCACTGGGGTAAAACTGTTTTAGGTATAAATAACGGTTAAAGTATTCCGTCTGATAAAATCTGTGAAACAAGAATTTGAAATGATCGTCCACACCATAAAAAAAGACACTTTTGAGCAAAAAAGGAACATTAATATATAGTTTGTGTTTTATATGGAAAATTATTAGTCGCAAAGGTGAAGAATAATGGATTAATACGATATGCCTAAAATGAGCATACTCAAGTGTGCTATTTTCGCTAATTAATTTACATTCCCTTATTTTATTGATTAGTTTATACCTAATAGTTAATAGTAATAAATAGAAGTCAAAATTGCTAATATTTTCTTCAAAAAAGCAATAAAGTGGTTTTAAATTTATTTTAATTATTTTGGTGTTTAGCCATTTTAAGGAGGTAAAATTTCGAAAATGGTACGCTTCACTAAATAATCTAGCTTTTAAAGTATCATAGATAGAGAATTACATTTTTTCTATTATGTAGGTGGGGAGATTGGGCTATTTTTTGTTCTGTTTTGCTTTTGTTTTAGATTTTTATGGTAAACATGTAATACTAGTCGTTTTACCCCGGTTTCCCTTAAATTAAAATTTAAAAGTTAATGATAAATTAGCTGAAATGGATAGGTATTCTATACATACTCATTTTTGGTAAAATCAGATTACTAAAATGTAATAAATTAAACAATTGATAATGTTATTTACAAACTTTAAATCAAGTACATTTTTTAAATTTTATCCTTTCAATTTCAGACAATTTTTTTAAGATATTACGCAACTTGACTAATTTATTATACAGACAGTGGCAAACTGAGAGCCAAGAACCTCATGTATCGTATTTATGGGAGCTAACAAACAGGGGGGGGGGGGGGCTATTCCCAAACTTCCCTTTGCAAGTAATATTTATTTGTTCGAAAGATTGTTCAGTTTGCAGTTATGTATATCTTACAAATAAGCATTAATTAACATAGGGATATAGCTATAGGTATATTATTTCTTAATATTTTGTTCACTGAATTCAGAAATTTTTACCAATAAAATTAACTTGGGTAATATAATATGATAATAATTCATATACAGTGTAAAGAGTACATGTTATGGCGCTATCGAACGCACTTGAGTATCATCCTAGTTTTCACTAGATGTGATATCATTATTCATAAATATATATTTTTACTTTTTTAAACTAAATATCAAATCATTATAAATTCTGAAAAGGAATGATTTATTCATCTTACTTATAACAGTCGCGAGTCAGGAATTTGCTGTGTAGGGTAAGTAATGTTGGGAGGGTGGTAATCAAAATTTATTTTCGAATTATTCTTGGAGTTATATATTTAATATCTTATGGAAATTTATTAGGATTAATGAAAATATTGACAATTTCTAAAACAGAATTATTAATATATTAATAACGCCTAAGTTCTTTATGCGGGATTCTTATCAAATAAGACTTCGAGGAAAAGCATAGGAGACAGCATAGCAAAAAAATTATATTCGAATAAAAAGTTTTATAAACCAAATCTAAGTAAATTTATCATTATATAAATATATTAAAGTTAAATGAAAATTTAAAATCTATCATTGAATCAATCTTGTACCTATTATTTTTCAAAATAAATGTTTCAAAATAAAATAGTCACTATTAGAAATTATCGCTTCGCTATAAAATCCATTCGCGAAAAATGTTTCACGATAAGAGTTTTGCTGAATTGATATGAAACCGGCCCGTCAGCCCCGGGCGGCGGTTATATCATCAATAAAATATAAACCCGACTCTTGGTCCTGGAAAATATTAATGTTAAATTTCCTTAAAATTCTATGTTTTTAGCCTGAATATCAGTATTATAAAATTGAATTTAAGAAATAAGAAGAGGGTTAAAAAATGGAAAAAATTTTATATTTATTTACATATCATATTTTGTAACAAATAAATCATCAAAAAAAGTGAAATTAATCTTCTAGGTTCACCTTTAAGCAGTTTTTCCAACTGTGAGGTGTTCGTGGAAAAATTTTTCGAAGGCTTATCAGGACTTGAAACTATTTTAAACGAAATTCCTACACACCAGAGCTTTTTTCTTTTAAAAAAATATTTATTTTTACCAAAGATTGTACATATTTTTAGATCTTCTTCCTTTTTTTTAAATAATGAAATTATTAATCGTGTTCATGAATTTTTTAGAAGTTTATTAGAAAATATTCTAAATATTAAATTGGAAGATTTTAATTGGGGTTTCTCACAATTACCCTCGAAAATGGGTGGTTTAGATTTATATCCTTTAAACCTTCTATCTCTTTCCTCATTTTTGGCATCGCGTTTGATGAATAACGCCATGATATTTTCTTTTATCTCTCCTAAAGATAACCTTTTAAACTCAACCTTGACAGCCTGGGTATCTTTAGCTCCACCTGAAGCTGTCTTACCCACGATCTTAACACACCAATCTATTTTCGAACCTTTAATTAAAAAATTTTTAAAATAATCTCATCAAACCCCCTTTGGAGTATATTCAACTATTACAGAATGCTGACTGTACTAGTGGTTATGAATGGTTGGAAGCATTACCAAGTCGTAACCTAGGTAACCTCTTATCAGATGAACAATTAAGAGTTGCCATAGGCCATCGACTTGGATGTAACATTGTTCAACCACATACATGCATCAAATGTAAAACATTAGTTGACTCCAAAGGGAGACATGGTCTAAATTGTATATATAGTCAAGGCAGGCATGCAAGGCATCAGCAATTAATTTAGCTATTAGCCGTTCTCTTACCAGGGCCCGAATACCAAACATCCTGGAGCCTACAAATTTATCGTTAGATGATGGCTTAAGACCAGATGGCTTAACTTCCGTGCCTTGGTCTTTAGGGAAATCCTTAATTTGGGACTTCACATGCGTATCTTCTTTCCCAAAAAATTTAAATTCTAATCCGATTGATATAGCCGAGAAAAAAAAACAATGAAATATTCCAAATTCACAAATTATATTTTTACACTGATTGTTATCTCTTCCCTTGGACATATGCCAAGTGGAACTTTAAAGTTTTTAAAAAATATAGTAAGATAAGAGCCCTTACATCAGAACCTAAAGAATTTTATTTTTTAAAACAAAACCTTCAAATCACAATTTTAAAATATAATTACGCATGTTTTTTGGGTACTTGTAGTCCCACCTCGGTTTTTATATAATATTGTTTTATTTTATTTTATATTTGATGTGAGAAAACTATATATTTTTAATAAATTGAAGTCATTTAAAAAATAACGTTGATTAATATCATTAAATTTTATTGAATATTTAATTTATGAATAGTAGTAAAATTTTAATATGACAGTTTAAGTACAATTTATTAAGTACGTAAACAGTTAGAGCCACCAATTTTTTAGTCAATAGTAAGTAATTTAGAATTTTTAAAAAGTTACTCGGGAAAATAAATTTTTCTGAGTTTTTTCTTGGAAGGGCAAATTCATAAATTAACTAAGAAACAATTGTTTCGACTATGAGCACGCTACACAACCCCGAAAAAAAATTTCCAACATATTTTTTAATGCAAGAAGAATAACCCTTGACTGAGACACAAACTTTATCTAAATATTGTAAAGATTTAATTATTTTGACGAACAAAGATATATCTGACATTACAAGAAATTACCGTTAACATGACAATAAGTTTGAGAATTATACTAACAATATTAGTGAACGTATAAGCGCTGAAATGAACTTTTTGAGGTTAACATTAATAAAAACCAATATAGGTCAACTCAACCATAACCGATAAATTGAGCGGTTTCGGTGTTATGTATTGAATCCGAAATAACATATATATCTTAAGATAAAATTAAATCACCAAGATTTTGCAACAAAAAAAACAAAAACCATATTTTTTTATTAAATGATTTTTATATATATTTTGGGAGTTTGTAAAAGGCGGCAAAAATACTTGTAAAAGGACGACAGGGTATTAATAATGATGGCAAATCTTTTTGTTTTTATATTTTAATTTAAAAAAAAAACTATATCGATAACTATGATGCAAATATTTTTTAATAAATTGCAATCTAATTAAGAAACATATTTTAAGTAAATATTTATTATTTTATATTAGTTAATTATGTCATTATATTTACTCACAAATAACATTTTGGAATAATTTATCGTATCTGACAGTGAAATATTCCTTCGAATTGTTGAAAACATAATTTCCATATACAGTGTTGTGATGATTTAATGAAACATATTGACGATTAAATTAAAAATCATCCATTAAAATTTTAAACTTTGCAAAAATAATTAAAATATAGACAAAGCATTATTGAAATTTCTTTTATTATTCCTTTTGTTATTTTAATTATTTTTGCAAAGATTATAATTTTATATGGATGGGTTTTAATTTAATCGTCAATACGTTTCATCAAATCATCACAATACTGTATCTTTTAAATCTTATTTCAACATTTATTTTATCTTTGATATATTAATTTTTTCATATTCATTATATGATCCATTTAGCCACAATGTCAACTTAATGGAACTCTTGGAAATGATAATTTGATAAGAAGAAAACGCTATGCTCAAGATGAACGTCCCATGGAAATTAATAAATATGCTTATAGGGGAATCGAAGTTACCGTGGATAAAAATGAAAAAATTAATCACATTTCAAGTGGGTTCCATTTGTTACTAATTATATATGTAATATAATTCAAATCCTTGAGACCTGGATTCGGCTCAAAGCCAGCTCAGCTCGTCAAAAAAAATTTTGAAATCCGGGCTGGGCCAGTCTTAAAAAAGGGCATTATTTATTTACTGCTCAAAATGCAAAATATAGTCAAAATTATTCAATAACGATTTTAAGAATTTCAGACCGTACATCAAAATAAAAATCCGAGCTGAGCCAAAAAAAATTTGAAAATCCCTATCCGGAATCAAAATATTTTTAAAAAAAACCCTGACTAGGTTTGAAAATTCAAAAAAAAATCTAAATCCGGGTCGGTTCTACATTTTGACTTCTGCAGGTCTTTGCTATATATCTTATAATTTATATCAGGTTCTAATCTTAATAACGTTTACGACAAAAAGAAGAGGAGCGAAATACAAAAAAATGAACAAACAACTATTTTAAAAGATAAAAAAATGGAATCAGTATCTTCCAATGGTCGAACCCCATTTTTAGAAGCCATCGGTGATGAATTTTGTCTAAATAAAACTAACTTTATTCGCACTATCACCATGTTAGTAGTTATGTTAGCTTTATTAATCGGTTTGTTTACGTGGTTTTACTTTAAAAACTATTACTTATGCAAGTCAAACGATGATAAATTGATGATCTTGGGATTGAACAACGACATTACAAAGACGGAAAAATACAAGCACTATTTTATATCAATGCAAGAGGCTGTCACACCCTCAAAAAATGAACGAGGCATGACTGTATGTAACAATATCAACAATCCGAATGCTTCTAACAAAAATAATACTCATAAAAATGAACCATTTTCGTTACATACTAACCATTCTAAGTTTGTGAAACAAATAATACAAAACAATAGTCTACAACACGATAATAAACGTGAAATAGATTACACTGATTTAAACGATGCGATTCCTTTAGGAGTAGGAAAGAGTTTAAAAATTGTGGCTAACAGATTTATTACTTAAAAAGTCGTTTTAGAATTATTCTAAGGGCAGTAACGTTTATTTTTTATATATTTTGAATTAATTATTGAATCTGTTGGTGTATTTAATCAAAAAAATTATATTAGGGTGTATATTATTATAAAACAGAATATATAAATTAAAAAAATTAAATGGCTTCTATAGTTTTTATAAAACCTTTTTATTAGCCCCGTAATTTGTTGTGTTTATATTTCAGATCAATTTATTTGTTTTATTTAAATATAAATTATAAAATTAATTGTTTATACTATTATTTTATTTTTTACAGTTTAGATAAAATTTAAATGTTATTAAATTATTCTTTTATAAAAGATATATATATTTGGTAATTGTGATATACTTTTACTTTGATTTTTTACGAAAATAAATAAATATTCACTATTAATTCTAATCAACCAGTATTCAGTAAAATTTAATTTTTAAAATTCCTTTAGAAAACTGTTATGTCTATGTCATTAATTTCCTCATTTACACTTATAAACTTAATGCATGAATACCAGAAAAATGATATAAAAAACTATAAACTTGGTTATATAAAAAAGGCTTAGAAGATGGTTGAAGAACCTAATCGTATATTAACTATTTTTCATGCATACATTCAGAAGCTGTAGTAATATTATTAGAATTTAATGAAAAATTGTGTGGAATTCTATCAGATAACATTTGCATAGGAAGTGAAATATCTCACCAAAGGATAGGTCGCTAGAAGTATTTTGATGAATGTTCAGATGAGCATCCAATTTGTAGATATAAATTATAATATAAAATGTATACAAGCAAAATACATAATGGAGTCTTATCAAATAGCACGTATATATTTTATAGTCATATCTATCACATTAACAGCCAACTCTCGTATTAATAAAAAAAATTAGGAAGTACACGTATTTACTTATTCACAGTCAACTCGCGTGTCGACTGAAAAAATTAGGCAATAAGCATATTGTATAAATACTTAGAAATATCCGTGAATTAAGTGAGATAGTTTTTAGAAGGAACTCTGAATGAACATTAATTTTTTTTCGCTCTTTCTTAGAATATGAAAATATATACAATCAAACCATAATTTATTGATATTACTGATTTAATCAAAAATATTTCCAACCCTCATCCCGACCCACCTGAAAAAATTTTTTTCGACCCAATCAAAAAAATTGACAATAACTTGATCCAACCAACGGGCCAGGTCTGTGGGTTTTTGGGCTGGGTCTGGTTTTGCTGACCTTTACTCGTTATTGCTTAATATTTAAGCTAAAATGTGAATCAACTGAAATTTTATTTTTAGAATATATTTTTAACAAAAATTACTTTTCCTTCTTTCATTCAATACGTATAAACGTATAGCCCATATCTATTACCTGATTTTTTTCAAAATTAAATGAATGACTCTCATTACATAATGGAAATGATGTCTATAGAGTTGTAGTTCGGCAAAGTTTGCCAACAGACAAATATTTATAAAATAAATAGCCTTTTGTTAAATTCCACTTTAATGTACTCGTATTACTATCAGATTTATTCAGCATATTGAGAGTAGAAAATATTGCCTTAAAAAATGAGAATTTAAATTTTAATTCATTTTCATATATCTAAAAATTAATCTTAATAAACTATTATAGATTTTATTGATGATCTCTGAATTATGTTATTAAAAATATTATAATCAATATCAAGGGTGTACTGCAAGGGGGGGGGGGGGGGGGGGGTTAAGCCCCCGCTATTTTCATTTTTAGTCCCCTTTTCAAATTTTGAGGAGGGGTTCAGCCCCTCGTCAGTTAAAAAATCTAATATAAATAGCGCCATTTTTAGAAGGTTTTGAGAACTTTAAAAGGCTAACCCAATTTTTAAGCGACAATCGAGGTTTAAACTTAAAGGGTTTATTAATCTTTAAGAAAATATACTCTTGCCTGAAGGCTTAGCCAATTGCCGACTTAATAACACTACAGGCAAGAAATACTAAAAATTTAACAAATTCTTTCAAATGTTTAAATATGAATTTGAAATTTCAAATAAGTAGTTTGTTAGGATTAATTTTATTAAAGAAATAATAAAATTTTAATTTTATAAGGTTCTTCGGTCTCTTTTATGAACCATTTTTTTTTATTGATTGACTGATATTTAAAAAAAATAAATTCATGTTGGCAATAATTAATATTATGTAGGCAGCGTCTACATGACAGAAAATTTATTTTGGCTGCGACATTTACCCACACATTATGTTATAACAACCTATAATATTAATAAAATAAATCTTATAATGAGCCACCATTTATAACCTACAGACAATTCTAATTAAACTCTTACAGTCTTTTTAATTATTTAGGCTAGCAATAACAAATATAGTTGGTGATTATCAACTAGTTGTTATTAAGCATATTTTAAACATTAGTACAAGAGTATATAACTGTTGTAGCAGTTAGAAAAAAGAAGAAATAAATTTAATATAATATAATATATTAAATGTCAGTCATTTTTATGAAATGAACAATTAATTTTCCTTGGGGAAAGAGAAGAGAATGAGGAGATCATGGGATGCCACCTGGGGAAGAACAAAGAGCATATTGGATGACTTGGAACTGATTTTGAAGATTTTGCAATGTAATGGGATATTGGTTATTTGTTTATATATTTTTATATGTTGTTATTTTATCATTGTGAATAAAGAATTTGAAAGGACTTTTGGGATATTTGTGACTCAATTTAAGTGTAGATTAAGTTAAAGGGAAGGGTTGAGAGCAAGTGGTGTTTTTTACAGTTGTTGACCGTAATTTAGGATTGACAACATAAGGGTTTCAGTACATAATGCAATTATTAACTACTATACAGGTTGTCAGGAAGAAGTGAGATTAAGGGATTTTAGAATTTTGTTTTAGATGTTTAGCAAATAAGGAAAAGAATAGAAAGTATGTAATGAGTATTAGGACTGAAAATGAAAATAAAATGAAATTATTGGTTAATGATATTTGATTCATTTTGGCCCATTTAAGACAATAATATTTGTGGTATTAGATTTCATTTTGGCCATTTAAGACAATAATATTTGTGGTATTATATGTCTAGATGTATATTTTACATCCAATGTTTGACAATAAGTATTGTCTTATTATTTGGTAGGCCTTAAGACTCATTGAATGGCGAATAGGTTTCCATCATTAGGAAAACAGACCTCACGTAATGCAAGACAGAAAAGATTGCTGTATTTAAATGTTGAAGATTATAATGAGTAAAGATATGTATGTATATATAGGGTTAGAAAAATATTAGACTGGTGATTTTAAGTGTGATTAAGATATAAATTTATATAATTGAGTGTTTATGGAAATATATATTGAAGTGGATTTAATATTTGTTATATAATTATGCATTTTGGGTTTATAAAGGGATGGACATGTGTGGGATGGTTTATTATTAATTAATGTTACTATATTGTGGTAATCCAGTTTCAATTAAGGTTTGGATATATTATGAAGGGATCTATTGGGAGTGTGTTAATGTTATTTATTTTGAAGTAATTAACCATTTTTATGAAATATGGTGTAATGTGAATTACACATATGATATATTTAATTATTTTTGATTTATGTATGAATTTGATATATATATAAATTTGGCATGGATTATATGATATATGAGTAAAATATGAATTTAATATATATATAAATTTGGTATGGGTTTATATGATAAATGGGCAAAATATGAATTTGATATATATATATATTTGGCATGGATTTATATGATATATGGGTTAAATATGAATTTAATATATATATATATAAATTTGGTATGGATTTATATGATATATTAGTATAAGTTTGATATATATATAAATTTGGCATGGATTTATATGATATATTGGTAGAAATTATGGTACTGAATATTTTTTTAAAAAATTATGAAATCTTTATATTTAATATATTTTTTTTTAAATTATAAAATTTTTATTTGCATGTATTATATTGTGTTTATTGTAATTTTTATTAAAGGAAAAATAATTTTATGGATAAGATCAGTCATGTCATGATGGGTATGCCTTAAGATGGAAATATTGTTTAGTTTAAATACTTGAGAAAGTTTTTTTTTTAATTTTTTTTTTGTAAATTTATTTTGTGTATTACATTTTTTTTTATCTTTGTAATAATTTTATAGCACATCACACTTTACTATGTATATTATGAAAATGTATTTTTCTTAAAAAAAAACTCAGATTATTTTATATTGTGAATGTTATATTAAAAATTCTCTACATATATACCAAATAGCCCATTATATTCTCAATTTTTATAATTTTGCATTCTACATTTCTGTGAATCCGTGCTAATTGTGATGGCAGGGTTAAGTAGAAATGGTATATTTTTCTTAGGATACTGAGTAATTCCTAGGAGAAAAATATTTAATTTTCTACGTATTATATATTTTTCCTCCATATAAAATATTAAGTTTATGTCTATACATATTCCTTGTAATTTTATTTAAAATCTTTGTTCGGCAAATTTTCGCAATTATTTCCAATACCTAAAAATGGATTTTTTTATCTATTTTAGGGGATATTTATAAAAATGTAGCTTTGTTTTTTTTACATGACAGAAGGAAAATTACATGTGTTGAAATTGCATTTCACACATAAACCATTTGTTCACATTACAGTATTGTATGTAAAATCATTATTTCCTAATTCTCATTAATCAGACCCTGAATAATGTATATTATAACTCATATTTTCCAAATGTATTAAAAGGAATTAATTAGTATGTTTTGCTTGTATATTATATTGTCAATATTATTGTTCTATAGATTACAAATATGGATACCACGATGTAAATGTCATTATTGTTAACATTTATTTTCAGCGATTATATATTGAAATGTATCGGAGATATTATACTATAAATCATCATAAAAGGAGGCGATTCGATAAATTCCCTGAACGTTTTCAAGGCGTACCGAAAGTTGATACAATTCAAATGGGCGATTGGATAAAATGCCAAAAGAGAGAGAGACGCTGGGCCTGTGAAGGGTGGGCGTGTTGTAGCAGTTAAAAAAAAGAAGAAATAAATTTAATATAATATACTAAATGTCAGTCATTTTTATAAACAATTAATTTTCCTTGGGGAAAGAGGAGAGAATGGGGAGATCATGAGATGCCAGCATGGGAAGAACAAAGAGCATATATTGGATGACTTGGAACTGATTTTGAAGATTTTGCAATGTAATGGGATAGTTTTTGGTTATTTATTTATATATTTTTATATTAGTTGTTATTTTATCATTGTGAATAAAAAATTTGAAAGGACTTTTGGGATATTTGTGACTCAATTTAAGTGTAGATTAAGCTAAAGGGAATGGTTGAGTAAGGGGTTTTTTTACAATAACTTCAACTGAACTAAAATCTTATCTAAGAATGAATGAGAAATAAATATCTGTTAATAGATTTAAATTTTTCTACCAGTTATTTTTATCTTTAATCTACTCAGTACTTTTAAAAATGGCTAGCTATCGTTACCTCTATTTTACAAAAAAAAATAGTGCACAATTTTTTTTAAAATATTTCTTTTACATATCTCTATTTCCACAAATAAAGAATTTTGATATAAAAATATGACTATAATTTCATATATATATTTTTTTATTGCATTTCAATAATAATAAAATTTCTATATTATCATCCTTAAATCTAAAACGAAATCAGATATAACCTTTGCCGTTCTAAATAATCGTTTAATACTAGCACTCGAGGGCGTGCAGTATTAAATTTAATATACATATTTAGTATATAAGAAAAATCATCAAAGATTTCTATTTGAGTATTTTTAGATTTATAAATGCATCTAGAGAATTTTAAGTAGTTATTTATTTAAAAAAAATCATATATATCGTTTTTTATCTGGCTAGGATATCCTAGTTTGTTATATTATTATTTAACGTTATCATTAGCCTCTCAAGTGGCCCTTAGGATTTATTCAAATTAGTCAACTTGAAACTAGAGTGAACAATAGCATTTGTTTAACATACAGAATTAAATAAATGAGTCTGATGATAAAATGGCATGTTGATATTAATTATTTATTGCAATCTTTAATTTATAATACAATTCTTAAATAATATCTTATGACCAGTCATCAGGGTTTTACAAAAATCTTCAAATAAAAATTTGAAGATTTTTTTCGCCCAAAATTTTGAGGAAAAAATCTTTGAAGATCAATTTTTTGCGAAGATTTTTTCGCTAAAAAAAATTTTGAGCTTGCTCAAAGAAGATTTTTGAGCAAAATAAAAAATATTTTTTGTAAAAAAATCTTCTATAATTTTGAGAAAATATTTTGAGAATTTTATAATAAAATAAAATCTTTTGTAAGGAAATCTTTATTAAAATATTTTTGAAATTTTGATCTTAAAATTTTTTGGTAAATTCTTTAAAAATAAAATTTTTGATATATATTTTTTTTTATTTTATTATGTTAATGAAAATATTTTTTTTGAATAGGTTGTAAATGTGAGAATTGGTCATAATACCGACTGCATTTTTTTTAATATTTGGAATAAGTAATAATGATTATTTTAAAAATGTAATGTCATAATTTTAATGTTTTATATTTAATGTAAACTATAAAAGTGACAATTGTCATAATACTCATCTCATAACCTTTAAAAATAATTATAATTAAAAAAGGCTAGTTGAGCCTGTTTTGAGATGGTTTCAGTGATTGTAAAGCATATAAAGGTGACAATTGTCATAATACTTATTTCACATATGTTTTAATTGGAAATAGAGAAAAATGATTATTTCAAACATGAATTAATATAATGTGTAAACTATAAAAGTGACAATTGTCATAATATTCATAACAGAACCTATAAAAATAATTTTATTTTTAGGTATTAAATAGGCGAGAAAAAATTTTTTGAGCATGTTTCGAGATGGTTTTAATGATTGTAAAAATTGTCACAATCGTTATTTTTGAACTTTTTTAAAGCAAGTAGATAAAAATTTATTAAATATAAATAAATGTGGATGTACCATAGAGCAGTGACAATTGTCATAATCGTTATTTTTGAACTTTTTTGAATTTTTTTGAAGCAACAGAGTAAAATAATAAATTGTAAACATGTTAAATTGAAATTTAAATGTGGATGTACCATAGAAAAGTGACAATTGTCATAATCTTTATTTTTAATCTTTTTTGAATTTTTTTGAAGCAAAAGGGTAAAATTATATATTGTAAACATGTTAAATAAAAATTTCAGTGAAGATGTACCATAGAAATGTGACAATTATCATAATTGTTATCTTTGAACTTTTTTGAATTTTTTTAAAGCAAATAGGTAAAAATATATATTGTAAACCTGTTAAATTAAAATTTCAGTGAATATGTACCATAGAAAAGTAACAATTGTCATAATCGTTATTTTTAATCTTTTTTGATTTTTTTTGAAGAAATTATATATTGTAAACTTATTAAATTAAAATTTCACTGAAGATCTACCATAGAAAAGTAAAATTGTCTTAATCGTCATTTTTAATCTTTTTTAAATTTTTTTGAACTTACAGGGTAAAATAATAAATTGTAAACTTGTTAAATTTAAATGTGGATGTACCATAGATAAGTGACAATTGTCATAATGGCCTTTTTTAATCTTTTTGGAATTTTTTTGAAGCAAAAGGGTAAAATAATAAATTATAAACATGTAAAATTAAAATTTAAATGTGGATGTACTATAGAAATGTGACAATTGTCATAAACGTTTATTTTAATCTTTTTTGAATTTTTTTTAAGCAAAAGGGTAAAATTATATATTGTAAACATGTTAAATTAAATTTTCAGTGGAGATCTACCATAGAAAAGTGACAATTGTCATAATCGTTATTTTTAATCTTTTTTAAATTATTTTGAAGCAAAAATATAAAATTATATATTGTAAACATGTTAAATTAAAATTTAAATGAGGATGTACCATAGAAAAATGACAATTGTCATAATCATTATGATCATTTTAGAATTTATTTGCTGAAACGAGCAGGTTTTTAGCTGAAGCCCGTCCATGGGCGGCCTAGCTTAATAATTTTAAAAAGTGCGAGCGAATCGGTTACAAAATTTTAACAATTAGCGGGCTAAAAAATTTTAACTTTAGTTTATTATTTAAAATCTATTAGGTAAACATTAAAAAGAATCTATGAATATAATTCCCAGGAAATAAAATTCCCACTTTTTAAGATATTAAAAATTACAAAATTAGTAAAATAGTCACTATCTCCAGGTCTCTTAAATCTTTCTACATCTACATGTTGGTACCAATTAACATTATATTGTTTATTATATATAATCTTTTAGATTTTTCCTCACAGGAAGAACCATCTTATTCTCAAAATATTTCAAATTCAGTTTTATTTGGTATAACAAATAATTCTTAACCCAATCAAATAAATTTTTCTACAATAAACTCTGATAACAAAAGAAATATAGCAATTGGAGTCAGGAAAAAATTGCAATAGCCATAAACAGAATAAGAGGCCATCCGTCAAACTCGCTCCTTCAAGGGGGAAAACGTATCGGTTTTGGGTACCATTACATTACAGCAATGAAAATTAAAAAAAAATTTGAATTCAATTTTATAAAAAAAAAATTATATAATACTTTTTTTCAATCTGGTGCCGCCTCGCTGGCACCAGCAAATTTCATTTTTTTTAGATTTTTATTTTCTTTAATTCATAAGGCAAAACATTAAATAAAAATAAATAAAGGAGGGAGAGAGAGACAATGGGAAAAACGAAAAGAAAAGAAAATGCATTTTTTATATTTTCATTTAACATTCGATTTTTTATAAATATAAATAAAAAAAACATTAAATAAATGTATCCCATCCAAATTTATAAATGGGGGTTTTATTTGGCCTCAATAAAACAATTATTTTATTCATTTTTTTTATTTTATATAACATTAATTCCTGATTTTTTATTTCAAAATATAATAAACAAGTGAAAATAAAAATAAAAGGAAAAAACAAGAAAGTTAAAATTAAAAATTACAAAATTTTTTTTTTATATATAATGCAAAATAAAAAAAATCTTAAAGATATTCTAAAGGAGCATTTTTTAATCGATTCTTCTGAAAATTTAGCGACGTGCAGCATGTGTGACAAAAAGATGAAGTCAATACCATGTAAAATAAATTATTTAATGTATTTTTCAATATATTTTTCTAGCAAATCTTAAAAGACACATAACCTCTCAACACCCAAACATAATGAAAGCAGATGAATCTAATAGTGATTCGTCCTTCAATGCTAGAAATACAGCAAAAGAAAAATTCCCAAAAATTAAGATCGATAAATCTAAAGTAATTAATATTTAAATAAAGAATAAATAATTATTTTTTAGGTTTTTGAATGTATAGTATGGTTGATTACAGTCCATAATTTACCCATAAATTTAGTAAATTATGAGGGTTTCCGTATTTTACTAGACCCTATATGTCATTCTCTTCAAATGAAAATAAATACTCGGTCAGTGGTCGACAAAATAAAATATACCGCATCCGAAATTAGACTTCAAATTATACATGAATTAAAAAACAAGCTCATTTCTTTAAAAATTGATACTGCTACTAGATATAATAAATCAATATTAGGTATTAATGTTCAGTATATAAAAGATGGCCAGATACAAGTACGAACACTAGGAATGATAGAACTAATAAAAATTCATACAGGTATAAACCTAAAAGAAGAAATCCAAACAATTTTAAAAAAATACCAGATAGATTTAAAACAAATATATAGCATTACTGTGGATAACGGCGCCAATATGCTTAAAATGGTTGACACTATGGCTAGAGATCAATTAAATAATGATAATGATCTATCTAATTCTAATGAAAACAATTTAAGCCAGATATTATTTAATACAAGTGTAAGTTATCAGGAAAATGTATGTATTGATGATGAAAATGTCTCCGTTTATTCTGATGAAGAAACACCAGAGGGTATTGACGAGGAAAATATATCAGATGATATAAGCAAAAGCTTTGGCTTAAGTTGCATTAGATGTTCTGCACATACTATACAACTTGCTGTAAACATGTTTATCAAAAAATATTTAAAACTAGACTTAGAGAAAATTCGTATTATAATTAAATTGATAAAATCTCACAAATATAAAAGATTATTTATAATGGACAAAGTTTCGAAACCCACGCTAGATATTATTACTAGGTGGAATAGTACTTATCTAATGATGAAAAATCTAATGGATAATAAAACCTTTTATACTAAAATGGGTGAATTATACCCAGAAACTTTTATTAGTTTCGATTTATGGGATATTATCCTATTAGGTACATCAGTCCTTTTCCCATTATACAAATTCACAATGAAATTACAAAAAAGTAATATTGTAATAGGTGATTTTTTTGCTTCATGGCTAGAATGCAAAATGGAGCTGGAGGAAATGGATAATAATTTATCTAAAAGTATGTTGGAATGTTTAAACATTAGAGAAAGCTATCTTTTTCAAAATGACGCATTTCGTAGTGCGATATATATGGATCCTAGATTCCATTATGAAAATGGAAAATATCCTTTGGAAGAAGATAAAATATTAGCCAGGGTAAATTAATAAATTTATAATATACATCTTTTTATTTTAGGAACATATATTTGCAACTTGGAAACAATTGCAAGCTATTGACCCTCATGAAGAAAATACAACTCTAGTTATGCCTTCCACTAGTGATTATAAAAAAACAAAACTTGACCTTTACATTGAGCGTGATTGCAAGAAGGGACCTATATTTTATGAATTATGTAATAGCGATATCAAGCTAAAAATAAAATCGTTATTATACAACAAAAGATTGCCATCCTCACAAGATATTTTGCAATATTGGGTTTCAAGAAAACACCAAGATGCAGAATTATTTAAATTATCTCAAATAATTCTTGCTGCTCCTTGCACCCAGGTCTCAGTTGAGAGAGCATTTAGTGCATTGGCACTAACTGTAACCTCTCTAAGGACAAGATTAGACAAAGATATACTTGATGATATTTTAATTATAAAGCTTAATAGTACATTGTTAAATAATGTGATATTTTAAATAATTAATTATATAACCTATTTCATTATAAAGTTATTGTTTACATTGAAATTTTAATAAATAAAAATTCATATATTTGACTGATTTAGATTTTTTGTATGAATAGTATAATCAGAGGGGGGCGTATTTTACTAGATATATCCAAATAGTAGTTTCTAAGATCTAAAATTGATTTAAAAGATTAAAGAAAAAATATTTTTAAATTTGTTGTTCCCAAAAATATCATGTTTATATTGATGCATCTTTCTAGTTCAACTCCGTTCCGGTTGGCTCTAAAAATTTAACATATATGATACTATTATCATCTGCCCAGAGGTTTAAGTGTTTCCCAACAAGATCATATTAACCTAATTTAAAAATAATGGATATGACTATGAGTAATGTGATAATTTCAAAATATATATATTAAAATAATTTCAAAAGGGAGTTGAGAATTAGATATGTCACTTATCTATGGTACATATTCACTGAAATTTTAATTTAACATGTGTACAATTTATTATTTTACCCTTTAAGTTCAAAAAAATTAAAAATGATAATTGTCACTTTTCTATGGTAGATCTCCACTGAAATTTTAATTTAACATGTTTACAATATATAATTTTACCCTTTTGCTTAAAAAAAATTCAAAAAAGATTAAAATAAACGTTTATGACAATTGTCACATTTCTATGGTACATCCTCATTTAAATTTTAATTTATCATGTTTATAATTTATTATTTTACCCTTTTGCTTCAAAAAAATTCCAAAAAGATTAAAAATGGCCATTATGACAATTGTCACTTATCTATGGTACATCCACATTTAAATTTAACAAGTTTACAATTTATTATTTTACCCTGTAAGTTCAAAAAAATTTAAAAAAGATTAAAAATGACGATTAAGACAATTTTACTTTTCTATGGTAGATCTTCAGTGAAATTTTAATTTAATAAGTTTACAATATATAATTTCTTCAAAAAAAATCAAAAAAGATTAAAAATAACGATTATGACAATCACTTTTCTATGGTACATATTCACTGAAATTTTAATTTAACATTACAATATATATTTTTACCTATTTGCTTTAAAAAAATTCAAAAAAGTTCAAAGATAACAATTATGATAATTGTCACATTTCTATGGTACATCTTCACTGAAATTTTTATTTAACATGTTTACAATATATAATTTTACCCTTTTGCTTCAAAAAAATTCAAAAAAGATTAAAAATAACGATTATGACAATTGTCACTTTTCTATGGTACATCCACATTTAAATTTCAATTTAACATGTTTACAATTTATTATTTTACTCTGTTGCTTCAAAAAAATTCAAAAAAAGTTCAAAAATAACGATTATGACAATTGTCACTGCTCTATGGTACATCCACATTTATTTATATTTAATAAATTTTTATCTACTTGCTTTAAAAAAGTTCAAAAATAACGATTGTGACAATTTTTACAATCATTAAAACCATCTCGAAACATGCTCAAAAAATTTTTTCTCGCCTATTTAATACCTAAAAATAAAATTATTTTTATAGGTTCTGTTATGAATATTATGACAATTGTCACTTTTATAGTTTACACATTATATTAATTCATGTTTGAAATAATCATTTTTCTCTATTTCCAATTAAAACATATGTGAAATAAGTATTATGACAATTGTCACCTTTATATGCTTTACAATCACTGAAACCATCTCAAAACATGCTCAACTAGCCTTTTTTAATTATAATTATTTTTAAAGGTTCTGAGATGAGTATTATGACAATTGTCACTTTTATAGTTTACATTAAATATAAAACATTAAAATTATGACATTACATTTTTAAAATAATCATTATTACTTATTCCAAATATTAAAAAAAATGCAGTCGGTATTATGACCAATTCTCACATTTACAACCTATTCAAAAAAAATATTTTCATTAACATAATAAAATAAAAAAAAATATATATCAAAAATTTTATTTTTAAAGAATTTACCAAAAAATTTTAAGATCAAAATTTCAAAAATATTTTAATAAAGATTTCCTTACAAAAGATTTTATTTTATTATAAAATTCTCAAAATATTTTCTCAAAATTATAGAAGATTTTTTTACAAAAAATATTTTTTATTTTGCTCAAAAATCTTCTTTGAGCAAGCTCAAAATTTTTTTTAGCGAAAAAATCTTCGCATTTTTTGATCTTCAAAAGAGCAACGATCTGTGAAGATTTTTGAATTTTGAGCAAATGTTAAACCCTGCCAGTCATATCATATTTGGACTGGGCCAGAAAATAAACTTTCACATAAACTCATCTAGCTCAAAAACTATTATTGATACCGCTTTGATTCAAATTAATATTAATTTAGTTTTATATATTATCTTTAAATGTTTTCTCTGATACTAGTCATGTTTTATGATAAAACCTTCTGGGACATCTTACAATGTATTTATATCCTGCGTTAATTTTTTTTATCGAGATTAAAATATTTTGCAAATTTAAAAGGAACTTCCAAATTATCATTATTTTCCAGGGAAATTACTCTTTCGATGTGATCTATACCAAAATATCTTCAATATTGATTCTATTATCGATATTTAAATTTTTGATTATTTTGAAAACTAGATTTATAATGCATATATTAAAATATAAATTTAAATTATATAAAAAGATTATGATTTTAGAATTAATTATAAAATTATAAATAAATTTTAATAATTTTTATGTATATTTATTATAAAAAATTAAAAGCTAAGTAGAATGCTATTTCGTTACTTTCTAAATTAGTAGCGAACTACCGCTATCGGTATTTCTCTTTAAATATAGCGCGATAAGATACCGCTAAAAAAATAACGCGCTACTTTAACAACACTGTAATCTACAAATAGTGATTGTTTTTACCTTACCCTACTCCCTACCTACACCCCTTCAAAAAAATTGGAGACAAATCGCTCATACCAACCTCTCATGTAGTTGCTCTATGTAAATAAATATTTACAGATGTTTTTCAATTCAGAAATAACCATTTAATTTTAATGCTTAAATATGGGATTTTGCGATTCACAAATCAAATATATCTAAGTTTATTTTCCCCCGATTCAAATTATTTTTGAGTGATTTTATGATTTTTATAGATATAATTTATTCTTTTTGGTTTATTTAATAGATAAAGAAATAAAATAGTTAAAATCTTATATTTTTAAGCGAGTTATATTTTCAAAAATTTGATATGAATCTGAATTTCATATCAAGACGCAATCTTATTGATACTGATTGTTGTTTAGCCTAGGCTAAACAACTTTTTGAACTATAACACCCTATTTTGATTTGTTTTATTTGGTGGCATTATTTTTTGTATTTTTTTTCTCTTTATTTATATAGCCAGCTAAATAGCAGGTGTTCCGTAATAAGTCGAATCAGGACACACCTGTCAAATAGGTTTAATGAAAAGAAAAGTTATATATAATTTTAAAAATAAACAGTTAGTTTGAATTTAAAATTTGTTAAGATAATTGGAGTGTTTAAATTGTAAAGGTAATTGGAAGTTTTAAATTGTAATCAAATTAAATGACACGGTGATATGTAAATTTTAGGAGTATAAATAGTGAAGTCGAAAATGTAATAATTCAAGAAAAAAGAAAAGAGAAAGATATATAATTTTTACTTTATATTTTGATTTCGTTTTAGTTTATTTATATTATTTAAAATAATTTTGATTAACTATATATTTTAATAAATTATTTTGTTATCTTCAATTTTGATCATAATAATTTCTAATGTTATAAACATTTGGTACCTTAATATGTACTATGGACCTAAAACTTTAGTATAATTATCTCAGAAAAGAAATTCTAAAAAAAGCGGAAGAGGAGTATGAAATAATGATAGACCTTAAAGAATAAGATTATTTTGATTAACTATATATTTTAATAATCATCTTCAATTTTGATCATAATAATCTCTAATGTTTTAAACATTTGGTGCCTTAATATGTACTATGGACCTAAAACTTCAGTATAATTATCTCAAAAAAGTAGTTCTAAAAAAATGGGGAGAAGAGATTTATGAAATGATCATATACCTTAAAGAATAAGATCAATCAAGATAAAGAAACAATTGTATCAATATCCAAACAGAAACGGAAGAACAAATTTTAGTCTAGTTAGTAGTAACATGTTAAGAATATAGAATTAGTCGTTTTAGTTAAGAGAGATCGTTATAGCTAAAAGAAATTCGTTAGAAGTGATCAATCAGTACAAGAGATTATAGCTAAAAAAAATTCGTTACAAGCAATCGTTATCAATACAAGAAATCGTTATCGTTACAAGAGATCGTTAAGATACAAGAAGTAGTTATCTAAGAGATCTTTATTACAAGAAATCGTTATCGTTACAAGAGGTAGTTAAGATACAAGAAGTAGTTATCGTATAAGAGATCTTTATAACAAGAAATCGTTATCTTAACAAGAAATTCGTTACAAGCAGTGGCGTAGCTACGGGGGTGGTTTTCGGGTTTGGACCCCTCCCAGAGCAAATTTTTTTTTGAGATTATACGTTCAAAAGACTTAAAAGTGATTTTATATGAATTATATTTTTCTGGTTTTGATGTTTGTGGAAGGATATTATATTACTATTGAAATTATTCTGGATAGTATTATTATAAAGTCATTGAGAATAATCTACTAAATTATAATAACAAATTATTGATGCATTTAAAAAATATATTTATTATATATTATCGAAGATATGGTTATGATTTGTAAGATAAACCCGGCCGAAGGCCGGGCAAAAGGGCCGAAGGCCCGTTTGCCGTACAACATAGGTCTAAGGAAAATTTCTAGCTACGCCATTGGTTACAAGTGATCAATCAGTATAAGAGATTATAGCTAAAAGAAATTCGTTACAAGAAATCGTTATTAATACAAGAAATCGTTATTAATACAAGAAATCGTTATTAATACAAGAAATCGTCATCGTTACAAAAGGTAGTTAAGATACAAGAAGTAGTTATCGTATAAGAGATCTATATAAAAGAAATCGTTATCTTAACAAGAAATTCGTTACAAGTGATCAATCAGTACAAGAGATTATAGCTAAAAGAAATTCGTTACAAAAATCATTATTAATACAAGAAATCGTCATCGTTACAAGAGGTAGTTAAGATGCAAGAAGTAGTTATCGTATAAGAGATCTTTATAACAAGAAATCGTTATCTTAACAAGAAATTATTATTGTTACAAGAGATTGGTACCGTTAGTATAGTGACAAGAGGTCAGTATCGTTGCAAGAGAGCGTTAGTTATAAGAGATCTTTATCGTAGACATTATGGGACAAAAGAAGTATTTAAAGCGAAATTGGGATAACTCAATGTCTTAGAATCAGTCATCACGTATAGCTAGTTATCCTGTATTGACAGTTCAGAAGGGATTTAGGCGATTTAAAGAAAGGGGTGTCAAATGCGTGTATTGAAAAAGAAAAGTTATTTTTAATTTTAAAAATTAACAGTTAATTTGAATATAAAATTTGTAAAGGTAATTGGAAAGTTTAAATTGTAATCAAATTAAATGACAATTATATGAAATTATAGATGATATGTAAATTTTAGTAGTATAAATAGTGAGATCGAGAATGTAATAATTTAAGAAAAAGAAAAGATAAAGATATATTATTTTTACCTTATTTTGATTTTATATTTTTATGTTTTAGTTTTATTTATGTTATTTAGAATTATTTTGATTGACTATATTTAGCAAATTAATTTGCCATCTTTAATTTTGATCATAATAATCTCTAATATATTAAACTTTGACTAAAATATAATGCCAACTAGTATGCTTTTAGTTTATTACTTCAATCCGTTTGTTAACAAAGTATATAAAAAATAAATAAATTATTAACATAATAAGAACATTTCAATTATAATAATAATAAAAATTAAACAAGCAAAATATATTTAAAAAATATTACAAATTATAAAAAATAACTGTTTATCGTATTTTAAAATGTAAGACTTGATGTCTCAATCAGTAACTTTGATGCGTAAAAAAGCATTTAAATAGACTTAGGCCGTGTCCTAGGTTTGGCTTAATCTTAGTACCCAAAAAAACAAAAAAATTACGGAAAAACGAGAATAAAATATGAAAAATAGAAATGACACCAAATACTTAAAATAAACCAAAATAAGATATCCACTAGTGATGTTAAAAAGCCCGATTTTAAAAAATGACCCGATTAAGATTTTAGCCAAAATTATATTATGTAAGCATTGAGATTTGGCAAATAGATGTCCAAGCTTTCTACCAGCTGTGCAAAATCTTTAGGCTGTTGATTTTATAGAAACCGATATTAAGGGGGGGGGTTATCATTTTAAAAGAAATGAAGGCAAATTTATTCTATATTAATATAAAAGTAATATGAAAAAGCACAATTTTACCAATCACATCTTCTATGGAAGAAAGGACGGTAGGTATCAACTCTAAAACTCCCCTAATCCTACGCCATTGCAAATACAATTTTATCATTAACAAAACAAAGGTATGATAAATTCTATTAAAAAAAATTATAATTTATAAAAATATTAATTCATTCATCTGTTGATTAAAAAAAATTATCAAATAAATAAGCTTAAAATGTTTAAACCTCATCCTTAATATGATTATCATTGGAATTCATGTTGATATGGTTGATCAAGTGCTTTCCCAAATGAGTGATAAGCTTGCCTTTTAATAGTGCCAGACTAAAATAGTATTATGTAAGCCTTAGGATTTTTCTAATGGATGGCATAAAGGTTTGGCTATTTGCCAAATTTCGAGTCTTATATAATACTATCGCTAAAATCTTAACCAGATGTTATTTAAAATCGACTCAAAATCGGGCCTTTTAACAAATGCCAGATTAATATAAGTCAGAATAGAATCCTATGTGTATTGTAATAATATTGCATTCCTTGTAAAGTGAAGGAAATCCATATTAATAAATTTAATTTTTTTTCATCCGTTGCGTTTTTAATAAGATAAAATAGGTATAGAGCTGTGGAGAGGATAAAGGGTCTAATTTGCATTATGATTTTATTCCTCACCACTTTAACAATTGTAATTTCTTCTAGATCTGCATCTTCAATTTTATTATTTATAGATATTGATAAACCTAAAAATTATTTATTTAATCATTTAATATTTTAAAAATCTTGTGAGTCTTGATTAAAATTTAAAAGGAAAATGAGCGGCAAGTTTATATAAATTATGGTGGATGCTAAAATATGATGGAGATAGATATTTAATTTTAATCGAAGCATCTGCATATATCCTTTATTAATCACATATTAGCAATTTTTATAGATATTAAAAATCAGCCTGCCTTGCCCCAAAGTAATTAAATATATGTGCAATTATAGGCTTTTGCTTCGCCCAACTCTTTTTATCTCAAAATATAGATATTAAAATAACAGTTTTCGGATTGTTATGCATATAAGTACATGTGGCTTTCCCAAAAACGTATAAAGGAATCCTCATGTTAATTTTTCCCTAAACCTAATATCCAGTTTGATGGAAATGAGGAAAACCTAGCATAGCTGTTGTATTCACTGATTTTATCACATAAATAATATTTTAAAAATTTCGATTTTATTTATATATTTTATGAAAAAGTAAATTTTTAAAGGGATCGAATGATTCCTTATTAACAAAATGATATCGATTACGATTTTAAATGAGAATAATGGATACAATGAAGATTGAATTCAGGATCGTCTGTCCTCTAACCAGTATGGATCTGCATAATAGCAAATTCCCAAGTCCAACAGTCATGATAGGATTTATCAGTACAATAGCTCTTAATATAATGTGATCTATTTATAATCACCAAGCTATTAGCTTTGTAAAAAATCGAGAGAGACGACTTTCTATCTACAGGACAAGTTGATCAATTGATAAATTATATAATATTTTTGATTGTCTACTAAAACTCAACTATATTTACATCTTTCAATCAATCATGCACTGAAATTAATTCAATAAAGGTTCTTTAGATTAAAAATTGAATTTATTTAAATAAAATGTTCTATATATACATTAATATATGTTGTATTCCATATTAAATCAACGAAAAAAAGTCGATTCTCAACCCGACCCCCTTCAATTTTTTTAAAAATTTGTATGTTGGTAGTATATACACTAACTAATAAAAATGTATCTACTTTTCAAATCGGCTTACTTCATGAGATATGGCCATCTTTAGAAACGCGAAAATATCAAAATACACTATATTTAATTTTAAATATCTCAAAAAACAATTAAGCTAGAAATACAATTTAAATTTTATTAAATAGCTCTAGAATAGCCCTTTAATATGATACAAAATTTATTTTATTGAAAAAAAGTCTATTAAAAACCGAAAATGGCCATAAAATAAAAATTGCTCTTTTTTCCTTCAATATTTTACAGATAGACATTATACCTCTTAATATTTTTACAAAATCCTAGATTGGGACGAGTACTGTACCAATAGTTATTACACTTTAAATATAAGTAGTATGGCTTAAATCCTATATTATACCAAATGTATAGTAATCTACGAAACAAATAAAAAGAAAATTCGTTTGGGATCGGGTCTGATATATTTTTTTTATAAATCTTTCAGGCCGTGTTAGAAAAATTAGGCCCTATGCAGATCACTAGTAGACATTGTGTCATATTTAACACATAAGTTTAGCTATTTTACTTTAGAGAGAAAATAATTGTAAAAATATTTATAACTTTATTTAGCTAATTATTTATATTACATTAATATCAATGGGAAATTAATATTGTGATAAACATATTAATTAAATAATATCATATATTAATTAATCTAATGAATTAGAATAAAATTTGACTTTCATGTTTCCTTTCATTGCATGAATATTTTTGCGTACCGGGAATTCGTTTGGCCGTTAAAAATCTATTTTCGAGATTTGATCCATTCATAAATCAATGTTGCTGATAAATATGTAATTAATCCCCGGGATATTAATTCTTGCAAAATTATATAAATCCATTAAAGACTTTGCAGGCTTGTTCTAGCCGCCAACCTCTTAATAATTCCCCCTAAATTATCACAAGGAGTTTTGCCAAGTGCAGTTGCAAAAAAATATCATTCTGCCTAGATCCCAAAATCATTATAATGGTTGTAGAGGTTTACAAAGTTTTTTTTGTTTTTTATACTGGGTAAATGCTTTATCATAAAAATAAAAAAATTTGAAATCTTATCAAATCTTTCTTTATTAATTTTATTTGAAATAAATAAAAGGAACAAGTATTGTGTTTTAGACAATCTGATATAACCACGTAACTTAGATGTTTGCTGATATCGCTTTCGTAGTAATAAATCATAAATGGATGAAGGCCGGAATATTAGTCCAATGGAAATCTTGAGACTGATCTTGAACTACAAAAGCGCAGTTCTCTACAAAATCCTTAGATATTCCCCATCCTTCAAATTCGATTTTAATGACTTAAAAAATGAAGATTGTTCCGAAGAAATAAATGCATGAGTAATTGAAATATTTAATTTTTCTAAATATAGGCCTACAAAAAAACGAATCGAATAATTGCGCTATTCGTATTCGTATAATAAAATCATTATTCGTTTCGATTCGTCGAATATTCGATTCGATTCGAAAATTTTTCTAAAGCTTATAAAATATTTTGCAAAAAAAATTTTACAGATGTTTAAAGATGACACTTTTAAGGATTCTCTAAACTAATTGTCATTTTTGCATATAAAATATAACAAAATTTTAGAAAGTATTTCATTATAGATTTTATTTATTAAAAATACTTTAGTAGCATAATTTTCTTTATTTAATTATTAATATAATTTTTAGAGGTGATTATGACAATGTAATAGAGGATGAAGATATTATAATGCACTATCTGAATTAGATTGTCTTTAAAATTTGCCCAAAATAAGGTTACTAAATGGGAAAAGGATTTTCCTAATCAAATAATAAGAACTAGTCAAAAAAATTTAGTTATTTATCTGCCAGGAGCTCGAGAATATGGGAAAGAGGAACACTCTATAAAAATGTTTTGACTTGTTCATAACATCAAAAATGATTAAAGAGAAACAATCAAAATAAAATAATTATATTTTACTTTGAAGCTTTTCCTTTTCTTCCATTAAACTTTGTCAGCAAATATAACTTGTTATGATTTGATATTTGATAATAGAAAATAAAATAAAACGAAATGATATCCACTAGGAAAATTTAATTACTTCTTTTTATTTTACTTGCAATAAAATATTTGCGAATAATTACGAATATTTATATATAAATAATTTCGAATAATTTTCCTCATTATTCATATTCGATTCGAAATTTCGAATCGAATAATTGTGTTATTCGTATTCGTAAAATACGAATCGAATTGAATATCAAATAACAAATAATTCGTTTTAGGCCTAATCAAATACTCCACAAATTCGCTGGCGGACTTAGTTAACTTTTCGAGGGTGGTACGGTTTGCCGCCAACCATTGTTTAAATGATATATAATCTATGGCATTATTATCAAACAATAAATTGTTGAAGCTGTTGAAAAAAAGAAGAAACAAATTTAATATAATACATCAAATGTCAGTTACGTGATCATCACATGGTGGATGGGCAATAAAAAGTCCTTTGTTGGAAATTTAGGATGAAGAATTGAATTAATGGGAGAAGATGTCAGCGAGGAACAAAGAATGGACCTTGTGAGATGGAGAGTTGGATAATTATGATTTATTATATTATATTTTTCTTAATGGATAGATATTAGATTGTTTTATTTAATGAATAAATTTGGGTCGTTTTATTATGAAATGTGGATTTAAATAGTGGTACTCGCGATGCAGATCGGAAGGTTTGGGTTAATGTGGTTTTAAAGGTAAAACAAAATTTTTGTTGATATATATTTTATCTGATAAATTTTTGGCAGCGCAGTAGTACTAACCACGATACAGGAGGTCAGGAAGAGGTGAGATTAAGAGGTGAGTTTAAGGGTTTCTGTAATTTCATATTAAATATTTAACTTAAAAAGGTTAAGATAGAAAGTGTGTAATGAGTATTAGGATTGGAATTTGATTTCTTTTGGCCCATGTAAGACAATAGTATTGGTGGTATTAGATGTCTTCATTTTGGCCATTTAAAACAATAATATTTGTGGTATTATATGTCTAGATGTATATGGTACATCCAATTTTGATTATTATTTGATATGCCTTAAGACTTATTGAATGGTGTTATAGGTATTCCGTCATAGGAAGATAAAAGACCTCATGATCAGCAGGACAGAAAGGATTGCTAAATATTTAAATATTTGAAATTTAGGAAAATATATATGGAAATAGACTTTTGTAATAAAGTGTATATTACAATTATGCATTTTGGGTTTTTAAAGGGATGGACATGTGTGGGGTCATTTATTATTAATTAATGTTAATATATTGTATTTGTAATTTAGTTTCAATTAAGGTTGATATGTTATTAAAGGATCTATTGAGGGTGAGTTAATGTTGTTTATTTTGAAGTAATTAACCATTTTGAAATAGGGTGTAATGTGAATTACACATATGATATATTTAATTATGAATGATAATAGTTATTTTGATTTAGTGTCTGCATTTAGTATATATATAAAATTGGATAGGAATTTATATGATATATCAGATGATGTATAATATTTTTTTTTCCAAATTATGAAATCTTTATATTTAATTTATATTTTGTTTTTTAAATTATAAAATTTTTATAAATGGTTTTATTTGCAATTATTATATGATTTTTCGTATCACGTCAATACCGCGAAACTTTTACCGCGAAATGTATTATCGCGAATGCATTATCGCGAATGTCGATTACCGCGAAAAGATATTATAGCGAATGCATTACCGCGAATGCATTATAGCGAATGTATCATAGCGAATATATTAGCGCGAATGCATTATAGAGAATGCATTACCGCGAAAATATTATAGCGAATGCATTACAGCGAATGTAATACCGCGAATGCATTATCGCGAATGCATCATAGCGAATGTATTATAGCAAATATATTAGCGCGAATGCATTATAGCGAATGCATTACCGCGAAAACATTATAGCGAATGCATTACAGCGAATGTAATACCGCGAATGCATTATCGCGAATGCATCATAGCGAATGTATTATAGAGAATATATTAGCGCGAATGCATTATAGCGAATGCATTACCGCGAAATTATAGCGAATGCATTACAGCGAATGTATTATCGCGAATGTATCATAGCGAATGTATTAGAGCGAATACATTACAGCGAATGCATTATCGCGAATGCATTAGCGAATGCAATATCGCGAATGCATTATAACATTATCACAATGCAATCAAAATTATATTTAACCCATTTATTAAGTTCCAAAAAACCAATTTATTTAAAGTAGCGTTTTAAAATTATTTACCTCTAAAACACGTCACTTGTTATTTATGAAATTCGTATTTTATTAAAAAATATGTGGAATTTGGTATACTCAATTTTTTTAACGATTAGATTAAGTCGTTTTTTACAAAAGACCCTATTAATAAATATTTTATATTTTAAGATTGATTCTAGTAAAAGTTAATTTTTGCCCCAACAAGCCCCAAACCCCAGGCTTGTAGATTATATTGGTTTATTAAGTCTCCTATAGGATAATTGTTATTATCAATAATAATCCATTTGTATATAAATAATTCATAAAAAATTTCAAAATGTGATATTTTATTTTTAAAAATGTTTAAGTTTTAATGAATTTTTTAATTTTTTTTCTAATTCTTTTGATTATCAACCACCAGAAAAGGTGAAAGTTAAAGAGAAAAAAATAGAATTTAAAGCTATAATAGCCAATGAATACTTATTATATCATATTTTTAAGCATAATATAATTAATTCGACCTAATTCTACTAGCCCCTAGTTACTGATATGATTAACCCTTTCCAGCGCTAAAAAAATATGTTGATAATTTTTAAAATTTTTTAAATAAGATTAGATGAAGGGGAACATTGGATTGAGAACTCTATCTTATTAAATCTTTTGTAATCGTCAAAATTATTAATTTTATAGCTTTAAAACATAATATCTTTTCTTTTCTAAATTTAAACATTGTTAAATTTAAAAATAATAAATGCCAACTCCTGTTTCAAATATAAATCTTAAAATGATAAAAAATATATTTAATTATATATTTTGGTGGTTTCAATAGAGATGATATGAGAATTTAGTTCAAATATTTTATAAGTTATTTTCAAATCATATTATTCTGCCTGAAAGGGAATGCCTACAATAAATATTTTTAAACATAATGATTATGAGACTTTCTGAAATGGGAAAAGAAGATTTTTTAATTTCATATTCTGTCTATTTAATTATTTTTAAATCTCACTGTGCAAATTGGTTTATTATTCATGATACGGTTTAAAAAATTCAATTATAAATTGTCAAGCTTATGATGATATTGACAAAAACAACTACTAGCCCTATTCCTACTATTGGAAGAAAGTTGATAATGAGATCAAAAATTTTGATTATTTACCGGGCGGCTAAAAAACATCGCGTTTTGAAATCTTATTAACTCCGAAACGTGTCATTCGTTTTTTATGAAATCTCCTGTCTTAATATTCTCAAAATTTAAAGTGGTTTTTAGAAAATTAATATAAAAAAAATGTAGTCGTACATATATATTTTTAAAGATTTCCTTTAATTCATAAACTATAACATAAAAACAAAATACTTTAAATTTTATAAAGTGGCTTTTAGAAAATTAAGATAAAAAAATGTAGTCGGACATATATATTTTTAAAGATTTCTTCAAATTCATTAACTATAACATAAAATATTTTGGCATTATTAAACAAATCTCATTATTAAATACCACTAACAATATAAACATATGATAATTTTCTAAATTATGTATTTTTTCAAAGATCTGATAATGATAAAATTTTGACATGATAATAAAAATTTGAATCAAGTTTAATTCCTGAATTCTCTAGGAAAAAGTGGAATATTAATTCAGTTCACCAAGCTAACCCCTTGCTTATCATATAACTCATCAATCTCCTTTTGTTTTTCAACTAAGATTTTATCAAGCAAAACCATAGATTCGTAATACGAATTCCACTAGAATTGACATTTTTTGTTTATTCCACAAAGTAAGACACTTTTGGAAAGAACTTTGTGATATTATTTTATGTTATCAGCTAAAGCTAAAAAATTTCTGATGCCCATAATTAGGGGAGACCGGTGTTATAATGAACCCAGGGTTATAGTGAGAGTGGCTTTATTTTCTAGAGTATTAAACTCTAGGAGATAATTTTTTACCAAAACTATTTACTTATATATTGCATATGCGGCTATAATTTTTATTTCTATCGAACCGCTTGAAGAATTTTTATAATGCTTTATATCATTCGTACCTTCAAAAGTAACTTTTTACACTTTTACTATTTTTCAAAAATAAAGATTAATATACAATTTTACCACACAAAAATCATCTTATATAAAAGAAAAAATCCTATTTTATAGAATAACAATTTACCCGAACAAAATTGATAATATAATTACTTCAAAATATAATCTTAATCAAAGTGGTGCTACTGGGGCAATTTTTATGGGGCTAGGTAGAACCTTTTTTTTTGCTATTTTATAAAAATTTGACACCCAAAAAAAGTCAAGGAGAGACCAACTAAAAGAAAAAAAATCGAAAAATGTTATTATATGAATTGTTTGGTATACAAATAAATTATATCAAGCATAACAATCAAGACTGCTTTCAATGTCAGTTATTAGTTACATGGCTTTGCAATTTTATTGTTTTTTTATTTGCAAAGATTGTGAATGTTTTAAATGATTTTATATAACACTTTTATGTTTTGAATCATTAAATATCCTAATAAAAAAATATATAACTTTTATATATGGGAAATTAAGCAGAGTTTATAATAACCTCGACCAAGGGCTTGTTCGTCCCCGGGTAGGCACTCGGTTACCAAAAAAAATTCCAGGAAAAATGATATTTTGAAAAAATTATTAGAGATGTATTTTTGAAATTTAAACATATCATAAAACTAATAGAGCTGAACAAAATGAAATATTTTTTATTAAAAATGATAAAGTACTTATAATTTTCTTAAGGTTTGCCTTTAGGGTTCGCCATAACCCCGTTCTCCCCTACAAGTTTTCAATAAATTAAAAAGAAAAAACTTGATGTTTAATATTTAAAATGATTAGATGAAAAAGAGAAATCTATTTTATTATACTTAGAATCTTTTTTATATATTTTGAGTCAAAAAAAAGAAAAGCCTTAGGCTTAATTTCAATAAAAAAATGTTTTTAGAGCCAATCCCCATTTTAACTTAATTTTCAGATTCAACTAAGTCAGTCGAAAAGTCGATAAATATAAAATTGTAACTTTCATGAAACTCCATTCGCGATATGATAATGCATTCGCTATAATGCATTCGCTATAATGCATCGCTATAATGCATTCGCTATAATGGATTCGCTATTGCATTCGCTATAATGTATTCGCGATAATTCATTCGCTATAATACATTCGCTATGATGCATTCGCGGTAATATATTCGCGAAAATGCATTCGCGATAATTCATTCGCTGTAATGTATTCGCTATAATACTTTCGCGATAACATTTTCGCGGTATTACATTCGCGCTAATATATTCGCTATAATAATTTCGCTGTATTATATTCGCTATAATGCATTCTTAGTAATGCAATCGCTATATTATATTCGCGATAATGCATTCGCTGTAATGCATTCGCTATAATATCTTTTCGCGGTAATCGACATTCGCGATAATGCATTCGCGATAATACATTTCGCGCTAAAATTTTTGCGGTATTGACATGTAACCATGATTTTTATGGTATGCAATGATGTGAAAGGAAATTGTTTTTACAGATAAGGTCAACCCATGTTGAGGGGTATGCCTTGAGGTGAAAATATTGTTTAGTTTGCATACTGAGGAAAGTTTTTTTTTTGGTGTAAATTTTTTTTTGTAAATTTATGCTGCATAATACATTTTTTTTTATCTTTTCAATAATTTTATAACACATCACATTTTACTATTTATTTATCAACATTTTTTTTAAGAAAAGACTCAAATTATTTTATATTGTGAAGGTATATTAAAAATTCTTTACAGATATACCATATAGCCCATTATAGTCTCCATTTTGGTTACTTTGCATTCTACATTTTTGTGAATTTGTGCTAATTGTGATGGCAGAGTTAGGTGGAAATGGTATATTTTTCTTAGGATACTGAGTAATTCCTAGATGGAAAATATTGTATTTTCTACATATTATATATTTTTCCTCCCTATGAAATATTAAATTTATTTCTATACTTATGTATTGTAATTTTATTTAAAATCTTTGTTCGGCAAATTTTCACAATTATTTTTAATACCTAAAAATGGATTTTTATATCTATTTTAGGAGATAATTATAAGAATGTAGCTTAGATTTTGTTTACATTACAGAAGGACAATTACATGTGTTGAAATTGCATTTCACACATAGACCATGTGTTCACATTACAGTATTATATGTAAAATCATTATTTCCTAATTACCATTAATCCTACCCAAATAATGTATATTATAGCTTATATTTCCCAAATGTCTTGCAATGAATGAATTATTATGTTTTGCTGATATTACATTGTCCATATTAATGTTCCGTAGATTATAAATGCAGATACCCCAATTTACATATCATTATTGATAATGTCTGTTTTCGCGATTATATATTGAAATGTACCGGAGATATTATATTATAAATCATCATACGGCGAGACGATTCGATAATTCCCTGAACGTCTTCAAGGCATCCCGATACAATTTAAAGAGGTGATTCGATACAATTCAAAGAGGTGATTCGATACAACACCACCACAGAGAGAGGGACGCTGGGCTTGTGAAGGGTGGGCGTGTTGTAGCTGTTGAAAAAAAAGAAGAAACAAATTTAATATAATACATCAAATGTCAGTTATTTTTTGACAGGGGAATTGAGTTTTCCTGGGGGATGAAAAAAGGACGTGATCATCACATGGTGGATGGTCAATAAAAAGTCCTTTGTTGGAAATTTAGGATGAAGAATTGGATTAATGGGAGAAGATGTCAGCGAGGAAAAAAGAATGGACCTTGTGAGATGGAGAGTTGGATAATTATGATTTATTATATTATATTTTTCTTAATGGATAGATATTAGATTGTTTTATTTAATGAATAAATTTGGGTCGTCTTATTATGAAATATGGTATGTTTTATTAACTGTCAAAAAATATGACGAAAAACGAAATTCTGAAAATAAAAGAAAAGCAGAGAAAAAGAAAATGCCCAACTACAAATAAAAGGACCTAGGAAACGTCCTAAATAAATTTATTCAAATAACTAATTCAACCAAATTTCTTTATTAATAAAAATATTGATAAGTCTAAAAATAATCATCATAAGTAATTTTCATAACAAAATTGATAATCTTGAAAGAATCGGTTTTTTTGCAAGTTTCATAAAAAAAATTAATGATCTTTTATCAAAAAAAATCTACAATATATAAAAAAATCTCTAATATTAAAATGACTGACATTTTAACTATATACAAAAAAAATAGATAAAAAAAAATATACATATAAAATGATTGACGTTATACTACAAAAATGTATCATTTATGAAATGCCACCCCTTTATGGGCTGTGGCACGCATATAAACAAACAAATAAACAAAATTGTATATATATTTAAAAAATTGTCGACCTAGGTACATACAGTATGCATCCATAAATGGGTATATAGCGGACTTTGTGGGAGTCCTCACGAGAGCAGTATTGATTCTCCCACAAATCCATAGCGTCAATACGTTGGGATACCTCAGAAGAAGTTGATGTCGTCGGAGCGGGCTCATGAATACTGCTTATAGCCCTTTTTAGAATATCGTCTGTCGGGAAGGGGGGGGGGGGGTTGATGCGCTGCTAGAACGACCACTGGAGGTGCCAATTAATTTACCCCTGTTGGCCGACGGAGCCGGACGCATGGGAGAAAATGTTGATGGCCCTTGCGTTGAGTCACCCAGTATTTTTCGATAATGTTTGGCTGATCGACCTATAGAGTTGTCATGGACCGGGGCTAGAGGTTGGCGAACATCCTTACCCAAGCTTGGACATTGGCTACGGATATGATCATCGTTGTGGCAATGGAAGCATCTTCGCTTCCTGAGCCCCCCAGACGCCATAGAATTCTCCTGGGATATCGGTGATTGTATAGTCATTCCGGTATTCTTGGGTATTAATGTTACCTGCAAATAACAAGATCCCAAATCGATCAAACGGCTAGTAGTTTCCATGTGGATGATATTTGGGCGGTGGACAAGTATTATCCAAAGGATTATATGTCGACTAATAAATAGATTATTACGTAGGGACTATTTAAATATAAAATTTTTATTTCTACGAATGAAAAGGGAAACAAAACTTTTTTTTAAAAAAAAATTTTATGATTATAAATATTGAAAATTTTTACTATATATAATGTTTATCGGCATAAAATGTATTATAATATATTTTACAAAAAAAAAACTTATGGTTTAATGTATTAATGTATACTAGTTGCGGCGCATACATTATAACAAAAACAAAACTTATTTCTCCCATGTGCTTCAACTATCTCTATATTATTATCAACAATATCCCTTGGGGTGAGCGTCAAGTGAAACCACTAACATAACAGTATTTGTAAAACTAATCTAACTCACTCACGCGAATCCCCCAAGTTAGTATTATTCATTTCTACTTTTAATTACAAAATTGAAGGCAACTTCTAATAAAATAAGTAAGGAAAAAAAATTGCAACCATAGGACTGGGAGAAACAAATATTTAATACAACAACAATCTTCTTACCAAATGTTTAAGATTTTCTTTTCAATATACATTATGCAGTACCATGATAAAATAAAAACTTTTCGACTAACATTAATAACACAAGCTATTTTAATACCCCTCAAAAAAAAACTTTCTATTCATTCAATAAAAGATAAAAACAAAAGTCCATTCATTCAAGAAAAGATAAAAACAAAACATTTCTATTCTTTCACGAAAAGATAACAACATCTATTCATTAAAAAAAAAACTTTTCCACTCATTTAAGAAAAGATAAAAACATCTATTCATTACTTTAAAAAAAACTTTTCTATTCATTTAACTAAAATGGCTTATTGTCCCTATCATCTGGCATACACAGAACATTCCTTAACGAACCAAAAAAAAAAACTTTTCAATATCATTAAAATGGTGAAAAACTTTTTAATGAACCCGTCTGAATTGAACTATACATTGAATCGGCAATGACCATAAACCTGCATATATTGACATATTACAATATGATTCAATATACGTAACCCGGACCGTTATGAACCGTAAAAAAACGAGTATGTCTTCTCATATTATTTACTCTTCTTATTTATCCCAATTTTACATGATCGTGATGACGGATCACCGTAACCCCGGTTATTAACAAAATTTCTCTCAATTTCGAACCCCGATTTAATATGACCCGACCTCTTTCCCATTTTGTTTTTCGATTGTCAAACAAACTGGCCCAAACTTTTTGTCCTACTGAAAACTTTACCCTGAGGTAATAATATTCATTTTTGGTTTTAAGAAATCTAATGGACCCCGTGTTCGCCTACCTAAAAATAACTCTACAGGCGTAACCCCCTCTCGATTGCGAGAATTGAGGTAATATAATTGAGACATGTAAGTCTCATCTTTATGGGTTCCAGCCTTTTTAAGCCAATTTTTAACAATGGCTACCATCCTCTCAGCTTGTCCATTCGAGCTGGGATGATATGGTTGAGCTAGAATGTGTTTTGTCTGTGACTCAACACAAAACTGTTTAAAATCCTCACTGACAAAGGCGGGACCCCCATCAGACACTATTGTGTCGGGAAAACCGAACCGAGCATATAATTCTCTTAATTTTTTAACAACAATTTTCGTGGTATACACATGTACTTCTGTTTATTCTATCCATTTAGAATACGAATCTACCACTAAAAAATATGTCTTTTTATTAAGATCAAAGAAATCAATGTGGATACGTTCCCAAGGTTCTTTGATTTAGGCCAAAATTGCCCTACCTCTTTACGGGGCATAGGGGCACAGGCATTACAAGGAACGCATTTCCTGGTAATTCGTTCAATATCATTGCCCATACCAGGCCACCATACATATTCTCGAGCCCAAGATTTCATCTTGTCTCGACCTTGATGACCAGCGTGCAATAATTTCATAATTTTACTCCGTAATTTATAAGGAATTAAGGCCCTGTTTCCCCTCATAATACAATCATCAACAATTGATAATTCTTTCTGTATTTTTTTATATGCATCATATTTGTTTTTCCAAGGTTTCTCTCCTGTAAGACTTAATTTTACCTGACCTAGAACTTTGTCATTCACAGTATTGGTTTTCAAATCCTCCCAATTGGTAGGACCCCCTTTTAAAATATAAGACAGAAAACGCACTAGGGCTTTCTCTCTATCAATACTTATACTATCGCTTATTTCTGAATCCGCACAGCTAGAACCTAACCTGGACAAAATATCAGGCAAATGATTCTCTTTGCCCCGACGATATCTAACTTCCACGTTAAAACTGCCCACTAATAATAACCAACGTTGTAACAGGGGAGATAGCATTAACTCCCTATTATCCTTTCAGAATAGGTGGATTAACGGTTTGTGGTCAGTAAAAATTTCAAATTTTTTACCAATCAAATATTCACGGCATTTCGTCAAACCGAAAATCACGGCCAATGCCTCCTATTCAATCACCGAATATCTCGTTTCGACATCCCGAAAAACTCGGGGGAAAAAAGGATGGTTCTTTCCACACCATCAATTACATGTAATAAGGCTCCTCCAACACCTTTGTTGGAGGCATCAACAGCTAAAATGATTTCTAAATCATTGTTGAAACATACTAAAATTGGCTCTTCCCCAATCTTTCCCTTTCATATAACGGGGCAGCTACCTTCGCAAAATCCTCTATAAAACGATGGTAGTAATTTACCATACCCAAAAAGGACTGTACCTCAGTTTTACTATTGGGCTGCTTCAAATTTACTATATTCTTCAAATTTTTTTGTAATGGTTTCACCTCAATCCCATTTATGTGATGACCTAAATATTCTACCTCCGTTACGCCCAAAATGCTTTTCTCCTTGCTGGCTCTCAAGCCTTTACCATGAATTCTTTTAAAAACTTCCTCTAAACGTTGGTTATGCTGCTCAGGCGTCATCCCTGTAATTAGCACATCATCCATGTAATAAAATACCCCCTCTAGTCCTTGGAAAACGGACGCCATGGTACGCTGAAAAATAGGTGCTGACACACTCAACCCAAATGGTAATCTACAAAAAGCGAACAACCCTTTAGGAGTCGTGATCGTCAATAATTTACGAATCTCCTCCCTCAAAGGTAATTGTAAATAGGCTGACGAAAAATCAACCTTTGAAAAATATTTCGCTCCCTTCAACTGAGCCAAAATTTCCTCAATTCGAGGCAAAGGGTATTTAACTTCTGCTACCCATCGATTAACGGTTACTCTGAAATTAGCACAGAGCCTCAATTTACCATTTGATTTCTTAACCGGTACCAACGGGGTTGCCCATACACTATATTCCACTGGAACAAAAATGGCATCTTTAACCCACTGATCCAATTCTTCGTCAATTTCTTTTTTCCATTCAAAAGGAACTCGTCGACACGCTAGAAAAATCCCTCCCTTAATTTTATATCTACTTGATAATCATTAAGACAACCTAATTTGTCTTCGAAAATTATTTCATATTTCTTCATTAAACGAGATATATTTTCACGCATTTTATGTAATTCATGAATACCAATAGCAACCATTGGGGTTTCATCAATGCTACTATTGTTTTCAACCATTGATTCCGTGGAATTTACATAACTATCAGAATTACGGGTTGAATTATCTTTTTTACAGTTAAACCTGTCCCTTCTATTTCATGAATATTTTTTCGAGCATTATTAGCAATATTTTTGTTTTTAGTCTCATTTAGGGCCGAACCATTATGTATGGCAAAAATATTCCAATAATTATTGAAAGGACCTAACTGAACAATCCAATCCCACCCCATGATGGTTTCCACATCTTTCTTTACTACCCATAAATCTAGGAAAAATGTGGTATCATGGAGAATTACTCCCAACTTAGTTTTTCCCAAAACTATTATCTCAGACCCATCAAATTGTCTGACACACATAGATTCTTTCTCAAGTTTACCCCCAGGCCAATACTTATAATAATTTCTTCTAGACATTATGGAAAAGCTAGCCCCTGTGTCGAACAATATGTCAATATCCCTCGAGTCAACTCTTACAGTAAATTTTGGACAAGGACAAGGTTCGACTAATCTCTCAGTCATTAAAATATCATGTTTTATTTGACTGATCAATATTAATTTCGTTTGAAACATCAGCTTCATGAGAATTCCCATTTGAACATAAATTCAACTCGGAATTTAGTGGTTCATTAACAATATTCATATTTTTTTTTGCAATATAACTGGGATATTATTCCCATCTGAAAGTATTAATATTCCTTTCATCGGAATATTTAATAATACCCCTAGGATATTTCTCCCATTTAAAATCATTAGAATCTTTATTATTTTTATTTTTAGCATCAGGATAAAAAAAAATTTCGGTTAAAACCACTGCTTTTACGAGAATCATATCTCATTTCAGCATGGTTATTTACTTTATTAATATTTCTCCCTCCCGATCTCCTACTTACTATATGATTACACTTGCAATCATATAGTCAATTTTTGCTACAGTTTATGGCTACATGTCCCGGTTTGTTACATTTAAAACATAAACGGGATTTGCCATAATTCGATCGTAGAACCTCCAATTTATTCGTGTTGGCACCAGAAATTTTTCTAACATTAGAATTTTCGAATGTCAGTTTCTTTAACGAAAAACCTTCACGAAAATTTTGTTCTTTGACCACACAGGTCTCTACCTTGTGGCCCCAATACCCACAGCGGGTACATTTCAAATCTTCTAAATTTTTCTTATGATCAGAAAAACCATTTTTTCAACGGAGATATTTTTCCCATTTGACCCTGTCGGACCACATATTTGTCCTTTATTACTATTACTATTAGCTATAACCAACTTATTTATATCTTGATACATAATCTTAATCACTTCTTTTAGTTCTTTCAATTCCTGGAGGATAATTACAGATCTCTCCACACTATCCAAACGATCATCGTTATTACATTCCAAAGTTTCTACCATTACTGGTCTGCCGTTCTTGATTTCATTTAAAACCAAATTTAAATTACTTTCCAAGACCGAAATTTTTTTCCAACAATCAGCCGACACCGGAGTGTCTATTTTCCAATTACCATATACTCTGGTCGCAACCAGAGTACATTTAAACAAAAATTTTATTATAATAGATAACCCATATAGTGTGATCAATAATAAAATCGTCACTAATGAATTATTTACAACAAATTTATCAACCATTTGATACAAATTTTGATAAGTAAGACTCGGATATTCCGAAATTTTATTAAATAAGCTAGGCTCAATATCAAAATTAACATAAAGCCCATCTCATTATATGGAAAATTTATATTACTTTAAATCGGCCTTGTTAAATTTCTAAAAAATTTAAACAAAAATGTGATTGCGTTGTGTTCTGAGGAGAGATACAAAATATAAAATAAAATATTTTTTACCTTAAAATACCGAATAACCCTGGAATCGAAACTATCCTGGTAGTCGCGGTCAACAACTGTCAAAAAATATGACGAAAAATAAATTCTGAAAATAAGAGAAAAAGAAAATGCCCAACTACAAATAAAAGGACCTAGAAAACGTTCTAAATAAATTTATTCAAATAACTAATTCAACCAAATTTCTTTATTAATAAAAATATTGATAAGTCTAAAAATAATCATTATAAGTAATTTTCATAACAAAATTGATAATCTTGAAGGAATCGGTTTTTTTGCAAGTTTCATAAAAAAAATTAATGATCTTTTATCAAAAAAAATCTACAATATATAAAAAAATATCTAATATTAAAATGACTGACATTTTAACTATATACAAAAAAAATAGATAAACAAATTTATACATATAAAATGATTGACGCTATACTACAAAAATGTATCATTTATGACATAAATGTAGTCTTTCTCTAAGTTCCAAAGTGCCGGGACACATTTGACATTTCCTTAAGTAACAGCAAGACTGGGCTGAATTGCTTAGACTTTGTGCAATGTAGTGCTTCTAATCTTTTAAGGGATGAAATGGATAGTTATGCTGGTTTGCAACTTATATTATTTACCACCATTTATAATTAATTTAAAATTTTGATGAAATGTGCAGATGCATATTGTATGCGTTTCAGGCCCACCTTCTTTCTTTCTTTGGTCTCATGATAGCAAACTGTTATTTCAAATTGGTAACTAATTCTTTTATTTTGCATAAAACTAATCTCTTATGCACTTGTTTCTTTTTTCCATTAACTTCATTGATATAAAATTATTCATGCCTGGCATATAAGTGCTGTTTTCGTCAGAATTATAAAATTGCTATTTTGCTTTTTTAAATATTAAAAAACGCAAAATAATCAGATTTTTTAGGATTTTAGTTTTAATGTTATTATTTACATATATTACCCACTTATTTTAAAAAAATGATTACTCTATATTTGGTATAATATAGGATTTAAGCCATACTAATTATATATAAAGTGTAATAACTTTTGGCCCAGTACTCGTCCCAATCTAGGAAATAGTACAAACATTAAGAAATATAATATCTATCTTTTAAAAAAAATTTGAAAGAAAAAAAAGAGCAATTTTGATTTTATAGCCATTTCCGGTTTTTGGTAATAGATCTATTTTTAATATAATAACTTTTATATCATATTAATTGGCAATTCTATATTTAATAAAATTTAAATTATGTCTTTAGCTTAATTACTTTTGGAGATATTTAAAATTTAATATAGTTCTATTTTGGAATTTCCGCGTTTCTAAAGATGATCTCATGAAGTAAGCCGAGTTGAGAATTAAAATTTTAAATTTCTATCATACAATTTTAAAAAAAATCGAAGAGGGCCGGGTTGAATCTTCAGTTGATTTGATATGGAATACAACACATATAATTGATAACCTTTAAAAGTGTTATCTGATTTTGTTTATAAGAAAGTTTATGCGTCTGATACATTTATGAATTTTTAAGTTCAATAAAATAATTTTATAAATTTCCAACATTATAGTGACGATATATCAGTCAAAAAATAAGCAATAAAACTTAATAAAAATTTGTTGCAGAAAAGGTGTGGCCTATTTGCCCCAAGGTTAAACAAATTGAATATCTTATAAACTACTCAATTAAAAATAATTAAATTGTAAACACATAATTATTAAAAAATAAAAAACCAAACGTCTATATAACATCAGGTATATATTTTATAAAGGTTTAATAATTGTGGGGTAAGATTTACCCCACCATTACTCCAAAGGATTCAGATCAAGTTAAAATGTAAATAGATTGTTCACTATTTTTCTACTTACTAATCCAAATTTAGTAGCAATAGAAGTGTTTTTAGGGCGTGAAAATTCTGGGGTGACCATCTCTAGAAAATATGTAATTGTGGGTGGGCATAAAAATTTGATTTCTCTTTTTAAATCTAATAATGGTAACTAGTGAAAGAAAATTGCTCCATTTTAGCAAATTTTTAAAAAGGGCTAACTTAATATTTTTGCCAGAAATATATTGCCTAAGCTTCAAGATTTTGCAAATAGATGTCCAAACCTTCTTGAATAATATTTTTCTGGATAAAATACTGAGTAGGCCTTTTTAAAAATGGTTCAAATGTTCATCACTAATAATAACTATCAATTATAATTTGAATCCTCTTTAGATAATTTTATAAATTAATACTTGATAAAAATTTAATATTTTATAGTATAATATAATTTAGAGACATATTTTTTTCATTAAAACTTTATTAAGTGAAAATTTGAAAGAAAGAAATTTATGAATAGTTATAAATATTCCATCAAGTTCCACTTTTCAGAAATGGTAATTTTTGACATGTATAAATTTTTTCAATCATTAAATTACTTATATAAGTAGGAATTGGTAAAACAATGTGTCAATATGATATAATTTCAAAAATACAAAAGGAATTATTTGTTGTTAACATACATCATCAAATTTCAGAGAAAATACTTATTAAACCTATCCAAATCTCTCTCCACTCAATTCATTAATTAAATTGTATACATAATTTTTTTTATTTTCTTACTTCTTAAAAAAATGAAGTTTAAATAACAAGCTTAGCTTTTTAAACATGCCTGCCCAAAAAAAGGCCCCTCTCATAATCATTTACCTTAAATTTTTCCCCAAGTCACTATATTGTCTCCACAAAGTATAAAGGATAGCTTAGATATCATATAAAAGATAATCTAATTAAAATTAATATCACTATGAGTGAAAAGAATTAATTTTATCAAAAATGTCTTGTGTATTTATAATTCATAATTCTATAACTAAAGACAATTAACTAATATATAAGTAATTCTTTAAAAGTTTTATTATATTATATACAATGTTATTTAGAACCTAGGGCAATTAATATGAATCTTGAGATAATTACATATAAATTATAAAATATTCGGGCATATATAACTGAAAAAATTAAGAACTACACAAATTAGTAAATATCTGAGATTATATCTGGTCGTAAAAAGGTTCAACCTGACAACCTCTAACCATATACATATATCCATCCTACTAAATAAATTAATATATTAATTTAATATTCATAATAACTCTTATTAAAAATGGTAAATCCACCCAAAAATCATGGTTTGGAAGAATTTCATAACCAGAGTGTCGCCTATAACATTTTCGATATAAAACTCCAACTAGAAAATATAAAGACAAAATAGCAAAAAGCCTAAATAAATTTTATTAATCGCATATCACATTATTTTACAAGAATAATAATATAGATCCAACTGATAACCTAGAAAAATTTACGATAAATGGAATCATCTGGTATTCATCTAAATTTCATAAATTCAGGTAAAGAAGTCATGTGATCAAATACCTTATGATTAAAGGTTTTTGTTACATTATATATTAATAAATCTTCTGCTACGATTATTTGAAGCTGGGACGGGTCCAGGATAATGTGTCCCACAATGATTACACTTTTCAATAATATTTATTTTACATAATAAAGAAAAAATATATGAATTCAGCCTAATTTAAAATAAGAATTTAATTGGATTGTCAGGTTAAATATAATGAGTAAAAAAAAATCTAATATATAATTGATAATAAATTCATTGAAGTTCAATAAAATTATTTTAAAAAAAACTCAAATAACCACTAATTAAATTCATTGAAGTTCAGAAAATAAATATCCATTATTAGCCAATCAGGAATTTATAAGAAGTGGCGATTGACGAGATATTCCTTAATAATATAATGGAAAATAATAGAACTTTTAGTATTATTAAATCTCCTAATGAGGTAATTATATATTTTTTATAAATAATAATTTACCAAAAAAAAGAAAATTGAATCTGTTATCAAACAAAATCATGTACAAGCAGAGTATGCAAATACCATTCTCATGCTAAATTCAAGTGCTAAAAATGATGAAATTTTAAACCCACTACTAAATCAAAATAATTTCAAGAGTAAAAACTTAGTAACCTCACTGCAAACATTTAGTTCTTATAATACTGATCCAAAGGCCACCATTTTATCATTTCATAAATCAGAAGAAGAATTTATTAATCCTTCTATTACTGCAAATACTAATAATTATGGTCTATTTACTAATAAAAATAATATGTATACACCAGGAAAATTTTTAAATTTTGCTAATCCTAATAGCAATCCTGGTAGCAATATGCTAGGCTCTAATTTCTTTCCAGGTACCCCTATAACTCCTGCAACCCCTTCAATCGAAAGTTCAGGAATTGTGCCCCAAATCCAGTATGTTTTATACAAATTTTGATAATATGGAAATTAAATGCTAGAATTAAAGATTATATTTTTCATTTCATAAAATAACATTATATAAATTTTATTTATTTGCTAAAACTTTACATTTTTAGCCAACATCTTGATGTAGAATTAAAATTTTTATTTTAATTCATCACGTTTGAAAATAAGTTTTTTTAGATTCATGTTAAATTTTTTGAGCTTGACAATAAATTTTAGTTCTTTTATTATTTTTTTTGGTAATTTTAAATTAAATACTTTTGAAAAAAATTTGATATATGATATGTTACTTTAACTATAATCTGAGATAAATCCAACTTTTTTTTACTATGGCTTAATATGATGATATATTTAAATTTTATCAATTATTTCAAAATACACCTTATGGAACATTTAATAATTTATTTACTACCACAGACATCCTGAGGAATCACATTTTAGATACCCAGGTAGAGCTAAAAATTAATAAACTTGGGACAGGTTAAGAATGAACCCGGATCAGGTTGTTTGTTATTGTGCCTTTTCAGGTCTCTGATATTTAATATATAAGGCTGGGCCATTTTCTCAGAGTCTATCTGGATTAGACTATAAAGACCTTTACATTTCGTATAACACCTAGATGATTCTAGGTGAAATCATCCATTTTTAAATAAAAATGTAGTATGGTACAGTTGGAATGATTAAATAAATTTTATTTAAACCAATTGTCCTTTATTTTAAATAATTATTAGATTTTTTAATTTTGATTCTTGTTTATGTAAAAATGTATAAAATAATCAAATATTATCAACATTAAAATTTAAAATAGTTAAACATATTTATAAGATTAAAATTTTATTTTATATTGTAATTTTTTGAGTCTTAAATGCTAATTTAACAATGGTTTAGGTATAACAGTGAAATAGATATTTAATATTATAAAATAAATGCATGTTGCCTCAGGAATTATTTTCCTCTAGGGTATATTTTTAAAAAATATTTTATTAATCGCTTAATCAAAAAAAATTGATTATTTTTATTTTCATAAAAAATTTGTGAATTTTGCCAACCCTATATCATATTTATAAATGGTGTTTAAATAGTTTAAACAGAACCAGATATTGGCCTTTGAGTCCAAAATTGTGACATCTATATATATCAAATATCAAAAAAATTGAAGATCAGTTAGATGGTAACAAATCAAAAATAATTTTAATATTTATACACTTTTATTCTAATGTTGATCAACATCATTGTTGTATTGATATAGGGTCATTGCGGGTCATTCCATGTCAAATCAATCACTTTTCGGCTGACCCCTTTCGATTTCGATGAAAAATCGTAGGCTGGTTATATATGTTCCCATTAGATTATAAACAACATTTTAGCCGATTAGCAACTATATTAGCGGAGATATTCGGGGTTAAAGGTCTAAAAAACGTCTTTTTTTGCTTTTTACTGATGTTAAATAACTAGTTTTTAATTTTAAACTAAATATGATCAAATATTGAATATAATATCAATAGCTAAGTTAATAATTGATGATTATGGCGAAAACATCAAAATTAATTTTTGATAAAATATGGGTCATCTTATGGTCAGTTGAAACTTGAAATGAATATTTCGAAATGTATATGATCTCCGATTTTTACTTTTTTTAAGAAATATTATCCGTTTACTATTTTTTTAATAATTTCTTCAACAATTCGCATGGCTGGATATTTATTTAAAAAAATATTGCAATTATTATACTTTTTAAAAAAATAGATGGCGCTATATATAATAGTTTTAATATGTTAAAATTTATTTTTTTTATTGATTAAAAATATTTTAATGTATATATATCATACTAAATCGATTACAATGTGCATTATATATATTATTTGTTATTCAGATTATAACTTTTTAAAATCTTCACAAATTTTGCCTAATTAAGATAGTTTATAAATTAATTAAATCTTACTTCATCTAAAGGAATACAAAGCCTGGCTAGCTTGTGAGATTCTTCAGCAGATAATATATATGTTCGACTGGTGGGAGTAGAAGGATTGACCAGCGAGAGAATATGAGATTTAGGCAACACTAAAATATTATCTTTCAGAGGAAATTTAAATGAGGCTGAAGGTCCACAAGGGTGTAAAAATCGGATTTACATTTGTATAACTTTTATCGATTATATATCCTAACCACCATATATCATCATATACACATGTTATATATCCATTAATATTTTAAAATATAATTTTCTCATTTAAAAACGGAACTTGTTTTATATTATATTTTTTGGAATTAGAATATATTTTGGTTTTTAGTTTATTTTGATCAATGAGAATAATCCCGTGAATTTTTTGGGTCCCATGTATGAGCAGTGCAGAATTAAATCTTTTATGAAGGGCTAATTCCTCTTCGATATATTCTTGATTGGATACATATTCAAATGGAATCCATTAATATTTTCTTTAGCATAATTATATAATTCTAATGAGGTTAGGATTTGATTTTTATTTGGCCATTGAAGACTAGCTCTGGCAACTAATCTTTTGACAGTTCCTCCGATACCGTCACTTGCATTTTTGCCGTGAGCAGTGGCAAAGAAATGCCATTCAGCAGGAATATTAAAATCGTATTTATGAAGGCATATGTTCAGAAAAATTTTGCGATTCTTATATTGAGATGCGGCTTCATCTGAAAAATATATTATTTTTTCTGGTTTAGAATTAAATTTGGATAAAATAACAAAATTTATATTTTTTAATTCTCCAAATTTATAATATGCTACAAATGGATGTATAGTGGCCTGCACGTTGTTCCAATGAAATCCCTGAACTTCATCTTGTAAAATGAAGGAATAATTCTCAGAATAATCTAGAATTGTTAAAAATTCCCCATCTTTTAAATTTTTCTACATTTGTCATTAATTTCACATTCTGATGAATGGCGCAGACACAAACAGTGTGTGTGCCACTAGCTCCAACTAAAATACAGTTTTTTGGTCTAAGTTCGGCAAATTTATAGAATCCAATTGATATATTTGGGTATTCTTCCTTAAACATCTTGAATATTTATTTACGCTTATTTAATATAAGTCTTTGGACTGATTCTTTCTCGCCTTTAACAGATATACAATCTTTTATTCCAGGCATGAGTCGGCTTATTTCATCAGAACTATAATTTTGTTTATTTTTATTGCTTAAAAAATTTTTCAAAATCTTCGAAATTTTCTTTATATCTGGTTATTTTAATAATTTAAGATAATTACAATTTCATAATATTCTTGATCTTGATGGGTATGACTTAGTCTGGGGGGGGGGGGGGGTAGGCCTGGTAATTAATGTGATTTTCGATTTTTCCCTTAATAATTTTTTTGCACTCCTTTAATCCTGCTTTTTTGTTCGTGTGCTAGTCGGATTTTTTAATTTACATTGAAATATTAAAAAAATTATTAAAATTTTTTATCCTGCGAAAATCTCAGGGGAATAAGGTTTACAAAATTATATAATCCAATTTTATGATATATTATACATTAAAATATTTTTAATCAATAAAAAAATGAATTTTAACATATTAAAACTATTATATATAGCGCCATCTATTTTTTCAAAGTATAAAAATCGCAATATTTTTTTAAATAAATATCCAGCCATCCTAATTGTTGAAGAAATTATTATAAAAATATTAAACGGATAATATTTCTTAAAAAAATTAAAAATCGGAGATCATATACATTTCGAAATATTAATTTCAAGTTTTCAACTGACCATAAGATGACCCATATTTTATCAATTATTAACTTAGCTATTGATATTAGATTCAATATTTGATCATATTTAGTTTAAAATTAAAAACTAGTTATTTAACATCAATAAAAAGCAAAAAAGTCTTTTTTGGACCTTTAGCCCCGATTATCTCCGCTAATATAGTTGCTAATGCGCTAAAATTTAGTTTATAATCTAATGGGAACATATATAACCAGTCTACAACTTTTTATCGAATATGAAAGGGGTCGGCCGAAAATCTTGATTTTCGTCAAATGAGCAAAAAAATCAAGATTTTCGGATAAACAAAATTTTAGCGCATTAGCAACTATATTAGCGGAGATAATCGGGGTTAAAGGTCCAAAAAACGCATTTTTTACCTTTTTACTGATGTTAAATAATTAGTTTTTAATTTAAAACTAATTATGATCAAATATTGAATCTAATATCAATAGCTAAGTTAATAATTGATAATTATGGCGAAAACATCAAAAAATTCCAGTTCTAAAAAGGATCTTGACTAATATAAAGAAAAATTAGATTTCATTTCTATAAATAACAACACACATACCAGATTAAATTCTGATAAACATTTTAAAATTTTTTTAACGAGAATCTGAATGAAGATTCTTGTGAAGGCGATCTAAAAAGTTATTTTTGAAAATAAAGACTATTCTTTATATATATATATAAATAAATTCCTCCAATTAAAATTTTTATTTATAAAAACCCTTCCATTCTTTGCACTAGTTGAACATGTGTTTAGCACATCTAAAGATGCACAAAGCGCTCTTGTTTATCTGATTAAAATTTTACAAATCAATTCTTATTAAAAAAATCATAAAACGATCTTATCTTATAATATATTATAATTTTATTATCTAGGGCAACGCTTTTTGAAAGGTAACGAGTTTCTTTTTTGAAGTAACGTTTACAGCACTAGTATTTGTATAATCAATACGAGATTAATAATAAAGCATTCTGCAAATTTTTTCTATTTTAGCAAATGGATCTGATGTTGCTTGAAACTTTACAAAGATAGATAAAATGTCAGTGTTTGGATACAGAATTCCCCCGTATTCCATTTCATTGGTTTTTAAATTTAAACGATATTTCGGGTTTAAAGGGTAGGATAAGAAGAGTGCAAGAGTTAAAGTTCAATTGTATAGTTTAGCAAAGGATTAAGCCTAAAACGAATAATTTGTTATTTGATATTCGATTCGATTCGTATTTTACGAATATGAATAACACAAGAATATGAATAATGAGGAAAATTATTCGTATTATTCGAAATTATTTATATATAAATATTCGTAATTATTCACAAATATTTTATTGCAAGTAAAATAAAAAGAAGTAATTAAATTTTCCTAGTGGATATCATTTCGTTTTATTTTATTTCCTATTATCAAATATCAAATCATAACAAGTTATATTTGCTGAAAAAGTTTAATGGAAGAAAAGGAAAAGCTTCAAAGTAAAATATAATTATTTTATTTTGATTGTTTCTCTTTAATCATTTTTGATGTTATGAACAAGTCAAAACATTTTTATAGAGTGTTCCTCTTTCCCATATTCTCGAGCTCCTGGCAGATAAATAACTAAATTTTTTTGACTAGTTCTTATTATTTGATTAGGAAAATCCTTTTCCCATTTAGTAACCTTATTTTTGGCAAATTTTAAAGACAATCTAATTCAGATAGTGCATTATAATATATTCATCCTCAATTACATTGTCATAATCACCTATAAAAATTATATAAATAATTAAATAAAGAAAATTTATGCTACTAAAGTATTTTTATATATTAAATAAAATCTATAATGAAATACTTTCTAAAATTTTGTTATATTTTATATGCAAATATTTAAAATGTAGATATTTTAAATAGATTATAATTTTAAAAATTTTATTTTGTCATAATCACCTTCACCTCTAACTAATAAAATGATATTAATAATAAAAATAAATACATGATTAAATAAAGGAAATTTATGCTACTAAATTATTTTTAATAAATAAAATCTATAATGAAATACTTTCTAAAATTTTGTTATATTTTATATGCAAATATTTAAAATGTAGATATTTTAAATAGATTATAATTTTAAAAATTTTATTTTGTCATAATCACCTTCATCTCTAATAAAATGATATTAATAATAAAAATAAATACATGATTAAATAAAGGAAATTTATGCTACTAAAGTATTTTTATATAATAAATAAAATCTATAATGAAATACTCTCTAAAATTTGTTATATATTATGCAAATATTTAAAATGTAGATATTTTATATAGATTATTTTAAAATTTTTATTGTATAAAAACTATTTAAAAAAATGTAATTTAACAATTACATAAAATATAAATTTAAAAAAATATAAAAATAATACACTGTACTTTGATTAAAATAGTATTTCCATAAATTTTAAGAATTAATACAAAAATTTTATAAATGTTATAACTAAGAATTTATTTTACAAAAATAAATATTATTTAAAACTAATATTATCATATTGCTATTTTTGATTTGAATTTATAAAGAAAGGTCTAATTATCTCTAAGGTTTTGCTAATTCATAATAGGAATAAAAATAGTAAATTAAAATAATTTTTTTTTTTAAAAAAAGACCCCCCCCCCATGCCTATGCCACTGTTTAATTAATTTACTGTTTTTATCTTTCAGCTTCTAATGTGTCATTAATCTGAAATTTCAGGAAGGATGGTAAACTTGGATTTTATATGATATAATGTTAAAATATATTCAAAGATCAATTAGAAAATCTTGATGGAAGAAGATGTGGTGAAGGACATAGTCAATCCTCAAATAGTTCAAGATCTACAATAATCTCTGATCAAACTGAACATTTTAATGCTAGGCGGAAAAATTCTTTAATATGGAATCATTATCTCCATGATGCTAAAAAAGAAACAGCTAAATGTAAAATATACAATGTGGAGATAATGTGCAAGAAAAAAACTACGTCAGCACTAATTAATCATAACAAGAGATTTCATCAAAAACAAAATAAAACTATTAGAAACTATTTAAATGATATACCCAAAACAAATGCTGATGATGTTAAGCATTATTTATTAAAATTTTTGCTAAAGTCAAATATACCTTTTAAATTCTCGCCACTCAGGAATTCAAGTCCTTCGTTAGAGCTTTAAATCCTGATATAAAAATATGCTCAATACCGTCAATTAAACTATATATGAATGAATATTTTAATAAAGAATTCAATAAAGTTAAAATAATTATAAATAATTTAAAATGCCATATTAACTTTACAACTGATATAATGGTCAAGCCCTACTAATGTACCATTTTTAGGGTTGACCTGCCATTTTATTGATGAAAAATGGGAGATGAAATCATTGTTATTGGATATAGTTCCATTTACTGATTCGCATTCTGGTGAAAATATTTATAGAAAGTTTTCTCAAATTATAAAAAATTATAATATCGACATAAGTAAGATAGCAATTACTTGCGATAATGCTCACTCTAATTCTACTTTCATAAAAATTCTTCGTATAAAACACCCAAATTGTGAAATTTTACATGTGCGATGTTTTGCACATGTACTCAATTTAGTAGTACAGGAAATACTTAAGAAAGTAGACAGGCAAGTATCAAAATTAAGAACAATCATAAAAATTATTCGCAATTCTTTTACAAAGACAAATATTATGCAAAATGTGTGCTCCTCCCTACTTCCCCCTATGAAATAACGTTATATGAAATCATTAGGTTTTATTTCGTTTATTTTCTATAAATTTTTATATTGTAATGGACAATTAGTTTAGAGAATCCTTAAAAGTATCATCTTTAAACATCTGTAAAAATTTTTTTGCAAAATATTTTATAAGCTTTAGAAAAATTTTCGGATAGACGAATAATAGTATTATTCGATTCGATTCGTTTTTTGTAGGCCTAAGGCACATGTATTATCTGCACTCTTGTATTTTTAAGTTTACACATTAATTTAGACTTATATTATTTTGCTCACAATAAAAGCTGAAACGCCCAGATTTTTTTTCCTTAATTTTTAAGAATTAAAAAAATACTATAACTTGGAATGGTATTTTTTTCCATTTCGCAATTGTTGGCTCAAGAATTAATTTGTGTCAAGCATCCTTGTAACGATTAATTATTCTAACTGTATTTTTACCACCTTACATGCTAATAAGAAAAATAAATAATAATCAAAACGAATAAGCGCTATTCGTATTCGTAAGAATAATAAAATCATTATTCGTTAGGATTCGAAAATTTTCTAAAGCTTATAAAATACTTTGCAAAAAATTTTTTACAGATGTTTAAAGATGACACTTTTAAGGATTCTCTAAACTAATTGTCCATTACAATATAAAAATTTATAGAAAATAAACGAAATAAAACCCAATGATTTCATATAACGTTAACCAAACAAATTGACCAAAATATCCGATTTTTAGAATTAGAATTGCTTATAAAAAAATATTTAAACTATTTCTTCAATCTAATATTAAAATTTTATTAAAATTTTCTAAAAATGTACAATAATCTCATTTTATAAAAATAGAAAATAATACACAAAAATATAAAATTATAGTAAATCCGAATTGGATAATATCCAATTTTTTAACCATAAAGTCTTTCTAATAGTTTCCTCCTTCAAGGACATTCTATTTTTCATTATCATATTTGTTCCTATTGAGAACAACCGCTCACATGAAGCCGAAGATCCCTGAATTGACAATATATCAGTTGCCATTTTCGACAACACAGGAAAACGATCCCCATGCAATCTCCACCATTCTAAAGGACTCTTATTTGAACTGATTCTTATTTCGTTAAGATATGTCTCCATCTCACATACTGATGCGATGTTATTTTGTTTAAAAATTCTATCCATGTTCGACTGTACTATTGGGTTAACTGATGTTGATGTTGATTTGATATTATATTTTATTTTGTAATCATTATATACATTTTTAAATTTATCTAATAGATTTGTCGTGTCTATGTTATATGTAGTTGGTAGTTGCTCAAAAAATTCCATTTTTAGTCTAGGATCCAGTATTGTTGATATTATAGTGTGAATATTTGTTAAGTTATAATAAGTTTCTATTTTCTCAATCGCACTGATAGAGTTTATAAAATCGAGATCAAATGAATTTAAATGTTCGATTAAAGAAACATAGAAAGGGATGACAAGATTTAGGGAAGGATATGTGTCACCACATATATCTTCGGTAAAATCAAAAAAAGTTTTTAATTTGTTTTGTATGTTTATTAAAGTAGTCCAATCATCCTGATAAAAAATAATAATTAGTAAATAAAATTAAATTACTTAGCTCAGTTTTCTTTCTTCGATATCAGATATATCATCATATATCTGAGTCACAACTTCATCAATAGCCCTTCTCATTTTAATAGCTCTTTCGACCATTAAATAAGAGCTATTCCATCTGATGGATGTGTCTAATTTTAATTTTAAATATTTCATAGGGGGAAGTAGGGAGGAGCACACATTTTGCATAATATTTGTCTTTGTAAAAGAATTGCGAATAATCTTTATGATTGTTCTTAATTTTGATACTTGCCTGTCTACTTTCTTAAGTATTTCCTGTACTACTAAATTGAGTACATGTGCAAAACATTGCACATGTAAAATTTCACAATTTGGGTGTTTTATACGAAGAATTTTTATGAAAGTAGAATTAGAGTGAGCATTATCGCAAGTAATTGCTATCTTACTTATGTCGATATTATAAATTTTTATAATTTGAGAAAACTATATAAATATTTTCACCAGAATGCGAATTAGTAAATGGAACTATATCCAATAACAATGATTTTATCTCCCATTTTTCATCAATAAAGTGGCAGGTCAACACTAAAAATGGTACATTAGTATGGCTTGACCACATATCAGTTGTAAAGTTAATTTGGCATTTTAAATTATTTTAACTTTATTGAATTCTTTATTAAAAATTTCATTCATATAGTTTAATTGACGGTATTGAGCATATTTCTATTTCAGGATTTAAAGATCTAACGAAGGACTTGAATTCCTGAGTGGCGAGAATTTTAAAAGGTATATTTGACTTTAGCAAAAATTTTAATAAATAATGCTTAACATCATCAGCATTTGTTTTGGGTATATCATTTAAATAGTTTCTAATAGTATTATTTTGTTTTTGATGAAATCTTTTGTTATGATTAATTAGTGCTAACGTAGTTTTTTTCTTGCACATTATCTCCATATTGCATATTTTACATTTAGCTGTTTCTTTTTTAGCATCATGGAGATAATGATTCCATATAAAAAAAAATTTCCGCCTAGCAATAAAAGGTTCATATTGATCAGAGATTGATGTAGATCTTGAACTATTTGAGGATTGATTATGTCCTTCACCGCATCTTCTTCCATCAAGATTTTCTAATTGATCTTTGAATATATTTCAACATATCATATAAAATCCAAGTTTACCATCCTTCCTGAAATTCCAGATTAATGACACATTAGAAGCTGAAAGAAAATAACAGTAAATTAATTAAACAGTGGCATAGGCATGGGGTGGAGGGTCTTTTTTTAAAATAAAATTATTTTAGTTTACTATTTTTATTCCTATTATGAATTAGCAAAACCTTAGAGAAAATTAGACCTTTCTTTATAAATTCAAATCAAAAATAGCAATATGATAATATTAGTTTTAAATAATATTTATTTTTGTAAAATAAATTCTTAGTTATAACATTTATATAATATTTGTATTAATTCTTAAAATTTATGGAAATACTATTTTAATCAAAGTACAGTGTATTATTTATATATTTTTTTAAATTTATATTTTATGTAATTGTTAAATTACATATTTTTAAATAGTTTTTATAGAATAAAAATTTTAAAATAATCTATATAAAATATCTACATTTTAAATATTTGCATAATATATAACAAATTTTAGAGAGTATTTCATTATAGATTTTATTTATTATATAAAAATACTTTAGTAGCATAAATTTCCTTTGTTTAATCATGTATTTATTTTTATTATTAATATCATTTTATTAAAGGTGAAGGCATTATCAAAATAAAATTTTTAAAATTATACTCTATATAAAATATCTACATTTTAAATATTTGCATATAAAATATAACAAAATTTTAGAAAATATTTCATTATAGATTTTATTTAATAAAAATAATTTAGTAGCATAAATTTCCTTTATTTAATAATGTATTGATTTTTATTATTAATATCATTTTATTAGAGGTGAAGGCATTATCAAAATAAAATTTTTAAAATTATAATCTATATAAAATATCTACATTTTAAATATTTGCATATAAAATATAACAAAATTTTAGAAAGTATTTCATTATAGATTTTATTAATTAAAAATACTTTAGTAGCATAAATTTCCTTTATTTAATCATGTATTTATTTTCATTATATTAATATCATTTTATTAGAGGTGAAGGTGGTTATGACAAAATAAAATTTTTAAAATTATAATCTATTTAAAATATTTACATTTTAAATATTTGCATATAAAATATAACAAAATTTTAGAAAGTATTTCATTATAGATTTTATTTAATATATAAAAATACTTTAGTAGCCTAAATTTCCTTTATTTAATTATTAATATAATTTTTAGAGGTGATTATGAGAATGTAATAGAGGATGAAGATATTATAATGCACTTGAATTAGATTGTCTTTAAAATTTGCCAAAAATAAGGTTACTAAATGGGAAAAGGATTTTCCAAATCAAATAATAAGAACTAGTCAAAAAAATTTAGTTATTATCTGCCAGGAGCTCGAGAATATGGCAAAGAGGCACACTCTATTAGTGTTCGAGTTCACCCGACTCTGACTCAGAGTCGTTAGTCGACTAACTGAAGTAGTGAACTCAAGTCGACTTAAGTCGTGAACTCAAGTCGACCCGAATCGTGAACTCAAGTCGACTTGAGTCGAGAATATGAGTTTTCCACTTGAGTCGTGAATTTAAGTCGACTAGAGGACGAATATTTCGAATAGGTATTGTACAATATTATTTTTATTACAATTAATTTGTGGTTTTCATGCAAAATTTTAAGCAAATTGAATTGATAAGAATTTAAAATCTTCTTTTTTAATTAATTTTTTTGTGAATTATTAATCTTTTAGTTGAAATCTTTTATGGGTTTATTTTTATCATTTTTGTAAAATTATCTATTTTTTTTAGTATATTAAAAGAACCAGTTTAAATAATTTATAAATATTTATATTAAATTTTTATGCTATTTTACATTATCGTCTTATAATATTTTAATGTGACAATTGTCATGATATTTTTTAACATTTTTGAAATTTTTGATACAAAAGGGTAAAAATATAATTATATTATAAATATGTTAAATTATAAATTCAATGATGATGTTTCTTTGTAAAAATGACAAATATCATAATCTGTATTTTAAAACATATTTTTTTATTTTTAACGCTAAAAGGTAAAAATATAGATTGTAAATATGTTAAATTAAAATTTCAGTGAAGATTTCCCCTAAATTAGTGACAATTGTTATAATCGTTATTTCTAAAGTTTTCAAATTTCTTGATGCAAATAAGTAAAAATATAGGCTGTAAATACGTTTAATTAAATTCAGTGAAGATGTACCATTGTGACAATGGTCATAATCGTTATTTTTAAAGTTTTTTGAATTTTTTTAAAGCAAATGGGTAAAAATATATATTGTAAACATGTTAAATTAAAATTTCAATGAAGATGTACCATAGAAAGTGACAATTGTCATAATCGTTATTTTTGAACTTTTTTTAAAAGTAAATAGGTAAAAATATATATTGTAAATATGTTAAATTAAAACTTCAGTGAAGATGTACCATAGAAAGTGACAATTGTCATAATCGTTATTTTTGAATTTTTTTAAAGTAAATCGGTAAAAAAATATATTGTAAAAATGTTAAATTAAAATTTCAGTGAAGATATACCATAGAAAAGTGACAATTGTCATAATAGTTATTTTTGAACTTTTTTAAAAGAAAACTGGTAAATATATATATTGTAAACATGTTAAATTAAAATTTTAGTGATGATACCACAGAAAAGTGACAGTTGTCATAATCGTTATTTTTGAACTTTTTTGTTAAAACGAGGTGACTTTTAGCCTACGCCCGTTTTTCTTATTAGGCGAGGAGGAGGGCATACTTTTTAATGACATAACCATTTAAATTTGAAAGTAAGGATGATTTGTAAATCTACACGTATAAATAAATATCTTGATTTGAAAACTATTTAAATAAAAAAAAGATTAAGTTTTGTTAATTGGTTAGTTGTGTAACCCCCAGACCCGTGGTTTGGGTCTAAAAATTGACTAAACCAGCTCTGATCACGAGCCTCTGGAAAAGACCGGGGTTCACACACTTAATCGCCACGCCTAAAAAATGCGAACATGTATTTTCTTTAAAAAATATTACAAAACGATACTGAATTTGTAATTTTTTATATAAAGTATTTAAGAATAAATGTGGGGGGGGGGGGGGGGGTTTAACTAAACCTTTTTTCGCAAAATCGATTTTCATAATTCTTTCTCAAAAAAATTGTTTCTCGCAATTGATCAGACGTATCATGTTTTCTTTAAAAGTCAAAACAAATCTTTTACACCTTTAATAATTTTTTTCAAAAAGGCAAAAACATAGTCATGGCACATTTCCCCTATAATGTCAAGTCAATATTATTTTTAATTTCATATAATATAATAAAATATCGAATCCAGGAAAAAAAACCCGAAAAAACTCGGAATAAAAACCTCCTGTTAGGACCTAATAATATCGGTATATTTTTATTTGGATTTAATAAAGTATACGCAAATTAGTATTTTAGAAAAAAATATTATAGAAATATAATTTAAAAATAAATTTTTTTAGGCCCCAATTCATTACTTAAAGATTACTCATATACCCTCCATAAAAAATGCTGATGTTCAAATTGGTACTGGGACAAAAAAAAATACCCCAGTAAAATAACCCATGTATTACTAATTTTCGTAAAAATTATTTGCTATAGTAATAAATACAATATCCATCCTTAATTACTATATTAAGTAGACTAAATTTGCAATAAGATCTGTTTATTTAATTGAAAAATCATTATGTATATACAAATTTAATAATTTAGAATAATAATTATATCGGTTGACATCAAATAAAGGTGAAAATCGCCCTCATAAAATCTTATCTGGAAGGCTTTGCACCCTATCACGGTATTCCTCGCAAAGTTTCTTTAATCGAATCTGGGTATTATAACTCTGCGATTTTGTTTTGGTGTTCAACTACCTACACGCCATCGTTCAAGTTTGGTTTCATCGGCAGCAACCTCGCATTTCATTTTATTAATCAATACCCAAATTGATGGGCGTTTATTCCCAACCAGATATGAAAAATGATGATCCCAACCTTCGCATCGATTATTTGTAGGTTTTTTATCAGATAGGGTGCTCTTATTCACGTTCCAAGTTTCTGGAGGAAATCGAGGCCCAATTTGACGTGTCTGGGATTGAGAATTGCTTCTTGTGGCCTCCCTTTCCACTGATGTAATTTTTATCGAAATATTCAAGAATATCTTTACCATTGGTCGGAGTAACTGATCTCAGGAATGCCATTGCATTGCCCATATCACATAAAGGAACAAATGCTAAGCCGTCCCTCATGCCACAAAAGAAGCTTAGGGTTTCATCGGTTCTGTATTGGCTTTCCAGACCTAGCTTTTGTAGTTTTCTATGGGTAATTTGACACAAATGGTAAATCGTTATCTGATTATAATAAACAAATATAAACAATTTAATATTAAAATTTTTTATTAGGCATACAAATATAAAAGTAAATAATACAGAATACTTATCTAATATATACAAATAGTTTACATCTACAACTTAAAAATATATTTAATCAAGTATATTAAAATATTTAATTTCGCGTAAATATACATTTTAAAAAAAAATACTGTATTTTTAAAAATAATAAATATATATATAATTATAATAAAATATAAGTAATTTTTGTTGTACATAACGGAATTTAAGAAAAATATATAATTTAACAATTCTAGAAATTTTAATTTAACATAATATTATTTCGAATATTTTTTCGTAAGATTTTGTTTTGGGGGGGGGGTACTGATATATAATTGCAGAAAATTTTTTGGGACATAAAATTTCCACCCATATTAATATAATATGCCATGATCACTCACTTATAAATTTATTTATCAAAATTAATTATTGCTAGGTTATACTAAAAAAATTAAATGAAAATTGAAAAGAAAAAAATTGAGAAAAGATCCGAAAAATAAAGATTAAAATAGAAAATAAATGACCAATCCCTCCCCCGTCTCTCTCTCCCATTGTTATTTAAAATTTGTAACAATAGCAAGATTTTTTGGTTCTTAAATTATTTCAATTTAAAATGTATTATTTATATATTTATTCAAATTTCAATGATTATAGCGCCTCGATGGCACCAGTAAGTTTTTTTTAAATTTTTTTTTAAAAAAAAATTCTTATTTTAATAAATGGTTCAGTCTCAACGCTACACCCTTACTAAAAATTTCATAATTTAGTAAGCATAAAAAAATATTCGATTTAAATTATGATCAAAATATTTATGATAATATAAAAATTTTTTTTTATTATTTACTCATATTATTTGTTATTAAAAATGAATCCAAATTTTTTGTGTTCAAAAGCCTCTCTAATTTTTTTAAAATACCATTTAAAAAAAATTTAAAATTACAATATTTATTTATTTTTTAAATGTTTTTTTTTATATGTATTACATGATTTTTAAATAAAAGAATTAAGATAATATATAATTTTTACGTTGATAAATCTCATTTTGAACCTTTGCGCAAATAAACAAGAATATTTTTTAGTTTAATCTCCACTAAAAGTTCTCATACACAGTGGCGTAGCCAGGATTTTATCATGGGGGGGGGGGGGGGGTTAAGAATAATTTTGGTTGCTTATATTTTTGGATTTGTATAAATTGTTTTATATTTTCATATAACAAAATTTTAGGGTATTTTATTATATATTTTACATTCCTTTATTTAATCATGTATATATTTTTATTAATTAAAATACTTTCAAAATGTTGATATTTTATATAATATAGATTTTAATATTAAAATAAATAATGTATAAAAACTCTATTTTAAAAAAAGTAATTTTTTACAATTATATAAAATATGTAATTATTATGCAGATAATGGTATTTAAAAAAATATGGTATATTATCTTATAAATAATAATTTTTTTACAAAAAAAATTTGATTATATATTAAAACTAATAAAATTTTATTGCTATTTTTTGATTTGAATTTAAAAAGAGCGATCTACTTTTCTCTGAGATTTTGCTAATTCATCTAGAATCAAATTTTTATCTAAAATAATCTCCTTATAAATATTCAATAGGGCTAATCCATTTAAACGTTTTTCACCAGTTGTGTTTCTTAAATAGGTTTTTAACCTTTTTAAAGTTGAAAAAGACCTTTCATTAGTGCAATTGGGAAGGTAGCTAAAATAATTAATAATGTTTTGATATTAGGCAGGGAATCTAAAATGCAATTACACATGGAAAGGGCCTGCAGAGCATTTTTTGGTCTCAAAGAATACCATATTCTGTCAAGATTTTTATACCAAAATTCGACATCACAAAGTAACTTATCATATGAACCTACTAAATCATCAGCATAAAACTGAGATTTTTTTAATATCCTCTCTTGTTTCAAGTGTAATCAACAGTTTAGACTCAACCGGCAAAAGAAAATAAATGCTTTTTAAAATATAATTATGACTAATAAATCTTTCTTTTAATTGAAATAAAAATGTATCAATAAGGGAAATAAAAATGTATCAATAAGGGGAATAAAAATGTTTATTTTATAAAAATCCTCAATCGTATATGCATCAATATTTGATCGATTGGATTGTCTAGAGACTACTCTAGGTTTAAAAATTTCAATTCCAAACATTAGCAATCTTTATTTTTCATATATTTCATGAAATTTTTCCTCCACATTCTCTCTGATATTTGTTAATATTTCAACAATATCCTTTGCTCTATTCATAATCTCCCTTAAATCCAAATCAATTTTTTGTAGCATTTTGCTAAAATCATATGTATAATTAATTAAAAAATAAACACATTGAATTGAAATTAAAAATTGTGGCTTAATAATAGCCTGCAAAAGATTTTCGGAATCTGCTGAATCTTTTTCCATGCTTGATATATAAAATTCTAGTGCTGCAAAGACAACATCATATATTTCAATAAAGAGTTTCATCGACTCTTGTCTTTCGATGAATCTGGTCGGACAAAATCTTTTTAATTTTTTTTTTTTGATTTTTTGCGTCAATATCATTATACGTTTGAATAAATAACTCCCTTTTTTGGGTGGTGTGAAATAGCTGCAAAACAAAAATAATCAAATGTGTATATCTATTATTATTTATAATAAATTTAAAACATAAAAATCAAGCGTTTATTAAAAATTTATTAAATTAAAAGAGTAAAATTTTTTTTTTAAAAAAAATGTTTTTTTCATTTTTCATGGGGGGGGGGGGGGGGGGTTGAACCCTTAAACCCCGCCCCCATGCCTACGCCACTGATCACAACTAACATTAAAAACGATCCTAATTTTTCTTCGTTTATATTATTTCTCAGCCTATTTTTTATAATTTACTTAATGTTCTCTCGCAATTAACTTGAGTAAATGATAAAGAAATGTATGCACTTGTGTGCATATTGTATCTTAAGAATTTCATACAGGCATATTAATCAAATATTACATTTAATATCACAATTCACATTCTGAGTTATTATCTTATTCTACTTTTTCATTAGACTCCTCACCTGCTCATACGATATCATCGTCCGTTTCATTTAATTCTGCTATTAAATCTTTGAATTCACAGGCAAATGAACACAATTCGTTACGTTATTTAACATTCAATATATTTGTTGTGTAACTTTTTCCAAGGCCTTTTCAGAAATACCTTTACTATTATTTTTATCAAAATGCCTAGGATAATATTGCACATTCAAAATAAACTCTCTTTTTGCAGAAAACCGTTCTGATGTTTACAATTTGATCAATTATAGGACGAAATACTTCGACAGTATAATTTCAAATCAAATCCAACAAGTTTTTTTTGTCTCTTTAATTTTTCCGACGATAACATCCTCAACAGTTATCGATACTCTGGTATTTAAAAAAAAGTTATGAAGAATATATTTTTTAATGTTTACCTAATAAATTTTAAATAACAAATAAAAGTTGTTTAGCCTGAATTGCTGATTTTTTTCAAAGGTCCGTTAGCACTTTTTAAATTATTTAGCTAGCTAGCCAGCCCAATTTGATAGAAGGGCGTGGGCTAAAAACCAGATCATTTGGGCAAAAAAATTTTAAATAACGATTAACTGAAATTATAATTTAACATGTTTACCATATATATATTTACAAGTTGCTTTAAAAATTTTCAAAAAGGTTCACAAATAATGATTATGACAATTGACACTTTTTTATGGTCATCTTCACTGAAATTTTAATATAACATGTTTATAATATATATTTTTACTTATTTTCTATGAAAAAATTCAAAAAAGTTCCAAATAACGATTATAACAATTCTCACTTTTCTATGGTACATCTTCACTGAAATTTTAATTTAACATTTTTACAATATATATTTTTACCGATTTACTTCAAAAAAATTCAAAAACGTTCAAAAATAACGATTATGACAATTGTCACTTTTCTATGGTACATCTTCACTAAATTTTAATTTAACATGTTTACAATATATATTTTTACACATTTGCTTCAAAAAAATTCAAAAAAGTTAAAAATAACGTTTATGACAATTGTCACTAGAGATCTGCAAAGTTAGGCCCGGCCTGAGTCATACCCTATTTAAAATAATCGGGTTGGGGCCGGGCCTAATATTTTAAAAAAAATTCGGGCCGAGTCAGGCCTAATATTTAAAAAAAAATTCGGGATATTTTTTTTAAATATATCTAAATTTATCAATTTTATATTGAATTTTTTATGTCAAATAAAAATATTTGATTTTATTTATTGAAACTAAACTACATATAACATATGTCTTTTATTTTGATTAATTTCTATATTTATATAAATTCGGGCCGGGCTAAGTCGGTAAATTTTTTTAAAAAAAATATCGGGTTCGGGCCGGCAAAACTTTTTAAAAAAATTTTGGGTTAGGGCCGGGCTTGAAAAATTAGGCCCGATGCAGATCACTTATTGTCACTCTTCTATGGTACATCTTCACTGAATTTATTTTAACATCTTTACAATATATATTTTTACCTATTTACTTTAAAAAAATTCAAAAAAGTTAAAAAATAACGATTATGACAATTGTCACATATCTATTACGTCAAAAAATTTCAAAAAACTTTAGAAATAAAAATTATGACAATTGTCACTTATCTATGATACATCTTCATCGAATTTTAAATTAAACGTATTTACAATCTAAATTTTTACCTATATGTGTCAAAAAATATCAAAAACTTTAGAAATAACGATTATGACAATTGTCACTTATCTATGATACATCTTCATCGAATTTTTAATTAAACGTATTTACTTTTACCTATGTGCGTCAAAAAATTTCAAAAAACTGTAGAAATGACGATTTTGACAATTGTCACTTATCTATCACTGAAATTTTAATTTAACATATTTACAATCTATATTTTTACCTATTTGCTTCAAAAAAATTCAAAAAACTTTAGTAATAACGATTATGACAATTGTCACTTATCTAGGGTACATCTTCACTAAAATTTTAATTTAACATATTTACACTATATATTTTTACCTATTTCCGTCAAAAAAATTCAAAAGACTTTAAAAATAACGATTATGACAATTGTCACATATCTATGGTACAACTTCACTGAATTTTTACTTAAACGTATTTACAATCTATATTTTTACCTATATGCGTCAAAAAATTTCAAAAAACTTTAGAAATAACGATTCTGACAATTGTCACTTATCTAGGGTACATCTTCACTGAAATTTTAATTTAACATATTTACAATTTATGTTTTTACCCATTAGCGTCAAAAATAAACTATGTTTAAAAATACAGATTATGATAATTGTCATTTTAGAAAGGATCATCATTGAATTTATAATTTAACATCTTTATAATATAAATTATATTTTTATCCTTTTCTGTCAAAGATTTCATAAATGTTAAAAAATAACATGACAATTATCACAAAGACGATCATGTAAAATAACTTATAAAAGTTTAATGTAAATATTTAAAAATAAATTATTTAAACTAGTTCTTATATACTAAAAAAATAGATAATTTTACAAAAATGATAAAAATAAACCTATATAAATAAAAGATTTCGACTAAAAAATTGTTTATTTAAATAAAATTTACAAAAGAATTAATAAAAAAGTTTATTAACAAAAAAGAAAAAATCATTTAAAATTCAATTCAAATCAAATTTTGCTTAAAATTTGGGCGTGAAAATCACTAATTAATTGTAACAAAAATGATATTACTTAACTTTCATTGCAGCTTATCATTTTTTTATTAAAAGATATCAAAATATTCATTTTCAATTATAAAATAAAAAATATTAAATTATATCATTTTTTTAAATTATAATAAATATTTAAATATAAATAAAATAAATAATTTTACTAAAAATAAATAATTTTACTAAAAATAAATAATTTTACTAAAAATAAATAATTTTACTAAAAATAAATAAATAATAATTAATGCTTGTAATTTCTATCCACGACTTACTCAAGTTGGAAGTCTAAATTAAAAAAAAATAATTGTATTGTTAATTAATAATAAAAACTAATTGAGTCGATTTCAGTTCACGACTCGAGTTCATAACTCAAGTCAGTTTGGGTCGATGAGTCGACTCGACTCAGTCGTTTAACAACACTACACTCTATAAAAATGTTTTGACTTGTTCATAACATCAAAAATGATTAAAGAAAAACAATCAAAATAAAATAATAATATTTTACTTTGAAGCTTTTCCTTTTCTTCCATTAAACTTTTTCAGCATCTAAATTTATTATCGTGTTGGACCATAAGTTTATGTTTGACAAAGTTTCCTTTTCTTCCATTAAACTTTTTCAGCAAATATAACTTGTTATGATTTGATATTTGATAATAGGAGATAAAATAAAACGAAATGATATCCACTAGAAAAATTTAATTACTTCTTTTTATTTTACTTGCAATAAAATATTTGTGAATAATTACTATAAATAATTTCGAATAATTTTCCTCATTATTCATATTCTTGTGTTATTCATATTCGTAAAATACGAATCGAATATCAAATAACAAATTATTCGTTTTAGGCCTAATCCTTTGCTAAACTATACAATTGAACTTTAACTCTTGCACTCTTCTTTTCCTACCCTTTAAACCCGAAATATCGTTTAAATTTAAAAACCAATGAAATGGAATACGGGAGAATTCTGTATCCAAACACTGACATTTTATCTATCTTGGTAAAGTTTCAAGCAAGATCAGATCCATTTACTAAAATTATGTTTTGGATAATATAGTAAATAAAGTAAACCCAATTGAATGATAGGAAATTTAATGAAAGATGTAAATATTCTAAAAATAATAAAACAACTATTTACTGCATTTTCATCGTCTGCTTCAGTCGAGAGAATATTCTCATCGTTTGGAGTTGTTCACTCAAAGCTTAGGAATCGGTAAGGAACAGAAAAGGCAGGAAAATTAGTTTATCAACCCTACTTTCTAATCGTTTGAGATTAAATTCTCAGCGATTAAATAGGAGGTTTATATCACAATGTAGCAAAAATTTGCAGAATGCTTTATTATTAATCTCGTATTGATTATACAAATACTAGTGCTGTAAACGTTACTTCAAAAAAGAAACTCGTTACCTTTCAAAAAGCGTTGCCCTAGATAATAAAATTATAATATTGTGCCTACGAAACTATTGTCGGCCTGCGTGAGTTTTAAAAATCTAATCGGCGATTAGCGGCACGCTACTTTTTAGCTGTCATCAACATAGGAAGCGTAATTCGATGGACAGACATAAATTTTTTATAATATATATATTTTTTACTTAAATTTTTTTTAAGAAAAGCTAAATTTAATAGAAAATAAAATTACACTGAAAATATATCAGCATATTTTTAGACCTTAATTGAATAGAAAACCATTTATAAATTCAAAATAAATTAAATAATTTTATTTAAATTTGCTGAAGATAAGGATGGTTTTCTTAAATTCCATGTCGACCCAGCAATTGAGAATATTCTTTCATTAGGTGTGTTAGTCGCATGAAAATAATATTTTTTTGAATAGCGTGGAAAGATTAGGAAATTCAATCCGCTTTTCTTTCCAAAAATTTTAATAAAGTTTTCCAAGAAGAATATCCCATTCTTGTTTTAAGTCACTTAAAGTGGAATCATAATTTGGGTTCATTGAAAATGTTTATTAATTAACTTTGTCAAATTGAATTTGATATTAATTCTTGGTTTTCAAATATATGATCATACTCTATAAGTTTAAAATGATTAATAATGAATTCCGACAAAGTTAAATTTTGCTCTATTATATATTTTACACATTTTTTAATTTTTGAAATCTTGGGTAAAAGATGAGAATTCAATATTATAAATAAATAAAAATACTTAAATATTGCTTGGTAACACAATTTTTTAAACATTTTTTGAAGTAAAATATTCCTGAGCTATCATTATCATTTACTATTAAATACGATTCTATTTCACTTCTTAAAAGTAATGCCAACTTTAATGTAAGCCCTATTTGTGAAGAGAAAAATTCAACTGTTTAAATTTTGAGAGAAAAATTAATAATTCCTTTATGAGATCCAATTCATAGTTTGAAAGTTTGTGATAATGCTTTCAAATACATTATTAATTAAATTTTTGTTAGCTCCAGATATGCTTTCTTTCGAACGTAATTAATATACTATGCCATTTGGTTGGGTCATTTAACTTTAATGTTCTAATCTGAGTGGATTAATGTTATTAATATTTGGAATTGCCAATTTGACAGTGAGTACTAGGATATGGACTAGTGTTATCAAGTAGCTTATCCAATGTTAAATCTATTGTTTTTAGGAATGTTGACATTATAGGGTCATTCCATGTCAAATCAATCACTTTTAGGCCGACCTCTTTCGATTTCGATAAAAATTCGTAGGCTGGTTATATATGTTCCCATTAGATTATAAACAAAATTTTAGCGCATTAGAAACTATATTAGCGGAGATATTCGGGGTTAAAGGTCCAAAAAACGTCTTTTTTTGCTTTTTACTGATGTTAAATAATTAGTTTTTAATTTAAAACTGATCAAATATTGAATCTAATATCAATAGCCAAGTTAATAATTGATGATTATGGCGAAAACGTCAAAATTAATTTTTGATAAAATATGGGTCATCTTATGGTCAGTTGAAAACTTGAAATTAATATTTCGAAATGTATATGATCTCCGATTTTTAATTTTTTTAAGAATTATTATCCGTTTACTATTTTTTTAATAATTTATTCCACAATTAGTATGGCTGGGTATTTATTTAAAAAAATATTGCGATTATTATACTTTTTAAAAAAATAGATGGCGCTATATATAATAGTTTTAATATGTTAAAATTTATTTTTTTTATTGATTAAAAATATTTTAATGTATATATATCATACTAAATCGATTACAATGTGCATTATATATATTATTTGTTATTCAGATTATAACTTTTTAAAATCTTCACAAATTTTGCCTAATTAAGATAGTTTATAAATTAATTAAATCTTACTTCATCTAAAGGAATACAAAGCCTGGCTAGCTTGTGAGATTCTTCAGCAGATAATATATATGTTCGACTGGTGGGAGTAGAAGGATTGACCAGCGAGAGAATATGAGATTTAGGCAACACTAAAATATTATCTTTCAGAGGAAATTTAAATGAGGCTGAAGGTCCACAAGGGTGTAAAAATCGGATTTACATTTGTATAACTTTTATCGATTATATATCCTAACCACCATATATCATCATATACACATGTTATATATCCATTAATATTTTAAAATATAATTTTCTCATTTAAAAACGGAACTTGTTTTATATTATATTTTTTGGAATTAGAATATATTTTGGTTTTTAGTTTATTTTGATCAATGAGAATAATCCCGTGAATTTTTTGGGTCCCATGTATGAGCAGTGCAGAATTAAATCTTTTATGAAGGGCTAATTCCTCTTCGATATATTCTTGATTGGATACATATTCAAATTGAATATTAATATTTTCTTTAGCATAATTATATAATTCTAATGGGGTTAGGATTTGATTTTTATTTGGCCTTTGAAGACTAGCTCTGGCAACTAATCTTTTGACAGTTCCTCCGATACCGTCACATGCATTTTTGCCGTGAGCAGTGACAAAGAAATGCCATTCGGCAGGAATATTAAAATCGTATTTATGAAGGCATATGTTCAGAAAATTTTTGCGATTCTTGTATCGAGACGCGGCTTCATCCGAAAAATATATTATTTTTTCTGGTTTAGAATTAAATTTGGCTGTTAAGAATTTAATGAATTTTTTTTTGATAAAGGTGGACTGCACTAGTATTATGGCTTAATGATTAGGACAAAATAACAAAATTTATATTTTTTAATTCTTCTCCAGATTTATAATATGCTACAAATGGATGTATAGTGGCCTGCACATTGTTCCAATGAAATCCCTGAACTTCATCTTGTAAAATGAAGGTATAATTCTCAGAATAATCTAGAATTGTTAAAAATTCCTCACCTTTTAAATTTTCTTTGGAATTCTTCAAAAATAAACTTTGTGTTTAGTTATAAACGAGTGACGCAGTAAAATTTGACTTTATATAATAGATATTAGATGAAACCATCAATGGACTTTATAATAGTTCCAAGATTTGCTCTATCCACCGTGATCCATTGTTTAAACGTGACATATTCTATATGATTTCTCTGAAACAATTCGTATAATTGGCCGATAAGAGATTCTATACCAGGGCATTGATCACAATTTGTTAAATAACATTTTGGCTGAGATGGATTACAAATAATTTGCAGATTGTTATAAGAATTTATACAGTAATCTTCTCCTGCTGTAATTTCAGCTATTACTTTTGTCATTAATTTCACATTCTGATGAATGGCGCAGACACAAACAGTGTGTGTGCCATCCAACTAAAATTCAGTTTTTTGGTCTAAGTTCGGCAAATTTAGGGAATCCAATTGATATACTTGGGTATTCTTCCTTAAACATCTTGAATATTTCTTTAAGATTATTTAATATAAATCTTTGCTGATTCTTTCTCGCCTTTAACAGATACACAATATTTTATTCCAGGCATGAGTCGGCTTATTTCATCAGAACTATAATTTTGTTATTTTTATTGCTTAAAAAATTTTTCAAAATTTTCTTTATCTCTGGTTATTTTAATAATGTAAGATAATGACAATTTCATAACATTCTTGGTCTTAATGAGTATGACTTAGTCTGGGGAGGGGGTGGATAGGGGGTTGGGGGTAGGCCTGGTAATTAATGTGATTTCCGATTTTTCCCTTAATAATTTTCCTGCACCCCTTTAATCCTGCTTTTTTTGTTCGTGTGCTAGTCCGATTTTTTAATTATTTTATTTACATTGTATTAAAAAAATTATTAAAATTTTTTATCCTGCGAATATCTCAGGAGAATAAGGTTTACAAAGTTATATAATCCAATTTTATATTTTCCTCCGTTGACTCTAATTTTTCCAGTCCAAAATTTTTGTCTTCGTCCTCTAAAATCTAAAGAGCCGTAACAAATGTTCCATAAACTAAAGAAATTATATATATATGCTCATATCCTATTTTTTTTTAATTAACACTAAGCATATAATATTCCTTTCTCATTATTTGAAAATTTATGAATTCCTATTTATCATAAGCTTCTTCAAATTCGTGGTCGTTAATTTTACTGAGTTGTAAAATGAGTTTCATCTCGCTATAACTAGTTTAGTAAGATATTTTTCCTTAAAATTAGCTGCATAGCTAAAGACTTATGCCTATTTTCATACCATTTCAAAAAAAAAATTCTGAATGTAAGCAATTATTGAATATTCTATCAACATTTGCATAATATACACTTATAAAATGTTGACTTGGTGCCCTTATTAATGTAAAAAATGTTATATACTGGAGATAAGGCAGAGTTAAATCATTTTTATCTGAAGAAATAAGAGTACCATGGACATATATTCTTTTTTTAAATAAATTAAAATATTAGAGTATATAAATTAGCATACCTTGATTGATTCAATATTAATTAGATTAATAATCTCGATCTCGACTATAAAATTCAACAACTAAACTTTAACAAATAAAATAAAAATGATCAACTTTGTGGTTGATCTGAATTAAAAACTCGTAAAATTAAAAAATATAGAATAAAATTGAATACATTTTTTCTTCTTTCTTTAAGAAAAAATTCAAAGTAACGTTTTGCGTTACCGTTACTCGAGGAAAAATAAACGCGTTACTCGTTACCTCTTTAAAAGGGTATTGAATGGCGTTCTTTTTATTCAAAAAAGTTAGTGCTAGTAACGACGTTACTTTACAGCACTAACAAATACAGATCAATTTTGTTTTCAAGGCATTGTCAAAATATAGATAGAGCATTTTAACTTGAATAGGGAAGTTCATGTATCAGACCGTTGCATTTGACAGAACCACTATCTTTAAAGACCGGCTTTTTTATTTTATCATTTTAAGAATGTTTTTGTTTTTGCCTAATTAAATTCTTCTTTATTGGTACTATATGTGTAAAATGCTTCTTTGACAAACTTATAGTTTTCATATTGCAAAATAAAAATGAACTAAAAGGTCACAAAAACTAAGATAACTAGAAAAATAAAAAGGCTAAAAATTTTTAATTGAATAGTAAAGCAAATTTAAATATTAATAAAAGACCGTTGGATTCATATTTTATTCTAGATTATGTTTATGTAAATTTTACGCATTTTTATAAAATCTTATAGTATAAGATATAAACATTTTGAGGCAAAAATACACATTTTAATTTTTATTATTTTTTTAAAAAATATGCTATTACATGAAAACAAGTATATGCTAATATTTAAATATTGAATAAATAAAGTTTTAATTATTGCATGTTTTCAATAGATTTTTATAAAAATAGGAAATATATGACATTTCAAAAGATCTAATAAAATTTTTACTTAATATTGTATTTTGAAAATTTTTATAATTTATTAAAGTTTAATATATAAACCTGAGTGAGATATAACAATTTTAAAATGGGGGGGGGGGGGGGGGGGTTAGCTTTATTCCAACCACTCGCGTTATTTTTTTCATTAATTTATTGTGCTAATAATTTCTATATATGTTAAATAAAACAAAACAAGAAAATTAAATATATATTTAAAATAGATCAAAATTATTAAAAATATACTATTATAGTGAATTTTAGAAATTTGAACCACAAATTTATATGTCAATATTTTGGCCAATATTTATTCTTTAGGACCTCCTGTAAGGGTAATTTTTCTTCCTATCTTCTTCGGGGTGGAAAGTGTCTCTTGGCCGAAGTTTCGAGGATTGATGTGACAACACGAACGAATTTAATATTTTTTAGCTCTGAATATTTGTTTTTTACTTCCGCCACCGAAAGAGAGTCATCGTGGGTGTTAGATTTCATAAATATGTCTTCACAAATATAATCCTAAGCGGGAAGGTTACCCCTTTCCCATGGAATTGCGGTTAAACCTCTTACCGTCTTAAGTATTAAAAATGGGTCTTTTAACATCACTACTAACGAAAGCTTTTCGACAAAGAGTCGCAATTAATATAATCCGAGCTAACTGTATTATTTTAATATTATCCCTTGATCGATAACAAATTCATTAATGGAGAGTTACCTATAACCTATATCATTCCATCATTCTACCCGAAAAATTGTGCTCATAAAATAATAACTCATATTTTCTCGCACAAATTGTAATAACTTCATATTTAAAAATTCGTAGTTTCGAAATTTTCATAAGTTCTAACTTTTTATTAGAATTATATTTTGGATATGTTTTTATTTTTATAAAAAGGCTTATTTCTTCTTTTTCGATAAAGTTTCCATATTTTATTTTTTGATAGTTTCAATATCATCTAAAAATAGCTAAAATTTATATCTATAGAAACTAATATGATGAGCCTTTATTAATGGAAAAAAAAAAGGCCAGATTTTAATTTTCTAAAATTTATATATTTTTACATGTTTTCCCTAGAAATATAGTATCTACGGTTAATTTGTGCTGCAAATTAGATTTGAAAAAAATAGCGTTGAATGCAAGAAATGCCGAATATAATCCTAAACGTTTTGCTGCAGTCATAATGAGAATAAGAGAACCTCGAACGACTGCTCTTATATTCAGTTCCGGTAAAATGGTTTGCACCGGGGCCAAAAGGTAAATTGCATTTTTTTTAAATGAGGTCTCTTAATAAATAGTAAAAAGTGGTAAAAAGTTTTAGATCCATAAAATACTGATTATATAATACCAATATGTCCTTCGGACTGTATCTTGGGATTGAAAGGGATTAAAGCCTAACCACTAAATAATCTCACACCTTTTTTCTCCATTACTACCCTTATTTAAAAATACACATATTTATATTTGTTTATAGTGAGGAACAATCCAAATTAGCAGCCAGAAAATATGCCAGGATTATTCAAAAACTTGGTTTTGAGGTAAATCAATAAAATGTTTCCTGCAAATTATACACTAAATTTTTTTAGGCCAAATTTATAGATTTTAAAATTCAGAATATGGTCGGCAGTTGTGACGTCAAGTTTCCAATTCGGCTTGAGGGATTAGTATTGACCCACAGTCAATTTTCTAGGTTTTTTAAAATATTTTCTAATTTATTAGATTTTTAATCTATTAATTCCATGAAATTCTACGTTATAACTAGGGCTGTGCCTATCCAAAAATTTTTACCGATCCGATATTTATTGATCCTATAACAAATATTTTTATCGATTTTTATTTATCATCTATCTTTGAACCAATTTTATAAAAAAATCAATATTTTCTCTGCAAAAAAAATTAACTGTAAATTGAAAATTTTTGAAATTTTTTATTTCTCATGGCTAGGAGAATATTTGTTGCATTATCACGAATTATTTCTATATTATTTTTTATTCATAAAAATAAAATATGAATAATGTTAAAGCTGAATGTGACTCGTAAATTGTTACATTTGTCTTATAAAATTTATATTTTTATCTATATATGAAGTCCATTTGAAAGCTTAATTTTATTTAAAGTATTATTTAATTATATATAAATCACCTAGAATCTGTTTTGACAACAATAACACATATTGTTTTAATGGCAAAATGTTCTTCATACCATCATAATATAGTCCTCGTATAATTGATTATGTTCATAAAATTCCGATAAAGTCAAAATTAGCTGATCATATAATGTCCATATCACATATGTTTAAAATAACAACAACAGTAACTGACTATCTACAATTTTTTTCTTACACCTCCAGTAAACAATCAATAACTGACTATCTACTTTGAAGTAAAAATCTAAACCAATCATAAGAAAACAAATTATACAATTTGATTCCATCTAGAGACTTATTTAAACTTTTTATATCCAAATCAAATTTATTTATATTTAAATAAGATAACAAACTTTTTAACCAATAAATTGAATTTTTTTTATTAATCATGTTTATGTATCACTTATTCCAAATTAATCTAAGATCAATTATATACAAACATGGTTATAAAGGTATGCAATTTCTCTCATAAACCACAAACTAATGAGACAATATCTAAACTCTAAAACTATGAGCCACATCTATCTTCCAGTAACATTGACTGCCTGGACAGATAAATTTAATTTCCAATATTGTTGAAAAATTTATGTGTAAAGTCAACGAAAACATAAATTGCTTAAAATTTTGGAAGGACCTACTAACCTTATTCCACAAATGTTGCAACAAATTTTTTTACATGAACATATCAAATTACAAATTGATAATTATAACTGTCCAAATGATAAATTATATTTTTAATAACAATAAGTTGGTAAGATGATCTACACCAAATGTAAAATTGTATCAAATGAAATAAATCTTTGATTCGAAATTCGGAAGGATTCTGCAGTGATCATATTTGCAGCGGCTTGATTAATCTAGAACCCTTCATTCATTTGAGTTATAAAAGTTATTCACATTGGAACTATGGGGTTACCTTGCTTCGAGTTGAGGTACTCAAATATTAAATTTGAGCTCTGCTTTTTACTCAATAATGAGATATGATTTATGAAATTCGTCATCTATATTTGCCATAATTTTCTTAAGCTCCAATATAATGCTTTCAGCTATTCTCATAGTCTCAGTCCAAATCGATGTAAATTTTTTATTTAATTTTACAGTGAAAAGGTTATAAATGATCTTGTGAGAAATTTAAGAATGGAAGATAAATTAACGAAAATTTGAAATCGATATTAATTCATAGAATAAAGTAGCGCATTTATTTATGCTGTGAATGTGATAAATAAATGTAAATTGGAATATATATGCTATAAAAGGTAGGAATCAATAATGTTTTCGAAAAATATATCTGGCCTCTATATTTTTTGCCCTCCCCCCGCGTACGCGCCTGGTATCTCCCAAAAATCTACAGTTATGCAAATGTAAGAGCCATCAGATAGATCTAATAGACTGTCATTTCTTGAAAATATCCAAAATTCTTGAAATTCAATTTAATGAGCAAGATATCTTAGTACCAAATGAATGTAATCAGATTGATAAATAAAGGATTATCGACAAGGAAATTGGCCAAACTGTATCAATTATTTATTATGACTTTTTCCGCTAATTTTTGAACACCTGGTTCTGATGTTGTAGGATTAATCAATTTAGTTTGGATTTAATTTGATTTATTGGATGGAGCCTCTAGTACACCAATATTATCGGTATATCTATTTGTGGTCGGGTAGTGCTTGGACACAAATTTTTTCTATTCGGGCTCGGGCTGCGACCAATTTGCGCAGGGCTTTAGGTGGGAGTAGAATTTGGAGGGAGATTTAATATAAAAATAACATTTATTATCGTTCCCTACCCTATAGTTTATATCAGCACAGCTCTAGTTGTAACCTTAGTATCCAAAATCGGCTTTTAAAATTCCCTCTATACATCATTTTGTAATGGAGGAAGGGAACATATTAAGTTGTTTAAATAATATTTAATTGTGATTTATATATTTAATCTAATTTAAAAATATTAAGTTACGAGCCGGAATTGTTTCCAGGTTTAATTTATAGAATGGTTAAGCCTCGGATTGTTTTGCTTATATTTGTCTCAGGGAAGATTGTTTTAACCGGAGCGAAAGTTAGGGCCGAAATATATCAGGCTTTCGAAAATATATATCCGATTCTTAAAGGGTTTAGAAAATGTTGAAAGATGAAATTTCGATTTTATAAATTATATATATTTTTTTGTTATATTAGTTATTTATCAAAAATGTTAACCAAACTACTATAATAAAATATTTTAATTATTTGTATTGTATTATAAACTCAAAATTTGTTATATTTTTTGAATATTTAAAAATAAATCTTTAAATTTTTTAGTCACGCCGAGAACGCCGCCATTTATTAATATCAATTTATTATAAAAAATTTATACATTTTTATTCTAATAATTGGTCAACATCATAATTATTTTGACATCATTAGAATTCAATTAATCAGAAATTTCAATAATTTTGCCCATTTTTAAAATGGATAATGTTGCATCTGCTTAAATCTAAATATTTTACCCAGAGACCTGCAGGCCCGGCCTGGCCCTGAAAATTTTTTTTTTTAAATATCCTGGTCGGGCCTTAAAATTTTTTTAAAAAATTAATACAACATGAATTATTATATTCGTCAATTAGATATGGTTATAATGATTATATATAGTTATGATTAATATAATATTGGGTGAAAGTTAACACTAGCTAACACTCTTAGTATCTATTACATAATATAAATCATTTTCCTGCCATGGAATAAATACGCAAAGGATAATAGGTAATAAATACATTATAATATAATATATGTTATATTTTTTATTAATTAAAATATCAGTTTTATTTTTTTATAAATACAATTAATATAGTATATTCTCAAAATATTATTTACACAAATTTTTTATAGTATCAATTTATAATATACTAAATATCTGTTTAGAATAATAATAATAAAAATATGTAAGAATGTAGTGTTGTTAAACGGCTCGTTTTGAGCCGATTTTTAAAAACGGCTAACACAGTATCTTATCCATAAAAATATTACGTAAGCCTGAAAATTTTGTTCTTGGAAGGAGCAAAGGTCTAGACATATAGTATCGAAATTTCGAGGCTTAGTCAATATTTTTGCTTAAAACGAGCCGTTTAACAACATTAGCTAATATGATTGCTTGTTAAATTATAATACTCGCCGAAAAATATGATAAAATACCGAATAGGTGAATTTTTTGTATATACCAGGTCGAATATAATTTTAAAGCCGGGCCTAGCCTAAAATTTTTAAACCCGGGACGGGCCGGGCCGTGCAAATGTTATTTCTGCAGGTCTCTGATTTTACCATTATAAGGTAAAAAATAATAAAATAATTTCCGTAAATTCTGACAAATTTTACTGTAATTGTTGCTAAAAAAAGGTTATTGCAGATGATAATGATCCAAATGAGACCTTTTCATACCTATTAAATCTAAATCTAAATTTTAATATATTATGTTTTGTAAATTATGATATAGCTATAAAGATTCAAAACTTTACAACCAACATTAACATGGGAAATTTTTAAAAAGATTTGACTTCTTTTTAAAAAGTTCTTTATACCCAAACCAAATTCCCAGGCAGTCTTATATCTAAAATGGCTTGTAAGAAACTTGATTATTATGTTGTGCTGTCCATGGGCCTAACCATGAGGAGAGCCAAGGGAAAATTCCCCTTCGGAAATTTGACTGTTCTCGTAAATATTATTGTAATAATAAAAATCTCCCCTATTATACATCCCTCATAGACCTGCCATACTTCCAGCTGAGTTAATCTAATTCTGGCGGAAAGACGAGACTAAATTTCTCTCTAAATGTTTAAAATCCGCAAAAATCATAAAATTTTATAAGATGTCAATTTTAAAAAATTTAAATTTATTTTTATATAATATATAATATTAGTTAAAAATCTTTTTCATATTTTATCAAATTTCGGAAATTTGATGGCTAATGTGATAATGCCAATGTTAATTTTTGTAGAATTTAACGCATAATGATGGAATCTAAATAAATTAACAAATTATTTTTACCAGCAGGCTGTAACTGAAGCTAAAAAGTCCAAATAATCAATAACTATGAATTGCTACAAATATATTTAACATATTAACAAACAAAGTAAAGATCAAAAAAGATTATTACAGAGTAGGCCTATTTAAAAACGTATTCGAATCGAATAGTGCATTATTCGTATTCGATTCGTTTAAACGAATCGAATAATTTACTATTTGAATTCGTACGAATAATAAAATCTACTATTTGTATTCGATTCGAATAATTGAAATGAATTTTCTTAATAAAATAAATCAAACTCAAATATATTGACAAATTTTTTTATTGCAAATTTGATTTCAAACAGAAAAAATTATAATAATCCGATGACAAATAAATATAATCAAGTTATAAACAAAATTAAAATATTATATTATTCATTTAATTTATAATTTTAAGGCAAAGGGTTTTTCTTATATTTTCTTCTTTATGACATGCGGTTTTTTGACAACAAATTTGTGCCAACTGAGAAAAGTCTTTCACACGCAGTTGATGTTACTTGTATAGATAAATAATCTCTTGCCATTTTTGAGAGTATGGGGATCCTATGTGCATTTATCTTCCACCACATTAATGGATCAGTATCACTCTTTGATCTTGGTTCACTCAGGTAAAAATCGATTTCACATAGTTGAACATAATTTTGTGTAAAAACAATGTCAAGCCTGTTTTGTTGACTTTCATCCTTATTTTGGTAGTTGTAATTATCAGCAGCTTATAAAATAAAATGATATGTATTTAAATGGAGGTAAATTAAATACCTGTATATCTGCTGTAAATCTTTTTAAACTTATCTGTTAACCTGGATATATCAATATCATAATCAAGAGATATTGATTTAAAATATTCTATTTTGAGCCTGGGATCCAATATTGTAGCTATTATTGCATCATCTGCAGTTAAATTGTAATAGCATTTATCACATGCCACTTTGAAATCATTGTTAGAGGTTTTATGGAAACAAGGTTTCTCATTTTTTAAGTGTTCAAGAATTAGAATATAATAGGGTACCAAATTATAAGTAGGATAATTTTCCCCACAAACCATATTTGTAGACTCATACAAAGGCAATAGGATATATTTAATTTTTACAAGATCGTCCCATTCCTGTATGTTATGTTAATAAAGTATTAATTACCTATTTATAAATTTTAGTTTACCTCTGATAATTGTTTTTCTTGAAGAATTATAATATTAGTTATAACTTAATCAACTAATTTTTTTTATAACAGGCTTTAACAATAAGGCCCTTTCAATCATTTGGTAGGTGCTATTCCACCTTATTTCACAATCCAATTTGGGTTTTAAAAAATTTTTAGGAGGATGTAGTGAACTACATATAATTTTTAATAAATTTAATTTTTTAGGAGAATTACGTATCATCCTAATAATGTTTCGTAGTTATAAAATTGATGGATTTAAAATTTTTAAAATTTCTTTGGATATTAAATTAATAACATGAGCAAAGCATCGAATGTGCCCTATTTTTATTGATGGATATTTTAAAGAAAATATATCAATAAATGTTTTATTAATAGTAGCATTATCTAGAGTTATATAAAAATTTTTATTCTCCAAATTATAATTTTTAATTATTTTAATAAAGGCTTTAAATATGTTTTCACCTGAATGTTGTTCATTTATTGGAGCAACATCCAAAATTATGTTATTTATTTTAAAATTATCATCAATAAAATGGGCTGTTAACCCTAAAAAAGGAACCTGAGTTGGGCTAGTTCAAATATCAGATGAAAAATTAATCTGACTTTTATTTTTGGATATTATATCCTTTACCAACTGTTCTTTTTCTGCAAATGTATTATACATATGCAATTTAAGAGTATTGGAGCATATTGATTTTATAGAAGAATCAAGATCATTTATAAAATTTTTAAAATCAGGTGAATTAACAATTTTAAAAGATAAATTATTATTAATAAATAATTTTAGTAAGTTATCTTTATAATTAATTTTTTTAGATAAAGAAAAAGGTGATTGTCAATTTTATTACTGTTTTTACAGAGATGTGAATGAAACCTATTATAATGATTAATAAGAGGCGATGTTGTTTTGCCTTTGCATTTAATAATGCTCTTGCAATGATTGCAAGCAGCCTTTTCACCATTGAGTTGATATTGATCCCATATAATCGCTCTTTTTTGTGAAGAAATTTTGTCAACATCAACCATAACTATTTCATCCGAATCATTCTTTTCTAACATAATTAGGCTAGCTAACAATATTTTATTATAAAGATATAATATATTTTTATATAGCTTTGGTTTTTGTATATATTTTTATATACTTTTGGTTTGTGTAATTTTTAATATAATTAATTTTGAAAAAATACGGGAAATTAAAATTTTTGCTAGTCTTTTTATAAACACATCACCTGTCAGATTGGCAGGTTATCAAATAGAAATGACAAATGTTAGATTTATTTTTAAAAAAAGCAATTTATTAAATATTACGAATAATTCGTTTTATTCGAATAATTCGTATTCGGATAAAACAAATAATTTATTATTCGTATTCGTAATTATTCGAATCGAATATTCGAATTTTTTTTGAATAGGCCTATTACAGAGATATATATTAGAATAAACAAATCTTGTTAAGAAGGTACATACGAAATGGTTATCATTTGTTCCTATAAATTTTCTAGTTATTGAAAACTTTTTTCATTATATTATACGCAGTTTTTAAAAATATATTATATGATAAATTAGCCGAAGCATATCTAGCGTGCCATGATCTACTGCTTGTGGCCCTTTGTATAAAATGATTAAATAAACTTGAATTAAGTAATGATAATCAACTATTAGCAGTAATGAAGGATATGATCAGCAAAATCTTTGTCAAGTGTTCTCATCTGATAGACAAACGAAGCATAATAATCCCAATATTTCAGAAATAATGATGTATTCCTACAAAATAATTGATCATTCCAGTGTTGTTAAAAGGCCGAGTTCACCTACCTCAGAGTCTGTAGTCGACTAACTCAAGTCGTGAATCCTATTTTTTTGGTATTTTTAAGCCCTAGCTCGACGCGATTAAAATTATTTTTTTTATCTAACCCCAGAAAACGCCATTGCGTTTTGCTGCTTCTTTACACTTGGTAAATAATTTTTATTTGAACTAAATATAATAAAAACTTTGAAAATATTTGTCAAGATTATCATTTTAACTTGAAGCATTAGTTTAATTGTATCAATATTAACAAAAAAATTTCTCTCGTTCAAAATCTATAACAAAAGTTAATAAACATTGTTAAGCATTTTCGCCAAATAATTCATCTAATGTCTCGGCATAGTTTCTACGAATTGGAACATATCTTATATATCCTTCTGTTTAGTTTTTCTATCTAAATTTATTATAAATAAACAAAAAAATGATATATTATCTCATTACACGATATTTTTTCACTTTGAATAGATTTCAATCAAAATATAATAAAATTACCTTTTATCTAAGATTTACTGTCAAGATATAATTAAAACACATTTTATTTGATACCCATATTATTATTTTATGTTGATTAAAATATTCCCGAGCCCAGATTAGCCCATCTTGTACTCATGATGAATAGATCTTTTGATTAGCTCCTAGATTGATATCTGCAATGGGCTGGTTTTTAGCTCACAAGTCCGCCCGTCCTATATTTTTTAAAAAATTTAACCCGCCCGCCCATGAGTCTAAAATTCTTTACCCGTCCGCCCATTATATAAAAATTATTTTAATCCATTGATGTACACCAGCGAGTTGGAAGGTGGCGAATTAATTCTGACCATTCTAAATTGCCATTCTATCAATTCTTTTAAAATTGTAACTCTTTTTGTCAAGTTGCTAAATTCATTATAGCATTTAATTATTATACTCTCAATATCATATTTGAGAAAAATTATGGCTTTTTTAAACGAATTGTGAAGAATGTCATATATCAATTCCGTCAAAATACTTTGGTTTTCCCTAAAGTTTACAGATGCGTCATCTGCACAATAGGTCTTTACATTAGCAATATCGAGTCCAGCTATTTTTAAATTTTCTAGCAAACAGTCAGATGAAAAAAATTTAAGTAATTTAACACTTATTTCATTCTTTTTTGTTGAAGTATCTAAGTATAGGGAAATGTTTTATATTACCTTTATTCGATGCATCCGTTAGTATTGAAAACGGCTGATTGTTTTTTAGATCTTTTATAATATTTGCCTTTGTTTTTTCTGCCAAAATATTTTATATTATTTTAGAGCCTTTTGTTCTGCCACATGAAAATATTGATGCAATTTTAGAGACAGGAAAAAGTGTGTAAAATAGCTTGCTTGAAAAATCAGCCGACATATAGATATGAGAATGTTTTATGGAATGATATATAAATGTTGTTTCAGCGATAACAGACAAGGTTTCATTCTTAGAATATTTGGTTAAGTATGATATGGAAGTATTGTTCATTTGCCAGATTATGTTTGTTAGATTTCATAAGTTTGATTATATCATACTCTTCACTATGGCTTATTGAAAAGCGTGATACACATAAGCTACATTTTACAGTAGACCCTGAATGCTGCTTTAACCATTCATATTTTTATTTCCAACTTTTATTATAACTTACCTAATATATTTTCCTCTTTATTGTTTATTTATATTTCAATTTTTCATCTTGAGAATTATAACTTGAGGATGAACTTCCTGATATATTTTGAATTTGCAAATCCATTCTGTACAAGCAATTAATGTTTCTATGTATTAATATAAATATAAATTGTATTTGGTTTTAAGCTACAATATAAAGATCTGCAAAGGTAAACCCGGTATGAACGGGCTTCGTGCCGGGCTCGGGCCTAATTCTATTTTAAATAATCGGGTACGGGTCGGGCCTAATATTTTTTAAAAAAAATTCGGGCCGGGTCTGACCTTGGAAATTTTTTTAAATATATCTAAATTTACCAATTTTATATTGAATTTTTTATGTAAAATAAAAATATTTGATTTTATTTATAGAAACTAAACGACATATAACATCAGGTCTTTTATTTTGAGTAATTATAAAAATTAATTTCTATATTTAAATAAATTCGGACCGGGTCAGTAAATTTTTTTTAAAAAAAATTCGGGTTTAAGACCGGGCCGGCAAAACTTTTTAAAACAAATTTCGGGTCGGGCCGGAAAAACTTTTTAAACAAATTTCGGGCCGGGCCGAGTTTGAAAAATTAGACCCGATGCAGATCACTATACAATAAATTGTAATAGATAAACGATTTTGTAAAAGTATATATGGTTTCTTATTGTAAACATACAATATACTAGTGTTGTTAAAAAGTCGAGTTCTTACGACTTCCGACTCGAGTCGTAGTCGTAAGAAACGGCTCCGACTCAAGCCGATCAAGGAGCCGAATGAGCCGACTCAATTAGTCGGCGCGTGTATTCGACTCGTTGGGTCTGCTCAATTTTTTTGTTTTTTTTATAAAATCTGGTAAATTGCTAAATTTTGGGAAAATGATTAATGTGAACAAAATTATAATAAGAATATGTTTTAGTTTTTCGTATTTTTTTGGCATAAATGGGCTAAAATATGTATTGCTGACATGTTTAAATAAAATTTTAGTGAAGATGTACCCTAGATAAGTGACAATTGTCATAATCGTTGTTTTTAAAGTTTTTCGAATTTTTTTGACGTAAATGGGCTAAAATAAGCATTGCTAGCATGTTTAAATAAAATTTAGTGAAGATGTACAGTAGAAAAGTGACAATTGTCATAATCGTTGTTTTTAAAGTTTTTCGAAATTTTTTGGCATCAATGGGCTAAAATAAGTATTGCTAAAATGTTTAAATAAAATTTAGTGAAAGATGTACAGTAGAAAAGTGACAATTGTCATAATCGTTGTTTTTAAAGTTTTTCGAATATTTTTGACGTAAATGGGCTAAAATAAGCATTGCTAACATGTATAAATAAAATTTTAGTGAAGATGTACCCTAGATACAGGGTTTCCCATTCAAAATAAGAAAATCATAATATTTTTTTAATTTTTTGTCAATTTTTCTTAAATTTTTATTTATTTTAATTCTTTTTTTAATTTATTTCTAAATTTTTCCGATTTCTTTACGTTTTTTTTCTTACTGTATCTTTTCTCAATTTATTTCTAACCTTGTGCGATTTTCTTTACTTTTATTTTTCTTACTATATCTTCTCTCAATTTATAAATTTAGGTCCATTTTTTTTAACAATTTACGTTTTTTTTCATCATACATACAGATATAATTATCTTTTTATGATTTATACATTTTAATCTTTTGCATACATTTTTAACCTTTTCAATCTGGTCATTTTTTTGAGAATTTATCTATTTTTTCTTCTCATTTTTCATAATTATTTTTAAAATTATATTTAAAGTTTTTGGCAGACAATATAATTACAATTGCTAAATTATATATTAATCGTTTGGTTTACCTTACCAAACAATATTTAAATTAATAAAAAATAATCATTTTTAAATTCTTATTTTAAAAACGCATCAGAAAATTTTTATTATTTAAAACAATAGGGAAGACAGACTAAATAAAATTAATTTTTTTTAAGTATATTTCCATGGATTTTAATTCGAGTTATTTATATTCAGTTGTACAATCATCACAGTCCCAACAAGAAATTGTATAAATCATAAAAAGAATATTATATCTGTATGTATGATGAAAAAAAACGTAAATTGTTAAAAAAATGGACCTAAATTTGTAAATTGAAGAAAAATAAATTGAGAGAAGATATAGTAAGAAAAATAAAAGTAAAGAAAATCGCAAAAGGTTTGAAAAGATACAGTAAGAAAAAAAATGTAAAGAAATCGCAAAATTTTAGAAATAAATTAAAAAGGAATAACTAAAATAAATAAAAGTTTAAGAAAAATTGGCATAAAATTAAAAAAAAAAATTTTCTTATTTTGAATGGGAGACCATGTATCTAGGCTACATCTTCACTAAAATTTTATTTAAACATGTTAGCAATGCTTATTTTAGCCCATTTACGTCAAAAAAATTCGAGAAACTTTAAAAACAACGATTATGACAATTGTCACTTATCTAGGCTACATCTTCACTAAAATTTTATTTAAACATGTTAGCAATGCATATTTTAGCCCATTTACGTCAAAAAAATTCGAAAAACTTTAAAAACAACGATTATGACAATTGTCACTTATCTAAGGTACATCTTCACTAAATTTTTATTTAAACATGTTAGCAATGCTTATTTGAAAAACTTTAAAAACAACGATTATGTCAATTGTCAAATATCTAGGGTACATCTTCATTAAATTTTTATTTAAACATATTAGCAATGCTTATTTTAGCCCATTTACTTCAAAAAAATTCGAATAACTTTAAAAACAACGATTATGACAATTGTCACTTGTCTAGGGTACATCTTCACTAAAATTTTATTTAAACATGTTAGCAATGCTTATTTTAGCCCATTTACGTCAAAAAAATTCGAAAAACTTTAAAAACAACGATTATGACAATTGTCACTTATCTAGGGTACATCTTCACTAAATTTTTATTTAAACATGTTAGCAATGCTTATTTTAGCCCATTTACGTCAAAAAAATTCGAAAAACTTTAAAAACAAAGCTTATGACAATTGTCACTTATCTAGGGTACATCTTCACTAAAATTTTATTTAAACATGTTAGCAATACTTATTTTAGCCCATTTATGCCAAAAAAATTCGAAAAACTTTAAAAACAACATATATTCTTATTATAGTTTTGTTCACATTAATCAGTTTCCCAAAATTTAGCAATTTACCAGATTTTATAAAAAAATAAAAAAAATTGAGCAGACCCAACAAGTCAAATACACGAGCCGACTAAGCGAGCCGACCAATGCTGCTCATTTAGTCGACTCGAGTCAAATTCGTTTTTTCGACTAGAAACTAGGCTCGAGTCGCAGCTAAGTCGACTCGGCTTAGCCGTTTAACAACACTACTTATACATTATTACCTTATATAAATCATTTCATTGGCGACGATTATTTATATATTTTTTTAAAGAGACGTATTAAATATAAAGGTTAAAATTATACTATGTTTAACGAAGACTCAAAGAAGATATTTCTAAAGAAAAACGAAGAAACATCAACACCTACTCAATTTCATATTCCAGAATTCGTCAAAGAAAAAGTTAATATTCAGGATTACCTATATAATATAGAACTCATTTTAAGTAAAAAAAATTTTGATCAAAATAAAAAAAATAGATTTATTATTAGCATACATAGGCACTGATAATTTAATTAAAATTTTTCACCATCCAAATAACAGAGCATTTTAATTTTACTCGACAATTTAGAAAAAATATTTAAAGATTTTTCTACATGGCAATAATTTTAAGAGTGAAACTATTACCGATTTATAATCAAATTGAAAATTATTTATTCTTTTTGTAATTTTAAATCGCCAGTTGATGAACTCCTAAGAGATATTTTTATCTTAGGAGTAGGGTTGCCTGAGCTGGACAAAGAACTTCGGTCAAAATATACCGAAGGAAATATCACTTTTGAAGATACCCTATTTTTAGCAATCGCGCGGTCTTCATTGGAGAAGGAAACCAAGGCAGTAGTTAATAAAATAATTAAACCTAAACATTTACCCAATACTTCGATCTCGATATGGTTATATCCCACTAGTTTATAAACAGGTGATAATGATGGTTTCCTATGCGACTCCAGGTACCTCATCTATCACACTACACGCCGCACGATATCAAATTCCATAGTAATCTGCAGCCCATTTATCTTCGCATCGATTGTAGCTTTATTAGCAAAAGAGAGGCGAGGTGTCCTTGGTAAAATCATTTGTATCCTATACGACCTTGGGAACGAATACACGTTGATTTGATAGGCCCCGTATCTGGAAAGTATTGGTTAATTTGCGTAGACGGTTTCACCAAATGGGTTGAAGTTGCAATTTTAACACATATTAATTCGGCTAAAATCTACGTAATTATTTCGCTAGATTTAGGTTACCTCGCTACATTGTCTCAGATAACGGTAGTCAGTTTACTGGATCTGAACTCAAAACGTTTCTTTTTAAAAACAGCATAAAACATTTTAGATCGACCCCCTATATCTATACGTACGATAAAGATGCGTTTTTATGCTGGAAGGAGAGGTGGGACTCCGGACCAGTTAAATTTAGCGAATATTTTAATTACTCACCAAATGCAACTACCGGTAAATCCACTGCTGAAATGATGTTTGGAAGGCCGCTCAGAACGACGTTAGATCAATGGAAATTACTAAGAGGGAAAGGAGTGAAAACGCATTAGAGAAGCAAAATGTTTGGGTAGAAAACGAAAGGACTGCGGGATGGCATGAAGGGACAGTAGTTCAACGAAAAAGTGCAATATTGTATGATGTTGAGTCTGAGGGTATTGTAAAACACAGCATGCCGACCAATTGAGGGATGCTCATGTACAAGCTAAATAAATACCCATAACAATGACTGAGGATTTGGACAATGCAGAACACAATGGAAATACAGCTCTTAAAAAAAGTTTCGAAACCCCCATTACGTTATCATCATGAATTCAATTTGTAGTGGGGAGAACTGTAATGTATTAATATAAATTGTATTTGGTTTTTAGCTACAATTTATTTTAATAGATTAAATAGATAAACGATTTTGTCAAGATATTTCTTAATTTGATTGTTTATATTAGTCTAATTATAATTTGAGGGTGTATGTACAATTAATTTATTTCATACACGTTTTAATCCTAAGATATATAAAATCCATAAAAGAAATATAGTTATTTAAATTCATTTTACTTGATAAACTTTCTTGAAATTGAATTTGTGTTGTGGGTAATCACCTCAATATTTGTTTATACATTTATGTTCATGGGAAATTAAAATCAATGAATATGATTGGTTAGCTGGACTCACTATTTAGATCACTGATTTACCAAATACTACATTTTTTTAAAAAAATTTATAACGTTAAGTGTAATTATTTCAATTTACTCAAAAAACGTGAGAAAAGCGTGAAGTGTGAGAAAAGCGTGAAGTGTGAGAAAACGTGATTAATTAGGTATGAAATCATGAGAATCAGGCTAAATAGTGACATCTGACAACTTTGGCTACACCTCTACAAAAAAGTTTTATAATTTGGGAAATTGCATTAAGCAAAAAAAATATTCCATATATATTACGGATAAAGAATTTATTTGATTTAATAAAATATTTATGTAAAAAATGTAAAATTAATATTTATTGATATTATAACGCAAAAATAATAATGAATCCCATTTTCTGGATTTACGCACGTTCCTTTTTGTTTTATAAACCTTCCAGTAATGTTAATTCCTCATTCAGAAGAAGCACTGGTTAATCTTGATAGTTTCGATAAATCTTTTTCTTGTCGTTTCCACCAAAGTAGGATATCCGTTTGAAGGATATATTCTACATAAGTAAGATATTTAAATAAAAAGTTTAACCATTAATAATAAATAAAAAAATAATAATTTAAATTAATTGTTTATAAATGGTAAACTCTAAACTTAGTAGCCTAAAATCTTGCTAAATTATACAAAAACTCGTTACTTTAAGATATAAAGTTGGATATGTCATTAGTTAAGGTGTTCTCTTCTGTAAAAGCCACATCTTCCCATCTGTTTAATTTTGACGTGGATACTATCTATTTAACATTGCACTTAATACCTTTATTTAAATTCTCTTTGCTTTAGGGGAAACGGGTAAAATCAGATTTTCATCCATGTTGATGTTATTCCATGAAAATGCATGTTTGCGATATCAACACATCCTCAGATATCGATTAGTATTAAAAATGTTGAAATTTAATGGAGCATTTTTTTTAATGTTTATATAAATGATTTTAAATACAAATAGTGAATTTTTTAACCCACCCACCCATAGTTAAAATATTTTCTTAAACCGCACTACCGCCCGCTCTATAAAAAAATTTTAAGAAGAGAATAATTTGTAAAAATAATTATTCAAAATTTACTGATATAAGAAAATTATTTCGATGTTAATATTAAACTATTTTCTCAAGTTTACAATAAAGGTTCACAATTACAACTTAATTTCGCGGCTCGAGATGGTAGAGTAAAAAATATATTAAAAGTAAATATTCTAATTTATTAATGTTAATAAGTCATAAAAATATGAATGACGATTGAGCAAAAAATACACAGTAAGATATTATATAAAGTTAGTTTTCTATGGTCTATAGATTTGGTAAACCAGATCAAGATTGGGTTGGATCTAGCTCATCCGACGCAAAATTATGCCAATTAAACCCAACCAAGCAATTTAACAACCCATAAAGATATTTAAAAAATTATAATTTCTGAACTTAAATTTGACTTTTGCCTCATTGCCCGGAAAGGCTTATCATTTTATGTCGTTGTAAATAGTAAAAACATGATTTAATCTTAAATAACGCTTTTAGAAAGCATCGTTTGTAGTCTAATAATAACATCAAAAATTTAAGAAACATGCTGTGTCCATATTTAAAAAAAAAAAATTAGATTGAGGACGCTAATTTTTTAAAACAAACCTGGTTTACACAATATATGTTTAACGATTTTAAATAATTTTGTACCAATAGTGATAATTTCCATGTTATATTCTTGTTTAAATTTTATAAAATTTAAAAATAATGTTTATGACAATTGTCAATTTTCTATGTTGAATCTAAAATATTTTAAAATAAGGATTACGATAAATGTAACTTTGGTATATCTTTATTAATATTTTAATTTAGCATGTTTACAATATATATTTTTACCCGTTTGAGTCAAAAAAAGTTAATAAATAACGATTTAGGCAATTGTCACTATTTCCATCTTTATTGAAATTTTAATTTAACATGTTAACAATATATATATTTTTACTCACTTGTGTCAAAAAAATTAAAAAATAATGATTATAACAATTGTCACTTTTCTGTGGGACATTTTCATTGAGATTTTAATAACATGTTAATATATATTTTTACCCATTAGAGTAAAAAAAACGCTTATGACAATTGTCACTTTTCTGTGGTACATCTTTATATTCAAATTTCAATTTAACATGCTATCAATATTTATTTTTACCCATTTGAGTCAAAAAAATATCGATTATGACATTTGTCACTTTTCTATATAGTGCATCTTCATTGAAATTTAATTTAACATGTTAACAATATATATTTTTACCCATTTGAGTCAAAAAAATTATAAAAGTTAAAAAACAACGATTATGATTGTTATAGTTTATAAAGTTATATTCAACGCTATTTGAATAATATTTGTCATACAATAATATAACTAGTGTTGTTAAACGCTACTTACCGCTATCGTTTTCAAATGAGTGCACGCTATTAGCTACTTTGATTTTTTTTTAATATTTTTTTTTACGTAACTTTATTTCCACAAATAAAATATTGATATAAAAACATTATAATTTGTTACATATATATATATAATTTATTTATTATTGCACTTATAAAATAACATTTCGGTTCTGTCATCCCTAAGTCTAGAGCGACGATCAGAAAGTATAAGCTTTGACATACTAAATAATCGTTCAGCACTAGCACTTGAGGGCAAAGCAGTATTAAATTTAATAAACAAACTTTTTATATGAAAAAAATCATCAAAAATATTTAAATTAGTATTTTTAGATTTAAAAAAAGCATCTAGAGGTTCAATAATATTATTATTATTATATTTATTTCAAAAAAATCGTCTATGGAAGGCTGCGGTTTCTATCTTGCTATAGTATCGTGGTTAGGCATGCCATTTTTTAACGTTACCATCAGCCTATCAAGTTGCCCTTTAGATTCAGTCAAATTAATGTATGGCCAATTTAACTTGAAACTAGGATGAACAATAGCAGCTATTACATTATCATCATCATACAGATCTGGAAATCTAATTTATATAAAGCGATTGTATTTATTATAAAAAAAAGAAGAATACCATTTTAATTTTTAAAATTTAAATTTATCTGAGATTTAAATTCATTTATAAAAAAAATATTAAAATAGCAATAAATTATGGTAAATAAAAATTTTAAAAATATAATTATTATACACACACAAGGTAATTAATAATATATTAATTTTGAATTTTATATTAATTAATAATTACTATATATTAATATTATAGATTGTGTTGTAAATTAAGCCAATTTAAATTATGGCTAATCAAGCAATAAATCATTCATTTTATATAATTGTATAATAGTAAATAAAAATAAAGTTTTGACCTTTTCTCAATGCCTTTTAGCATAGACTCTACCAGTGGTTGGCAAAATTTTAGATTATTGATTCTTTTGATCTTGGTAATTAATATACTCAGTGTGGGCACATAATATCCCATGCTCATATTATCTTGCCCTTCTAGGATTTTAAGTGAGGCAGCAACATATTGCATAACCTAAAAATTAAAATGGTTAAATATAATATTATTTATTAATTAAAAATACTTCAGTATATTCTTTAATAAAAGTATGCTCCTCCACATTCAAATACTGTATTCCCATTTGATCCAATATATAATTCATTTCCATTTTTTTCTCATCTAGAAACAATGCTAAAAGTTTCATAGCATTGTAAACACTATTCCATCTTGTAGTGTTTGGTGTCGATAAATAACGTCCTAATTTTTTTTTGAAAATATCAGACGTCTTTGATGAAATATTTTGTTTATTCCAAAGAGGTTGGCATTTAGAAAATGTAGATCTTGATACTCTTTTAAAATCCTCATTTAATAATGCTTCTTCAGCATCCACTGTCGCAACTAAATTTAGGTTGTGGCAGGAACAACAATGATGGCTAGGTAACATAGAAAACTTTAATGAAGATCCTAAATATTATATATTTTATTTTATATTGGTGAAAAATTAAATATAAAATAATTTAAAACCAAGGATGTCATGAACATCAATTATCTCAAACTCCATTTCATCATCCTCTTCTTGTTCTCCATCTTCAATATTTTTGTCAGGAATATTACTAGTATTGTTATTATTATTATCTTCCCCAAATATTCTATATTATTTATATCATATTATAAAAAAATTATAATAAATTTAAAACCTGAAGGCCTTCAGGAAATTAGACCCATTATCCGTAATCATCTTACAAACCTTGTTTTGAATTTTGTAAGACCTATGGATTTCTGCAATAATATTGGCTAGAATGTCATAAGTCTGACAGCCAATTATTCTCTTTAGAGCTAACGCTACAGATTTTCGTTTAAGATTTTTAGCATCAATCCATTGTGCAGTTACTCCTAAATAAGCTCTAAAAATATGATATATTATAAATCAGAAAATAAACATTTTTACCTTCTATTGTGAGTCCAGCAATCTGCCGTTGTACAGACGTAGGAGACATAAGATAGATTTAATATCAAAGAATCTTTCATTTCCTTAAAGCTCTCCAAAATTCTTGACATCAATGTCTGCCGGAAAAATATCTTGGTCCGTGGAGAAAAAGTGTTTATCATCTTTATAAAAGAATCATTATCCACCAAGGATAATGGTTGAACTGTATCTATTATAAAGTTAATAATGATTTTGTCAGCCAATTTTTGGGATACACCAGGTTTTGATGAATCCAAATTGGTTAATTTTGTTTGTATTAAATTTGATTTGGAAGTGGGTTTATTTTCTTCCATTACCCCAAAACCTTTGAGATATTTTTCAATCTCTTTATAATATGAAGTGTGCACAGTCTAAAATTATAAAATACTTAGAATAAAAATTATGTAGGAGATAAGTACATAAAAATGATTGAAATAACTATTTTAAAATGTTTTAAATAATTTAGATAAAATTTATGAATATATAAAAAAAATGATTGGTTTTTGATTTTAATTTATTTTAAAAATTAAAGATTAGCCTACACATTGATATTAAATTTGTTTAATATATTACCTTTAAATGTTTTTCCAAATTAAAGCTGCTCGTATGATTTGAAGAGATAATTTGCGGCACATCTTGCACCGAAACCGATATCCAGTATTAATTTTTTCTTCAAGGTTAAAGTATTTCTTGAATTTGATCATCTATATTTTGCTCATTTTCCAAAGAAATTTCAATATCTTCAACAATCTCACACATAACAAGATTTATAATGCTTAATATAAAATGTAAAATGAAATATAAAATGATAAAAGCAAGGACATACCAATAACGGAATTTCAAAAATATATAATTTAATGAATGCGCGAAATATAAATTAAATACAGATTGCTATTTAACAACTGTTTATATCTAATATATAACAATAATGTATATTTTTAAATATAAATTTCAAAATTAAATTAAATTAAATAAAAGGATTATAATTTTAGATTTTATAAAAAATATATTTTAATAATTTTTAGATGTATTTATTATGTAAATTCGCTACTTTCTAAATTAGTAGCGAGCTACCGCTATCGCTATTTTTTTAAAAAAGTAGCGCGCTATAGCTACCGCTACTGAAAAAAGTAGCGCGCTATTTTAACAACACTGAATATAACTATCCTAAATTTAATATTATATTAGAAGAAATTAAATAATTATAAATTACTAAATATAGATAAGAATTTAAAATAAAGATACCAATTGTTTTGACTATAATATTTGGCGACGAAATAAAAAAAAATGCGATCTTCGGTCAAGATAAATATTAAATAGAATTGTATATTTTTGTTTAAAAAAATTAATAATATATAGAAATTATGGGTGATATTTCAAAGATTATATTAAACAAATTTCGTAAAGAGGAAACTTCTCTAGATGATCATGTAAATTATATTTTGCATGTAAAGAATATTCCTCAAACTGACGCCACCTTGAAAACATTATTCATAGTATATGGTGGAATAAATATAATAACTTATATAAAAAAATTACTATTTCCAAGAAAAATTGATAATATGGTAATTGCAAAACAACTTTATATAGCTGAATGGACTGTTTTGGCATCGAGAATTGATTTCATTAGATTAAGTCGCTGACCAATAGAATTAGTATTGAGTTATTTAAAAAATATAAAAGAACTAGTCCCAAGGCGAATTTGAAGATAATGTAGAACTAAGAATTCGCGATCAATTAATAGCTGGACTAAAGATTTCGCAACTAGATAAAGAACTACGTTTAAGATATTTAGATACTAAAGACGAAGACCAACCGTTAAGCTTAAATAAGGTTATAGAAATGACTTTGGCGATGATAAATAATACTACTAAAATGGTTTATAAAATCAAAGAGACAACTAAATATAATGATAATAATAAACAATTAAATCAAAATAATAATCGAAAGTATAATGATAATCGACACTATCAAAATGATAATAAAACATACGTAAAAAGAGAACCAGTGCAAGTTTATAATAACTACCACACAAATAATAATAATACAAGAAACCGTGCTATTTTTGTAATCGTTTTCATGCTATTTGGAATTGTCCAGCATATGGAAAAACGTGCAAAAACACTTTGCCGTGTGTGTAAAATTAGAGGAAAAGTTTACGGAATTACAAAAGTAACGATGATTCCGATTTTTCAATAAGAAAAGTCTACAAATATGGACAGCACACAGTATTAATAAACAACCACGAAATTAAAATGGAATATGATACAGGTTCGCAGTAACCATCATTAATGCAACAATAAGGAATAAAATAGGGAGGCCAAAAATTAGAATGCTTAGAGCTCCAACTACATATGGAAACAATACAATAAAAATTATGGGCGAATATTATGTAAAAGTTCAATTATAATATAAAATAAAATGGCTTCCGTTATTAATTACAAAAATATATGATGCAGCACCATTTGTATTTTCCATGGACTATAGAATTTGATTTATCGTTACCAACAAAGGTAAAAGTCAATATGATCAGCAATAAATATAATAATGATAACGTGAATATTGTAAAACTATATAAAGAATTTATTACGGTGTTCGATAAGGAGTAATAAAAAACGTCGAATCAGTAAATCTACAATTGGAAGAAAATACACTAACAGCTAGAAGGGTACCGTTGCCTTTAAAAGTGGAAATTGAACTGAAACGTTTGTAAGAAAATAACATAATAAAGAAAATAGATCCATCAACAACAGTAACCTGGAGTGCTCCAATGGTAGTGGTTCATAAAACTTCAGGTGAACTACGATTATGTGGTGATCTCAAAGTAACATTGAATAAATTTTTACTAAAGGACTATCACATTCTACGAACGTTTGAAGAATTAATAGCAAAGATCGCTAATAGAAATAAGTATATAACACTAGATCTAAAAGACGCATATCTACAAATGAGTAATGACGAAGAATTATTAACAATGGTAGGACCAAATGGATACTACCGCTATTTACGATTACCTTATGGTATTGCTACAGCACCAATAATATTTCAACTATATATGGACGATTTGCTGGCTGACTGTAAAGATACAGCAGTTTATTTAGATGATGTTATAATCACAGGAAAAATGATTCAGAAAATATAGAAAATATAAAACAAGTCCTCGAAAAATTACAAAATGCGGAATAAAAAGTTAAAACAAGTAAAATAAATTTTATGAAAGAAAAAGTATCATATTTAGGATACATAATAGATCAAAATGGAATACACCTAGACAAAAAGAAAATAATAGCAATACAAAAAAATCCAACTCCAAAAGATAGACAGGGCATAAAATAATTTTTAGGTATATTAAACTATCATACACGGTTCATACCAAACTTACGTGGAATTATCGCCGAATTACATTAAAACTAGTAAAAATATCAAATGGAATTGGACTAAAAAAGATGATACATTATTTGAAAGAGCAAAAGGAATATTAACAGAACAAAATACTATACAGTTTTATAAACCGGACCTCGGGTTAATATTAGAAACAGATGCATCTAACCAAGAATTTGGAGCTGTACTCCTGCAAAAATATAATGAAAATGAATTTCCAATAGCTTATAGCTCGAGAATAAGACGCTAAAAAGAATTATTCTACAATAGATAAAAAAGCTAAAGCAATAATAAATGACGTAGAAAAATTTCAAATTATTTGTATGGACGAAAGTTTATAATACGAACGGACCACAAACCTTTAATAAAAATATATGGTAATAACAGAGATTTAAACTTATTAACAAACCAAAGATCATTACGTTGGGCTTATAAATTATCTGCATATGATTATGATATAATGTACAAGAATGGCGCTAATATAATTGCAGATGCTTTATCGCGAAATCCAATAGAGAAAAATGACGATAGAATATCAAGTGAAAATAAAACAATGAAATATATAAGAAATCTTACTTATGACACATTAACTCTATCTAGAAAACTAGTTAGAGATGAAACCGCGAAAGATCCAATTTTAAGAAGAGTAAAAATATTAATAAATGATACAAATATACAAAATCACGCACCAGAATAATTACAAGCTTTTAGAACAAGAATAGATGAAATAATGAAGGTATTTCATTTTGGAAGGGCAGATTAATCATTCCGTACTCACTTCAAAATAAAGTTTTACATATATTGCATACGGGACATCCGGGTATTATATCAATGAAATTCATTACGAGACATTATATATGGTGGGAACAATTAGATAAAGATGTCGAAAAACTAGTTAAAAGCTGTATTGGATGTCAAAAACATACCAGGTATTGCCGTATACCCGTGGAATATGCCATCACAACCCTGGAAAAGTTAAGTAGAAAAAGAAAAAATCGAAAGAAAATACGCCGACCAACTGCAACTAGGCAAGAACTAATTGAATCCAAAAGATTAATAGACGAATTTGAACTTGGTGGGAAATAAGATGTTATATTTTATAAGGTTATATTCAACGCTATTTGAATATTATATTTGTCATAATTATAACTTTCCTATATTTAATATTATATTATTGAGGTCAATCTAATTGCATAAATTAGAAGTTAAATTACATAATTATAAAATACTATATATAGATAAGAATTTAAAAAGGATACCAATTGTTTTGACTATAAATATGACAATTGTCACTTTTCTATGGCATATCTTCATTGAAATATTTATTAAGTTACTATAACATCTTATAATATGAAGATCGTTGATCAAAAATATTAAATAAAAATCTATAATGATCAAGATCTTTCAAGATCGTTGATCCAAAATAAAAAATCTTCAAATTTTACAAATCTTTGAAGATCGTTGCTCAAAATTTTTTTAACATAAAAGATCTTCAAAGATCTTGCTTAAATTTTTGAGCTAGGTTCTGCTCAAACATCTTTAAAAAAAATTTGTACAACTCTGTTCTTGAATTTTTGATGATATTTCCGTTGAGGATGATATAAATAATTGTATTAATATTATTGAATCTAAACATTTTTGCGATCATCCATATCAAATCTCACAGTATTTAAATAGTTCCTTCTTTTAAAACCACTTTTCAAAAAATATACTGGTATATAATTTTGATGAAAAAAGATGATCTTGATAATAACTTTGAAAAACATATTCTCTTAAAAGCAATAAAAAAATACTAATTAAATTAATAGTTTATTATAAAAATATTTTATGGTTATCATTACAATATTTCAAATTTGAATAAAAATTGAATTTAAGAATATAAAATAAATATATTGGGGAGGTAATATTTTATTAATTCGCCTATACTAGAGGACAAAAAAAATTCAGACATGATTTTAAAGGTAGCTCTCGTTACGAATTTAAACTACTTTTTTATAAATGAATGTTAAACGTGAACGAATTCGTTTTTTTCTAAAGCCGTTTGTAATATATTCGAATTATAAAAAAGTTGAATCAATTAATACTTGCTTTTCATATTCATTATTTACAGGCTTTCATCATTATTAAATATATATTATACCTTAAGAAATAATTATAAGTTGATTTGGCTCTTTAATATTATTAAATATAAAACTAAAATTTTATATAAATATCATGAGACAAAAACAATTTGAAGAAAAAAAAATAACATTCACAGGATATTTAAGTCAAATAAAAAATTTATAAACTGAGAAACATGATCTGTATCAAAGATATGAATGAAAGATATAGCATTTTTTGGCGATGTTATAAGTAATTCTTCTACCAACTCTTCCGCATTACAGGCGAAAATATCGGGTGGCCTAGCATAAAGTACCGATTTTATGGCGAAAAAGAGACGAGTAGTTGCTTCGATGGAGTTTAAACTTTTAAATAACTTCAAAATGACTCTAAAAAATTTAAAATACATTAAATTTTACTTATTTTTTATAAAATATTAATATCAGAGTTGTTAAAGTAATATCTAGATACATAAATCTTGACTAGATGCATTCTTATGTAATTTTATGTATTAAAATTCTCTCCGGGTTTATCTCTTTACAATTAAAAAGGCAAATTTTATTTTATAATAAATAAAAAAAACCCAGATTTAATTTTTTTAAAATTGACACAAACTTTAATTTTTTATTTTATTTTAATGTCAAGATTTTACTATATTTGAAAGAAGGTGGTGTACCGATACCATTTTTTGGAGGCGATCCAACCCGGTATTAAATTGATATCGGCCGATTATATATCCATAAATATATTCTATAAACTCGACCTATCACCGGAAAAAATTAGTGCTATATTTCCTAGAGACCTGCAGACCCGGGCCTAAAATGGGCCATATTTTTTTATATTTAAATTTACCAGGGCCGGGCCTAAAAATTTTCAAAAAATATCCGGGCCTGGCCGAATATTTAAAATTGTCATTATTATCTATAAATATTATAAATAAATATAATATGTTTTAAAATTATGATAATGTGGTGTAAAAACATTTTAACTTAAAAAAACACATTTTATCACAAAAAAATTTTAATAGTTGAGGGGAATAAAATATTTTTTGCCTCAAATATACATATTATAGATGTGATTATAATTAGTAATCTACATAGGGCCTAATTTTTCAAGCCAGGCACGGCCCGAATTTTTTTTTAGAAAAGTTAAGCCGGCCCGGCCCAAACCCCAAATTTTTTTTAAAAAAATTTACCGACCCAGCCCGGCTCGAATTTATTTAAATATAGAAATTAATCTTTATGTCGTTTAGTTTCAATAAATAAAATCAAATATTTTTATTTTACATAAAAAATTCAATATAAAATTGATAAATTTAGATATATTTTAAAAAAATTCCAAGGTCCGACCCGACCCGGCCGAAATTTTTTTTAAATATTAGTCCCGGCCCGGCCCGATTATTTTAAATAGAATTAGGCGGGCTTCGGGCCGGGCCTAACTTTGCAGATCTCTAATTATAATATTATTATGCATTTCTAGACATTTCTGGTTTTAAAATAAAATCCGCTGAACTGACAAGCTCCATGTGCCGACTTTCCCTGATCTCCCCTATTTATCTTTTTCCGAGTTACCAAAATTTAAGCTATAATAACTTTATTATTTATTTTATTTTGATATTAAGAATTTATCTTTTTTTATTATTTGATTTATATTTTAAAACGCCCATAAAAAGAGGGATAGGATTTTTTGCTTTTAAATTTTTTGGCATTAATCGCAGTCAATCCAAAACATACATTTTTATTTAAAAATGACCGTCAATATTTTTAAAACGAAAAATTAATATTATTAGATATCATATATTAATCGCAGTCATTTTTAAACCAAGTTCAAATATCAATCTTCATTGAAAATGGGCGGCAATGTTTTTAAGTGAGAAATTAATATTATCAACAATTGCAGTCAATCATAGATGTTTTATATCCATACATACCGAATTAATAAAATTAAACTTTAAATCGCTCACTAATTATAGTATGTTCTGTCAAAGAATAATAAAAAGTTTTCGAGTAACAATTATCTGTTTGGCTCAATGTTTTAAATAGGATTTTTTTTAGCGCCTTGCAAATTTAATTTATTTCAGCTCTAGGCCAACCAAATTTTATATTTATTTTTAGGTCTGAGCCCAAATATTATTTAGGCCTGAGCTTATCCAGTCCCATATTTAATGAAAAATAGTTAAAGGCATATTTAAACACTTAAATAACATAAAATTCATTTACCCTAATCCTAGATAAAACATTCTATTTTATCACTTAGAATCTTTTTTATATATCTGTAAAAAAATGAAAACTCCGATCACAAAAAATTGTTTTTAGGCCCAAGCCTGACTAAAAACCCATTTTCAGGTTTCACTCAGTCTGTGTAAAGGGTGATAATTATAAAAATGTATTTTCACCAAATTACATTCGCGATATTGCAACTGAGATAATTCATTTACAATTTACGAAATGCATTCGCTTTAATATTTTAGATAATGAATTAGCGCTATAATATATTCGCGTAAATGCATTTGTGGTATTAATTTCATTTGTGATAATGCATTTCGCGATAAGATTTTCTGGACATTGGCAATGGATGTGCTCTGGTTCGACTTATTTCCAAACAGCCTAAAAAAGTAATGTAAACTTTTAATTATGCAACTCATTTAATTTTATAAATAAATATCGTAAATATATAGGGTAAACGAAGTACATATTAGAGGTCTGCATTGGGCGGGTTTTTAGCCCGCCTGCCCATCTAAGTGGGCTGTAGAGCGAACGGGTTAAATTTTTTAAAGAACGGGTGGGCGGGTTAAGAAAAATATTTAAACTATTGGAGGGTTAAAAAAATACCAATCGATATCTGAGGATGTGTTGACATAGAAAACATATAATAGCATGGAAGAATATAACATCAACGTGGATGAAAATGTGATTTTACCAGTTTCTCCAAAAGCTAAGAGAATTCAATTAAAGGTATCAAATTATAAATGCAATGTTTGAAATAAATAGTATTCACGTCAAAATTAAACAATAGATGGTAAGATGTGGCTTTTACAGAGGAGAGCACCTTACCTAATGACATAACAAAATATTTAAATCTTAAGGTAGCGAGTTTTTGTATAATTTAGCAAGATTTTAGTTTAAGTTTATCATTTATAAACAATTAATTTAAATTACATTTTTTTATATATTATTAATGGTTTAACTTTTTATTTAAATATCTAAATTAAGTAGAAGATATACTTCAAACGGGTGCCCTTCTTTGGTGGAAATGACGAAAAAGATTTATCGAAGCTATCAAGATTAATTAGTGCTTCTTCCGAATAAGGAATTAACATTTCTGGAGGGTTTATAGAACAAAAGGGAACGTGTGTGAATCCAGAAAATGTGGATTCATTATTATTTTTGCATTATAAGAAATAATATCAATAAATATTAATTTTATATATTTTACATAAATATTTTATCAAATCAAATAAATTCATTATCGGTAATTTAAATTGAATATTTTTTTTGCTTAATCTAGCAATTTCCTAAATTATAAAACATTTTTGTAGGAGTGTAGCGCTGAAACTGAATCATTTTTTTAAATTAGATTTTAAAAAATTAAAAGAATGAGCTTATTTAAATTTTATGGGCGGCATGGGTTATAAAATTTTTATATAATGGGCTTACGAGTAAAATATTTTAGACTAATGGGCGGGCGAGTGGGCGGGTAAAGAATTTTAGACTCATGGGAGGGCGGGTATATTTTTTTTAAACTATGGTCAGGTTAGAAGGGTGGACTTGTGGGCTAAAAACCAGCCCATTGCAGACCTCTACATATTATTAGGGATGGAAAAAACAGAAAAAAATATAAAAATAACGAAAAAAATAAATAATGATAATCCCATCTAGTCTATTAAAATTTATGAAGTGTAAATTGTTAGAATATTTTTTTAAGTATTTATTTAGCTTTAAAATCATAAACATCTTTATAAATTATTTTTCTAACATGTTTTTTAGTTTTTTTTTAAATTTTCTTATTTAAATTAAATATGCATGAAAAATTTTTTAATTAAAACGTCAATATAAACGGATCTGAAAATTTATTAATATCAGTAGATAATGAATTTTTTAAAAAGAATAATCGGTCGTTACATTCCTAAAAAAGTGTTATTCACAAGATATAGTTCAGAACTAACTACCTTCCAGGCCATGGTTTTTTGATCAGGCTGAGCCCAGGCCTGCAAAAAAATTAGTAAAAAACTTTTTAGTGTCGCCAAAACAGTGTTAAAGGAAAACGGGGATGCTTTAAACGAAAACTTTGAAAATATTTTTATTTAAAAAATAATAATATTTTATAATCATTTAATCATATATTATTTACATATTTATTGAATAAAAAATTTTGGTCAACTTAAAAATGAGCTTTAACAATAGATTTTCAAAATATAATTTGAAAAAATGCATCTGTATCTAGATATACTTTAGTGTGTATATATAATATATAATCTATATATCCCTTTAGTTCATGTATCTGATAGATATATTTGAAAAGTTTTTTTAACAACTCTGATTTATATGGGTATTATAATAATAATACTTTGTGAATAATTTTTTTAATTTCAACTAAGAGATTTTCTTTTTAGCTTTCACCTAGCTTCTTCACTCTTTCCATTTTATATCATTGATTCAATTTATATTTATTAATAAAGTTAAAGACAATGTCAGTAAATTGAATAAAATGGATAGTGTGAATAATATAAAATGAAAAGAGATATTGAAGTGAAGAAGGCTTATATTATAACCCGAAAAGGTAAAAACTAGAAAGAAAAAATAATAATTCAAAATAAACTTTTTTATATTAAGATTAAGCTTAAGATAACTATAATAGTAATTATATTTTCTATTTTACTTCAAAATGCTAGCTTGGATTTCTGAATTTTTGAAGGATGGAAGATCAAATAGGAAAATCAGTAAATGGTTGAGCAAAGGCAATAGACTATAATCGATCAAATTTAAACTTGAATTAACATGAAATAGTGCAAAATTTTGGAAACTATTTAATGTGTTATCAGTGAAATCATTATCGATTAGTAGTAAATCTTGAAAAAGCTTATCGCGGAACGGTTTTGATAAAGAAGCCAATAGTCTGGAACACGATTGAACTAGAGATAAATATAGTTGTAATTCCGATTGTTTCTATTGACGTAGTATATAAGAAATTTTAAAAATATAGTAATTTTAGTAAATTTGTAGAAAGATTGTCAAAATGTCATATTCAATACATTTTAAAATAAATTAGTCATGGATGGGAATCTGTATATCTATCAAATAGCCCAAGTCGGAACTAGATTAAATTTTCAGTTTAAAAATTTTGAAAGAGTCTCTAATATATAAACTTTTTTGATAATTCTAAATGATTATGTGGTGGTCATCGTTTTACTGGATATAATATTTAATACAATTTATTAAAATTAAAAGGTATTATTATTATATTATTAGCCAAAAAAGCGAATCTTAAAAATATAATTTATAAGCAGGCACGTGTTCGGCGTCCATTTTCTCGAATAAAAAGAGAGAGCATATTGTTCGCACCCATAAGAAACATTGATCCTCCATTTCGATAGCAGCACGTTTGCAAGAAAAGTGGAGATAATAATCAAGATTTTGCACAAATTTCGAATAAAATTCTAAAGTTCCTCCGAGTGTTTGGTGGGAATTCAAGAGGGCAGATATATTAGTGAAAGCCGATGACATTAATTTGATCGTGTTTCCTGTATAGGTATTTTGATAAAATTTTTATCAACTTCCATTATGAATAAATAATTTGTGCTAAAATGTACTTATAATAAGAAAATAAAAGTCAATGTTCTATCAATTCAATAGAGCAGGCATTCAAAATCAGAATTGTAAAAGGATTGATGATACTAAATTCGATTCTAATTTTTAAAAATTTCACGAATCGACAATCCTTTTTTAAAATAAGAATTGCGATCGAGATCCTATTGTCAATCTTTTAAAGATATTTTTAATTTTAAATAAAATACATATTTTTTGAAAATATTTATAATCAAATTAAAATATTATTTCAAATAAAAATATCTCTTTCCATCTTATATATCTACCAGAATTTATATTAATTTCCCGGATATTTTAATCAATACAACATTAACTCAAGCAGAGTTTTTGAAGAAAATGATATAGTTGCAGAATAAAATGATGAAGTGTTGGAATTAGTGGATCACGTTAATATTTATTTGCTGATATTCCCAATAATTATGTCATCATTAATCTACCAAGGAACCAACGATGTTCATGTTATAATCTGAAAATTATTGCAATGGCCGTTGAATTAAAAGTTGAAGATTATAAAAATTTCAAAAGGATTTTGGGTCATTCCATGCTAAACAGATCACGGTTCGGCCGATCCCTTTTAATTTTGATGAAAATTCGTATATAAACTAAAATTCTTGTAATCTATACTATAGCAAAATTTTAAGGTTCCATGTCAATTCAGCGAAACTTTTATCGCGAATAGATTTTATAGCGACACTTTTTTTATCGCGAATCCATAATAGCGAATACTATTCCGCGAATGCAATATCGCGAATTTTTTATAGCGAAACCTTTATCGCGAAACCTTTAATGCGAATACATTACCGCGAAACTTTTATCGCGAAAATTTTATAGCAAAACCTTTAAAGCGAATACATTACCGCGAAACTTTAATCGCGAAAATTTTATAGCGAAGTTATTATCGCGAAACCCAAATCGCGAAGACAGTGTAGCGACAATTATTTCGCTAAGCATATATCGCGAAGATATTATAGAGAATTTAATATCGCGATAATTGCTAATAATGACTAATTTATTTTGAATCATTTTTTTATAATTATATTATTTGAATAATATTTTTTTAATTCACATAGTTTGTAATTTTCTTTTACCCTTAAAAAATTTATATAATGATTAATTAACTTAGATCTGGTTTATGAAATACACTTTTTTCGCTATCCTATCCTTTCCTTCGAAGTTCTTATTTTATAATAATCGCGCACAAGGAACTCAGCTTTATCAATATATTATCATTGAGTTTATTAGTTAAATCTTGATATTTACTGGCGAAATTGATATCTGGGCATTCCTATTTATTGTCTGATGACTTAATATTTATAAATTTATCAATCAATTTTGGCCAGGGTTAGCAAGTCAGTCAATTGACCAGTCAAATGACTAGATTTTGACGGGTCAATTGAACGGGAGAATATTTGACCTGGTCAAAGGGTCATATATTCTATAAGATCTGAATATAAAAATATGTTTGAAAAAGAAAAACCGATATAAATACATGTGAAATGTGATCACAATGCTTATTGAGTTCCTAATATTAAGGAGAGCATTTTAATCATAGTGAATTTAATGAAGTATGTAATATAATAAAAGAATTAGGCATACAAGGTGGTGATCAAAATATTTCAAGTTTATATCATAAATTTCAGAAATAAAAGCGGCTTGTTTAATAGAAGATCATGGGGATAGTAGTCATAAGAAACAATCAGATTTCAATCTCAAGCAGTGGAATTAGCTTTGACCACCATAACCATTAAGAGAAGTGACATAACTAACAATTCCTAGATCTACTTCTTCTTCAGAAAGAAATTGGTCGATTTGTGTCAATAATCTTACTAAAACAGAAATCGATTGAAGATTTGGACAAAAATAAAATTGATTTAAAAAATATTAAAGAAAATGATGATATTCAATATAGAAAATGATGATATTCAATATAAAATAATATTTATTTGATTTTAACCATATTTGACCGGTCAAATGCACAACCGTGGTTTTGGCAGTCACTATTCTTAAACAGTGTAGATGAATAAAGTCTACAACATTACTGTTTAGAATATCAATTTTGAATGGCAATTCAAAAATAAATTACATCTAAGTGAAATAAGGGATTTCCCCAATTTAAAATATTTATTAATATTATTATTTTACGATCTTTTCTGTTTATTTGAAGGGGGAGTGAGGGGAAGGGGGGGGGGGGGGGTGATAAAATTTTAGTATAATATCTCGGCATTAATTTTAATATAATATTTTGATATGGGTTCTTATTAACTCTTAAATAATTTTAAAATATAATAAAAAAATAACTAGACTAAAAATTAACAAATAATTAATGACATATTTGATAAATTATAACTATTTTAAAAAAAAAAGTATTGCCGAAATTTAAAAAAAATAATTTTCTCGTCTGACTGGTGCCATTCCTTTGGTTATAAATTATAAATATTTTCGCCATTCTTTCCTCTTTATTTCGGAGTCTTATAAAATATGTTATCAAAGCAAAAATAAGGAGATCTTAACCTTTAAAAATTATTTGTTCCGCCTGGATAAAGTAGTCTCAGATACTAATTATTATAGATTCATTAATCAGGATATTTTTAAATGTCCCGTACGACTTACAAAAAAAATGGTAAGATAAAAGATAATAAAGAAATACACAATCAACCAGAAAATCCAATCGAAATGAAAACCAAGAAAATAATCAATTCAATTAAGAATGAAGCTTTGAATAATACTATGGAAACTCCAAACTTTATTGTGGCGAAACACGTATCTCGATTAAGTGATTCCATATCAATGGCACTACCATCACCGAATCTTATGTCACCGAACGCGGAGTTCAAACAGTTTTGCACCTCCGAATCCTAGCAGCCTTATTGAGCTGGTAATTCCGCATGAATATTCAATTACAGATAAATATGAGGATTTCATACTTCATGATGATGGTCCGGTAAGATTTTCTATAAATTTTTTGAACAAATATAACTAAATCCTTCATTTTTATCGCGATAAGCTGCCCGATAAGAAACACTTTATTATAATTGCTTATTTATTTATCATGTGTGGTTCCCCACCGTGTTAAAATTTGGACTTCTTAGCTTCATGCGAACATTGGTTTTCTGATGGTACATTTAAATCGTCGCCACCTTTATTTACGCAAATTTATACAATTCATGGGATTAGAAATAATAATGTTTTACCTCTCATATATATATTGACCAATAGAAAGGATTATGAAACTTATAAAATTTTGAAATGGCCAGTGTAAAAGCTTTCAATGAAGTGTTTCTCAATTCACAACACAAATGTTGCTATTTCCATTTTGGCCAATCCTTTTGGCGAAACATTCAAAAATATCCAGAAATATCGCATAAATATAAAACAGATGTAGAATTTAATATACAACTTAGAATAATGGTTTGTTTGGGGTTTGTGCCACCCTTAAATGTAGTTGAAACATTTGAATTACTAATAAACTCCGAATTTTATTCTAATAATCAATTGTTACTTCAGCCTCTAAATTGAAACTTTTGAAAAAGCTTATATTGGTAAAACGTTTGGAAGATGCAGACTATCTGCTTTGTTTAATATTGAACTCTGGAATTTTTACCAATCAACACTGAACGGGGAAGCGAAAACCAACAACGCTGTTGAAGGGTGGCATAGATGCTTCAGTTCCCTCCTAACAAGTTACCATCCAAACATGTGGAAATTTATATCAAGTTATCTATATATCTATTATTTTAAAATGATTTAAAAAGTATAAAGATTTACTAATAAACTATATAATTTTTTCTAGGCTTAAAAAAACAACAAGGGTTGACAGAGTTAAAAATTGCTCAATATAATTCTGGTGTAACACCCTCTACCCCGAGAAAAAAATATCGAAATCTACATGCGAGAATAGTAACAATTGTTTCTGACTTCGAAAATCGATCAAGATTAGATTATCTTAAAGGAATCGCTATTAATATAACATTGAATGTTTAATTTTTTAAATTCTTATCTAGAATAATAAAAATTTTGTTTGTTTTTATATAATAGTCTCAAAATTTTTATATTTCCATTATTTCTTTGTGACAAAAATATAGGAAGGTCTACTTTGGTATAAAATTTAGTTAGTTACATAAGACTCATTCATCAAGATACAGATTTTATGAGGGTATTTACAAATTCTTTTATATGTGACACAGTCTTTCTCTACCACATCAATCCCAAGATTAATATTTCAAAAATAAATACCTTTCGTCATGCATTATAAAATTATTTTAAAATTCATATTCCTAGCCCTTGAGTCATATAGTTGTTTCCCCTTACAAATATAATCATTTTTGATGAGCAACATGATTAGAAAAGTACTATTATAAAATAATACTCAAGTATTACACTAAAGGGCAAAGTTTAAAACGAGGATTACATTTTCCTTTTATTTATTAAAGCATATAAATTTATATCGGGGTGTTTTTGTCAGATGTTTTTTTTCCATGGTTATTTTTAACCAGTCTTTGTTCAAATCAGTGATTCTTTTAAATTTTACACTTCAGTTATATATTTAACAAACAAACTTATTGGTTTAGACGATATGATATGGCAATGCTATACTTTTTTCTTCACATATTCAATAAATAAAAAAATCATTTTTTAAAAAACTTTTTATAATGAAATTTATTTTTTAAGGATATTTATTCTATATGTAAATTAGATATAAAAAAATATGACCTAAAGGGATCTATTAAAATAAGATAATACTTGCTATACCATTTCCTATTTTAACTTAAGAAAAGGACTGCGGAGAATATAATCAGGGGCTTGTACAACCCTCTCAAAACTTTTAACCTCCTACCAAATATAAATAATTTCATAACTAACTATCCCCCCTCTAATTTCAATGATGCTCCTCTAATGAGTTCGCAGTTCAAGTTACGATATTGACCTTGCTATAAAAATTTGGAAAAAAATTGGTTGTATTAATTTTGTTTAGCTTTAAAATTCCTTAAGGTTATTAATTATTTAAATATTGGAATTTGGTTAACTTTTTTTAATAGACTATTTCTCATTTGATTTGATAACAATGTAAATGAGCTTGGGTGGCTTCATGTCATGTCATGAATAATAAAAATAAAATAAAAATACATCATTTTTTTTGGTTATAATTATTTTTATTTTTTTTACGGCATTAAAATAATCAAATTTTTTTTTATTAAACAATAGCTCAACCTATTCGTGGCTTGATGAAAATAATTAGCTATCCTAATTGTTTTAAATTTTACCATAGCCAATCCATCTAATTTTGATATAACATTTTCCAAAGTTGCCGTAAGTTATGTCATCTGTCGGAAAAGTTTACAAGCTTAATTTTCTTTTGGCTAAAATATCGAGTTAGCCTTTTATCTTTATCCTCATATTTTGAAATAAGGATATAAGTTGATTTTATAAATAATGATAATTTCATTTAATTTTTTTATTATAATTGCTTTCTTTAGATTCTTTGTTCAATCTAAATTTGATAATTTTTGAAATTCTAATAACTTTTGGTTCATACTCAGGGTTGCCAGGTCAAAATTTTCAAATTGAGGGAGATGTGGGCATGAAAATTGCGGTAGAAATATAAAAATTGCTAAAAAAAAGCCTTCGGCCTGGATTTTGAATTGATTTAATTATCCGCCTATTATTTTTTATAATTAGTTATATAAATACAAAGTCGGTAACTATTTTTCAAAATACAATAAAATCTTGATTTATTAAATTATATTAATATATAAAAAAACCAACGATCTTTTTTAAATATAAAAAACGATTTTAATTTTACAATTAAAAATATATTCTGCGATCCCTCAAAACGACCGCTATTGGAAATCTACCGTGTGTGTGTATAACATTATAGGGATAGGCGCTTAATTAACACGTATCACGTTTAAATACATAATAAGGTACTCCAAAATAAGATATAATACAGATGCACTATAGTTGCGGCAATTGTACTTATCTTGTAGTACAACATTCACAGAGATACTTATCATCACAATGTTGGTAGAATCTTTTTTCCATAATATTTAACGACTCTAATATAAATGAAAATTATACTTGTAGAACAAATGAGCAATGCTATCATTAATGTTTTAAGACCTAAATCCAAGAGGTCAATTTTTGACGATTTGAAAGATGGGCATATATATGCAATTCTAACAGATGCATCTAATAAGGGATTTCCCTTGATCTTCCGCTATTTCAACAAAATTAAGGTCATTTCAATATATTAAATATTTTCCCCTCAAATAATGAAAAATCCAAAGACATAGCTAACCATATAATATCAGATTCGAGATGATCAATAAATTGCATGTCAGCTTTCTGATCTTAAATGCCTCAGTGAATTTGGAAAAAACAGAGTGTATTTACAGAAGCGAGTCAGCACAATGTTGGTTGCGATATGTTCCTAATACCGGCCATCGATAAAAATTTAAAATTTTATAAACCTTTAAAAAATATTTCTTATAATGAATGGCAGAGGTATATTTAGGAATGATTTCACATGTAGAATGTGCAGTTGCAATCAGAAGAATCTTAACAAAGATTCACAAAATTATGCTGCAGATGTGTCCATCTTTACAGTTAAAAATTGACAATAATTTTATGGCGCCCTTGCTAAAACATAATTATATTTTATTTGAGATTTAAATAATCGAACTAAATGTTTACCGTCGTTATTGAGATTATAAAATTCCTAGTATGACATATTATACATTATTTAACCATTAGCTCGTTCTCTGATGTTGTTAAATCCGATTTCTCTCCTTTTTCCAGGCAGTCCTCTTCAGGCTAAAAATGCGCTCGGATGAGGCATTAGAATGAGGTAAGGAGAAGTTTTGGCGAATCATAAAAAATAGAGAGAATTAAAATCTCCTCAAACAAGACATCAATGTTTTTAGGTATTTTTAATACATTTATTAAATTACAAAAACCTTAATTGATGATTTCTGTTCCAAGGTCATAATATTTATACAATTGTAAATAGAGTTATTAAAATCAAATTTTGATCGTAAATATTCAAAAATTGTCTTAATAAAAATATCTGCTTCATTTAAATATGTATTAATTAGAGTATTATTTGAACATTTTAATATAATATTTTTAGCAATAGCGCCATAAAATTTATTATCAATTTTTAACTATAGAGATGAACAAAGCTGTAGCATGATTTTGTGAATCATTTTTAATAAAGAATATTCTGATTGCAACTGAATATTAACTGCATGCAGTAGATTTCCTACATGTGAAAAGAATCCCAAATATACTTCTGCCATTTCATACTAGAAAAATTTTTTCAAATTTTAGGACAGCCTTTAAAATCTTTATTTAAGAAGTATTTTTTTAAGGGTTTGTAAAATTTTAAAATTCTATCGATGGCAGGTATTAATGACAACCACCTGATAGGTATATTTCGCAAAAACTCACACCATTCCAAGTCAGACCACTTTACCAACTCTTTTAATTCATTAACTCTTTTAGTTGAACTAAATTTAAAACATTTCATCACAATTATTTCGACATCCACAGACAGTACATTCATTGCCTTCTTGTAAGAATTATGTAGTATATATGGCATATACAGCCAATTGGTATTAATTCATTTGTGCTGCCTCAATTCGGTAACTTTAGTTTTTGCCAAAATTTACAGAGGCATTATCAGCGCAGAAAGCTGGCATGCAAATCATTGATAACCTTGAATCAGCTATATTTACTCTTATGTGGCTAGCTACATCGTTGGATTTTTCACTATTTGAGGAAATTTTTTAACAGTTTTATTGAAATGTTCTTATTCTTGTTGAAATTGCAAAAGGATCGAGGGAAATGTTTTAATATTTCCATTATTAGATACATTTGTTAGAATTGCATATGGATGCCCATCTTTCAAATCGTCTAGAATTGACCTCCAGGATTCAGGTACCAAAACACTTGTGATAGCCTTTCTCATTTTTATTGCCACAAGTAAGGTTTGCACTTATATTGGAGTCGTTAAATATCATGAGAAAAAGATTCGACCCACATTGTAATGATATATATAGAGCTCTGTGAATGTTGAACTACATAATAGATGTATACGATTTCCGCATATATAGTTTCATTTTGAGAATATTTTTGTATTGCAATCGATGTTGATATACTCCCCTGTACTGACTAATATTAATGAAATAATGTTGATTTATTATTGGATAAAAATAAAACAGGATAGAAAGAAATTTACAAGCTAGACATGTTTTTCGAATAAATATTTAAAATTTAATTTAAAAATATAAAAATAATCAATTAATGTCTCAAAATTAATATTTACATATTAAAAACGTTTAAAATACTTTTTTTTAAAAAATTGCGGGAGAAATTAAAAAATTGCGGTAGCTTTTTGCGGGAGATTTCCAATTGCGGTAGTTTTGCGGGAGAGAGATATCTGCGTGTAAACTAAAAATTGCGGGAGTCCCGCTGATGGGGAGAGACATGGCAACCCTGTTCATACTTAAAGGTTGCTATTGTCTATTTCTCTTATTAAAACTAGTTTTTGTTTATTGACTAGAAAAACTGATTGATGGAATAGTAAGTACTAATCTGGAATTTCTATGGTATGAGCCCACCCAAAAATTTTTTCGCATGTTGCCAATCGTGGCAATTTTATCTTATTTTGTCGAAAAACTATCTACCAAACGAATGGAAGAATCAATGTAATAAATTTCAATTATTGATTTAAGTTCCGGATTAAATGCTTCCAGAAATTTGGTTGATTTTACGCTTTAATGGGAGATATAGATTTTATTTCTCTCCTTTTTGTGTGTGAAAAAAATGACTGAAGAATTAATAAATATTAGAGCAAACCAGCTATTTTCCATTCCATCAATAATGCCAAATTAGGCAATTTTTCTTATTTTGCTAATGAACTTTTTCTTTATACTGTCTATTAAACGAATTAAATTATAATTAATACGGAACATCGATAAAATTTTCTGAATAAATTATTTCCGTCGCTTAAATCATAGATTTGCAAAAATTTTGTTACTAATAATTTTTTCCTTTTACGAGCTACTATACTCGTTTAAATACTCAATTGGTACAAATAAAGCAAGAAATAATGATATAATTTACAATTAGTTCGTAGAACTATTCAGCCGCTAAATTTTACGGCGCTGATATTAAAATATATAATTCTTGTCTATTCCTCTGTTCCGATACACAAGTTGAATCATATAAAGAAGTTACTCAGAATCATCAAACTATTATGGTAATTATAGATATAAATAGCTTAAACCTTTGATTTTGAATGATACGATCAAGTTAGAATATTTAGAAAGAATTAAATAAAAATGTAAATATAAGCCTAAAAAATATCTAGAAATTTATTTTTAATTCTACATTCAAATTCTGGCTGAGAGATGAGTTTAATGAATATGATTAGGCGAAAAAATTTTTCTTCGGTCTCATTTGATTTATTAGAGGCCGAATTAATGGTAAAGCAGAATTTTGACATGAATTGTGAAGAGTTAAAATTTATTTTCATATATAATAAACTTTTAAATAAAATAAATTCCTTCCGATAAATATGTAGATTTGGATCTAATTTTTATATATTTTGACTTTATAAATATGGATAATATTCAAATTTAAATTTGTAAATTATAATTTGAAAAAAATTATTCACCAATATTTATATATAAAAGGATTGCAGTTGTCGCGCTTTCCCGCTTTTTATCCTTTAATCATTAAAAATCCCACCTCACTCTTAGAATATGGGAGGTATGGCCGGGTCTAAAAATTTTTGCAATTTACAAAATGAGAAAATTGAATAAGACACCTATTTAATCTAGAATTAAAATATAGCCACTTTTATAATTATTTTTTATTATCCTTCATTTATACTCTTCTCAAAATTTAGAAAATGTTTTTAACAAACCCCCCCCCCACCCTTGTCGTGGTAAAATATGTAAAAGTAAATAAATAAACACTTAACCCATTTTGCCCTGATTTCCCGATATTGGAATATCTTTATTTTCTTGATTTGGAACATTTTCTATTTATTTTTAAAAAATCCTGATTTTTTTCATTCCATTTTATTAGAAAAAATGAGTAAAAGTGCTTACAAATTGAGTAGAAACGTTTAGCGATGTTTTCATAAAAACGCTATGATTTAAATTGAACTGGTATTATTTTAAAAAATGATGAAAACTATTTACGTTTTTTAATTTTTTTTATATTGTTTAGTTAGACTTGTGAAATCAGCAAAAATAAAAAACTAAAATAATTGAAGATCTAATGATTTATTTTTCATAAATATTACAAATTTATGTAATCCAATAGAATATTTTGAATTTTTTTTTTGATTAATCATAACTTTGCAGCTATTTTTATTTATTAAAATGCGAATAGAAGAAAAAGGAAAGGTCTTAATATTCAAATGAATTAGTTACTATTATATCAAAGTTATATCGATGTGCATTATCTCAAAATTAATTAGGAGGCATTAATTATCAGTAAAATCTTCTATAATTAAAATAATCTGAGAAAATCAATAAAAAAATTAGAAATAAAGTATTATTTTAAATGACATAAAGCACACTTTTAAATTTTATGTTGGGGGGAGGGTTAACTTATTCTGGTAAAAACTTAACCCAAAATGTCCGCTCCATACTTACAACCATGAGTGAGTGAGACCAGGAAGAGGAAGACTAATATATTTTCTATCACATCAGATAGAGGTTACATGCTTATTAAATAAACAATACGTAATAAAATATGCTTAAAACATTCGCGTTTATGATTTAAGAAACTTCGGTTGGTAAATTGATATTGAATTATCAATTTCACTTAAAATGAATTCACAATTTTCGCGGTCATGCGCTCGCTATAATAATTTCGCGCAAATACATTCGCGGTAGAAAAATCGCTATAAATGGTTCGCGATTAAAGTTTCGCTATAACGAGTTCGCGATCAAAGTTTCGCTAAAATGTATTCGCTCTAAAGTATTCGAGGTTTAGGTTTCGCGGAAATAAATTCGCGATCAAAGTTTCGCCAAAATGTATTCGCGGTTAAAGTTTCGCGGAAATAAATTCGCTATAACGAGTTCGCGATCAAAGTTTCGCTAAAATGTATTTGCGGTTACGGTTTCGCGGGAATAAATTCGCGATATTTTCTTCGCTATAAATGTTTCGCGGAATTGGTTTTGCTATAAAATTCCTTCGCGATAAACGACATTCGCGATAAAAGTTTCGCAATAAAAGTTTCGCTGAATTGACCTGATAGGAAATTTTAGCCTCCTAGCTTTTATACTTTTGAAGATATTTACGGTCAAAGCATAAAAAATTACCTTTTTTGCAAGTATCTATATTCATTAATTTAATGATTGATTAAAAATAACGCGATTATATATAACAAATGTAGTATTAAAATAATACTTTTTATTTTCAGAAAATATAAGTAAAAAATTTAAAAAAATTTAACTTCTTATTCCCATAATAAAATTTAAAATCCTGATACTGAAAATTGGGTAAAATCGTTTTTCAAACTTTAGATAAACATTGCTATTACCATTCTATATTAGTATAAAAAAATTAGAGTGGAGCCAAGACTTTAGAAGCAAAATCGATAAAGACTTCAGTAAAAAATGAAAAAAATATTTTTGTACTATAGATGAAGTTTAATTTTTATAAGCTTAATATTCTTAATCGTGTATTTTACGATTATTTTTATATATTAACTTCTCTACGACGTTCCTATTCAACAGAAGAACTACTTTTATACTATGTATGTATGCTATATTTTTATTATGTATTTATTTTATTTATAATTATATTTTTATATCATTTAACATTTATTTTCTATATTAATCGCAATATATATTTTTATAAATAAATTATAAACAACGTCATATTTTCTATAAATATCGATTACATTTTTAACGAACTCGATATTTATTCTTGCATATGTGTTAAGATAATCCGATTAATATTCCTAACCATCAATGGGTTAAAAAAAAAATTAACCCTTTAAAGTCTCGCGATTTGTTTTGACATCATATGATATAAATATAATAAAAATACTTTCGTATTTTATTATTATTAACTCATAATGTTTTATTTTTAAATTTCATCCAATCATATTTTCATAATTTTATCTTTACCATTTTACTGAATTATATGATTTTATAACGACAATATAGAATACAATAATTCAAAATTTCATTATTAAAGATAAGAGTATAATATCTATAATATATATAAAAGCATTGTCACAAAAATAGTGTTACGCTCTCATGTCACACTTTATAATATATATTAATCGTTAAATTTGAAAAGTGCCTATGGCCCAATCGGGCAAGAACTTCGCTTATAAATCTAGATGGATTATTGGACTTAGGTTCGAATCCCGGCAAATGTTTTTTTTCTTAATCTGGTAAAATATTTTTTTTTCTTAATCTGACAAAATTAATCAAATAGATACGATTCAAATTGTAGCTACTTTGAAATTCATACTATTTTCCTGCACAAGATAATTAAATACATTGAATACACACACACCTAATATTATACCTATTCCTGAATATTTAGGGATCATTAGAACCTTATATGCATCAAGTACCAATTCCGAGATTTATTTAAATACTTTTTTAATTCTTGAATTTATGTATAATTTAAAATTTAAACCATTATATGGGGAATCAAAATTTTCTCTTTTATTTGATGAGGGATGAATCAGAAATTTTCCTATCTTATGAGGTGTTATTTAAAAATTTATATTTGGGTTATTCTAAAATTTTCCATTATTTTTATAAAATATGTTAATAAAGTATATATTTAATAATTTTAATTTACGTGTACAATTAAAGTCTTTTAAATTAAATTTTTATTCATTTGTATTTTATAATCTAAAATTATATTCATGCTAGATGAGAGTTTTATTTTAAAACCCTTAAGAAGGATCCATTCCATATTGAATTTTATACAACTTTATATCTCTTAATTAGGTAATTTTTATGCATAAGTAAATATTTGCATCTCTCTTATCTTTTCTGAAATTGGCCTTGCTACATGCATTCCATAGTTTTGTATATTTTCTCATAACTTCATAATTTAATTGTAGAATGTATATTTTTCATAACTTATTATAACATTTTTGATTAAATGTATAACTTTTTTGTTTTACTTATATATAATTTGATTATGATTAAAGTAAACCTCCTATTATTTGTTAACTTAAAATATCTTTTTATTTTTTCTATTGTAATTTAATAACAATGTCTTAAATTTAAATTTTGTAACTAAGTAATAAATCATTTGGAAGGGTGGTGGTTTGTTTAAAATTTAAATTAGATGAACATATTTTTAGCATGGTACTTTAATATGTATTCATGATTTTCATATAAATACCAGGAGCTAACCAAATCAGATATTTCCCCTTCATTTGATCCTAATATAGAAAAATTTTCCCAATATAAATGGCAAAAAAAATATGTACATATTAAACAGATTTAATTCTCATAAACCCCTACATCACACCTATTTTTTTGGATCCAAGAAAAAAATAAATTATTCTGCGTTTTCCTGGGTTTGGGAAATATTTTTCACAAATAATACGGACTTGGAAGTAGCTTGGGAAACATTTTTTAAAATTAATATAGTCTTAGATTCCTGAAAATTTTTAATTTTAAATATGGGTTAGAAATTGGCCTGAAAATTTCTTTTGGAGACATGGCCAGGCCTGATCAAAAACCAAGGCCCATGCAGGTTTCATATTCTGATTGTATTTTTAAATGCATTGTGACTTTTTATAAATTTTATTTCAGTTCTCAACTATCAAAATTACTATGGTCTTTTTGAGAAAATTTTCCCAAGTGCATGGACCTGACTTGTGAATTTTTTTAATATTAGGCATAGGTGTAATATTTAACACAGAATATTTATATGGCCCTCAGGTAAAAGCTAATTTAAATATATTTTTATTCAAAAATAGTATTCATTCTCAGTCTTAATGGGTTGGCCTTTACCTGAAGTAGGGGTGAGCTGGGTTAAAATAGAATAAAAAATAGATATGGTTTTTAGAGATTTACCTATCTTCCGGGTTGGGAAAAAATTTTGAAAATTACTATGGGTTGGCCAGGCTTGGGAAAATTTTTTTAATAAAATTTTTATAGGTTGGGCTGGTTTTGAAAAATATTTTTATAAATTATATTAGGCTGGGCTTGGAGAAAATTTTTCAAAAATATTATGAGCTAGAATGCTTAAGAATTTTTTTATTATTAACTATGAGTCAGACATTGGCCTAAGAAAATTTTTTTGCAGGCCTGAGCTTGGCCTAATCAAAAAACCTAGGCCCATGAAAATCTGATTTTGATTGTATTTTTAACATTATGATTATTTAAATATTTTATTTCAGTTCTCAACTACCAAAATTATTATATTCATTGGGCTTGGAAGAATTTTTCAAAATTATTATGGCTTTGTACTTTGCCTGGGAATTTTTTTAATATTAAATATTAGGTATAAATGATCAGTAATATTAACAAATAATATTGGTATTATCAAGTAAAAGCTTTAAATTTAATTTTACCAAACCATAGTATTTACACTTAGTTTTAATGGATTAAACCTGGCTTGAAAGGGGGGGGGGGGATTAAAAGAATATTAATTAGATATTATATTCAAATAAGAGGTAACAACTATCATAAAAGTAAGAAGAAAATTCTCATTCCCCGTCATTTTTGACGGGCTATCTTCTAGTTATGAATAATTATTTTATTAAAAATGAATAAGCTCTTTTTTATATCAACTTAAAGTGTATGATACCAAAATAAGTCACTGGGATATTAGAATACCTTTTTATATTTATAATGATTTTCTATAGTTATAAATATATTTCGCCATAAAATGTATTCTAAATCCAATCAGACCACACCAATTTTGAATTTAACGTTAATAATTTCCTGACTTATATTATAATTTTGCATTTATTAGATTTTTTAAAATGATTCTGTATAAATCATAGATGCCAAATAATTTAATACTAGTCGTGGGATACATTTAGGAAGCCGACACGATATCGATGAATCAGACAATGAAGAAGATATTTTGCACACTCTTTACAATGCAGGCGCGTAACCAATGGGGGGGGGAAAGGGGGAAATTTCACCCCCATAGCAAATTTGACTGTTTTTCTAAATATTATTTTAAGATAATAAAAAATTTTACCCCGACCCCCGGACCCCCTTCCCCATTAAAATTTTTCAATATCAAGCAGAGTTTATCCTTACTGCTAGTTGCATTAATAAATTATTTTCCTATAGATCACTACTATGTAGAAATTTACAAAAACCAAATTTCAATTTGGTTCAAGTTATTGATTTGGAGGAAAATGTGGACAGGAAGAATGAATATAGTTGAATATTTCATAATATTTATATAGACGTTGAATTAAATCTTATAAAATATCCAATTTCATTCCATTCTTAGATACTAAATTTTTGGTTGCTTATATTTTTGGATTTGTTAAAATTGTTTTATATTTTCATATAACAAAATTTTAGGGTATTTTATTATATATTTTACATTCCTTTATTTAATCATGTATATATTTTTATTAATTAAAATACTTTCAAAATGTTGATATTTTATATAATATAGATTTATACATAGTATAAAAGTAGTTCTCCTGTTGAATAGAAATGTCGTAGAGAAATTATTATACAGAAATAATTGTAAGAATATAAGGCTTATAAAAATATAACGCCATCTATAGTACAAAAATTTGTTTTTACTGGTTTTTATCGATTTTGCCTATAATGTCTTATCGGCTCCACTCTCATTTTTTTTTATTATCGAAATGTAAGAAAAATAAAGTATATATTTTTTATTTTTTAGTCATATTTTTATACGATTATTTTCTATTTGTGGAACATAGATTAGATATAAAAATATTTTAAAGTAGCGTTCTAAAAAAAGCAACTAATTGCGCGCTTGCTTCCTTTTTGAAGAAATTGCGGTAGCGGTAATGCGTTACTTTCAAAGGTAGCGTTTAACAACACTGATTATTACCGATTTAGAAAACTTGATCATATCAAGATTCAAACTCTAATGATAATATGGATGAGATTGGAAATAATTTACTTGATAATTTTTTTTATTCAATAGAAAATACTCTTGTTTAGTCAAGAAAACCATGTTTTTAATGACAGAGGTGGTTGTTTAAGTGATACAATTTAGAAAAAAAAAATATTAAATAAATTATGATTTTTTTCAACGAAAATTTTTTAATAAAGTCAAATCGGCCAAAAAAGAGATTTTTGTGACCATCTCTAAAATAAACAAAACTTAGCATGATGGTTATCTTTAGTAAAATAAAAATCTTAGAACGCTAGCTAAATTAGATTCAAAAACATACGTCTTTAATGAAAATCGCACAATGCTTTATATAATTAAATTCTTTTTTGAATAAAATACTTAAGTTAGTTACAATTTATATATCATATCATTTTATAGCCCTTAAAATTCTACATGAAAATATAAAAAAATTCAAAATTCAATAGACATTTTTGCTTTTTAGTCTTATTTACATTTTTTTTATTTTAATAAATAAAAATGTATTGTATTGATATTAAAATTTTAAAAATCCATTAAGTATGACCAATATGATGTCCTGGGGCAATATATAAGCAGGCAGTCCATACAGATATGATTATTATTAAGACTAGAGATCTGCAAAGTTAGGCCCGGTCCGTATACGGCTCGAGTCCTGCCCGGCCCGAACGGGCTTCGGGGTTAATTCTATTTAAAATAATCGATTGTTTTAAATGGGTTCGGGCCGGGCCGACAAAACTTTTTTAAAAAAAATTTTGGGCCGGGCCGGGCTTGAAAAATTAGGCCCGATGCAGATGACTAATTAAGACGCTATATTGTAAAATAAACATATTTTAAAATTTTATATGCAAACTACTTTAAAAAAGGCCTATTGTTTTTATTGTATTCCATTTTATATTTCCTGATGCGATAATTTGTGAGTATGTCCTGTCGCTGTTATGAGATCTACTATCATTATTAGAATGTTGTGCAGATTTGATGGAAAAAATTTTCATAATTTTTAATTTGCAAATAAAATTATTTGAGTTACAAAAAATCTACAATAACATTTTATATTCTTATCAATCTTTACAAGTTAAATTATTTTATTTACAAATGAATTAAAAAATATTGGAAATGTTTCCATTAAATTTTTCTTGAATTGTTTGGTAACAGATTTTTTTTTATTACAGTGGCTAACCACCAAAAATCGTCATAAATATATATGATCGGTCTTTTATTTAGGACCAAGGTCTGAACTAGTCTATTTTCTAAACATATGTTTATGACGATTTTTGGTCCACAGTACTAAAAAAGAAAGAAATTACTGATGAGATATATATTTCCTTTTTACATCCCCATGGAGACGACCGCATCCTTCTTTTATCCCACAAGTGACATCAAGTAATAACGGTAGTAGATCCACAACAGCAACAGAATATGTCTACAAATTATAGCCTCAGGAAATTCTAGTTTTTTATAATAGTTTGTAGATAAAATTTTAAAATGTGTTCATTATACAAATAGGATCCTAATAGTTATCATATCTGTATGGGCTGCCTGTTACATATCGCCAGAACATCTTATACTTAATAGATTTTTTAATTTTAATACCAATACAATTCATATTTTTAATAAATATATTATAATGATTATCAAATATAATGCCATCTATATTATTTATTTTTCTTTATAAAAATTTTAATAAAATTTAAAAAACAAAATGGCTCTAGAGAATTTTGATTAAATAGTTTAATATAAAAGTAATAAACATTTATTAACGCCCCAAAAAATCCCTTCTCAGCAATGTTAATTTTGTATTTACTGAAAATAAGATTTAGTATCTATTAATTTTTTTTTGATCTTCCAAATGTAAAATTTTAAGGGCTATAAAATGATATATAATTTGTAACTCTATCTTAAGTATTTTTTTAAAAAGATTTAATGAAATCACGCATTGCGCGATTTTATACTATGAAAGCGTATATCTTTGGATCTAGCTGAGCTAACGTTCTATAATTTTGATTTTATCAACATTTATAACTAACATGACAAGTTTCATTCATTTATGAGATGATCGTCTAAAACACTGGTCGATTTGTAATGAAATGACCCATATATAAATATATTATTACACATAATTTTAACATTTATTTAATATATTACTCAGAGACCTGCAGAGGTACCATTTGCACGGCCCGGCCCGGCTCGGTTTTAAATTTTTTAGGCCCGGCCCGGATATTTTTTAAAAAAATTTTTTACGGCCTAGCCCGGATTTAAAAATTTAAGGCCCGGCCCGGATATTTTTTTAAAAAAATTTTTACGGACCGGCCCGATCCGGATTTAAAAATTTCAGGCCCGGCTCGGAATTTTTTAAAATTATATTCGACCTGATATATACAAAAATTCACCTATGAGGTATTTTACCATATTTTTCAGCGAGTATTATCGCTTATTATTTAAAAAATACATGTAAAAAGCTAATATTTTGAGAATATTATATTGAATTTATAAAAATTATAAAACTGTTATTTATAAAAATGGATATTTTGAGCATATACTATATTTTATATTGCATTTATAAAAATAAAACTAATATTCATAAAAATGGTAATAATATTTTGTGCATATACTATATTTTATATTGCATTTAAATAAAATAAAACTAATATTTAATTTATAAAAATGGAAAATATTTTGAGAATATAATATATTGTATTTAATTTACTATTTAATTTATAAAATAAAAATAAATCGCTATTTAAAAAAATGCATGTATAATAAATAGTATTTTGAAAATATAATCTAATTGCACAATATTAATATAATTTATTTTATAATATAAATTTTTAACAAAAGAAGATAATTGTATTATATAATATTGTTAAAAAAATAATGAAAAATGTTGGATTAAAAACTTTCATGACTCAAGGTAAATATAATAAATATTTGACAGTTTGCAAAGTAAAAAACCAGCATGATTGACGAAGCCCTATACTCAAGAAAGATATTAAAAATTCACAAATTATCATGAAGAAAGAGAAGCATATCTACCTTTTCAGGTTGAAGATTACTTCTTCTTTCTTCAAGAATTCTCGTAGTGGAAAAATTCCGCTCACAGCTTGCACTTGAAGCAGGAATTGCCAATTTTGCTAAAATTGGAAATTCGCTTTGATGAGCCGCCTACCACTCTAACAAATTATCCACCTTAAATGTTTCATCTATTTTTTTATTTATGTAATTATAATATTCATCATCGGGTATTGACATATTACCAGAATTACCATCGCCCCATTTGTCATAAAACGATTCAGTTTTTTTAACAACAGTCGTAATTTGACTGGTCGATGGTATTTCATTTACTTCCTGAGCCTCTTGTAATTTAATATAATCTTTTATATAGTTTTCCGTCATTTTGCGATCTGTCCCTGACTACATACGTAATTGCTTGAATTTGGGACAGAGAAAAAGAGAAATAAAATGATACTTGTGTAAAACAAATTTTTTAATTAAAAAATGCTTTATATTAAGTAAAATCAATTTTATTTCTCCTTTTCACTTTGAAGGGTATTACAAACTTTAAGAAGTGATATTCCTTTATTTGATTGTTTTGGTAAAATATATTCTAAAAATTTAGATATGAATTATAAAAAAATATATTAATAATACTTGAATATTGGGGCTTATTTAAGATATTCCTTTATTTGATTGTTTTGGTAAAATATATTCTAAAAATTTAGATATGAATTATAAAAAAATATATTAATAATACTTGAATATTGGGGCTTATTTAAGATATTCCTTTATTTGATTGTTTTGGTAAAATATGTTGCAAAAATTTAGATACGAATTATAAAAAAATATATTAATACTTTGAATAAATTTGCAGGAAATTAATAATTAGATCGATCTGTGGGTGTTAGGTAGTGTTAACCATCACCCAATATTATATTAATCATAACTATAATATAATATAATCCTATAACCATTAACTCATAATGTAAAAATTTTTATAAAAAATCCGGGTTTGGGGCCGGGCCGGGTTTATAGCCGGGCCTGCAGGTCTTTGATATTACTTCAAATAGTGTTATATAATTATGAAATTCAGGATTTTATAAAATAAGAAACCCAAATTATAGAATCTTTTTAAAAAAAATTATGAACAAACCCTTTTTAAAAATATCGTGATTCGATCCTTTTAAAAGGATTGATTAACAAGCCTGTTCAATATACTGTATATAAGATTATTTCATCATATAATTCTGTCAAAATTAATCGCGCGTTAGGTTAAATTAATAAAAGAATGAAAATCTGAACCTGATTTTGCGTCGTAGAGGAGAGAATAATTGATAAGGTCATGATAGAACTTCGTTTCAAAAGTATTCCAGGGTGGAGGAGAAAAATTATTGACGAGATATGTTATTGCCGAGACTGTAACATGATTATCGACCGGGCGTTTACCGAGGCCACAAGGAAAGTTATATAAGGAGTGCAGGTATCGCATTAACAATATAATCTCGCATACCTCCCTATTTATTAATCGAATCTGTAATGCCTCATTTTTGGATATGTCATTCTATAACAATTTTTATAAATGGCCCAATAAAGGTATGTAATTAAAAGGTGATGTGTTTAAAAATATAAATTCAGTTTTGATTTTTAAATATAAATTTTTTGTATATAAATTTAGTTTTCGCATTGTATAAAATTAAAAATTATTATTTTGTTTTTTACCGTTCAAATCAGGGTTTCGAACCGAACACAAACCTGGATGGAAAAATTTCCTGAACACGAACCGAATTCGGAAATTTTCTGAACCCGGGTTGATTAAATTTTATATTCAAAATCATGATAATTGTATTTTTATAATTGTAAATACAAATATTAATAATTTAAATGAGATTTTATAATATTTTTAAATTTCCGATTAATTGAAGTGTTAATAAATTTTAAAAATTCATTTCTTTTATGCCATTTATTTTTAATTTATTCTCAAAGATTATGTTCCTCAATTTATATTATTAAATACAATAAAAAGTAGGGGTTCGAACCGAACGGAACCGCAAAATCGGAATGAACCGTTATGATTTTCTGACCGTAACCTTAACCGAACCGTTATGAAAAAAATATTAAAAGAGCGGACCGAACCGTTATAAATATTTTGAACCGGTTTAAACCGGTTCAAAACGGTTTTAAAAATAATTAATTTTAAATTATTAACCTAAATTTAAAATTTTAATTTTCCTTGGGGGCATTTTTTAAATTGGTGATTTCTTTTCAAATTAAATATTTCTATATTATCAACATTATATATCAAATTAAATATTTTTATATTATCAACATTATATATCAAATAATACCAGGTTTGTTGTTTTTTCTTTAAATACTTAATTTATAAGAAATTAGACAATTCCTCTGTTACTTAGATAAGTATCTTAAAATCAGACATAATTATTCTTGGCTAAATTAACAAATTTATATATAAGATATTAATAAGCTTTTAGAATAATACCTGCTAATAATTAGGAAAAAATTATATAATTCTATTATTAATAAATAACATCTAATAGAAATCAAGTACCTTTTACATTCATTTTTGTAAGTAAGATTTTTATTATTTAAAAATACAGATTTAGAAAAATATTCATTACAAATGCCATTCTTTAATAATATTTTTTTTATATATGATAATGGTATGCTAACTAACATATTATTTTAATAATAAATATTAGAATTCTGAATTTTAAAAAAAATATGATTTTTATAAATAAAAAATTATTACATCATTAAAATATTTATTGCTGACCATTTTATTTATTGTCATTTAAATTCTATAATCCAAGTTATTTAAAAAAATAAAAATGAAGGTAAAATTGTTTCTATTAAGCTTTTATATTTATTCTATTTATATAATAAAAGATTTTCATCTATCATCATATAGCTTTTTAGTTATCTATTAAATGGTTCGGGAAAAGTCAAATCCTGTGCGTTCCTATTTTAAATTAGATACCATAAAAAATCAATCTATTTGTAAAATAGAAGATTGTGGTAAGGTCTTAACTGGGGACCATGCTGCAAATCTTGAACGACATATAGAAAGATTCCACAATAGGGAATTCAAATTATTAAGAAAAAAGAAAGAAAATTTGACTATTAAAAAAATTCAAATAACGAAAACTGCAAACCAGTATAATACAATCCAAGATGCTTTTAAGTCCAACACTACTACAATACAAATCAATATAAATAGAGAAACTTTAATCTGCTCCTGCACCGAGCTAATAACAGTTCGGTAGGCCAATAAAATCAATTGACGACAAAGCATTTCGAAATATTATAGATCCAATAATTATAGGATTGGGTGGAAATTTAACTATCATTTCGGAAAATATACGCAATAATATTAAAAAAATGGCGTTAGATTTTTCGGAAAATATAAAAAAGGAAGTATATCAAAAACTTATTTCGTTAAAATTAGATATAGCAGCTAGATATGATAGGTCCATATTGGGGATCAATATTCAATTTATAAATAACGGAAAAATAAAAAACCCTCTATTGCACCTTGTAAACCTGAGGCAACGTCTTAAATATTTTGCTATAAATATTGTTATAATTGATTTTACGATCTAACGCGCATTGTATATTCTAAGTCACATATATATTTTATAATAAAGACGTCAATCATGAACATAACATTATTTTTCTATCAAATATTATACATTTATTTTTCGCTTTTTATAAAATGGCTACCTTGAAAATTTAAATTTATTTATCGTATTTTGATTCGTTATAAATCATTTAAATTCTAGTGGAATTCTATAAATATTTTTAAATCTAGTAAAAATAATATCATTTTATATAATTATTATATTTTTATAAATTTTAACATAAAAATACATTTTTTATTTCTAATAATATGGTATGTTAACTGAGGTTAACATTGCGCATTTAGACGATTTTTGTTATAATAAAATATTTATTGAAAATTTTATCAAATAAATTTATAGCTCAATGACTAGTGATATAAATTATAGAATACCGGTAGATAGTGAGGATTCTCAATTGAGTGATTCGTCTGATGAAGAATATTTAACATGTGATACTGGTAAATTTAGTATTTCTTATGCTATAATAAATATTTTTAGGGGCAATTGAATCAGATGATTCGGATATTGAAAGCAATGACTCTGACTCAAGCCATCCTGATGATGGATTGTCAGGACGACGAAATATATGGAAATCCTCTTTAACTAATGTCCCACGAGTAGTCCCAGATTGGAAAGGCAGTTTACCCTTCGCCAATAAAGTTAAAAATCCGATATACTACTTCAAATTTTTACTGGGAAATATACTTCCTACAATAATTCAACAATCAAATCTATATTCTATTCAAAAAGATATAAGCAGACCCCTTAATTTACTGTTAGATGAATTAGAACAATTCATAGGAATTTTGTTCTATATGAGCATTATAAATCTACCAAGAGCTCGTTTATATTGGACGGCTAATACTAGAATCGCTAATGTAGCTAACATTATGTCAGTAAAAAGGTGAGAGTTCATAAAATCATGTTTTCACATAAATGACAACACGAAAGCATGTCCTTTTGGGACTTAAGGGTATGATGCTCTTCATAAAATACGACCTATGCTGACGATCACAACAAATATTTTAAATGATATTACACTAGGAGAAAATCTATGCGTCGATGAGCAAGTTGTTCCTTTCAAGGGACAAAGTAAGATGAAACAATACAACCCCCAAAAGCCTAAAAAGTGGGGTTTTAAATTCTTTTTATTATGTGGAAATGATGGTATTGTTTATAATTATAAAATGTATATGGGGAAGATTCTCCAAGCCGAAGGTATGCCAGATATAGGAGCTTGTGGGAATTCAGTTCTGCGCATGGTTGTCGCAGTTCCATTGAATCAAAATTATAAGTTATACTTTGACAATTGGTTCTCTAGCATAAACTTACTGGTTATATTAGCGCAAAGGGGAATACAATGTGTATCAACGGTTAGGGCAAATCGCCTCAAAAATTGTGTTTTGCCGACAGATCAAGAGATCAAAAAAAAAGGAAGAGGAAGTTTTGTTGAAAAAAAAACGGTGATCAATGGAGTAGAATTATCTGTAATCAAATGGTTTGACAATCGTTCAGTTTATCTAATGAGCAGCTTTATAGGGGCCCACCCGATATCTGACGTGAAACGATTCGATAGAAAAAAAAAGGAAAGCATTAACGTAAAATGTCCAGCCATTGTTAAAAATTATAATAAAAACATGGGTGGAGTGGATCTTATAGATTCCCTACTAGCATTATATAGAATTCATATCAGGTCCCGAAAATGGTATCACCGAGTAGCCTTTCATATATTTGACATGATGCTTGTTAATTCATGGCTATTGTACCGGAGAGATTGTAACCTGTTACAAATTCCCAGGAAAGAGCAGGAGTCGCTCAAAATATCAGTTGAAGTATTGTGCAAAGGAAATAAAAGCATTAATTCAGTAACGGGTAATAAACGAATATCGGTGCAATCGGAATATATAAAAAAGTGTAAAAAAGGTACAGCACAATGTTTACCAAATTCGGAAATTCGGAAAGACCAATTTGCACATTGGCCTAAGTATAATGACAAAAAGGTCAGGTGCAAATTACCAGGATGTAAGGGGATTACAAAAGTAGCGTGCGACAAATGCGGGGTATCATTATGTTTTACCCCAGCAAATAATTGTTTTACTATATTTCATAAAAACTGATTTTTTGCATTTGTATATCATTTTTATACATTATATAATTTACAAGATTAAAATAAAAATATTTTACCCTTATATGTGCGTTGTGTATTCTAGTTAACATACTCCAAAAAACTTAGAAATATTTAAAAAATTCGGGAAAAAATATCGTTTCCTTCTTTAGATATATATAGAGAGTAAAAAAAAATGAGTATTATAAATATTTCGCTTTAATTGATATAGCGTGCAATAGAGGGAGGACTCTATGCATGAAAGTGATTAAAGAACGACACACATCAGAATATCTTAAAAAAATTATTCTAGATGTTCTAAAAGAATATGAAATAAAAATTGAGCAGATTTACACAATAACCACCGATAATGCAGCAAATATGATTAAGTTAATTAAGCTATTAATACTACACGATAAAGAAGATGATGACTTTAACGATTATTTAATTAATGATGATTTAAATAATAATGATATAGATAATGATGATATAAATAATAATGATATAATTCATGATGAAAATAAGGAACCTTTTAATATTGAAAATATTAATCTTGCATCAAATGCCAGATCCATATTAATAGGTATTAGATGTGCTTCACATACATTTCAATTAGCAATTAATGATTGCATTAAAAATTCAAATGAAATTGTCATTATAAATAAAGCAAGAAACATCTGCAAAAAAATAAGAAATCAGACAACAATGGCTATTCTCTCAAAAATTAAATTTGAAAAAACCACCAATAGATTGTTGCACAAGATGGAACTCTATCTATTTAATGTTGGAGAGATTACTAGAGTTAAAAAGCTTTTGACAAGAAATATCGCTCCAATGCGATCGCGAAAAATGTCTATCAGATAATGAATGAAAAATAATTAGTGACATATTAAAAGCTTTATATCCAGCTTATGTTTTGACAAAATATTTACAAAGTGAACAATTGACAATGGGCGATTTTTATGCTGCGTGGATCAAATGTCTCATGCAAACGAGTAAAGTAGACACTCCATTTGCAAGACTTTTAGTTTATACGATGAAAGCACGAGAAATAAATTTCAAAAATGAAGTTTTTTGCTCTGCTATTTATCTCGACCCTAGATATAATGTATTTTTAACTTTTGAAGAAAGAGAGATCGCCAGAAAACATCTTTGTAAAACTTGGAACTTGATACAAAATCTAAATAATCAGAATATTGAAATTCTAAATACTATGCTTACGTGTTCGTATTCGAAGGATAATTTAGATGATGATTTTGAAGATTTATTAAAGTCGCATGAAAGTCTTAATAAGAATAATTCTCAGGGCATCGAAAATTATAATAAATGTATAGAAATAGAATATATAATTCGGTCATTTGATAATATAGAGAGATTAGAAAAAGATACTAATCTTTTGAATTATTGGAAAAATGTAAAGAATAGTATGCCAGAACTTTATAAGTTAGCTATAACTGTGCTAGCAGTTTCAGCTACGCAGGTCTCCGTAGAAAGAGCATTTTCAAGCCTTAAGTTTATACTCTCTGCGCAGAGAACTAAATTAAATCCTGAAATATTAGAAAATATTTTAGTTATCCGTACGAATTCTCTTTTTAAACCTAAATAGTATAGTATACATATTATTTTATTCATTATTGTATTTACGCATCTTTGTTTTTATCTTATTTATTTATGAAATAAAAAAAAACTAATTTGTCTAATTTATATTTCCTAAATTTAATAAAAATATCTATTAGATTATCATGGATAAATTAAATAAGAAATTATAAACTAAAAAGATTTTTCTCTAAAATTAATATATAGATGGTTAATGATTAATTTTTTTTTAAATTAAATTTATAAAAACCGGAACAAACCGAAAAGAACCGTTATAAATTATAAATCGAACCGAACTGATATGATTTTTTTTTAAAAAACCAAAATGGAACAAAATCTTTATAAAATTTTAAACTAAAAACCGGAACGAACCGAACCGTTATACTAAACGGTTCGAAACCCTGATAAAAAGTAAATGCTTATATTGCAAATAAAAATTGTCTGGAAATCATGAAAATGGTAGTGGCAAAAAAATTAACATCAGGCTAAATAGTCACCTTAGATTTTAATAATTTAGGATGATAGGAAAACCGTCATATTTTGATGATGAAGTTTATATATATTAGATATTATTAATTTTTTACATTTTTAAATATTAACATTAAACTAAATATAAATTTTATAGATACTGATATTTTTCTGTTAAAGATAGGTAGGGAGACAATAAATAAAAAAGTTAAAAGAATATTTTATTTTTTATTTTAATATTAAAATTTTTAACTGCTGTATCTAACAAATTTCACATCTATATATCTAATTCTAATATATATACTCGCCGTAATCAAGAAATGAACGTTTCGTATCATCTTAATGTTATTTTTATATTTTGTTTCAACTTTCCTATCATCTTAATGTTAATTTCTATCAACTTTCCTATCATCTTAATATTAATAAATCGAAGGAGACTATATACCTTAATGTAAAATTTTTTTTACATCAATGGGATTCGATCTCCAGACTTAACGTTACATAGGCAAACGTTCTTTCCAACTCAGCCCCCCCCCTATCTTAAATTTTGTAATACAATTCTTCTTATATATGAAACTATATTTTGATAAAGTAATTTAATTATATCAATGTTTATTTTTTTTATTGGAAGCTCCAGGCTTGGGAAAAAAATTTCAAAATTATTATAAGTTGGCCAGGTTTGAGAAAAAAATTTTTAAATTATAATGGGTCGGGCTGGGCTTGGAATATATTTTTATAAATTATATTTGGCTAGGGTTAGGGAAAAACTATTATCAGCTTGGACACTTGAGAATTTATTATATTATTAACAATGGAATAGACATTGAAAAACAAATTTTTTGTGCAGGCCTGGGCTTGCTCTGATCAAAACACCAGCCCATATTTTATTCTAGTTCTCAACTACCAAAATTATTATGATATTTAGTTGGGGTTGTTCAAAATTATTATGGCCTTTGACCTTGCTTGAGAATTTTTTCAATTTTAATTAGGCATGTGATCAATAATATTTTAACAAATAATATTGCTATGGGGTATCAAGTGAAAGCTTTAATATATTTTGACTCAAAACATACCATTTAGACTTAATGGATTGGACCTGGCTTAAAGGGGGAAGGAGGGGGTTATAAAGAATAAAAATTGGATATTATTTTCAAATAACAAACAACTATCATAATAGTAAGGATAAAATTCTCATTCCCCGTCGTTTTTGACAGGCTCGAATGCTGACTAATGGGAGCTCTGGTACTCTTAGTTATATATTTTTCATTTTGCCCATCAAGAAAGATGGTTATCATACTTTAAATTAAGAACATCTAATGAGGTGTGATTCACAAATTACCTCTTTTTCTCCTAAATTTTAATATTTTTATAAAATATATTAACAAAGTATATTTAGTATCATATACACAAACTAATTACCCCTCAACTCCGTCATTCTTGGCAGGTTATCAGCTAGTATGTTATAAAATTCAATTTAACAATTTATTTAATCAGTTAATAAATAATAATAACAATCATTTATCAAAGTTATCAATAAGTTAATTGAAGAAAGTATTAACAAAATAATATAAGAAACTATGAAGTTAATATAATGCAAAATAAAAGAAATAATAAAATCAGTTCATAAAGTAAATATAAAGTTAATAGATAGTAAAATAAAAGAAATAATAAAAATCAGTCTGGAAAGTAATAGGTTACTTTCATAGGCATGATATATTCTTTTCATATTATAATGGAGAAACAAATTTTAAAAAACCCTTTGTTAACTATGGAATAACAATGCTCCCTAAAATAAAACCAGTTATCTGTTGAGATATTTTAGTAAACTAATTTTGAAGAAAGAAAAATACCATAATATATGTATATTTAAACCTTGCTTAAAATTGATGAAAATCTGATAACTTATTTTAATTTTAAATTACTAATATTCATCACATGCTGAAACCCTCTGGCCTCCACCCTGACAATCAAACCTCTTAATAGCATGGCACCAGTCCCCTAAAACCAGGATATACCCTTGCTTGAGATTATACGTTTCGCCAGATCATTTTCTGCCAACTCCATCAGAGAAAACATAAAGATAATAAATATAGCCACATAAATAATGTATTTTGTTCATTCCACTAGTTTCAGATACTTGTAGATCATTTGGAAATCAAGTTTTAAAATTATTCAAAACAATAAGGCAAAGGTTGTTTAATCAATAGTCCAAAGGAGGGTTACTTGTAACACTCGACATTTTCAAAATTTTTGAGTTATAAGTTATTTATTTCCATTATATATAAAAATAAAAACTAGATTAAAAAATATTAATGTTTTCCAAAGTTATAGCTATGTCAAAATTGATCAATAAGGTTTTCTTTAAAACTTTAATGTTGATTTTCTCATTTTAAACATTGCCCAAGTGGAGCACTCCAATTCTAGGCTGACAAAAGAGTATTAATTGAAATTTCCTATCTAACTGTATATCTATATATGGGTCATTAAGCCCTGGTGACTTAACCTAGATAATTTTTTTTTAAATAGTTTTATTTTTCTTTTTCAATATTGTTTTTTCTAATATATTTTACATAGATATGGTATATAATTTTTATATATGTATAATTTTATTATTTATAGTCAAAATTTTATCTTATGGTAAACTTTTTATGTTGAATTTGAAAATAAAGATTTATATTACTAAATTAAATTTTAATTATGAAATGAAATGAAATATTTTACCAAAAATACAAGTACATGCAACCTTTCCCACTAATATTTAATAAAAATTAGATATCGTGAATTTTTTATGATTGTAAATTCATTTAAAACTTAAAAATGTTTTTGAAACTTGTACCAAAATAACTCTATAAAAGATAAGAAATGGTTTTTTAGGCTAGTACCCAATTATGAGTATTTTGCTTTATATTCTCCTCATGTTTGTATAAACTAATTGATTTCATTAAAACTGTGAAATCTGTTTTATATTTAAATATATGTCAACAAATAAGGTTAGGAACAGTTTTGTAGAATTTGTTAATTTCATAATTGGATTTAAAAATTGCTGTAGTCCAAATACTTATGGCAGGGGCATATTATTACTTTAAAAGTATAGGTTGGGGCAGGTTAAAATGGGGGAAAAAAAAGAAGAAAAAAAATTTTGCAAAGATTTGTGGTGAATTATTTTTCATTAAAAGCAAAACATTATATTTAAAAAGTTTTTATTTATTATACTTCAAATTTGTGGAGTAGCTTGGGACACTTGGTCATAAAATCTTGAATAAACACTATATACAACATTTGGTAGATGTTTCCCAATGGTGCATCTATTAAGATAGAATATTTGTTATGCATATATAACAAATATTTCAAAATATGGCATATTATTGACAAGCAATCCTTGATGTTATTTAAACATCTCTTGTCTATCATAGTTATATTACTTTTAGGAAATCGTGCAAGATCTTTATTATTAGTGTTATATTGTATCACTTTTTCAATTTGGTAATACCATATAATAATTGTAAAGGTTATTATTTTTGATATTAAATCAACAATATTGTCATGAATTTGTAAAAGTTGATCATGAAAAATGTTCTTAATGTTGCTGCTATAATATTGATATAAATTTATAGAGAAGTGTTTTGCATTAAAATTAAATTTTGGATTATATAGTGTGTCCAAAAAATAAAGTATATGGTTTTCTTGTAAAATTTCATTGATATGATTGATTATAGTACAAATCTTTTTATACAATAAGAACATTTGTATAGGGTGCAAAATATTTGAATCAATTGAATAATCATGGTGAGGTATTGTGATATTTTCAAATATGTATTTTTTATGATAAAGGAAAACTTTAAAAAGATAATAATAATAATATTATTAAGATAATTACCTTGTGTTTTAATTTCATAAATAGAAAGAAAGATTTTTGTATTAGATTTTGAAAAATCAGGAATATTTAATATTTGCACCATTTTATTAATAATGGAATGGCAGAAGTTAAAAATTTTCAGATATAAATTCAAGTAATCTAAATTCTTTGTATGATAATTTTCAAGACAATTATGAAAAAAAGTTAAAAGTGAATCTAATAATTTGACTGCATTTTGTTTAATCATTTTGTTAGAATGTGTTAAAGCATTAACCAAATGCAAGATTGTAGTATTAATATTACATTCATCTAATAAAATTTCCTTTAATCTCATATCAGAATTTACATATATGAGTTGCAATACCTCTCTGTTTTTGTTTAAAACATTGAGGTCATCATGAATTATGGCCTTAAATAAAAAGTTATGATTTTTATGAAGAAATATTTACTTTGGTTAATCCAGCAATTATTTCATTAGTTCTGTCAAGATTAAGAGTTTTATTCTTCACCATATGTTTAATCTGACTCAATGATTTATAATGTATAATAGGATCTTTATGATATAGTCCCATTATTAGCTACATTTTTATATATGAATATAATTTTATTCAAACATTAGTTACATTATTAATGTCTGTATTCTTATATTGAGCCCTTATAATTATCTTCCTAGATTGTATTGAAGGTTTAGTTTCAATACCTTTGTTCAATTTTTTGCCAACTTTAAATTTCACCTTTTGAAAATCTCCTAAATCGACTTTCTTTTTTTTTCTTTTTCCCATTACCGAACAGTAAAAAGCACTTTATGAGTGTTGTATAATAGTCATAATAGTATATCCATAAAACCAAGAAATTTCAGAAATTCTTACTTTTTATTGAATTTTGAAATTTATATATTTGATCGATGGGCATTGTCAGGGTTGGAAAAGGAATTCTCTCTTCGAAAATTTACCTGTAGCAAATATATTAACCCTTCAATACTCTGGTGGGGTATATGAAACCCCATGCCTGCTAGAAATGATATTACATAAAAACGATTAAATATTATGATCTGGATTCTTCAGTTGCTTCATCAAATATATCTTAGAATCTTTATTCTAAATTTCATATATTTCGGTTAAGTAGTTTTTAAGATATAAGGGTTATGTGACTGATTGGGTTTGTGAGACCCCACCAGAATAAATTTGTAATTTTTTAAGAAATTTTTTTTTTAATTTTTAAAATAATAAATAGATATTACTATAATATAAAATTTATTAAAACAAAATTTAAATATATTCTATTTTGATTGAGATATATGAAAATGAAAACTTAAACATTTTTTTTGGAGGAGTTATTTTATTCTTATTTTCACCATCTGGCTCATTTCTCATATTATTTTTATCATATACTATGATTTTTGCAGATTCCGATAGTAAATAAAAAATTATTTAAGATGTAATATCATTTTATTTGAGGTGATTATGACTGTAATTGATAATTAGGAAGAAGATTTTATTTATGTTAGTGATCATAATCCACAATCTGAATTAGATAAAGAAGAAGATATGCTAGTTGAAACAGACAATAAACTTAAATATTATTTAGGTAAATATGGAATTATTTATCATATCTATTTCTCTGTAAAATTAGATAAATATAAGGTGAGTGAATTATGGAAATCTGATGGGTTTAGAATTAAGATATTTAGAGCAACAATGACACTCAGAAGATTCAGATTTCTAATTCATACAATAAGATTTGATGACATATTAACAAGAGAAGATAGAAAAATGGTAGACAAAGCAACTCACATTAGAAATATTTTACAAGAATTTGTTTAACTGCTACAGATATCTTATACAATATCAGAATATGCAACCCTAGATGAAATGCTTCGAGCATTTCGTTATACATAGGCGTAGCCAGGAATTACCTAAGGAGGGTGGCCGGGGGGGAGTAAAAATTACTGGGGGCTTCGCCCCCAGACCTCTCATTTTAGGCGGGTCTTAGACCCGTCTTTGGCCGGCCTTTTGCCGGGTTACCTTAGTCTATATATAATCTCATAAAATATTTTACAAGATAGGAGGTTAATTTTAGTAAAAAATAAGCCTGGAACAAATAGGAAATATATTTACTTTAGTTTATATCTGATATAATAAATTACTTGTATATAAATTAATATAAAAGCATGGTAATAATTTATTCCAAACAAGTATAAGAAATTATTTCTAAAAAGTAGACATATAGTTGATATTCCTCTATTATATAGAATTAGTTACAAAATACTAGGTAAAATTCCACTTTTACAGACATATTTGACACTTAGAGAATATATAACAGTTAATATTTAAACAAATTTTACTAATCAATGCTCTTGATAATAAATATACTACCAATTTACATTCAATTATTTAACGCCATATTAAAAATTAATATTTATATTATTCATCATCCCACAATGTCTTTAAAACATATTTTCTGATGTCCTTATCAATATTTTATAGCTTTCTGTAAAATATATAATTCACTATATTGGTAAAAATTACTTGATTATCATATCATATTGATAATTAGATATACTGTAAATCTACGACATATAATATTCCACTGTTTGTATTGTGCTTTAATTTTTTTATTTAATTTATGATTTAATTATATCAATAGTTTTATAATTATATTTTACTTTTATTTAGATAAACAAATTTAAATTACTCACTTTATAAAAAATTATATTTGATATATTATATTATATAGTAATTTTATGGATCTATTATTAATAATTATAATACATTTCACTTTTGTCTTAAGACTTATCTTTGGCTTATATTCCATTTCTTAAAAAGCATTTTTGGTTCACTTTTTTTATATACAAATGCTATTTTCCAAAAATTTATAAATTACGATGAATAGTTTTATAAAAAAAAATATCAACTTTTACATTCTTTCTTTCAAATTATTGTTTAAGATATATGCATACATTTTGGGGGGGGTCAGGGATTGGGGAGAGGACTAAGGGGGATATTTTTTATTAGCTTAAAATGATATTCACAAAAGGTAATAAATTTCTGAAGGGGGGGATTTCCCCTTGCCCCTCCCCCCTGGCTAAGCCTATGTCGTGGTAAATGCCCATTCAGGCAATACATGCTAAATAAACCATCAAAATATGCCTAAAACTATACTTCTTATAGAAAAACAAAATATTTTTGTCAAATATTTAAAATAAAATGTTTAGAACACATTAATATTTTATGTAATAAATGTTTTGCCTGTCAGATTTAGCATATTTCAATGTTCTATATTTTTTATATATTAGAATGTATTAGTGTAATTTTTTTTTTGAAGAATAAAGATCCATATTATGAATTATCATGATTATATGATGGATAAGTTTTTTTTTAAATTTTATATTTGAAATTTAAAAAAACTAAGCTTTTTTAAAAAAAAATTGGCACATTATAATTATCCTCATCATCTTTAATCTAGGCTTAAAAAATAAAAATATTTAAATATTTTATCAAGCTTAAGGTCAGATCTATCTTATATCAAAATATCAAATGAAAATAATGAATATAACTGGAGATATATACATTTTTTTTTCCTTGCCCTTTTTCTTTCCCTTCGCGTTTTCTCTTTTCTTTCCATTTCCTATTTTCCTTCTTTAACCCTTTTCTTTCCCTTTTTACTTTTCCTTAATCTCTCTCTTTACCTTATATTCCCTTTCTATTTTCTCTTTCCTTTACCTTTTCTTTGCTTTCTCATCCCCCCCCCTTTTTCCTTTTCCTTTCCCTTTTCTTTTACATTTTCTTTCCCTTCTCCATTCCAGTTTCCATATCTTTTACTTTTTTCTTCCTTTCCCTTTATTTTTTCATTTACCTTGCTTTCCCCATATATATATAATACTTTATTTTTATTATTTAATAAAATTATCTATCTATTCTTAAGGATCCTACCTTTTTACAACTTGCTAGATCGTCGCACTTACCATTATTCCCTTTTATTCCTGCTTATTTTTTATTGCTCAGAAAAAAACAATACGTGGTTCGCTAATTTATAAGTCCATATATATATATATGATATTTTAATTATTTAAATAAAATTCTAAATCTACTCGCAAGGATCCTGGCCTTTTTTCAAGTTTACCAATTCGTCTCCCAGAACAATATTCCTTTTTACCCATGCTGATTATTTTGTATAACATTCTAATAACTACATATGCTTCGTTATATTATTATAATCAAATCGAGATAAAAATACATAGTATTTTATTTTTATAATTTAAATAAAATTATATATATTCAAAATCATACTTTTTTAAGCTAACCATTTCGTCGCTCCTAACATTATTCTCCTGCATTCCTGCTAATCAGCCCCAACACTGTCTACATGGCAGCAAATTTGATGGAAGCAAATCCCCCTAAAAAATCTATTTCTACCCCCCCCCCCTAAAAATAATCGCCAAACTGCGATTCATGCTATAGTGATATTAATAAAAATTCTATAATTTTTTTTTTCTCAAAATAAATTTGCTAAATTTTGCTAAAATTTTTTTTATATAGTTATTGATTATGAATTACACTATCAATAAAATCATATGTGTCATATCTAGTCTTACTGGATTATTGATTTTAAATTTTTAAATTTATTTAGACCTCTATTTCACGAGTGTCCCAACTATCACATATGTGTGTCCCAACGTACACAGAGTCTGTCATGGTTGGGGCAAAAAAAAATTTTTTTAATCATAAACATAGTGAAAGATAAGTATTTAATTATTCATTATTCAAAATACTAAATTAATAATAAAATTATAAAATGAGCTAAAATGGCGTATCCCAACTATACTATGACCAACTATGACCGAGCCCACTAACTTTATAAATATCAACCTTGATTCCAAAAGTTTTTGCCAGATTGGGAAATAGGTTTAAACTTTCCTAAAATCTATTTATTATTATTTTTGAAACGATAAAGGCAAATATTTTATATTAATTTTGGTATGCCAAAACTTCTTCTGTAAAAATTAAAATACTAAATATTTTTCAAATTTTTTTTAGCTAATCATGTATGACGTAATTATCTATGTTAAGCTCAAATTTCCAGTCTTATAAATAATAGCTCAAATTATAATCAGAGTGTCCTAACGTTCCCCTGTACTAAATGTACCCATATAATTTAAAAAATAAAATTTAAAAATCTTACTAAATTTAATTAGGATGGAATATTTATTTATAATTTTTAAAAGAATTTTAGTTAATGAAAAAGATTGATTTATTAACACATCTGGTTAATATTTAAAATTAATTAAACATTATAATTAATAAAAAAATAATTTCTAGCATATTTATTAATATTAGAAAAAAATGATATTAAACACAACAACAGTAATTAATTAGAACACAACGCCCCCACGCCAGGGTTGGGCAAATTTTCAGAAAATTGTATTCGGATACAGATACAGATACTTTATAAAATTTTGTATTTAAGATACAAGATACTAGATACTTTTGAAAAATTCCAATAAGATATAAGATAAAAGCTTTATTTTCTTATCTATAATATAAATTTATAAAAAAAAATTTAAATAAATTGTAGAAAATAACAAATTTATTATAAAAGATAATGCGATATTCCATTTAATAATTATATAATTAGTAAATAATAATAAATCAACATCATAAATCAGCATTATTTTTTAATATTATTAATTTTTCGTTCAATCTTTGACGATTTGGTCTATTAACCATATTAGCAAAGCTAAATAATCTTTGAACGGGGGCTGAGGAGAGTAATATTGTGTTATATTTAATAAATATTTCATATTTATAACTATTTAACATATTTATACTCCGCCTGTCATCTTTCATATAATTTAGGACCTCTATTTCAATATCATTTATTGAATTATTAGAATTGGATGTGGTACTTTTAAGGCAGTAGTAATCATCATCTTCATCAATTGAAGATTTTGTTGAAGTATTAATTTCAATATTATTTTTAAAAACAATTAAAACTTCATGTAATAACAAATCCTGAAGGTATTTTTTTTCTTTATCACCATCAAAGTAACGATTTTTAAAATAGGGATGAGAAATAGTTGCCAAAAAATGCACTTTTAAAATTGTTATCAAAATCATATATATTTTTAAATCTTTTATTTAAATAACTTTCTATGGCAACAGCTAATGGTTTGCAAAATTGTAGATTGGTTTGAATTAAATTTGTAATTTTTTTTAACGACATTTAAAATTGGAGCTGATTCTCCATAATAGCAGTTGATTTCACTCTGTATTTTGTCAATCGCTATAGCCAATGGGGCCATTATATTGCAATATTCTTCTAAATATTGAATTTCAATATCTCTTAATTTAGGAAATTCTAATTTTTGACATAATTTAGGAAGTTCGCTTTTAAATTTTAATAAACTATGAAGACTATCATACAAACTATTCCATCTAGTGCAACAAGGCGTAACTTATTGTTTTCCTAAAACTGCTTTGATAAGTTCTGCAGTTTTAGGCCTATTATTTGCATTCCATAGCTTAGTACATTTAGCTATTGCAGGATGATGAATTTTAGAAATGTTAGTATAATAACTCTCTCGACATCTGTTGTGGCAATTAGACTTATCGTATGGCACAAACAACGAATGTGTTGAGGCAATGTTATTGAGGCTTCTTTAGACCCTTAAATAAACAAATAATAATTTTATTTGAATAAAAATTTTACTAAATTTACAATATATAATAAATTTTAAAGAAGTATTAAATAATACTTTCAATGATTTCGAATTCTATACATTCATCATCATTGTTGTCAAGGTCATTCTCTACAGCTTCCATAGAATATCCAAACTCCTTGAAAGCTTTCTTAAAGTTAGAGCCGTTATCTGTAACAGTTGCTATAACTTTTTCGTCAATACCAAAGTCACGATGAATTTCTTTATTATGATCATCTTGAAGTACTTCAAAAAATTTGCCATTAAGTATGCTTAGTTTAAATTTATTGTAATAATTTTCGGTTGAAGAATCATCTGAAGACGAAGATAAACATATTATTCTATTTTCTTCTTCCATAATTTTAAAATAGACATAAAACGATTCAAATATGGTAGTTCTAATTGTTAGCAAATTGCTATATGAAGGCCAACGTCATATATCAAAAATTATCTTAAAATATCTAAATTTTGATTAAATTTTTCATTTAAATCTTAAACAATATCTTTTTAAATTTAAATACTATTTAAATTAACCAATATAAATTTTTTTTAAAGTATCTGTATCTTTTTGAATACAAAGTTGGTTAAGATACAAATACTTTTAAATAACATGTATCTTAGATACTGGATACAAGATACTTTCCAAAATTTTAAAAAAGATACAAGATACATTTTGTATCTTAGATACAAATATCCGCGATACTGCCCAACCCTGCCCCACGCCTATAAATATATATCGTGATTAAAACAAATTATACTGTTGTTGCTTTTTCTGATTTATATATTACTATTCGTACATAATATTATTCACCATTCCTTCACTATTATATTACATAAAAAATCTTCGACTTAGATTAAAATATAACGACAAGTACAAAAGCCATAAAGGCCGATATACTTGGCTAAATTAAATAATACATAATTTTTCTAGATAGCTACTTGTAATTCAAGTTTACTTACATTCTTCTAATATTTTTTAAAATAGTTAAGATCTATCAATAAAAAAGGAATATACTTTTATAAGAATAATATAATAGGCTTTCGAGCTTTATCATTGGCCTTTTAAACGATAAAATTTAATAGGACAGTTCATATAAAATTTCAGTGGAATAAATTTGACCTTGAAACATTTAGTAAGCTCATAAAAAAATTTACAATGATTAAATAATGGCAAAATTAATAGAATGTCTGTCGCTGCACTAGATTTTGTTTTAGTGTACCGTAATTTGTTTTTATTAATTTTGTTATTAACTTTTACATTTTAATTTCGGCTATTAAACTTCTTGTTATCAACGGAGAACTAAAAAATGAATATCCATAATTTGTCAGGTCGAAATTTGACCTTGAAATATTTATTGTTGATAAACTCACTTTCCTTTAATTTTTTTGACATTCCGTTTGAAGAATACGGAGGATCAATTAAGGTACTAAATATTGGCTACAACTAAAAAAATGATTGCTCAAATTTTTAATTTTGGCAAAGTGCCAATACTTTTTTGTTTTGCTTATAACTCACGAACGGTTCATTCCGTTGATATGCGGTTTAAAGATTCTGGAGGATCAATTAACGCACCACAATTTGGTATAGTTTTTGGTAATTGATCCTCACTTTTTAAAAAAATTCTTACAACTTCACGCTTTAAAAACAGATCATAACTCGGTTGCGGTTAGTGATATCGATATCCGGTTTGGAAATTATTAACGCACAAATTAAAGCCTAAATAATTGCCAAATTTTAGATCGTGATCTTTTATATTTTCGGTTTTGGCTAAGTGCCAGCACTTTCTTAATTTGCTCATAACTCAGTAACGGTTCATTCTGCTGCTTTCCGGATAGAAGATCAATTAGGATCAATTAACGGGCTATACAATGGTATAAGTTTCGGTAATTGATCCTCAAATCGTTCTTACAGCTTAAATATTTCCGCCAACTTAACGTTTTTAAAACGGTTATAACTCAATATTGGTTAGTGATATCGATATCCGGTTTGGTGATTGTTAATGTACGTATTGAATACTACATAATTGCCAAGTTTCAAAACATGATCTTCTTTATTTTCGGTTTTGGCAGTTTTGGCAAAGTGCCAATACTTTTTTGTTTTGCTTATAACTCACGAGCGGTTCATTCTGTTGATATGCGGTTTAAAGATTCTGGAGGATCAATTAACGCACCACACTTTGGCATATATTTTGGTAATTGATCCTCACTTTTTAAAAAAATTCTTACAACTTCACACTATAAAAACAGGTCATAACTCAGTTGCGGTTAGTGATATCGATATCCGGTTTAGATATTATTAACGCACAAATTAAAGCCTAAATAATTGCCAAGTTTCAGATTGTGATCTTTTATATTTTCGGTTTTGGCAAAGTGCCAACACTTTCTTATTTTGCTCATAACTCAGTAACGGTTTATTCCGCTGCTTTCCGGATAGAAGATCAATTAGGATCAATTAACGGGCTATACAATGATAATAGTTTCGGTAATTGATCCTCAAATCAATCTTACAGCTGCAAATCTTCGCACTTTCATTATTTTGCTTATAACTCAATAACCTTTAATTCTGCTGATGTCTGGTTTGAAGATCAATTAGGATCAATTAAGACTCTAAATAATGGCATAGGTTTTGTTAATTGATCCTTACATCGTTCTTACAACTTCACGGACCTGGGTAAGGGGTAGAACGAAAGTAGGGGGTAATTATATTTATTTTTAATTTTATAATTTGTATTTCCTGGGCTAGGAAATTGTTTTGATATTTATTCCTATTTTAGTTTTAGGTTTTCTTTTCTTTTCTTCTAATTTAAATTCTTCCTTAATTAAATTAATCCTAAATAAAAAATTATTCTCCTATAATTTATATTTTATTTAATTAAAAACTAAATTTTTAGTCTCGAACGCCATCTAACGGAAATATATATATGATTTTATAAATTTATTATGGGTATTATAATTTTGTAACGTATCTGTTCTATACATATTTTAAAATTATGAACTACTCTTTCTTCCATATTCTATATAATTATTTAGATAATTTTAATTTTGAAAATAAATTTGATTTACATAATACAAATACATTATTTATATTTTTAAATATAATTGATAGGCCATAAATAAATTTATACCTGTCCATTCGCAGTTTACCTGTCAATTCTCAGTTTAGTTACACCCTATTATTCGTTTTTATTATGCTGCAACTTTTAAAAAGATTAAAAATAATAAGAGCTACGAACTTATCATATAAATTTATAAGAACTTGTGTAATAATTTCCTCGATTGGTATTGGATTTTATCTAATATATTTTAATAAGAAGAAAAGAAATTGCATAGATATTATTAAAGGTAATTTGTTTTTATTTGATAAAATTAATCATCGAAGTATGATTATTTAAAAATAAAATGCAAATTAATTATTAACAAATTCTTTATGATTTGTAATATCTATTAATAAGTTTGACCAAATTATATATTAGGAATTTATATAAAAAAGACAAGTGAACATGCTAACCTTAGTATAATCTAATGCAATGGTAATCAAAAAAATTAAAATTATCTATCAATACTAAAAAAATAAAATAATGGAGATGTACTGAATCAAATTTTTCACACCATATTTTATAAAACTTTTGTCAATCTTTTTTATATAGAATGTAGCAAAATTTTTTAAAATTAGATTACCATTTAAAAATAAGTATGATTTATTAACAGTATTTGATATTATATTTATTTAGAGATGATGTATAATAATCCAAATGTCCTTGGTTCATTCCCTCCTTTGCTTAAATTTGCAAACTGTAAATGCAGTATATCCTTTGAATTTATATTGTAATTGCAATATTATTCATTTATTCATCAAAATAATAAAAAATATATAAGGATTAATATATAAATTCAGATTTATAAAAAAAATATCTTCCTTTTTGTTTTATGATTACTTTTATATTCATATTGAATTATTAATAAGAAAAGAACTGCCTACATCCAGATCCAAAGAGAGAAGATTCAGTACATCTCTAATATATTTTACTGGTATGTTACTAAAACTTATAAAATATATAAATGGGAAATAATAATGACAAATTTTCTTAAATTTTAGGAGATCAAGTTTATTTCTACATATTGTTAGTTAAATTTTTTTTTCTTTAAATTTTTCACAGCAGTCTCTGCTAATTTATGGTATCACTTTCAAGGTTAATATCTAGGATTACCAGATGTCATGTCCACTTTTGAGATTTCTAAGATGTCAGGCATCCAATTTTTTTTAAGCTGTTTTCTTTTATAAAAATAAAAAATAAATTATTATTTTTATTACGTGAGAAGTATTTTTGCAATTACGTCATCATTGTTTGTCTATATTTTTTTTCCATCATTGTTTTTCATTTAAATTTTTTAAAATCTATTCTCGTTTTGTTATTAGTTATAGCACTCAAAGATATGATGGCTTTCATTATTTCCCTGTGTCGATTTTTTGAAATGTATGAGTTAAATTATCAATCCACCAATTATCACAATCTTTTTTGAAGATGATTTAAATAAAACATACCTCAGGTTTGCACATACCCTGATGCATGTGTTTGATGAAAAAATTAAATCACCTGAGAAAGAAAATGATTAAGTTGAGTTATTGAAATATATAGGTGTTGCATTTAATATTTTGACTTTTAATCAAAACCCCTAGAAGATTTAAAATGTATTCAATGGATGATAATTAAAAATGTTCTCAATAGTCAGATTTAAAGTCTAGATTTTTTGAAAAATAAAAATTTTTCCTTATATAAGTCAAAGTTGTTAGACTAATTGCCCTTAAATCGTTTATTACTAATAAAATAAGATGGATTGAATATGCAAAACTTCTTCCTCATGATGAATGGGTCAAATATTCCCAATCCTTGAACATCATAGTGAACTGCTAATTATAGTATACATAATTTTTTGTATATCAACTCATATTGAAAATGTTGAAAGAATCATTTCTCTAATCAATTTATTAGACAAATGAGAGGAATAGATTATATGTGAAATGAAATCTATAAAGCAAGTATATGCATTTATAATTTTAACTTGTTTTGCCAAGATTTCTATAAATTTTTATAGAAAGGCCAAATATATTATGGAGGATATCTGAATGTGCTAAATTATTTTACAAGCAACAGCACAATTTAAAAAAGAATAAAAAATATATAGAGTAAAAAATAATTGTTAATTATTTAATATTATTGATATATTATATAAATGCAATAAAAATAATTCCTCTTTTACACTAAGGAAAATCTGGTAACCCTAGATTTATCAGACAACTAGGTCAATTTTTTTTCACCAATCTGATATTGAAAATTTTTTCTAAAAACTAATCTATTTTATTTAAAAAACAAAAATTTATTGAGACAGTTTTTTAATAAGAAATGGCTCGTAAAATTAATCAAAATGAACATTATTTAAATTTAATGAGCAATATAAAAAAATATTTGGTAGGTATTTAAAATCTTTGGTCAGTTAATTTTTTAGTTTTTTTATTTACTTTCTAAGTTTTAATTTTTTTGAACATTAACTTTGAAATGTGCTGTTCAGATTTATCTAGTTACTATAAACCTGGTATTTTTGTAAGGATGGAAAACCATGTTAAAAAAAACTGCAGAAATAGAATTATTATTTGTTTTTGCTGACTAATAAAATATCTGTAATTATCTCAAAACCAATTCATTTTTTAATAAAGCCTCTGAAATATTTATTGAAGACTGAGCAACAGTTGTTCCTGACTGTTAAATATTTTAAAACTAAATGGCTAGATAAAAATACATTATATAAAGGGTTTAAACACCAGCATTATAGTATTAGAAACAAGAAATAGGGTAATTAAAGGTACTTTATAAGAATTAAGATTAGGGAATAGGAATCTGCAATTGCCCTATTTTATTTAAATTATTTATGTGTAATCATATGGCATTCTTAAATTATTTAAACTGCAATTCCTTAATGAATCACATTTTTGATATTTTATTTGTAAATTTGGTAATTTTTTAATATTTTATATGTTAATTTTATACATGATAATTTATAATAAAAAGAGATATTTATTTAAATACTAAACAACTTTGAAATATAACATTTTCATGTTGCCAAAATTATTTATTTCTTTGATAATAAAAATACCGCCCTTTTGTGTAATTAACTGACCAAAAATTTATTAATACTGCTTAAAAGATTAATTTACTGCCTTTTTAATTTTAAGCTTTTGGATTTAAAAATATATTCGGAATACTTCTTTACTATCTTTTCTTATAAAATGTATTACAAAACGTTTTTCTATTCTAAAATATTCATTCTCTTAAATTCTAGTAAGTTAAGATTTGTTAGAAGTAGACAAATCAACTACTGCTTATATTTGTAATTGTACAAAAATATATTTTATGTATTCATAATATGAATAGACTTATTCATTTTTATGGCATTTTTTTATAAAATATAAAAAGTAAAAACAAAAATTGAATTTTGCAATTTTGCCGGATTCAATTCATGCAGTTTTCAGACTTAACTCAGGTTATCTCCAAATCACCCCTAATTATTGATTGGAAAAGAATGACAATGAGATATTTAAATTTACAAAAGCCTTTACATCTAAAACTTCGGCCAAGTTTAAGCCATAAAATGGCCAACTCAAAAAAAAATGTTTGAGAGGCTTTACAAACTTTATTTTTTGGTAGGTAATTTTTATTTGGAGTGTAATCTCATAGAAATTAAAAATTTTGACTATATTATCTTAAATTTTTAAAAAATTACAAAGGATACTTTGGTCTTAAAATTTCCCAAATCACCATGGACTTGGAAATGTATATGCCGCTTACCTTCATGTTTAGCTCCTGAACTTCTTTATATATGTTCAGGCCAAAATATCCCACATTAAAAGTTGTTACTTTAGGCTGTGTCCTAAATATCAAAAATATAAATAATTAAATTTATTTAATTTTGAAGAAAAAATAACATAAGCTATTTTTAATGCTAAAATATAATAGTGTTCTAAATCATTTTTCATCATTTCCAAATATTTTTTTAAAATATTAGATATAAATAGACATATGCGCCGCCGGTTAAATACGACGTCCCCGATGATTTTTGACGACGCCGATGTAAAAATGGGCGACATGGCGGTGTGATACATATTTTTTATTATTAAATTAATATTTATTTTTTATATTATTTATGAATTGTAATTAGAAGAAAAATAATATTAAATATTTTTGAATTATTAAAAAATGCTATTTTATTTTTTAAAATTAATAAATTTTGTTTGCTATAAAAACATTTGATTTGTAACAATCAATATAATAACGTTCACTCACTTTGGGCAAGTCTGTGACCAACGTGGTAGATAAGATAAGATTAGAATAGTAATTTACAGAAATGGTATTTAAATATTATTTTATATTTTATTCTTTTAATTTTTGATGTTTCAAATATTTTGTATAAGACCAGTGTTGTTAAACGCTACTTTTAAAAGTACCGCGCTATTAGCTACTTTTTACGCTATTTTGATTTTTTTTTAAAATATTTTTTACGTAACTTTATTTCCACAAATAAAATATTGGTATAAAAACTTGAAATTTGTTACATATATATATATATATATATAATTTATTTATTATTGCACCTTAATAATAATAACATTTCGGTACTGTCATCCCCAAATCTAGAGCGATGATCAGAAAGTATAAGCTTTGCCATACTAAATAATCGTTCAGCACTAGCACTTGAGCGCAACACAGTATTAAATTTAATAAACACTTTTTATATGAAAAAAACATAAAAATATTTAAATGAGTATTTTTAGATTTTAAAAAAGCATCTAGAGATTCAATAATATTATTTATTTCAAAAAAAATCATCTATGGAAGGCCGCGGTTTCGATCTTGCTACTGACAAATCGACCAGTGATTCGGCCGACCATCTCAAAAATGAATGAAACTTGGCATGTTAGTTATTTATGTTGTAAATGTTAATAAAATCCAAATTTTAGAGCTCCAGCTCAACCAGATCCAAAGATATACGCCTTCAAAGTAGAGAATCGCATAATGCGTGATTTCTTATATCTTGTTTTTCTTAAAAAATACTTAAGATAGAATTATAAATAATATATCACTTTATAGCCCTTAAAATTTTACATTGGAAAATATTATAAAAAAGTTAAAAAATTTTAAGTGTTTTTGTATTTCCGGTAAAAATAAAAATTAACATTCTGGGAAGGGATTTTTTTTGGTGTTGATACTCTCTAAAAATGTTTATTACCTTTATATTAAACTATTTAATGAAAAATCTCGATAGCGTTTTTGTTTTTTTAATTTTATTAAAATTTTTATTATTTTTGTAAATAAAAAAGGATAATATAGATGGCGTTATACTAAATTTATTAATAATATATTATATTTAATAATAATATATTTTATATCGGTATTAAAATCAAAAGAAATCGATTAAGTATAACCAGTATGATGTCCTGGGGCAATAAATGAGGAAGCGGCCCATATAAAGATACTTTAAAATTATATTCAAGCTATTAATAAAAATATATCTATTTATCGCAATCCATTTTGCGCTTAAATAGAAATTCTTGAGGCCGTAATTTGTATATATTTCACACTTCTGGATCTACTATCGTTATTATTTGAAATTAAAGATTTATCATTTTATTTTTCATTCCTTTCTTTCTATTAAATTTTTATATCGATAAATAGGAAATTTAATTATCAATCATGATTGAAAAGTACATAAGGATTAAAAAAAATTTTTTTTTTTAATTTAAAAAATTGTAATAATGAAATCATTGTGTAGTAATCCATTCATTAGAGAAGGCCATAAGTCTATTTCAAAAAATCTACAAAAGGTAAGTTTATTTATATTATGGATTAAAACCTTTTTAATTTTAGATTCTGGATTTTTACTAATATAATATCTTTTTTATTATTGGATATCGTGATTATTTTTATTATATATAAAATTAGGTTACACCAAAGATGATTAAAAAATCCAAAGGTTTATTAACAATAGGCCAATCATTATGTCACTCATGTCGCTTATATTTGATAAATATGGAATCCATTGAGGATATATCTGAAAATGAAGAGCCCGAACTAGCCCCATCCAGTTCAACTTTGGATATAATAAATGTATCGCTAGAAGAAATAGGCCAATCCCCAATAAAAAAGAAAAGAAATATCCGCAAGAAAAACTTAAAAAAATAACAAAAGCAATAAGTCAAAACATATTAAGAAGCAGCCTTCCTGAGTTTGATATACAAAATAATAAAAATGACGAACTTCTTCAAAATTTAAAACATCATTATCCAATTATTTCTAAGGAAAAAAAATATCAACTTCCCCCTTCTTGGACCTCTAAAAAATTGAGATGGAGTTCAAAGCCACGAATTACTTGGTAAGAAAATCAAAAAAACTAATAGAATTAAAAGGATTTATGTCATCTCCCAATATAAAACCTGGGCGAACAATTGATCAAGAAACCGTGAATATTATAGAAAAATTTTACTCTTCTGATGAAGTCAGTCGCGCGATGCCCGGGAAAAAAGACTATAAATACATAATGATCAAGGGAAAAAGAGAGCAGTCTCAAAAAAGATTAATTTTATACAATTTAAAAGAATTATATGAACGATTTAAAGAGAGGTACCCGATAATTAAAGTTGGATTTTCTAAATTTGCAGATTTATGGCCAAAAAATTGTATTCTGGCTGGAGCCAGTGGAACACACAGTGTGTGTGTTTGTGAAGATGCTAATTTGGCAAAACTATTAGCTATGCCAGAATATCCATTACATAACTATAAAAATATTTTAGCTCAAACAATATGCAATCCAGCACTCCCTATTTGTTATTTAGGAGATTGTAACTATTGTCCAGGCACATTCTCAATTAGAAAACAATTAGATGTTGTATTTGCCCAAAATGACATAGATCATATATCCTTTAAACAGTGGGTGTCTGTTGATAGAACTAATCTGGAAACAATAACAAAATCTTCTCAAGAATTTTTAATTTTATTTTTAGAAAAAATTCCACCTATGTTACGTCATTCCTTTATCGCTACCAATCAGTCATCATATATTTCAAAACTTAAACATTTTTTACAACAAAATGAATTTATGATAATTTGTGATTTCTCTGAAAATTATGCCTTTGTAATCCAAGACGCTGTTCAAGGATTTCACTGGAATAATAATCAGGCCACTATCCATCCTATGATAGCATATTATAATAATAATAACAATATAGAAAACCTTAATTATGTGGTAATATCAGAGTCACTTCAACATGATGTTATTGCAGTACATTTATACCAGACTGAAATGATAAAATTTTTGACCAATCTTTTTAACAAAAAGCCATGTAAAATCTATTACTGCTCTGATGGATCGGCTGCTTAATATAAAAACAGCAAAAATTTCTTAAATCTGTGTTATCATGAATCAGATTTTGGTGTAGCAGCTGAATGACATTTTTCAGCTACATCTCATGGAAAAGGTCCATGTCACGGCCTGAAACATTAAAAAGATTAGCAGCACGTTCAAGCCTTCAGCGCACCAGTTCTGGACACATTTTAACACCAGTTGATTTATATCAGTTTGCAAAACAAAATATGCCATCAGTAAATTTTACGTATATAACCAACGAACAATACAATTTAGAAGAGATTAAACTACGAGAAAAATTCAATTTAGCTCGTCCCATTCCAGGAACTCGGGAAATACATGCTGTTTTTCCTTTGAGTTTAAGTAAACTTAAATCAAAAATATATTCATATGCAAAGGACTTTCAAATTAATAATATCTCAAATGCCGATTTGTCTTTTGCCGATAATTTGTGTTTTGCTGATATTAAAGGATTCGTAACATGTGTTTATGACGATTTTTGGTGGTTAGCCACAGTACTGAAAAAGAATGAAAATACTGAGGAGATATATATTTCCTTTTTACATCCCCATGGACCATCACCATCCTTCTTTTATCCCACAATTGAGGAAAAAATATGGTTGCCCATGAATCAAATAATAACGATAGTAGATCTTTAACAGTGACAGGACGTACCTATAAATTATCGCTTCAGGAAATTCTATTAATAAGTGCAAAATGGGATAAGATAATAACAAGAGGTATTTTATTTTATAATTGTTTGTATATGAAATTTTATATGTTTATTTTAAAATATAGCGTCCTAATAACCATATCCGTATGGGCCGCTTCCTTATTGCCCCAAGACATCATACTGGTTATATTTAATCGATTTTTTTTAATTTTAATACCGATATAAAACATATTTTTATTAAATTAAATATATTATTGTTAAAATTAATATAACGCCATCTATATTATCCTTTTTTATTTATAAAAATAATAAAAATTTTAATAAAATTAAAAAAACAAAAATGGCTATCGTGATTTTTCATTAAATAGTTTAATATAAAGGTAATAAACATTTTTAGAGAGTATCAACACCAAAAAAATATCCCTTCCCAGGAATGTTAATTTTTTATTTTTACCGGAAATACAAAAACACTTAAAATTTTTTAATTTTTTTTTAATATTTTCCAATGTAAAATTTTAAGGGCTATAAAATGATATATTATTTGTAATTTTATCTTAAGTATTTTTTAAGAAAAACAAGATTTAAGAAATCACGCATTATGCGATTCTCTACTTTGAAGGCGTATATCTTTGGATTTGGTTGAGCTAGCACTCAAAAATTTAGAATTTACAAAAATATACAAAATAAATAACTATCATGCCAAGTTTCGTTTATTTTAAAGATGGTCGTCAGAAAATCGCGTTTTTTTGGTCGATTTGACGTGGAATGACCCTACAGTATTTTAGTATCGTAGTTAGGCATGGCATTTTTTAACGTTACCATCAGCCTATCAAGTTGCCCTTTAGATTCAGTTAAATTATTTTATGGCCAATTTAACTTCAAACTAGGATGAACGATAGCAGCTATTACATTATCATCATCATACAAATCTGGAAATCTAATTTATATAAAGCGATTGTATTAGTAAAAAAAGAAGAATACCTTTTTAATTTTCAAAATTTAAATTTATCTGAAATTTAAATTCATTTATAATAAAATATTAAAATAGCATTAAATTATGGTAAATAAAGATTTTATAATTTCGAATTTTATATTAATACTATATATTAATATTATAGAAAGGATAATCTATATTTTTCTCATTTTCCAAAGAAATTTCGCTATCTTCAACAATCTCACACATTTTTAATAACTAGATTTATAATGCTAACTACATTTATAATGTATATTTTTAAATATAAATTTCAAAATTAAATTAAATAAAAGGATTATAATTTTAGATTTAATAAAAAATATTTTTTAGATGTATATTATGTAAAATTGAAAGTAGCGAAATAGCGCGCTACTTCGCTACTTTCTAAATTAGTAGCGAGCTACGGCTATCGCTATTTTCTAAAAAAAGTAGCCAGCTAAAGCTACCGCTACTGAAAAAAGTAGCGCGCTACAACACTGTATAAGACTATCAATTATTATATAAGGAGTAATACAATATTTCTTTAATGCAATCTACAACTTATATAAAATTTATTTTTTATCATAAAAGGATATTTTAATTAATGATTTTTATTTTATTCCCATTGTATATATATAAACATAGCAGGACTAAAACAATTATAGATGCAGCAATGCAATACCCTGTAACAAAATACAGTGTATCCTTGCAAGCAAAACCTTCTTTTGCATGGAAACATTTTGGATCCTTAATATTTAAAACTGGCACAAATAATAAGAGAACCAGTGTTGCTGCAGATAAAGTCTTGTAATATATGCTTGTAAATAGCAATTGATAATGGGTGAAAATAATTATTCATTTTCAGAGTAAATTTTTGATTATTTTTAAAATATTTGTGAATTTTTAATTAGTTATTTAATCAAATTTTTTCAAAAAATATCAGCACACCAAACATAAAACATTTACTTGACAAACATGACTTATCATGTAAAGAAGAAATATCTGAACAAAATTTAAAATTATTTTTCAAACCCATTGTAAAAGATACAACTGACCCTATAAAAGATAAAAGGTAAGGAATTATGTTCTCATGTATTGCAAGGATTGAATGCCTCTTCTATAAATAATAGTACAAGATTTTCTAAAGGTTATTTGTAAATATAATTTTTGTAGGTCAATCTTAATTTTTATTTTAACCGTTAAAATATCAAATTATTTTATAGAATATTTAAATAAAACTGATCTCATCTCACATTTAGAATTTTTTTAAGGCATCATGTTTTTATTTTTATGGGGAATATGGCATTATTTCAGATACAAAAGATTTACCAGATAGAACAACACTTAGCCTTAGTGGATTAGATGATGTGTATTAATGAAAGCATACATATATCAACAAATTATATAGGTCCAAAATTTTGTGCTATAACTTTTGATATATAGACTGACAAATATAGACGGCGAAATTATATTACCTTTACATTTCACGAAATAGATAATAGTATTTTATACATTGGCGACACATCATGTCACTCAAAAGCATACCGCTGAAAAAGTTGAAAATGAATTTGGTTTAGGGAGCAAGAAAATTCAAATGGTTACTGATGCAAGTCCCAATGTAAAGAAAAGTGTTGGTCTAGGAGAATATGACCATCATTTGTGTTTGGGACATGGATTACATAATCTAGTGACAGTCTATGGAATAAAAAAGTTAATAAAATAGAAAATCTCATTAAAAAGTGAGAGAAATTATAGTTGCCTTAAGATTCAAAACAGCGGATTTTGAAAATATAAACGATATCAAAAATAGGAAATGTTTTGAATCGATATCATTTACATCGGATATTATAGATTTGGATGATAATGATCCTTATTTATGAAGATCGTTTTGGGTTTGATGATGATAGTGCAAATCAAAAATCATATCAGAAAAAACATAAAACCTTAAAATTGCATAGTATTTTAATAATGCTGGAAAGTGAATATTATAAATATTCTATTAAATAGAATGGAGAAACCGGATCTTAATTTATTTAACTCCGAATGGGACTTGGTTCATGAACTTTTAAATTTTCTTAAAACCTTGGAAACTGTTGAATTTTTATCCTTCCAAAAATGAGTTAGTATAAATTTATTCTTATTATTTATTTCGTAGTGAAATTAAAAATCATTTAATTGTAAAAGATTGCGATAGTCCTCTCATAGCATCCCTTAAACGAAATATGCTTACTAAATTTGATCATAGATTTCCAATAACCGATCTTCAGGTAGTATTTTAAAATACATAAATTAGTTTTTTTTTAAAATATTATTTCTCTTTGTTTTATTTTTTTACTTAGGTGTTAGGAGCACTTTTGGATTCACATTTTCAATCTATAAACATAATAAATGAATATAATATTACTCCTTTGCAATTTTTATTTCAACACGCTACCTCTCTGTTGCCTTACACGGACGAATTAACCGAATGTAAAACTATGGAAGTTGCTTCAATTCGATTTTGTTAAGTCATTGGCTACGAAACATCTATTCATAACAATAATCTGGAACAACAAGACTACTAGTCTAGAAAAAGAGTGTTATGCATTATTTTCGCCTTATAATTTAGAGATAAAAGATATCTTAGATTTTTGTAAGATAAGAGTATTGGATCTTCCTAAACTTTCAATATTAGCTTGAAAGGTCCTGTGCGTTCAAGCTACGAGCACACCCAGCGAGCGTGTATTTTCCATAGCTGGGCTCACTCTGAAATCTAAAAGATCATTATTATGTCCTATAAATCTAAATAAAATAATATTTATACATGATAATTATAACTTAATAAAATCATTAAATTAGTTATAAACATAAACATAAAGCATAAATTTTGTTTTAAAAGTGTTTCCAATGAATTTATAATTTTAATAAAAAATTAAGTAATAAAAATATTTGACGCCGCCTGCCGATCGTTTCAAAAAAAGAAACGCCGTCGCCGATAATGCTGTCGGCGCACATGTCTAGATATAAATAAATTTTAATAAAAGGCTTAAAATTTATAAATTTGTGTGATTTATATTAAAAAAAACTAGTAAGTATTATTAAAGTATTTGGTGGCATTGTTATTTTTCGTATTTTATTCTCCTTTTTTTCTTTCTTTTTTTTTCGTTTTTCTATTTTAAATTTTACAAAAGTTTAAAAAATAATTAAAGATTTCAGGCATGTTTCATAATTTTATTAATTTGCGAAAATTTATAAATTTTGAGGTTATATTTTTCAATATATTTAGGACACAGCCTTAAGAATATTTTACATAAAATAGTAAATAGAATAAATTATAATATATATTTCATAGAATTTTTTTATGTAAATCTGAGCTCAACGATTGCTTGGCCCGGCCTAGATTTATAAAAAAGCCTGGCCTGAATTGTTTAAATGAGTTCAGCATTTTACGGTTCATTTTTTAGTTAATATGAAATCATTTAATACCTAATAAATACTTTTAAAATTATTTTTTTTATTTTAAAATAAAGAATTATTTTTATAACACTAGAAAAACTAAATTTATGTTCATTTTTGGCGAAATGTTTTTAATTTTTAATACATGTTTGATTGACTAAAATTATTTTAATTCTTTAAATTAATAACTATTTTATTTATCTAATATAGTAAAGTATAATAAGAACAAATTAAAATAATATGGTTGGTTACAATAATCAGGGCTGTGATGTGAACCCTCGGGTTTGGGTTCAGGGTTCGCGATCCAGAAAAATAAAGGCTTATAAATTTAGTAAAAATAACAGAAACATCAGTTTTTTATCAACTTTATTTTACTATATTTAGGCCTTGCATAAAAATAATTTATCATTATAATTAGAATATTAGCGAATTATGAATTATCATGATACCTTTCAAATTTAAGATGTTAAAATTAAAATATCGATTTTTTATTCCTAACTTTGACAGTGCCTTATAAATAGGGCCATTCATCAGATCACATGAAACCAGGTTCCTAAATTAAGATTAACTCATAGTTATGATCATGAATATATTATTCCAATTATATAAAATAATATTCAAAATATCTTTATTTGAATGAAAAAAAAAATATTTATAGAGTGGCTCAGCTCACCAGAATTTTTAAACACTACTTTTAAAAGTAGTGCGCTAACGCTATCGCTATTTGTCAAAAAAAGTAGCTTTAGTTACTTTTTATAAAAAAAATTTAGAAACAAATTTGTTTTATTTTTGGCTTATAATGTTATTGAATAGTAAATATATAAAAATTTACATTTATATATTAAAATATAGTTAATTTTGATTATAAAAAAATTTATATAATAAAAATAAATATTTATAGTAATTTGTTGCATTTTATAAGTTTTTACCTTCTGTTATGTGTCCAACTATCTGCCGTGATACATATATATGATATCTCTGTTAACTCTAATATTAGAGCATCTTTTATCACTTTAAAGTTTGCTATTTTATTCATTATGTCTGGTGACATAAAATTGTACCAAGGGATAGAGTTTTAATCATCATGGTAAATTATGGATTATCAACCAAGGGCATTGACTGAGCTGTATCAATTATAAAATCAACAATAACTTTATCAGCCAATTTTTGAGAAATATTGGAATTTGTATTATTAATAATTTGGTTTGAAATTCGTCTTTTTGGATGTAGAGTTGCCTATATCAGAATTATTTAGATGTTTCTCCATTTCCTTAAAACTATTGGCATGAACAGTCTTATAAAATAAATACTATTAGAATGTAAAAATGACAATTTACCTTTAGGTGTTTCTTGAGGTTATAGCTACTGGATTGATAAGAGGAAATATTTTTTTTTACATTTTAAACAAATAAATTTGAAGCCAGTTTTGGTTTTTATATTTATTTTAAAAAAATTTTCAAATCTAGGGAATGGGAAATTTGTATTATAGCTATTAAAAAAATTTTCTTCCCTGGTATCTTCCATTTCATTAATATCATTGTCTGAATCGCTTTCAACGATTTGGATATCCATAGGCGATGACATTTTAAATTATTAACACGTGATTTAGGTTTATAATACAAATGAGAATATATAAATAATAAATCATAAAAATTATAATTAATTATGATATTATTGTCAAAAAAGACGAAATTAAAAAAAACAGAAATAGAAATGACAAACTAAATAAAAATAACTATCAAAATTGAGCAGACAATCCAAACTGGCAAAGATCTAAATATAGAAATAACTTATTCAAATTACAAAAATTGCAAAGAAACGTATGGGTTTTTTATACACTTTTATTTCTTTAATATTCATAAAAAAAATTAATCCATTTCAATAATTTTTTCATAAAAAAAAATTAATGAGTAATAAAAAACATTTTTCATCAAAAACGATAAAAAAAAATATCACAAAAATCTAACAAATATAAAAAAAATATTATAATTTAATGCCACCTTTTTATGGGCCAATGGCATGTACATTTAAAAAAAATAATTGCATACTTTCACAAAATTTTCGATGTAATAAATCATGTAAAATCTCGCGATATATAATTAGAATTATCGGATGTAAGTATCGCGGAACTTTGTGGATTATTATAATAAGAGAATTTTTTTTTATATCATGTTCATAGGAAGAATATCTGATATCCCGTTGTTTTACTCCTTATTTATATAATTGCGCTTCTTGATTATTACTGATATTAAGAGAATAATGAATCTTCATAGTCTACAAAGCTATGCTATATGGACATCTTCGTGTAAATTGTTAGAACGGTAATTGGCTAATACGAATTCTCATACCATATCATATTCATATCGTAAAGGGATTTGATCTCTATTCGTCTACATTGACGTCATACATCGTAATCGGGGCTTGGTTGTCATTGCTCCGAAAGGTTGAGTAAACGATAAACTTCCATGAGCATTGGCTTGATAATTAACTTTTGACAAGAGTCTGATAATGGGGAATACGTTTCATATCTGATTTTGGCAATTTATTTAAATTGTTATTATTTTATATATTTTTTTTAAAATTATTAAAATACATAAGTGAAACACAAACGAAAAAAATATAAAAGAGAATAAATTATCATAAGTGACCGTAAAAAAAATTAATGATACTTATGCCTCAAAAAATATTTTATCCATAAAAACATCTAACCCAGTCATGTGAATCCCCAGGTCAGTATTCATTCCTTAACATTAATTACAAAATTAGAGGCAATTTCCAATAAAAATAAGTTAGGGGAAAAAAAAATATACAACAGAAGGGCTGGGATAACAAAATATTTAACAAAAATAAATTTTTTTACCAAATGTTCAAGATTCTCTTTTCAATATATATATTATGAAGCACCATGATAAAAAGTCATTTACTAAATTGATACTGTATTTTCTTTCCAACAAATATATACTTTTTCTGGCTACAACATAAAACCACATAAAAAAAATAACAACTGGCAGACACATTGAAAAAAAAAAACTTTTTATCAATGTGAATAATCAAAATATAAACATGACCAAACAAAAACTTTTTTACTAACACAAAAATAAAACTTTTCTATTCAAATATTAGGTCTATCAGGCGATCCCCCAATCCTTATTCATGTCTTCTCTAATTGACTTATAAACATAATGGCAATTTCAAAAAAAAATTTTTTTTTTTAAAGGACCATATACCCTGGCAACTGGCCAGACAAAAAAAAATTTTTAAAACAAAAATTTATCCACCAACCTTTACTAATGCCATAAAAATTTTCCTATTCATTAAAACAGTCATCTGGTTATAAAAACAGATTACGCACGATAAACAATTTTTAATAACATTAAGCAAACAAAACTTTTTAATACCATGAAAAACTTTTCTATTCATTTGAAAAAAAGGATTTATCATTCAAAAATTTGTTTCTTTTCTTTTTTACAAGCTCATACCAAACAATTTTTTAACCCTTGTCTAATTTGAACCATAAATTACACCGAAATTGACCATCAAAACCTTTATAAATTGAACAACATAAAAAATATGACCAAATATTTTGAATATTGACCCGATATAAACCGTTTAAATATTACTTTTAAGATAAATCAGAACAAAAAAAAATCGAGTATATCTTCTCATATTATTTGCCCTTCTTATTTTATCCCAATTTTAGATGATCGTGATGACGGTTCACAGTAACCCCGGTTATTAACAAAATTTCACTTAATTTTGAACCTCGGTTTACTACTACCCGACCTCTTTCCCCGATTGTCAAACAATCTAGTCCAAACCTTCTGGCCCACTGAAAACTTTACCCCTAATTTTACTCCCACTGAGTTAATAATTTTCCCCTTTGGCAATCTAAAGGACCCCGTGTTCGCCTACCTAAAAATAACTCTACAGGCGTAACCCCCTCTCGATTGCGAGAATTAAAGTAATATAATTGAGACATGTAAGCCTCCTCCTTACGATTACCAGCCTTCGTAATCCAATTTTTAACAATTGCTACCATCCTCTCAGCTTGTCCATTCGAGCTGGGATGATATGGCGGCGTAAGAATATGCTGGGTCTGTGACTCAGCACAAAAATGTTTGAACTCCTCACTGACGAAGGCGGGACCCCCATCAGACACTATCGTGTCGGGAAAACCAAATCGGGCATATAATTCCCTTAATTTTTTGATAACTACTTTAGTGGTATAACCATGCATTTCTGCATATTCTATCCACTTGGAAAAGGAATCTACCACTAAAAAATATGATTTTTTATCAAGGTCAAAGAAATCAATGTGGATACGTTCCCAGGGTTTCTTTGTTCTAGGCCAAACTTGCCCTACCTCTTTACAGGGCATAGGAGCACAGGTATTGCAAGGAACGCATTTCCTGGTAATCCGTTCAATATCATTGCCCATACCAGGCCACCATACATATTCCCGAGCCCAAGATTTCATCTTGTCTGGACCTTGATGTCCGGCATGCAATAAATTCAAAAATTTGCTCCGTAATTTATAATTAATTACCGCCCTGTTTCCCCTCATAATACAATCATCAACAATAGACAATTCTTTTTGTATTTTTTTATAGGAATCATTTGTTTTTCAAGGTTATTCTCCTTTTAAACTCAATTTTACTTGACTTAGATCTTTGTCGTTCACAGTATTTGTTTTCAAATCCTCCCAATTGGTAGGACCCCCTTTTAAAATATACGACAGAGTACGCACTAAAGCCTTCTCTCTATCAATACTTATCCTATCACTTATTTCCGGATCTGCACAGCCAGAACCTAACCTAGACAAAATATCAGGCAAATGATTCTCTTTGCCTCGACGATATCTAACCTCCACGTTAAAACTGCCCACTAATAATAACCAACGCTGCAACCGAGGAGATAACATCAACTCCCTATTATCCTTTCGGAATAAGTGGATTAAGGTTTGTGATCGGTAAAATTACAAATTTTTTACCAATCAAATATTCACGACATTTTGTCAAACCGAAAATCACGGCCAAGGCCTCCTGTTCAATCACAGAATATCTCGTTTCTACATCCCTAAAAACTCGCGAGAAAAAAAGGATGGGTCTTTCCACACCATCAATTAAATGTAATAAGGCTCCTCCAACATCTTTGTTAGATGCATCAATAGCTAATATGATTTCTAAATCATTGTTGAAACATACTAAAATTGGCTCTTCCTCAATTTTTCCCTTTAAAATTTCAAACGCTTCTTGTTGTTCCACTTTCCAATCAAAATGAACACCCTTTTTTAATAACTCATATAACGGAGCAGCTACCTTCGCAAAATCCTCGATAAAACGATGGTAGTAATTTACCATACCCAAAAAGGACTGCACCTCAGCCTTACTATTGGGCTGCTTCAAATTTAATATATTCTTCAAAACGCCCAAAATGCTTTTCTCCTTACTGGCTCTCAAACCTTTACCATGAATTCTCTTAAAAACTTCCTTCAAACGTCGGTTATGCTGTTCAGGCGTCATCCCTGTAATCAGTACGTCATCCATATAATAAAATACCCCCTCTAGTCCTTGGAAAACGGACGCCATGGTACGCTGAAAAATAGGGGCCGACACACTCAACCCAAATGGTAATCTACAAAAAGCGAACAACCCTTTATGAGTCGTTATCGTCAATAATTTACGAATTTCCTCCCTCAAAGGTAATTGTAGATAGGCTGACGAAAAATCAACCTTTGAAAAATATTTTGCTCCCTTTAACTGAGCCAAAATTTCCTCAATTCGAGGTAACGGATATTTAACCTCTGCTACCCATCGATTTAAGGTTACTCTGAAATCAGCACAGAGCCTCAATTTACCATTTGACTTCTTAACCGGTACCAACGGGGTTGCCTATACACTATATTCCACTGGAACAATAATGTCATCTTTAACCCATTGATCCAACTTTTTTCCTTTTTCCATTCAAAAGGAACTCGTCGACACGCTAAAAAATAGGTGAAAATCCCTCCCTTAATTTTACATCCACCTGATAATCATTAAGACATCCTAACTTTTCTTCGAAAATTATTTCATATTTCTTCATTAAAAGAGATATATTTTCACGCATTTTATGTAATTCATGAATATCAATAGCAACCATTGTGTTTTCATTAATGCTAATATTGTCCTTAACCATTAATTCCGTGGAATTTACATATCTATCAGAATTAAGGGTTGAATTCTCTTCTTTTACGGTTAATTCCTTCCCTTCTATTTCATAAATTTTTTCTCGAGCACTATTAGCAATATTTTTGTTTTTAGTCTCATTTAAGGCCGAACCCTTATGTATGGCAAAAATATTCCAATAATTATTGAAAGGACCTAACTGAACAATCCAATCCCACCCCATGATGGTTTCCACATCTTTCTTTACTACCCATAAATCTAGGGAAAACGTGGTATCATGGATAATTAATCCCAACTTAGTTTTTCCCAAAATTACAATTTCAGACCCATCAAATTGTCTACACATAGATTCTTTTTCAAGTTTACCCCCAGGCCAATGCTTATAATAATTTCTTCTAGACATTATAGATATGCTAGCCCCTGTGTTGAACAACATGTCGATGTCCCTCGAGTCAACTCTTACAATAACTCTTGGACAAGGACAAGGTTCGACTAATCTCTCAGTCATTAAAATCTCATATGTTTTAATTGACTGATCAATATTAATCTCATTTGAAACATCAGTTTCATGAGAATTCCCATTTGAACATAAATTCAACTCGGAGTTTAGTGGTTCATTAACAATATTCATATATTTTTTTACAATATAACTGGGATATTTTTCCCATCTGAAAGTATTAACATCCCTTTTATCGGAATATTTAACAATACCCTTAAGAATATTTCTCCCATTTAAAATTATTAGAATCTTCATTATTTTTATGTTTATCATCAGGATAAAAAAAATTTCTGTTAAAACCACGGCTTTTACGAGAATCATATCTCATTTCAGCATGGTTATTTACTTCATTATTATTTCTACCTCCCGATCTCCTACTTACTATATGATTACACCTCACCTGCAATCATATAGTCAATTTTTGGTACAATTTATGGCTACATGTCCCAGTTTGTTACATTTAAAGCACAAACGGGATTTACCATAATTTGATCGTAAAACCTCACATTTATTCGTGTTGGTACCAGAAATTTTTCTAACATTAGAATTTTCTAATGTCAATTTCTTTAACGGAAAGACCCCACGAAAACCTTGACCACACAGGTCTCTACCTTGTGGCCCCTATACCCTCAGCGGGTACATTTCAAATCTTCTAAGATTTTCTTATTACCAGAAAAACCATTTTTTTCAACGGAGATATTTTTTCCATTTGACCATGTCGGACCACATATTTGGCCTTTATTACCATTACTATTCGCAATAACCAATTTATTTATATCTTGATATATAATCTTAATCACTTCTTTTATTTCTTTCAATTCTTGGAGGATAACTACAGATCTCTCCACAATATCCAAACGATCATCGTTATTACATTCCAAAGTTTCTACTATTTCTGGTCTGCCGTTCTTGATTTCATTTAAAACCACATTTAAAATACTTTCCAAGACCGAAATTTCTTCCCAACAATCAGCCGACACTGGAGTGTCTTTTTTCCAATTACCATATACCTTGGTTACAACCAAGGTACATTTTCCGATTAAAAATCTTAATATTATAGACAACCCATATATTATGACCAATAATAATATTGTCACTAACAAATTATTTACATCAAATTTATCAACCATTTTATACAAATTTTGATAAGTAATACGATACCCCGAAATTTTGTTAAATAAGCTAGGCTCAATATCAAAATTAAACATAAGCCCATCTCATTATCTCAAAAATTTATATTACTTTAAATCGGCCGTGGTAAATAAGTAATTTTAGAATATTTAAAAATACGTTTTTTTCTTCTTTTTTTTTAAATTAATTAAATTTCTAAAAAAATTTTAACAAAAATGTGATTGCGTTGTGTCCTGAGGAGAGATACAAAATATAAAATAAAAATATTGTTTTTACCTTATAATAACGAATAACTTTGGTATCAAGACTATCCTGTAGTCACGGTCAACAACTGTCAAAAAAGACGAAATTAAAAAAACAGAAATAGAAATGACAAACTAAATAAAAATAACTATCAAAATTGAGCAGACAATCCAAACTGGCAAAGTTCTAAATATAGAAATAACTTATTCAAATTACAAAAATCGTAAAGAAACGTATGGGTTTTTTATACACTTTTATTTCTTTAATATTCATAAAAAAAAATTAATCCATTTCAATAAGTTTTTCATAAAAAAAAATTAATGAGTAATAAAAAAAATCATTTTTCATCAAAAACGATAAAAAAAAAATATCACAAAAATCTAAGTTAAAATGATTGACATTACAAATATAAAAAAAAATATTATAATATACAACAATTATATTTAAAGTTTCATGTTTATACTTACCTTCATTATATTTTTTAAAAGTAGCTAAGTAGCGCGCTAAAAAATTAAAGATTACAAAAAAAGTAGCAGCTATTAACTATAGCTACCAAAAAAGATAGCGCTTTAAGTAGCGCGCTACACTTTAACAACTCTGCGGCTCACCCATGTTATAAAAACATGATAAAAGATAAACAATTTTTTTTTATAAAAATGAATCTGTCGAAAATAAAATGTATCATATTATTGAAAAAAGGATAGGGTTTTAAAGGTGGACCTTATTGTAAAACTAAAATTCAAACAATTATATTTTATTTATTTTAGATAGATAAATTATATTTTCTATAGTCCTCTTCATAAATCATCTTCATGGTATACATTTTATTCTACAGATTTAAAATTTATAATCTTTGACACCTTATTATTAAAAGTTAAAGCTGTAAATTTTTAAATGATTATCATCAATATTTTTAAAGATCTAATCTTTACTTATATAAAATGATAAGCTCAACCATTTGTATATAAAATGGGGAATTTATTATATAATATTAAATTCTTGAAATTTTATTATTACAATCGATATTTCTTACCAATGAAAAAAAAAACCTAGACTCATTATTTACCATACTTTAATATTTACATTATTTAGTGTTTATTGAAAAATGTTTCTTAAATTTTGAAAATAATTCAAGTTATAAATGATTCATCATCACTCCTTATCGATATACAAGAGCAGGAGGAAATAAAAGACTTTATAGCTTTAGAAAGAGAGATACAAGCACAAAATCAATCAGCCCCAAGCATACTATCACCTCTTTTGAAAGTTACACCAAACACTGACACTGGGATTGAAAACACGTTTAAAAACTCGATTTCTAACATTCACATATTTCCCGATCATTCAAATCACGTTCCCCATGATAAGATAAAATATGTTCAGGACAAAAATAGTTTTCATATTATTCAAATTGAACCTAATGTAAATAGTAATTTGGTTAAAACTAGAAGTATATCCTCACCTCTATCAAATTCTCTTCAAAGCATACGTTCATCCTTTGCTTCCTTCCCACTCTACTCTGAACATGGTGAAGTTAAATTACCTACTACTCCAGATTTAAATAAAATTAATGACAATGAGGAGCTTTTTAGTGTTAACACTTTTCCTAGAACAAAAAAACCACACTACAAATTGGGCAATGATAATAAGACACCCTCTAAAGTTGAAAATAATCAGGTATACGAGGAAATTTTATTGAATCCCCTTATTTCTCTAATATATTTTAAGCAAACATAAAATTTAATACTTATTCATTTTCAGTCCTAAGGCCGTGTTCTAATTTGTTTTATTTCTAAAGAGTAATCTATTTAGCCACATATATAGCTTCCTCTAAATAACTTAAAAATAAAGAGGGGTCATTCCATTAAAAATCAACCAGTGTTTCGGACGATCATCTCATAAATAAATGAAACTTGGCATGTTACTTATAAATGTTAATAAAATCAAAATTATAGAGCGTTAGCTCAGCCAGATACAAAGATATACGCTTTCAAAGTAAATCGCGCAATGCGTGATTTCATTAAATCTCTTTTTAAAAAAATACTTAAGATAGAGTTACAAATTATATATCATTTTATAGCTCTTAAAATTTTACATTTGGAAGATCAAAAAAAAATTAATAGATACCAAATCTAATTTCCAGTGAATACAAAATTAACAGTGCTGAGAAGGGATTTTTTGGGGCGTTTATAAATGTTTATTACCTTTATATTAAACTATTTAATCAAAATTCTCTATAGCCATTTTGTTTTTTTAATTTTATTTAAATTTTTATAAAGAAAAATAAATAATATAGGGCGTTATATTTGATAATCATTATAATATATTTATTAAAAATATGAATTGTATTGGTATTAAAATTAAAAAATCTATTAAGTATAAGATGTTCTGGGGCGATATGTAACAGGCAGCCCATGCAGATATGATAGGTAACTATTAGGACCCTATTTGTAAAATGAACACATTTTAAAATTTTATCTACAAACTATTATAAAAACTAGAATTTCCTGAGGCTATAATTTGTAGACATATTCTGTTGCTATTGTGGATCTACTACCGTTATTACTTGATGTCACTTGTAGGATAAAAGAAGGATGCAATGGTCTCCCTGGGGATGTAAAAAGGAAATATATCTCATCAGTAATTTCTTTCTTTTTTAGTACTGTGGGTGTGGATCAAAAATCGTCATACACATGTTTAGAAAAAAAGACTAGTTCAGACCTTGGTCCTAAAGACCGGTCATATGTATTTATGACGATTTTTGGTGGTTAGCCACTGTAATAAAAAAAATCTTTTATCACACAATTCAGGAAAAGAGATGGCTGCCCATTAATCAAATAGATGTGCAGATTTAATTGAAACATTTCCATTTTTTAATTCGTTTGTAAATAAAATAATTTAATTTGTAAGAATTGATAAGAATATAAAATGTTATTGTAGATATTTTGTAACTCAAATAATTTTATTTGCAAATTAAAAATTATGAAAATTTTTTCCATCAAATCTGCACAACACTGTAATATCGATAATAGATCTCATAACAGCGACAGGACAAATTATCGCATCAGGAAATTTAAAATGGAATACAATAAAAACAATAGGTCTTATTTTAAAGTAGTTTGTATATAAAATTTTAAAATATGTTTATTTTACAATATAGCGTCCTAATAATAAACGTATATGTATGGGCTGCCTGCTTGTATATTGCCCCAGGACATCATATTGGTCATACTTAATGGATTTTTTAAATTTTAATATCAATATAATACTTTATTTAAAAAAATAATAAAAATGTAAATAAGACTAAAAACAAAAATGGCTATCGAATTTTATGAAACAGTTAACTTTTCAATACTTCGTTGAAAAAGATGACGTTAGTACTCGGGTGGGGTTTAATAGACCGCAATTTCAAATGTATATATATCTCTAGTTATATTCATTATTTTCATTTGATATTTGGATATTTGGATATAAGATAGATCTAACCTTAAGCTTGATAAAATATTTGTTGAGGATAATTATAATTTGTGCCAAAATTTTTTTAAAAAAGCTTACTTTTTTTAAATTTAAAATAAAATTAAAAAAATAACTTATCCATCACATAATCATGATAATTCATAATATGGATCTTTATTCTTCAATATAAAAAAAATATTACCTTATACATTTTAATATATAAAAAATATAGAACATTGAAATATGCTAAATTTGACATGCTAAATATTACATAAAATATTAATGTGTTCTAAACATATATTTATTTTACATATTTGACAAAAATATTTTGTTTTTTTTATAAGGAGTATAGTTTTATGCCATATTTTGATGGTTTATTTGGCATGTATTGCCTGAATGGGCATTTACCATGAAATGCTGGAAGCATTTCATCTAGGGTTGCATATTCTGATATTGTATAAGATCTGTAGCAGTTATCAACAAATTCTTGAAAAATATTTAATGTGAGTTGCATTGTCTACCATTTTTCTCTCTTCTCTTGTTAATATGTCATAAAATCTTATTGTATGAATTAGAATTCTGAATCTTTTGAGTGTCATTGTTGCTCAAAATATCTCAATTCCCAACCCATCAGATTTCCATAATTGAGTCACCTTATTTTTATCTAATTTTACAGAGAAATAGATATGATAAATAATTCCATATTATAATATTTAAGCTTGTTGTCTGGTATATGATCTTATCTTGCACGTTGTCATAGACCTGCCCAAAATAAGCGAACGTGAATTATATGAAGGCCTATCCTTCATATAATTTAGCCGATTTTTTTCTCAGGATACAGACAAACCTATTACCCAGAAAATAATTTATGAGTGGAACTAAACGCTCTATCAATAAAGTAGTAAATTAGAAAATTAGCAGGAAGTAAAAATATAAATAAGTTATAATGAGAAGTAGAATAAAAATAGAAAGTCATTATAAAAAAAAATCTTCCAAATACAATGGTCTAAAATATTAATTCAAGTTAAATATTTCAATATGGTATATTAAAGGGGCCATTATCAATTTACTAAATAACCAAATGCAACTCCATATCTTTAAGAATTAACTTATATCCTGTATAATATAGTTTAATTTAATCACATATAATTAAAAAACAATTTAATTACTTTATAATAGAGGCTTGAACTCTAGGTTATTACTTCCAATAATGATATAGATTTCTTTGGGAAACTCCTTTACAAGATATATAAGTCCTCAGCATGTATTCGTCATATGTTCATATATAAGTCTCAAAATATGTTTGAACTTGCTTCTGATCTTTTTAAAATGGAGCGAAAAAAGGCTAAGCCTACACTAGTTTCATTGGATTGAAAGATAAATCTAATTCAGTCAAGGACCTTAAAATTCTCCCAAACCAAGTGCCTTTATGGAATAAAAAAAGGTTTAAGAGCAATGTCTTCTAGGGATTGATCTATAAGTGCCTGATGAATTAAATAATTCGAGGGGTGTCTCAAAATATGGCCCACCAACTCAATTTTCCTATATTCTATTGTTTTATGAATAGGACGGATATCGCAACTCGCCCATAACATATAATTAGTAGTGTTTCGCGGATAAAAGGTCCTAGTTAAATATCTTAAACATTTGTTTATAAAAACTTGCATCTTGATATTATCAGATATATTATCGTTTCACGTTTCCATACCATAGTATAAGGAAGCTAATATTAAGACTTTAAAGAGTCTTATCTTTAAAGGAATAGATATTTGCCTAGATGACCAAATCTTCATCAAGGACCTGTACTTTACCCTAGTTTTATTCAATTTAAAGTGTTGATCTTTCTTTGTACCACCTTTCTTATCCAATAAGATCCCTAAATATTTTAGAATATCCACTTCTGTAATCGTATTACCATCAATATTAAGGGTCACCTGTGAAGATGTATAAAATGATGTCATCATTTTTGTCTTTTCTTTATTTAATATCAGACCAAAGTGTCCCGCCTCTACAACGATACAGTTAATAACTGATTGGATGTCGGACACCGATTTACCTACAAGGCATAAATCATCTGAGAAAGCGTTAATATTTAAATTTCCTGAGGACCACTGAGCCTAATGTAAATTTCTAACTTTTAAAATAATATAATTTGTAATAAAGTTAAATAAGAGAGGCGATAGAACACAACCTTAACTTCGAAAATTTGGCCCCCACAACCTAGTTTAAGTAATGTTCAACAAAGTTCATTTACGTTTCAATCCCCCTCAAATGATGCCAGGATTTTTCCACAACTAAAGCTGAACTAGTTGGAATAATTAAGAAACTGAATAATCATAAAGCTTGTGGTCAAGATTTATTATATAGTGAACACCTGAAGACTGACTCTAGACTATCTGCAGAGATTCTTCTTCATATTATATCCAGATTATGGTTTGAACGGGTGTGTCCGAATGATTGGATCACTGCCACTTTAATTAACTTCCCTAAAACGAAAGATCCCAAATTTCTTGAAGATTGGAGAGGAATATCACTAAATTCGGTGGTATATAAAATATTTGCAAATATTATATTAAATAGGCTAAGACCGCTACTTGAACCACTTTTTATAGACTCATTGGTCTCGTTTAGGAAAGGTCGAAACACTTTAGAGGCGATTCTATCAGTAAAAATTCAACTAGATAGAACGTTAATTCGGAAGAGTCAGTTTTAATTATTGTGGCTTTGGATTTTAAAAAAGCTTTTGATTCGATAATACTCTCAAAACTTTGGAGGACATTAGAGGAGGTGGGTACCCCGATTATTTTGATAAGTTTGTTGGAACTAATTTATAAAGATTATTCAATTCATATTATTCATGCTGGCCGCAAATCTCCTAAAATCCCGATAATGAAGGGTTTGAAATAAGGTTGTGTTCTATCACCTCTCTTATTCAACTTTATTACAAATTATATTATTTTAAAAGTTATAAATTTACATTCGGCTCAGTGGTCCTCAGGAAATTTAAATATTATCGCTTTCGCAGATGATTTATGCCTTGTAGATAAATCGGTGTCAGACATCCAATCAGTTATTAACTGTATCATTGTAAAGGCGGGACACTTTGGTCTGATATTAAATAAAAAGACGAAGATGACATCATTTTATACTTCTTCACAGGTGACCCTAAATATTGATTGTAATACGATTACAGAAGTGGATATTCTAAAATATTTAGGGGTCTTTTTGGATAAGAGGTGGTACAAAGAAAGATCAACACTTTAAATTGAATGGCAGCATCTACATGATAGGATTTTCACTGGATGCAAAGCCCCTTCAAAAACCGCCTACCCCCCTAAAAATTATCGCCGCCTTCGGCGGCGGTGTCTCTCTATTATTATTTTCACCTTTTTAATTTATTGATACACTTTTCAGAGAATTAATAAAGGATAACTTAAATTAATCTATCTCTACTACCAACTATCGATTGAATATAAAGAATTTATTTTTTAGATAATAAATTCAATGAAAACCTCCATTATTTACAATGAATTAATTATTATGGCATTATGAGCTTGCTAAAATATCTAAACCTTTTAAATTAGATTACAAAGGATAGCAGAAAGTTTTATTTGGAAAACAATGTGTATGATTGTTTGCAATATATAGATTTGGTCGATGAATTGTATTATAATAATTCTATAATAAAAGTATTAATTTTTACAGCAATAAATTTTGTCCTATTTGATCTCAAAATTTAATAGATAACCCCCAAAAAATTTATCATATCCCCATTAAAGCAGCCTACCCCCTCAAAAGAATAGGATGCAAACTGTTCCTACCCCTCCCGCTCATGTAGACGCTGAGTACAGGTCCTTGATGAAGATTTGGTCATCTAGGCAAATATCTATTCCTCTAAAGATAAGACTCTTTAAAGTCTTAATATTAGCTTCCTTATACTATGGTATGGAAACGTGAAACGATAATATATCTGATAATAACAAGATGCAAGTTTTTATAAACAAATGTTTAAGATATTTAACTAGGACCTTTTATCCGCGAAACACTACTAATTATATGTTATGGGCGAGTTGCGATATCCGTCCTATTCATAAAACAATAGAATATAGGAAAATTGAGTTGGTGGGCCATATTTTGAGACACCCCTCGAATAATTTAATTCATCAGGCACTTATAGATCAATCCCTAGAAGACATTGCTCTTAAACCTTTTTTATTCCATAAAGGCAGTTGGTTTGGGAGAATTTTAAGGTCCTTGACTGAATTAGATTTATCTTGGGATCTCTTAAAGAGAGCTTCGATTGACAGGAAAGTTTTCAAACATATTTTGAGACTTATATATGAACATATGACGAATACATGCTGAGGACTTATATTTCTTGTAAAGGAGTTTCCCAAAGGAATCTATATCATTATTAGAACTAATAACTTAGAGTTCAAGCCTCTATTTTAAAGTAATTAAATTGTTTTTAATTATTGGTGATTAAATTAAACTATATTATACAAGATATAAGTTAATTCTTAAAGATATGGAGTTGCATTTGGTTATTTAGTAAATTGATAATGGCACCTTTAATGTCCCTTATTAAAATATTTAACTTAAATTAATATTTTAGACCATGTATTTGGAAGATTTTTTTTTAAAATGACTTTCTATTTTTATTCTACTTCTCATTATAACTTATTTATATTTTTACTTCCTGCTAATTTTTAATTTGCTACTTTATTGGTAGAGGGTTTAGTTCCACTCATAAATTATTTTCTGGGTAATAGGTTTGTCGGTATCCTGAGAAAAAAATCGGCTAAATTATATGAAGGATAGGCCTTCATATAATTCACGTTCGCTCATTTTAGGCAGGTCTATGACCAACGTGCAAGATAAGATCCAAAAATAATTTGAGAAATGAGCCAGATGGTGAAAATAAGAATAAAATAACTCCACCAAAAAAAATGTTTAAGTTTTCTTTTTCATATATCTCAATCAAAATAAAAGATATTTAAATTTTGTTTTAATAAATTTTATAATATAGTAGTATATATTATAATTTTAAAAAAAAATTTCTTAAAAAATTACAAATTTACTCTGGTGGGGTCTCACAAACCCCAATCAGTAATAAAATGCTTATATCTTAAAAACTACTCAACCGAAATATATGAAATTTGGAATAGATTCTAAGATATATTTGATGAAGCTACTGAAGAATCCAGATCATAATATTTAACCGTTTTTATGTAATATCATTTCTAGCATGTCTAGGGTTTCATATACCCCACCAGAGTATTGAAGGGTTAAATATGAAAGTAATAATTCCTAGCGAATATCAACACCCAAAAAATCCCTTTTCAACCATGTTAATATTTTATTTTTACGGGAAATTAGAAAACAACACTGAATTTTTTAATATTTTCAAATGCACTATGAATTTTTTAATATTTTCAAATGTAGAATTTTAGGGGCTATAAAATGATATATAAATTGTCAAAAAAAGATATAATTTAATCACGCATTTAGCGATTTTCAATTTAGCTAGCGTTCTACGATTTTTATTTTACTAAAATATATATCTTAGTTAACTATTATGCCAAGTTTTGTTTATTTTAGATATGGTCGTCCTAAAATCTCGTTTTCTAGGTCGATTTGACATGGGGTTATTTAGATTTAAGTAGGTGAAGTGTCTTTGTGACTCTTTTCAACCCAAAATATTTATTTAGTGTACACACTTAAAACAACCCAAAATAATATGTCTTAGCTCAAAATCTGCTTAGCCCAATTCCAAAAATAAGACTAACGAGGACACGGCCTAAAGATTTCGCCAAATTGGCCCAAAAATTTAATATTTTTTAAAAAACATCTTAAATAAGGTTGGGGTTGGGCCCTACATTTAAAAAAGTGATTTTGGTCGGATTTTGGTTTTTATTTTTTCTAGGGATGTACCGATATTTTTTTCAGATCGGATAGGGCCGTTATTTCACCTATTTTAAAATATCGGTTATCGGCCAATATTATAAAATTTGCCGATCCGATATAAATGGCTTCTTTAACAAAAATTAAATGTTATAAATTTTAAAAAAAGAGTTATATCTAAAATAATTTATTTTTATTAATAAAATCGAAATCCATATTTTTTTTAATAATTAATAATAACCATTCTGCCATATTGTTATTTTTTTGCGCATTCTGTTTATAAAAGTGTGCGATAATCTCTTCAGAATCTTTTTAGTGAAGCTGGTGATATTGACAGTTACCATCGCCGCAAGTTTACCTCTGATAAATTGGAAATTTTGGTATTTCTAAAAAGAAATCTTCGATATATATTGTTAAATATTATTTTAAATATTTATTCAAATTTCATAATATATTTGTTTATTACTTATTATATATATAGATTAATGTTGTTACTTATTATATAAAAGTGATTTAACAATAAAAATATTTTATATACTTTTGGAATTGCAATAGAATTGAATATAAAATTTTTAAGCTCACACTTATTTAAAAATTTCTTAAAAACTTAATTTTTTGGGTCGGTTAGTCAGAATACTTCTATATTCAATGAATATTTAGTGATTGTTTATATTAATAGATGCATGTTTATGACATCGAAAAGAAGTTAAGAACAATTTTTTTTTAAATAAAAATAACTATCCCCACCTTAAAATAACGCCTGTAACTCATGACGTTTTTTATATTGGAATAATTTTACGTCGCTGGTTGAAATTCATATTAATTCAAAATACATAATTCTTAAATAACATTAAATACCTTCAGCCACCACCCCTCAACTAATACTTATATATCTTTAGCAGGATAATTTACGAACACCCACTTTTTTTCCATTTAACTATAATATATAAAACTTGTTATCAGGCATTCACACCTAACCATTACGAAGCCCATAAATTAGATCATAAAAAAGCAATGAATTATGTTGAGGTGTTGAAATCTGCTTTGGAAGACGAAATTTTACATCAATTCTTTCATTCTGACTTCAGAAACTGCGTGAATGATACAAAGAATTCCTGGAGAAATGGGAATGATTGCGAGGAGGATTTAAAAGAATTGACCGAACCCAGGATAGAGTTACTGGTTCGCACGCTTAACACAGTCTCAAATTTATCTGCCTTCACTGATAATCAGGTGCTATTTTCTTTTTTTATATATATTCTCTTAATATTTTTTCTTTTTATTTTCTATATTTTCATTTTAAAAATTTATTATTAGAGATTAGTATGATTACTTTTACTCTTCAATTCAAGGAAAGAGAGAAAATTTACCATTTTTTAAGAAAAAATCATTAATGTAGAAAACTTCTGATCTATATTTATATCAAATATTAGATTCGGTAAAAGTTAAGGATAATATATATTTTTAAATAATAAACACAAAGTTGGCGAATCACTTTGGTTATATAAATTCTGAAACTTATGCCAATATTTGTGCCTACCTTTGCTACATAATAATGGTCTGCTGGGTTGATTAGGGAATTGTATTTTTTATTTAATGGAGGGGTCTTGACGAGAAATTGTTATTTCGGGTTGGGAAATATGTTTCAATTTTAAATTTAATCATTGATATTATTAAATCATGGTGATATAAATTATGTTATTATTATAGTTATAAATAAGCTATCTTACTTGACAATCATAAATATTCAATTATCACATATTATGGAAAATAAAATATATTTAATTATAATTACTAAAATATTTATAATTCAGGCGCTTAGTCGAGAATTTTTTACAGGAAGGGGGAGGAGAATTTTTTAAATATTATAATAGTTATTTTTGGAACATTAAAAATTTATTAGATTAGAACGAATCGGCTTCGAACCGTTAAATATAGCGGTTCTGTTCGTTTCGATTTTTAGTTTGAAATTTTATAAAGGTTTTGTTCCATTTCGATTTTTTTGAATAAATTCATGGTTCGGTTTAAAATTTATAACAGTTCTTTTCGATTTTTATAAATTTGATAAAAAATTAATTATAAACTATATATATATATATATATATATATATATATAAATCTTAAAGAAAAATCTTTTTAATTTATATTTTTATAATTCCTTATTTAATATAAACATGATGATTATTTTTAACAATATTATAGCTATATATAAACCGGGTCAATAAATTTAGAATTAAATATTATATAATGATTTTAAAAGTTAATCAAATATTGGTCAAAATTTATTCTTCTATACCACTGCTCTAATTTTTCAAAGGGTTTTTCTGTATTGGGGATTAAATTTTTATGTATACTAAGCGGACAATTGATTTTCTGATATCGTACTTTTGAGATAAATTTATATTCTCCATAATGAAGAAAAATTCCTCTCATTTTTGCTTGTACTAATTGGTATTGTTGACAAAATATACATAATATATTTGGAAAAGGCTATATATTTTAAAGTATGTAATGTTTCATGAGCTTCTTGGGGGATATTAATTTTAATTTTAATTCTGAAACTAATTGACTTTCAGATACATTTATATTCTCAGCAAATTTCTATGTATAATAGTATTTGTAAATGGGATAGAGCCATTTGATAAATCACAAATCGTTGATTGATTTGAAAAATGTATCCAAAATTGGAGTAATATTCATTATTTTAGAGTAATCCCCAGATGAGTCCACCTTAATACTGGAGTGATTTATTTGTCTAAATGCAAGTCGAGAGGCTTGCGAATTTTTAAATCTTATAATTTCGCCTCAACAATCACACTCTCGTAAAATTCTTGATCGATATTATCTTTTGGGTTTCTATAATTTCAACCAAATCCATATTATTTTTTTGAAAAATAGTGTATAAAATTGTTATGTAACCTTCAGATGAAATATCTGGTTCAGTTCCGATATTTCTTAAAAATCACTTGATGTCGGAGGCTCCATCTTGTCGGGCATGCTTTCTTTTTTTGTACCACAATAAGTGTCAGAAATAATTCCAGTCATCTCTCTTTGGATATCTGAACATTTCATATGGTCTAGAAATTTTACTTAATTATAGTTATTAGTAGAGATAAATGAAATATAATTTTATTTGGCCTATAAATTTTTATCCATCAATGTTTTAGATTTAAAAAATGTAAGAATATCTACTTTAAATTTTCGCATGATAAAATATTAATATACTAGGAAGAAATATTTAAAAATATTTTAACTTTACTTTTTTTTTAATTAAACTATGCAAAGCATATATTTTTATACTCATGAATTTATAAATAACTTATATTTTTGATAACAGGGGTTCTTCGAAAATTCCTAAAATATATGTTAATTTAGGGCATAGTCACAATAGACATATATTTTTTTTTTATTTATGCCAAAATCATTGATTAATTCCTCCTTACATTTCAGAATATATGAGATAGACTTTTCTAATTTGATAAATGGAAAAACAAAATAACTTGCTATAGATTAGTATATGCTAAGTTATCTGTTGGTAAGGTGCCATATTAAATCAAACTTTACTTGAAATAGTATTAAAAACAGATATATTAAAAAAAAAAATAAATGATTAATATATTAAATAAGTATTTTATTTTTTAACCTCAAATAAAATTTACAATTTAGGGCGCATTCAGTCAGTATGTTTATTTTCATTCTTTTAAGTTTTTTAGTATAATTATTGTCATTTCTTATTTCACCTAGAATTGTTAAACAACTCGATTTTAGCCGATTTTTAAAAACGGCTAAACATTTTATCCAGAAAAGAATTACGCAAGTCTAAAGATTTTGCCCATAGGTGGCACAAAGGTTTGAGCATCTATTAACAAAATATCGAGATTTAGCTAATATTTTTCTGGCTAAAATATTTAGTTAGCCGTTTTTAAAAATCGGCCCAAATCGAGCCGTTTAACAATGATTTCACCCAAGCCAGAAGAAATACTCAGTTAGCACTCAAAAACTATTATAGATACCGCTTTCATAGGATCGGGCTGCACATTTCTAAACCGCTTTAAAAAAAGAATTGGGGAATCTCGCTTGATATCTCCTAGAAAACTTTAAAAGTATAATATCGAAAATCATTATTAGTAGATGCTGGGGAAGAACATATGTAATCAAAAATCCACTGAGACACAATATATTATCACATTTGCCATCAATATTATAGATCTTAGGATCGGATTTAGTTCAACCTTTAAATTATAAAGTTAGTTATTCTTAATGTAATAATTCTAACTAAATATTCAAATCTGTCTGTTATTTTTAGGAGTTTAGTATTTGTTGGTAATTAAGGTAAAATGAAATAATTATTTAATTTTTTAACTAATAATAAAATTTACATTTCAGAGCACATCCAGGGAATTTAATTTTTTGATTCTTTGTGCCATTCTTTTGTTTTTTAGGCTTAGTTGTTTTTAATTTGATGTAGTTACAATTATTATCATTTTCTATTTCGCATAAGTTAGAATATGTACTACCCTGGTGAGACACAGTATATAATCACGATTTTCTATCTAAGTCTTTGGATTTTAGTTTAACCTATAAATTTAGTTATTATAAATGAATTCTAACAAAATATTCAAAATTTGATGTAGTATTATTACGTTATATTTGGCACCGATATACTGTCAGGGAAAAATTTATCACTTTATCACCTTTATTATTGTCAAAATACAATAATATTGCAATTGTTTGCAAAAAGTTGCAAATATAAATTTCGGGATTTTTGAACTTTTTAAAACCTATTTCGTATAATAATAATATGTCGATTGAACCTATCAGACATAAATATAAAATTAACGTATTTTTAAATTAAAAAACTACAAATATTGAAAATTAAATTTCTATCTTTTTATATTTCGGCCATTTTGCCCTTTTGACTCATTTCTAAATATATGAAAATTATACAATTTAAAATCTTACGTGATACTGAAGAGCGAAAAAATTTTGCTATGAACTTGAAAAAAATGTTGTGAGCTAGGCCATATATGAAGGATCAAAAGAGTTGTCAAAATTAAATTAATAATTTGAGCACGGAGCAATCTTTTTGAAATTATATTATGTGATAATTATCAATTAAACTTTTTTTTAAAATCAAAGTTGCATAAGAATATTAGTATTATTGTACATAAAAACTTGAAATGACATTTTGCTAGAAATTCTATTCCCATTTTTGGTTGCGATTGTAAAAATCTCATTTACCAAGATTAAAATATTCAACCATGATTATTAAATTTTAATTTTGTCATAAAATATTATATCCAAATCATAAATCTTAGCCTATTTATAATAGGGTTCTAACTCAGTTTTGATTAAATTTATTCTGATATTTTTCTCAGAAGGTTAACATCGGCGCAGATTCTATCCATTTATACTAAACTCGAAATTTCACCATTTAAAATCAAAAGAAATATTGGTCTGCAATCCCTCTCATTTTGAAAAAGTATGATTTCTAAAGTTTGTAATTTCGATTTCTGTGATTGGCATGGAAAATATTTTATTAAATTTCTATTTTGCATTACTAAATTTTTTACTACTTAATGAGGCGATACACTTAATTTTGCAAATGAAGACAGTTTTTATAACATCTTTTATTTCTTTTTCGATAAAAAAAAGTAAGAGTGAGAAATTTTATAAGACAAAGAAATTTAACTTTTATAAAATAAAAAAGACATTAAAAAGGGTCAGAGATTCAAGCTATCGTCAGAAATATAATAAAATATATGGAATTACAAAAAATAAATATAATTTTATATATAATTTTAAATACATAGGATTTAAAAAATAAACAATTTGATTATAAATGTAATTTTTACAAAATGCAACACGCCCACCCTTGACAAGCCAGGCTCCAATATATATAAAAAATACCCTAACATATTATCAATTGCATATAGTACAAAAATTCCAAAATTATTTACTATTAATATGTTCCATTTGCATCAGTGGTTGTGGCTATAATAATTCCATACAATCCCCAGTGGCTTCGATGAGAATCATTGTCCAAATATAAGTAGTCATGATCCCATAGGGTATTGGGGTATTAGCTTGTTTCCCTGTTACTTTTTTTGAAAATCATTGTCTAAACGGATCTAGGTCACACGTATGGTGGTTCATAGATCTTCCATATCTTCGGACAGGAAATTTCTTTCTTGTAATCATTACTTTATCATTTTCCCGTTCAGATTACCTCGGTAATAAGAATTACGGCTTTCTGTCCACAGAAGGATGCCGTTGGAATCATCTTTATTACAAACTTCCCATAAGAAATGGCGTCTTTTTTATTCATTGGATCGGTTTAATTCATCTCCGTCACGAATTTTCCTAAGCATGTGGCTTTTTTGGGATTTGTCTTATTCGAATATGATTTTCCAAATAATATGCGAGAATATGAAAACCCGAATTAGCATATTTTGGAAAAAGATTTTGATATACTCAAATAATTTCCTATATAAAAATATTTTATTTCAAAAAATATCTTTGAAAATATAGTGATTCCAAGTTTTCGAATATTTTATATTATTTTATTTCTATATTCAGAATTTATGATAATCATTTTTACAGCCTATGCCATTTTACGATCAATATAAATTCATTCATATAAAATCTCTTGTTTTTATGATACCCTGAAATAATTACCTAGATAAATTTAATATATTTCAAATATTAAATTCGATAATATAGTGGCTAGGGCATTGCAGCATCCCTTGGAAAAACGATTTAGAATAATGTCATGAATATATTCTATTCCAAATAAGATTTTGAAAGCTTATACGATTTTTCTCTGAATAATATAAATTCGGTAATATAGAAACACGAATTAGCATATCTCGGAAAAATGATTATAATATCGAGGAAAAATTTCTTCCTAATAAAAATGTATTGGTATTTAACAGTGTTGTTAAAATAGCGCGCTACTTTTTTCAGTAGCGGTTACTTTAGCGGACTACTTTTTTTAGAAAATAGCTATAGCGGTATCTCGCTACTAATTTAGAATTCAATTTTACATAATAAATACATCTAAAAATTAATAAAATATTTTTTTATTAAATCTAAAATTATAATCCTTTTATTTTATTTAATTTTGAAATTTAAATTTACATTTTAAAATATGCATTATAAATCTAATTAGCATTATAAATCTAGTTATTAAAAATGTGTGAGATCGTTGAAGATAGCGAAATTTCTTTGGAAAATGAGAAAAATATAGATTATCCTTTCTATAATATTAATATATAGTATTAATATAAAATTTAAATTATTATATTATTAATTACCTTGTGTATAATAATAATATTTTTAAAATCTTTATTTCATAATTTAATGCTATTTTAATATTTTTTTATAAATGAATCGAAATCTCAGATAAATTTAAATTTTGAAAATTAAAAATATTCTTCTATTTTTATAATAAATACAATCGCTTTGTATAAATTAGATTTCCAGATCTGTATGATGACGATAATGTAATAGCTGATATCGTTCATCCTAGTTTCAAGTTAAATTGGCCATACATTAATTTGACTGAATCTAAAGGGCAACTTGATAGGCTGATGGTAACGTTAAAAAGTGTCATGCCTAACCACGATACTAATACTATAGCAAGATCGAAACCGCGGCCTTCCATACACGATTTTTTGAAATAAATAATAATAATATTATTGAACCTCTAGATGCTTTTTTTAAATCTAAAAATACTCAAATATTTTTGATGATTTTTTACATATAAAAAGTGTGTTTATTAAATTTTATACTGCATTGCCCTCAAGTGCTAGAGCTCCATGAAGTTTGCCGAACATTTGGAAGCACTAACGATGAATCATATGTCATTTTTTATTGCTTATTAGTGCTTCAATACGTATAGTAGCCGAATTTAAGGAAAAAAAGTTATAAGCATAAATAAAAATTTGTGCCAACTTCACACTTGAAAGTTGACTGAAAGCATTAACAATTTAGTTAGTAGAGGTTAGTGCTTCAATCACTTTTGTAGCCGAATTTAAGAATAAAAAGTTATTGGCGAAAAAAACAAATAATGGCGACATGCCAAAACAAAAATTATAGTAGTACTAAACATCCGGTTTTCGCCATTATTTAGTGCTTAATTAGCAAATTTGAATTCCATAATTAATTTGGTTAACCGTCTTTATAAAAAATTGTAATACGCTAAAGAAATGTTTAGAGGTCAAATTAAGGCCAGAAAATTATAAAAGCACTAACGATGAAATTTATTTCCTTCTTTAGGGCTTCCTTAGTAGAGGTTAGTGCTTTAATTACTTTTGTAGCCGAATTTAAATATAAAAAGTTATTTACGAAAAAAACAAAAATAAAAAAATAATGGCGAAGTGCCAAAACAAAAACCATAGTAGTACTAAACATCCGGTTTTCGCCATTATTTAGTGCTCAATTAGTAAATTTAAATTCCATAATTAATTTGGTTAACCGTCTTTATAAAAATTGTTACGCTAAAGAAATGTTTAAAGGTCAAATTATGGCCAGAAAATTATTACAATAACGATGAAATTTATATCCTTCTTTAGGACTTCCTTAGTAGAGGTTAATTCTTCAATCAACTTTGTAGCCGAATTTAAGAATAAAAAGTTATTTGCGAAAAAAACAAATAATGGCGACGTGCCAAAACAAAAACTATAGTAATACCAAACATCCGGTTTTCGCCATTATTTAGTGCTCAATTAGTAAATTTGAATTCCGTAATTAATTTGGTTAACCGTCTTTATAAAAAATTGTAATACACTAAGGATTATGAAAATTATAAAATATGTAATAAAACCTAATTAAAAAAATTATAATTTATAATTATATAATTAAATATAAAATTCTATAATTGAGTCCCCAAAAAGGAACCATAATTGTGTCTAAAAATTTCTATTTGAATTTTTTGTCGAATAAAAAGAAATTCTCTGGGTTCATTTGTGAAAAGTCTTATTTTATTACCCAGATTTTTTAAAAACATAAATGTTGAAGGCGAAAAATGCTCGTTAGTAGAAGTCACTACTAGAGTGAATATGAAGTTTTTAAAATTTTGTATTTGTTTGTCTTTTTAATTTCTGCCTATGTTATTAAATTGAAATTTATGTTTGAAGGGAATTATGAGACACACGTGTAGTCCCAATGAGTGATTTGCCGAGGGCCCTAGGTATGGTTGTCATACCATCAGGTCTTAAACCATCTACTTGAGATAAATTTGATGGTTCAAGATTGTTTGGAATGTGTGCAGCTGTTAGGCCTCTATTTATTATATGGTTTACAGCTGAGTGTTGATTTATTAATCACATATGGGAAATTCTGTGGTTAATTTTTTATATTACTCAAAAAAATTTTGATTACTTGTAGATTTTTATAGTATGTAACACATTTCCATAATGTGAAACATTCTTATATAGTTAAATAACTTTCCAAAATTATTGTAAATAACATTTTGATTTTGATATAATTTTTTTAAAAAAATTTTAAATAATAAAACTTTAATAAAGACGAACGTCAAATTTATGAATCTAATATAATTTTTTAATGTTTTGGTCCAAAATTTTCTTAGGCGTCTAGAAAGGTGTCATAAAATTTGAAGGATTAATATGGCAGTAATTTATCGAATCAGGGTAACTCTCAGAATTCTTGCATAAGTATTAGTGATCTGCATCGGGCCTAATTTTTCAAGCACGGCCCGGTCCGAAATTTTTTTAAAAAAGTTTACCGACCCGGTCCGAACCAGAAATTTTTTTAAAAAAATTTACCGACCCAGCCCGGTCATGCCCGAATTTATTTAAATATAGAAAATAATTTTTAAATTACTCAAAATAAAAGACATATGTTATATGTTGTCGAGTTTTTAAATAAAATCAAATATTTTTATTTTACATAAAAAATTCAATATATAATTGATAAATTTAGATATATTTTAAAAAAAATCTAGGCCCAACCCTAACCGGCCCTTTTTTTAAAAATATTAGGCCCGAACCCGATTTATTTTAAAAAAAAATAGGCCTAAGCACGGTTCGACGGGTACTTCATAATATTGTGATCTTAATATAACTAAAATTTATGATAGGAATAAATATATGAGTAATTTTTTCGAATAAAATAAAACTATGTATAAAGAACAATTTGAATCAAGAATAAAAAATTTCTGAGAATGTTTTTAACCATATCATTCAATGACACCTCAGAATAATAGATGCCAGAGAAAAAATGTAGTTGTTACAATAAAATAATAAAAATTATATAATTATTACACAAGAATGGGGTTCAATGGACCCATTTAGGCAGTAGTGGAAATAATATTTTATGACTTGGTTATAGCTATTCATGTATTTTGGGAACCTTAACATATATAGCTTCTGAAACATTATATTACTCAATATGCATTTTTTAATTACTTGGGGTTTCAAACTAATTAGGGTTTAAATTTTACAAAATAAGTACTAAATAATTGTGAAAATAAAATGTTTGTCGCTGATAGATTTTTTGTTTATTTTGTTAATAACTTTTTTATTTTAAATTAGGCTATTAAACTGATTGAAGCACTAATAACCTCTACTAAGGAAGCTCTAAAGAATTATATAAATTTCATTATTTAGTGCTTTCATAATTTTCTGGCCAAAATTTTTTCTTTCATAATTTTCTGGCCAAAATTTGACCTCTAAACATTTCTTTAACTTATTACAATTTTTTATTAAGACGGTTAACCAAATTAATTATGGAATTCCAATTTACTAATTGAGCACTAAATAATGGCAATACCAGATGTTTATTAGTACTATAGTTTTTGTTTTGGCACTTCGCCATTATTTGTTTATTTTTGTTTTTTTCGCAAATAACTTTTTATTCTTAAATTCGGCTACAAAAGTGATTGAAGCACTAACCTCTACTAAGGGAGCCCTAAAGAAGGATATAAATTTCATCGTTAGTGCTTTCATAATTTTCTGGCCATAATTTGACCTCTAAACATTTCTTTAGCGTATTACAGTTTTTTATAAAGACTGTTAACCAAATTAATTACGGAATTCAAATTTGCTAATTAAGCACTAAATAATGGCGAAAACCGGATGTTTAGTTAGTTTTTGTTTTGGCACGTCGCCATTATTTGTTTTTTTCGCAAATAACTTTTTATTCTTAAATTCAGCTACAAAAGTAATTGAAGCACTAACCTCTACTAAGGAAGCCCTAAAGAAGGATATAAATTTCATCGTTAGTGCTTTCATAATTTTCTGGCCAAAATTTGACCTCTAAATATTTATTTAGCGTATTACGGTTTTTTCAACGGTTATCCAAATTAATTACGGAATTCAAATTTACTAATTGAGCGCTAAATAATGGCGAAAACCGTATGTTTAGTACTACTCTAGTTTTTGTTTTGGCACGTCGCCAATATTTGTTTTTTTCGCCAATAACATTTTATTCTTAAATTCGGCTACAAATGTGATTGAAGCACTAACCTCTACTAACGCAGCACTAAAGAATGATATAAGATTACGGTTTTTTTAACGGTTATCCAAATTAATTACGGAATTCAAATTTACTAATTGAGCGCTAAATAATGGCGAAAACCGTATGTTTAGTACTACTCTAGTTTTTGTTTTGGCACGTCGCCAATATTTGTTTTTTTCGCCAATAACTTTTTATTCTTAAATTCGGCTACAAATGTGATTGAAGCACTAACCTCTACTAACGAAGCACTAAAGAATGATACAAGTTTCATCGTTAGTGCTTCCAAAAGTTCGGCCAACTTCACGCTTAAATCGTGACGTCATAATTTTTATTTAGCTTATAACTTTTTTTCCATATGGCTGTTAACCAAATTAATAACGGAATTTAAATGCATTAATTAAGCACTAAATAATGGCGAAAACCGGATGTTTAGTACTACTCTAGTTTTTGTTTTTTCACTTGTTTATTTTTGTTTTTTTCGCTAATAACTTTTTATTCTTAAATTCGGCTACAAAAGGGATTGAAGCACTAACCTCTACTAACTAAGCACTAAAGAATGATATAAGTTTCATCGTTAGTGCTTTCAGTCAACTTTTAAGCGTGAAGTTGGCACAAATTTTTATTTTTGCTTGTAACTTTTTTTCATTAAATTCGGCTACTATACGGATTTAAGCACTAAAAAACGGCATATGATTCATCGTTAGTGCTTCCAAATTTTCGGCCAACTTCACGGAGCTCTAGTGCTGAACGATATTTAGTATGGCAAAGCTTATACTTTCTGATCATAGCTCTAGACTTGGGGATGGCATTACCGAAATGTTATTATTATTAAGGTGCAATAATAAATAAATTATATATATATATGTAACAAATTATAGTCAAGTTTTTATAACCATATTTTATTTGTGGAAATAAAGTTACATAAAAAATATTTAAAAAATAAATTAAAATAGCGTAAAAAGTAGCTAATAGCGCGCTACACATATGAAAACGATAGCGGTAGCCCGCTATTTTTTTATAAATTAACGGTTGCGATAGCGCGCTACTTTTAAAAATAGCGTTTAACAACACTGGTATTTAAAGGCCTATACAATTCTTCTGAATAATATAAATTCGATAATGTATAAATGCGAATAAGTATATCTCGGAAAATAAATTTAGAATATTTTATGAATTTATTTAATTCAAAATAATACCAATGATAATGCAGTAGTTATGGTAATATGGTAGCTACGGAAAAATGATCAAGAATACCTTCGTCAATATATTTTATTCCAAATAATACCAGTGATAATATAGTGGTTATGGCATCGCGATCTTTTTATTCATTTTATTTTAAAATATTTTTACCAGGGATTTAAACTGAACCCAGAGCAGAAAACTCAGGGTTTTGAAAATTCGAAACCTAACCGGGTTCAGTGTATTTTATATTTAAAATTATATATTAAGATATTTTTATAATTGTAAATACAGATATTAATAAATAATGATTTTTTAATTTCAATTTATTTAAATTAAACAGTGTAAATCCTTATATATTATAGATACTGTTTAGTGATAATGACTGGATTTGTGCAAAAAGGCGTCTTGTTAAATTAATAGTTCGAATGAAGTTATTGATTGTACAAGGAGAAATTGATACATAAAGTTATGCATAAGAAAATACCTAAAATAGGCCAACAATTGCGGAGAAAAGTATTGGAACTAATTAATGTATGATTAAATGAGAAGGAAAATAATTTGCATTTTTGGGAGGCTGCTAAGCTGCAGCACCCTGATTTATATATTTTATCCAAAATCTTATTTGCGTTCTTGCAATTCAAGTTAATTTATGATATTTCATATAAATATAGGTTAGCGTTAAAGATCTTTTTCGCATTTGAAATTCATTCTTTCACAGCAAAGATTGAGGATGAGCGAACAACTCTTGGAAGATATGCTAATATATCTAAATAAATTTTTAAATATATACATGGCTATGCTTACTAGTTTTTTATTTTTTTTTAAAATAAATATGAAAAAAATTTATACACAATTGAAATATTCCTAAACCCGGGTTCAAATATATTCCCCTCAACCGAACCCTAACTGATTTTTTACCTAGAACCGAATCCGGTTAATTTTTATCGGGTTTCTGACTCAAATTTATAAAATGTGCAATATTCGGAATTAAAAAATAACTTTTAATGAATATAGGTTCTTTCATTTATTTCAGTCTAAAAATATTTTAATTCACCCGTTTGAGCTCAATTTTAAAAATAATGTTAAACGCGCAATGTTTTTTGGCTAAAACCTACCCATTGCAGGCCTCTAATCTGAACATTTACATAAATTATAATTTCTATTTGATATTTATTTTTTTGTTCAGAACCTTTTTCGGGAGATCGGTTGTCTTAATCATTTAATGCGTATTTTGTCTACCTCTACTGATTGCCGCGTTTTGATAGCTTCTACCCAATGCATAGCAAATTTATCGCTTAATCCCAAAAATCAACTCATTTTAAAGGTTCGAAAATATTTTATTTTAAAAATTCTTTCTCCTCTTTTCTTTAATCTCTTATTCTTTCTTTTATGCCCCTTAAAAATAGTATATTACATGCTATAACTAGGAATGTACTCCATGCTTGCTCAAACTTTTACTAAACGATTTCGAGAATCGGCAATATCATAACATTGTACCCATAACAAATAAACGCCATATTCCCAGTTCCATCAAATTGAATTCACGATTTTATGTGGTAGCCCTGAATGCTTTGATCAATTTGACAGTGTTTTCCCCCTGCATGGATTCATTTCGCAATACCCAAACGTTATCTAAGCTTTTTGGAATTTTATTGGACCAAAAAAATTACGAAATCAAGCTCAACGCTCTCAAGCTTCTCGTAAATCTATCTTGTTACCTCGAGATAGTTTACTATATTTGCCGAGCCAAAGTAGGGTGCTTTTTTTAGATATTATCATGGCTTTTTTATTATTGAAATGACATCCTTTCTAGGCTAGGTAAGGAAATTTTAAAAAAACTACACGATTTTTGTATCCATATTTGTAAAAAAAATGCTTTTTCTAACTGTTTATCTTTAGGATTTATTTAAATTTTACATATTTTGGCTTAAAATTTCTTATAGTTTAAAAGAAACGCATTGCTTTTTAAAAATCTGCAAATTCAATATTATGTTTATTAGTATTTTAAGCCCAACCCAAGGTTTTATTAATTTTTAAACCCTGCCCTAAATTTTTATTAATTTAAGGCCCCACTGAATTTTTGATTGAATTTTTTTAAAAGCACATTTTTATAAAGTTAAATGTAATTAAAAAAAATCAATTTGCCTTAATCTCATAGAAATATAATTATTTAATTTTAATAAAAGAAACATATTTTATTTTTTAGATTTTTTAAAATTATTTTTTTAGCCCAGCCTGATTTTAATGTTTTTTGCCCCTAGCTGAACCATGCAGGATAAATATTGGTGCAGCCTTAATATTCGGTGTTTTTACAATTTTGCATTATCTCAATTTCTTTAAATCTTATTTTTCCAATAATATTTTTATTCTTCAAATTATCCACTAATCTGGTTTAAAGATAATATAGATCTATAATGGGCGGGCTTTAGCCCGATCGCCATTTTGCAGACTGGCTTGGTCGGACTTTCTAAAATATTTTAAACATATGGAGGTGGCGAATGGGTTAAAATATATTTTTATAAAAATGGGAATGTGAATTTAAAATTTTTTTGGCCAAATGAGTAGAACAGACCTCTTATTTATTTTAAATCATTTTTTTTAATGATGTTACATTATGAATTTAATTAAAATAAATAAAGAGCCAAACCAGCTATTGAAATAATTTATACATTGGGCGGACGGGTTACACAAAATTTTTAGATAAATGGTCGGTTGGGCGAATGAATTTTTTAAGATAATCATAGGTGGACGATCGACCTAAAAAATTCAAAAAAAAGAGGGCAGACTTGTTGGCTAAAACCCACCTATTGCAGTCCTCTATATCAGAGTTCTTATTTTGTTTATTATTCACCTACCTTTTTGTAGTTGGAGGCAGAAGTCTGCAAATGGTAATATTTTCAGGTGGCTTGGTGAAAATTTAGTTAATGTCATATCCTGCCCGGCCCAATTTTAATTTTTTAGTTTTTATAACTTAACTTTTATACTTTTATTTAGCTTCCTTTAAAAGACTTTTTTCAGACACATTTAAATTTTATAACTTCTTTTTTTTTAATTCGCGATACAAAAATAATTAATATTTTTATGTTAAAAATAATCAATATATTATTAAAAAATAATATCGCAACAAAAATACATAAACAAAATCAATGGAAAAATAAAAATATATTAAAAATAAATGATCTAGTGTACCTCTTTTTCATATAAAAATAAATTACATCCTTGACATTTTCTCTTTTTCATATAAAAAATACAATATATCATTGACAACATTGCAATAACAATCAATTAACCCCAAAAAAACATAAGAATAATAAACATAATATTACAACAGTTACCTGGCCAGCGTTTTAAACTTTTTTAAATACAAGGCTTAAACAAGTCCGGGAAGTTGGACCCCCACTTTTGGATTTTTAATAGTTTATCAGCTGGACTGATTTGTACCGTTTTCAGTTCGATTTGTACCATCACCGTTTTTGAGATATTCAAAGAACAAAATGGGAGGCCAACTTCACGACATCCCCCCCCCCAACTTATGAATTTAAAAATAAAAAGCGCATGGGAGCCTGGTACCAATGTTATTTGACACGGGAGCGGCTATTTCGGTCATTGGATACGATAAATATAGAAGTATTTGGCCTGATGAGATGATCGTAAATGAAAGATTGAGAATACGGCAATTCGATGGGTCACCAGCAGTGGCGTATCCAGGATTTTCTTATAGGGGGGGGGGAAAAAATTTTTGGGGGCTTCGCCCCCAAACCCCTTTTACCTGGCCTTCGGCCAGCTTTCCCCCGGTTAGCTATTCTATTAAATTATTCATAATTTAATAATAATTATATTTCTATTTTTAACTATTATTTACTAATTCGTGCTTATGGATAGGATATTACAAGCCTCTTTTTTATTATTTCAAGTTAGGTATATTATATTTAATAAAGTTTTTTTAAATGTAAAGTTGAAATAAAGTGTAATGTCATTTTTTTTATAAAATTTGCTTTAAATACTAGCCTCAGTTTAAATTCTCATACAATATAAGTAGAATATAATTTTTTTATTGAAAATACTAATAGTAGTGTGTTTAAAATATTGACTAGAAAATAATTAAATTAACAAGTTTTTTTTAACTTCTTATCAAATACAAGATTTTTAATTATTTCGTTTGTCGTTGGAACCAAATCTCTGTGTATATTTAACAGAGCTAACCCATTTAGCCGAGATTCAGTACTTCGTAAATATGTTTTCAACCTTCTCAAGTTGGAAAAAGTCCTTTCATTCGTACATGTTGTAATAGGCAAACATGCAAGAATATAAAACAACTTCGAAATATTAGGAAATTGAGCCAAGGTTTCTTTACACCGATTGAGCGCATCAATAGCATGCTCAGGTAAAATAGCTAAACGTAAATAGATAAACGTATAAATATTTATACCACAATTCGAATCCACAGATTAAATTTATTTCAGTATCAATCTTATAGGAATAAAATTTTTCTAAATATTTAATTTTACCAATAGTGGCATTAGAAAATGAAGAAGGATCTTTGGGTAATAAAACTTGAAGATTGCTAAAGACTTGTTTTTTATCTAAAACCCGTACTTTTATTTGCGATAAAAAAGTATCTAAGAATGAGATGAAAATGGATATTTTATCTACATTCATTCTTATTGTATCTACCTGTTAATGTATATTTTCCACCAAATCAATAACCTAAACCAAATCTAGATTTGGTTTTTGTAAATTTCTACAAAGTAGTGAGCTAAAAATAATTTATTGATGCAACTAGCAGCAATGATAAACTCTGATTGATCAATTGAATTCAATAATGATATCGCTGCTGACGACACATTACTTTTTTTCATGCTCAGCCTTATTTATAAATTATCGTTTGATTTCAATCTCTTTGACTAAATATTTTTCCATTTTATTAATATTTTTGAATAATATGTTGGAAAATTGATATTCAAATATTTGTAAAATTTTGATTGGTGGTAGGGGGGGGGGGTGGAGGGTGGGGGTAAAATTTTTATTAGCTTAAAATGATATTTATGAAAATAGTCAAATTTGCGATGGGGGGGGAATTTCCCCCTTTCCCCCCCATTGGTTACGCGCCTGGTCACCAGTGTCTGTAATGGGGAGAGTTGAAATAGAAGCGACATTGGGAGAAAAGTGGAGATAATAGATTTATGGATTATAAATCGGGGGGTTGAGGCGGTGATGGGTTGGGACTGGATCACCCGATAGGACCATGGTATAGTTTTTGGGGAGTATTTGCATGGTGGGGAGTGTTTGTACCCTTGACTAGACAAGATGTGTATGGTAACGTATCAGAGGAATACGGAGAAGCGTTATCGGAATTCGAGGCAGCGTTTAGTAGGAATAGGGAGGGGATAGAGCGGGGAAATATCATAGAGCTAAGGGAAGAAGCTGCGAATGAGACGAGAATATTCGTAGGAGATGAGAGAATAAGAGAAGTGAATTCTAAAGGAGATATAGGGACGCATGTTTCTAAGAGGAAAATAGGGGAAAATGAATCTATGAGAGAAATATGGGGAAGTAATCGGGGGGACTCATTGGGGAGTAATCGGGGGGACTCATTGGGGAGTAAACGGGGGGACTCTTTGGGGAGTAAACGGGGGGACTCATTGGGGAGTAATCGGGGGGACTCATTGGGGAGTAATCGGGGGGACTCATTGGGGAGTAAACGGGGGGACTCTTTGGGGAGTAAACGGGGGGACTCATTGGGGAGTAATCGGGGGGACTCATTGGGGAGTAATCGGGGGGACTCATTGGGGAGTAAACGGGGGGACTCATTGGGGAGTAATCGGGGGGACTCATTGGGAAGTAAACGGGGGGACTCATTGGGGAGTAATCGGGGGGACTTATTGGGGAGTAAACGGGGGGACTCTTTGGGGAGTAAACGGGGGGACTCATTGGCGAGTATTAAGAAGGAGAAGAGAACGGTTAGGGGGAAAGTAGGGAAGACTGTTAGGAGAGATTACGATGGGAATTCTTTAAAGGAAATAGGGTTGCCAGAGGAATGGACAGTGGAGATCGAGGAAATGCAATGTAAAGGTGGAGGAAAAGCGGATATTCGAGGAGTGGAGACGGAAATGAATCAGGATAGCGACGCGGAATTGCGGAATAAAGAGATGGAAATAGGAATGTACAAAGTGCAAGAGTCAGTACGTAAATTGGTGGATAATTATCAAGAAATTTTCGGTGAAGAATTGGGATGTTTGAGAGACTATGAAGTTAATATTAAAATGAAGGAGGGCTGTGTGCCGAAATTTTGTGGATTGCGACGAGTACCATTCGAATGGCGAAGAGAAGTGGAAGAATTGGATCAGTGGTAAAGAAAGGGATTGTGTGTCCTGTGGAATATAGTGAGTGGGCAACACCGTTGGTGCCGGTGAAGAAGGCCAACGGGAAGCTCCGATTTCCGGGTCACGCTAAACCCGTGGGTTGTGGAAGTGAAATATCCTTTGCCACGTATTGAAGAGATATTGGCCAGTCTAAAGGGAAGCGTATATTTTTCAAAGGTGGATTTTTCGAACGCCTATTTACAATTGCGGGTGAGACCAGAGGTGCAGAATCTATTGACTATTACTACGCCGAGGGGATTATACGCCTTTTGTAGGTTACCTTTTGGACTAAGCGTTTCGGCACCAATTTTTCAACGGACGATGGCAGCAGTGTTCCAGGGTTTAGAAGGGGTTTTCTATTATATGGATGATGTATTGGTGACTGGAAAAACTCCTGAACCACATGAAAATAGGTTGGAGGAGGTCTTTAGAAGAATTAAAGAGAAGGGGTTGCGAGCAAGTGCTGAAAAGAGTGTCTTAGGCGTGTTGGAAGTCATATATCTAGGGCATAAAATCACGGGAAAGGAGGTGGGACCATTGAATAAAAACATGACTGGGATTACGAGTATGTTAAGGCCAAGTAATAAAGGGGAGGTGCAGGCTTTTCTCGGAATAGTAAATTATTTTCACCGATTTGTGGAGGGTTTCGCACAAATAGCGGCGCCGTTATATAAATTGTTAAAGAAAGGAGAAAGATTTGATTGGAAGAATGAACAGGAGGAGGCGTTTGGGGAGTTAAAATCTAGGATTGGGAGAGAACCAGTTTTAATGTGTTTCAACAATGATCTGAAGGTGATGTTAGCCGTAGACGCGTCCAATAGAGGTGTAGGAGGAGCGTTATTGCATTTCATAGACGGCCTGGAGAGACCTGTATTATTTTTCTCGAGAATTTTTAGAGCGGCGGAGACCAGATATTCAGTTATTGAAAAAGAAGCGTATGCCGTCATTTTTGGACTCACAAAATGCCGGGAATATTTAATAGGGCGCAGACTTTTAGTATACACGGATCACAAACCGCTGGTGTGTTTAGGAAGGATAACAAGGAGCTGATGCTATCGCCTAGACTGCAGAGATGGCAATTAATGGTAGGCAGTTTTGATGTCCAGTTGAGGTATCGGCGAGGAAAGGAAAATTACTTACCGGATATTCTTTCTAGGTGTGGAGCGGGAGAAGATTGTGAAGAGAGTGGGTCTAAAGATATGGAGGAAGAGGATGAACACGGACTGATTAGGACGATAGTAGGAATATCTAAAGAAGGACCAGTTACATGGGAACAATTCAGAAGGGCCACGTTAAAAGATCGCGAATTGACGCGGATTAAAGCGTATATACAGGGTCGAAAGCAGTGGCGGGATGGAGATAAAAAATATAAACATGTAGAGAAAGAGTTGGCAATAGTAGACGAGTGCGTAGTACGAGGAAATAGAGGAGTCGTGCCATACAAATTAAGGGAGGAGGTAAAGGCAATGATTCATGCGGGACATCAAGGAGTTGAAAAGATGAAGCAGTGGGGTCGTGAATATGTGTGGTGGCCTGGGATGAATAAAGAGATTGAAGATATGAGCCGGAGTTGTTTGATGTGTAATGCATGGGCGAGTATGCCGCATAAAGACAAGAAAAGTGTATGGCCGAAGGCTACATAGCCATGGGGGCGCATACACGTTGATTTCTTTGACTTTGAAACCAAAATATATATACTCGTGGTGGATGCATATTCCAAATGGGTAGAGTACGAAGAAGTGAGGGGATTAACAACTCAGGTGGTGATAAAGACGTTAAAAAATCTTTGGGCTCGGTTCGGAGTGGCGAAGATAATAGTATCGGATGGAGGTCCAGCCTTTATAAGTGGACAGTTCAGGTTGTTTTGTGTTCAAACCGGGGCGAGACACATTTTGGCGCCGCCGTACCACCCAAGTTCGAATGGTCAGGCGGAGAGGATGATGGCGGTTGTCAAAAACTGGTTACGAAAATCAAAATATGGAGAAGGGGAAATTTGGATAGCAGTAGCTTATTACAACAACAGTCGAAAGGGAGAAGAACAATCTCCGGCAGAGAAGTTTTTAGGGAGGCGAACTCGGATATTATTGGATTTGTTAAAGCAGAAACCAAGTCAAGAAGTGGAAGGAGAGATGAATGAGACGGCGGAATTTGTAGTGGGACAGACCGTGTAGGCCAGAATATATGGCGGTACAAGAAAGTGGGAATCTGGAGTGATCATGGAAAACATTGGACACAAATTAAATCGAGTAAAGTTTGCCAACGGAAGAGAAGGAATAAGGCATCGGGATCAATTGAAAAAGGGTGTAGAACCTGGGAAATTACGATCAGGTGTATGAATGGGAAGAATTAATTGATCGGAAATTCTGCTTCGTATATCCGATGAAAATCTGGGGGGTGGAGGCAACTAGAGCAAAGATTGAATATGGATATGCTTTAACTCAACCTGTGCGATAGATAATAATAATAATAATAATGAAAATTGGATCAGAAATTATCAGCGAACAAAGGGAGGATACTCGTGGAGCTAACTACCGTTCGAATTCGTAAAAATACCATGAAAGGACAATAATTATTTCGGGAATGAGGTTGAAGTTGCGACGTTTGGTTTTCGATTAGTGGGGGCGTGTTATATATATGTATTCTTTTTTTTTCAATTTTTATTCAATGTCAGATAACCTTTAGTTTTGCGTAATCATTGTAATTTTTTTATTTGGGTTATTTTGTCAAGTCATGATTATCAAAAATATAGATTATTAATAAATATTTATTTATTTTACAAAATGCGCAAGATATAAAAGACTTAAAAAAGGAAAAATTTATTATTATTTTTATTTTTTGGTTTAAAAGATACACGCGTATTTTTATTTTATATTTTAATATTTTATTGTGCTTTAAAAAAATTGGAAATTATTATATTTCTTTTTGCCCGATCTATACTAATTTGTATTTGAAAATAGTTGTAAGAAAATTATTGTTAAATAAATTATTTAGTCCTTAAATTTTGTGTCGTTTTACCAAAGTCCTCTTAAGTGAGGCAGAAAGAATATAAAAGAGAATACCTAAGTCCTCTTAAGTGAGGCAGTTGAATTTAAAAAAAAGGATTACAAAGTCCTCTTAAGTGAGGCAGTTGAATATAAAAAAAGGATTTTTAAGTCCTCTTAAGTGAGGCAGTTGAATATATAAAAAAAAAGGGATTACCAAAGTTTCCTATCAAGCGATTTTCACAATAAGGTCTGCTGCCCGTTTTTTGTGAGATTTTCACAAGTTATAGTAAGCTCTGTCGCAAACTTTTTTTTTACACATAGTATATTCTCAAAATATTATTTGCACAAATTTTTTATAGTATCAATTTGTAATATACTAAATATCTGTTTATAATAAAAAAAATAAAATAATATTTTAATTAATAAAAAATATACATTATTCGACCTGGTATATACAAAAAATTCATTATTTCGTATTTTATCATATTTTTCGGCGAGTATTATCATTTAATAAGCAAGTATATTAGCTAGTGTTGCTAAACGGCTCGTTTTGAGCCGATTTTTAAGAACGGCTAACTCAGTGTTTTATCCAGAAAAATATTATGCAAGCTTATTTTGCTCATAGAAGGAGCAAAGGTCTAGACATATAGTATCGAAATTTCGAGTTAGCCGTTTTTAAAAATCGGCTCAAAACGAGTCGTTTAACAACATTAGCTAATATACTTGCTTATTAAATGATAATACTCGGCGAAAAATATGATAAAATACGAAATAATGAATTTTTTGTATATACCAGGTCGAATATAATTTTAAAAAATTCCGAGCCGGGCCTAAAAAAATTTTTTTTTTAAAAAAAAAAAACCCGGGCTGGGCCATAAAAAATTTTTGAAAAAAAAATCCGGGCCGGACCGAAAATTTTTTAATCTGGGCCGGGCCAGTATTAATTAAAAATATAAAAATATTAATAGTTACTTTTAAGGTGTTAAAATTTAAATTTGCATTTAAAATTTTCATGGCTTCTTATTAAAATACATTAGTTTAAATTTAAATCTCAAGGTATATTATTTGATAAGAAAATTTATGCCCCAGGATAACACTCTCACTGGTCTCCCCTACCTTCTTTTAAAAAAAAATTTCAATTATTTGGTGAAAACAGAAGATTGTATTGAATTAAGCCTAACTTTTACCCTTTATATCCCTTTAGCACGCTTCGGATTCAAAAAATCAACTAATATAATTAATGCATAATATTTTTTCATACAAAAAAACAGGTGGACAAAAACATAATATTTCTTTTTGATTCCGGTATCGATTCGCAATTATTGCTTCGGTCCACAACCTTGCTGGAGCATTTGCTAAAGTTCTACAACGAGGAGCAAAAATATAGAGACCCTTCTTCCAATAATTCTCTAAATTTTTCGGTCTTAGTTTCTGGTCCGGACTCTCCCTCTAATAATAATAATGCTTTGATTCAAGTGATACTCGGATGTTCCAATTTTTTAAGGGGAAAGTTGTTTCAACTCAAATGCCATAGAATGGAAGAGATACGGGAAAACGCGGCAAAAATATACGGATATTTGAATTATGTATGAAATCAGTAAAAAGATATGTAGTATAATAATTTAGACTGAGGATAGGCTGCGAAAATATTTTTTACCTTTGTTTATTTCATATCTAGCTGTTTAAATTCTTTCAAAAACAGATATTAATATATAAACCCATTTCGATATAAATAATGTATAAAATGAAAATGAAATATTTTATATTATATATTATTGTTGCGAATTCAAATTGTGAATTCAAATCTAACCTTTTATTTTTAATTCAACTTATATTACATTTTATGAATTCAAATTTTTCTTTTCAATTTAATTTTTTATTTTTGTAATTTTGCGTAACCTTAATTTTATGTACGGCGTAACCTACTTTTTATATTTTATAATATTTTTACTTTTTTGTTTTTCGTTTGTATTCTATTTAGATTTATAAAAATGTATATAAACGATGTATGAGATGGAATAGATAGTAATAATAAAGTTAAATATAAATAAACACGTTTTTTACTTTTATGCACATTTTCATGTTATTTTGCATGGTGCCCCGGGTTAGGAAAAAAATTCTCACCTAATGGATAAAATAATGTTTTTCTTTTTTTAAAAAAAAATAATAATAAAAATTTTTTTTCCCCTATATATAGAAGAAGATTGTAAAGTAAATTCATTTTTTTTACATTATGTTTTCATTCAAGATCATTAATATTCCCCACCATATTTCAATCTATGACATCCTTTTTGACCTAACTTTCAATTGTGACGTTAATTTTTCTAGAATAAATGGTACGGAGGACGTGTTGTTTGAATTCATGAATTTAAGAGATATGATTAATTGTTTCGAGTTGCTAAATGGGAAACATTATATCTACAACGATAGAGATTTCATTCAATTAATTTGTATATTTATTAAAACATGAATAGCTGTACAAAATTTGAATTACTAAAATAATAAATATAATTGCTTATATATGTGTCTTATTAATTAAACATGGAAATAAAACAAGAGTTTATACAGAAGATCCCTAAGTTAGTGGGTCCTCTTACCGAAATTTATTTAGACAGAATATTAAATTATTTTTCGACTAGTACATTATCGGACTCTATTAAAATAAATACTTTGCTTAATAATTTATCAGACGAAGTTTTTGACGACATTAAGGCAATTTGTTCTGATACCGATATTTTAGATCTTAAAATTGTGATTAAAAAGTTAACCTATCTTTTACCAGCGCTAGATTTAAATACTTTAATTAAGAAATTTAATCTTCTTCAACAAAACTCATCAGAGAGTTTTATGCTATGGTACATTAGAGTATCGAAACTTCATAAAAAATGTAAATTTTTGGACGATAGTAGATTAAAAGAAAAACTACGCACTTCTACTTTAAATGACAAGATTAAATACAAATTTTCCAAAAATAACTTGACGTTAAATCAGATGGTTCAATTAGGGGTGAAACTGGACTCTAGTAATATTAAGTCTGAGGATAATGATATAAGTTATATAAATAATGATAAAAAGTTTGATAAAGATAAAAATTTTTGCAGTAGTTTAGAAATAATTATGATAATAGATATAGAAATGGGAATTACAATAATAATTTTAGATACAATTATGGTAATAATAATTCGCGATACCACGATAATTATAACAATTATAACTAACAATTATCGCTATAATAATAATAATCAATCGAATTATGGTAGAAATAATACATGGTATGATAATAATCAAAGAAAACAAATCCAATACGGTGACGGAAATCGTAACAATTACCAATCTTATTACAACAATTCAAATAATTATAGAGGTAATGATAATAATCAGAGAAAGCAAATACAATATAACAACAACTCAAATAATTATAGAGGTAATGATAATAATCAGAGAAAGCAAATACAATATAACAACAACTCAAATAATTATAGAAGTGGCGACGAAAATAATAGAAAGCAAATACAATACAACAATGATTACAACATTAATATTGAAGAAATTATTGAAGAGAAAGTTGATTCTACAAAGAACAAAGATGATAATGATTTTAATGTCAACAATTTATCTGGTGACGTGATTAATGACAAAGATAACGCATTTATGACTACTTTAAAAGTGAACGATATTGTTACTTGTATGCAGATTGACACTGGTTCCAAACACACTATTATACCTCATGGTCTTGCTAAAAAACTTGGTAAGAGCTCTTAAGAAATCCGAGCTACAACTCACCGCTTATGACGGGAATTTAATCAAAATCATCAGCACCACATCTCAAAATATTTACAAGCGGTAATCGTCGAATCAAGTAAAAATGCCTTGTTGGGACGTACGTGGATCAATGCTTTCAAAAATATTTTAAATAAATTTATAGCAAATATTGACACTAATTATGAAGATGAAATAAAAAAATTGATTAAAGAGTGTGAATCGAAATTAACTAATGGGCCAATCAACAAAGCAAGTGTCAAGTTACATTTAAGAAGTGATACCCAACCTAAAATTATACCGCCTAGACGTATCCCTTATTCAAAAATTGATCTTGTTAGTAATGAACTCAAAAAATGGATACATGATAAAATGATTGAGCCGGTGAATGATGTCCGATGGTCAAGTCCTGTTACCGCTGTCTACAAAGAAGATGGGATCATTAGGCTTTGTGCTGATTTTAAGGACACTGTAAACCCAGCTCTAGAAGATTTTAGATACCCTCTACCACGAATCAATGATCTAATTGCTAAACTTTCAGAAGGAAAGAAATTTACGAAGATTGACTTTAAAAATGCTTTCTTACAGATACCAATTGATAAAAATTGCAGAAATATTTTAACCATATCTACGTATAATAAGGGATATTACCAATTTACTAGACTTCCTTTTGGGCTTAAGACCTCATCTGCAATTTTTCAACAGATTATGGATCAGATCTATGACGTCATATTTTATATTGATGATTTACTTATAACTGGAAAAAACGATGAAGCCCACCTTAACAACATAAAAAAAGTGTTTGATAGAATATCATCGTTTGGGCTAATACCTAACTTTAATAAAAGTGTGTTCTTTAAAAACAAAGTGAGGTTCCTGGGTCATGATATTGGCGCTAAGGGGATTCATGCTAATCACGACAAAATTGAAGCAATAATTAAAATGCCAGAACCAAAATCAGCTGCTGAATTATCAACATTTCTGGGAATGGCTGGCTACTATAGAAAATTTTTGAACAATTTTGCGGAAATTGCCGATCCTCTTTATAAGATTGTCAACAAAGAAAAATGGGCTTGGAACCTTGAACACTCTAAAAGTTTTAATGATCTTAAAAAGTTGATTAGTCTACCACCTGCTTTGACATATTTTAATCCTGAATTACCTATAGGGATAGCCACTGACGCATCAAAATGTGGTTTAGGAGCTGTACTATTTCATATTGAAAAAGATGGTAAAGAAAAACCTATAGCTTTCGCGTCGAGAACTTTATTAAAATCTGAATTGAACTATACCAATATTGAGCGTGAGGCTCTCGCTATAATGTTCGCTATAAAGAGATTCCAGGAATATTTAATAGGCACAAAATTTACAATTATTACTGACCATAAGCCTCTAGTTCACATCTTTACCAAGGGTCTTAAGGATAACAGCACCATGTCGTTAAGACTCCTAAAGTGGAATATTACATTAGGAGGATATGATTTTAATATAAAGTATAGCCGGTAAATATAATGTTGTTCCTGATTGTCTCTCGAGATTACCACAAGAATGTCGTGATGAAACTATTGAAAATGTAACCATAATAAATGAATATGAGGATTTACCTATTAACTTTGATCAAATTCGTGATGAAACTTTGAAAGATATAGAATTAAAACAAGTCATAAGTGATATTAATAACAACAGGCCTATTGTGAATAATATTTATAAAAACATTGAATTGGAATTAAGTATAATTAAGGATTGTCTTTACAAAAGCAATAAAATCATAATTCCGTCTTCTATGAGAAAAAATTTACTACAGTCATTACATGAAGGTCACTTGGGGGCAGGGAAAATCAAATCCTTAGCCAAAGAGTACATGTGGTGGCCTGGTATAAATAATGATATAGTTATGGAAGTGAAAAGTTGTGACGATTGTAATATATATCATGATAATCCTATAAAGATACAAAAACCATGGGTTTCGGCAACCAAACCGTTTGATAGGATACACATAGATTATGCGGGTCCGTTTTTCACAAAAAATTGGTTGATAATAGTCGATGCCTACAGCAAATTTCCAATTATTATTCCTGTTAAAAATATTACGACGGATGTTACTTTAAAAGAAATCTTTAAAACTATTTCGCTATATGGAATACCTGAAACCATAGTTACTGATAACGGCACTAACTTTACGAGTAACGATTTTGAAAGATTTTGCAACAATTTTGGTATTAAACATGTGCTTACATCTGCTTATCACCAGCAATCCAATGGCCAGGTAGAACGCATGGTTAGAAAGTTCAAAACACATATGAAAAGGAATATTAAAATTGACCCAGATATTGCACTTAGCAAATTTTTATTTAATTACAGAAATACGCGTAATGATACTACAGGAGTTACACCATCTCAGAGAATGTTTAATCGAGATATTAGAATTAAATGGGACTTATTAAAACTGATGGAGGAGAAGGAGAATAAAATAAACATTACTTTACCACGAAATAGAACTTTTAACGTAGGAGATTTTGTTTGGTATAAAGTACAAGGTGTTGATAAATGGTGCAAAGGTATAATCACACATAAAGAAAGTGTTATGATGTTCCAAATTAAGACTGAGAAAGGTATTTTGAGGAGACATTTAGATCAAATAAGAATTAGAAACTGTTTTAACACAATTATTAACTATGACTCTAAGGATTCTTTTGAGGAAGGAAGTGTGGACAAAAATATAAAAATCATTGATAATAACGAAATAACACCTATTTCTAGACCTGTGCGAAATAAAAAAAAACCTGTTTATTTAAAAGACTATGTAACTTAAAATATAAAATAAATATTAAATTGCATAAAGTAAATTAAATATTAAAACGCTTATATTAAAACGCTGAAAATATTATATAACAATCTTATTGATTTATCATTCTTCATTTATTCTTATATCCAATATGATGAACTATTATTTCTCATTATTCACAACTTATTTATGATAATAATAACAACTGAGTACTATCAAACAAGCTATGATTAATGGAGACAAATTACAATAAGGATATCAAGCTTGCGATTTAAACAAATCAACGTGCAAAATCGATTTAAACAAACCAACGATTGGGACAAGCCAACGTTATGATGATTTGTGATACAACTTGATTACCAAAACGATAAACCACTTGGACAACAAACTCTCTATTATTTCTCCGATGACATTATGAGAAGAGGGAGAATGTTGCGAATTCAAATTGTGAATTCAAATCTAACCTTTTATTTTTAATTCAACTTATATTACATTTTATGAATTCAAATTTTTCTTTTCAATTTAATTTTTTATTTTTGTAATTTTGCGTAACCTTAATTTTATGTACGGCCTAACCTTACTTTTTATATTTTATAATATTTTTACTTTTTTGTTTTTCGTTTGTATTCTAATTTAGATTTATAAAAATGTTTATAAACGATGTATGAAATGGAATAGATAGTAATAATTACGTTTTTTACTTTTATGCACATTTTCATGTTATTTTGCAATTATGCTTTGGTTTTTTTTTTAAATTTAAAAAAAAAAATACGAAAAAGTGTAATTAGTTCTAAGACATTTTGTGAGATTTATTTCCATTCTCGTTAATTTCTCACACTAAAGGAACTAGAACGCTTGATAGTGGAGGATATATTTTGATTTTAAAATGGTCTAAAATAAAAATTATACGAGTTTATCTCGCTCAAATTATATGTGTCACAAAATATTATATAATCCTTAAGGGCAAATCCACACCTTGAAATTACAATAAAAATAATTATTTTTTTATTGATAGTACCTTTTTAGTGAACACAGAAATTTCAAGAATGCTCCAATTTGAATAAATATTTTGCGTTAAAAATGAGTTTAACAACTTATTTAATGAAACGAATTAAAGGTCTGCACTAGAATCTTACGTGCCAGCCATGACATCAACAATAAAATATGGGCCCGGCCCTTGGCCGTAAAAATATTAATGTTATATTTCCTTCCTATTATTCTTTTATTGCCTGATTCTAATATCACAATAAATAATCATTTTAAAACCATTTCTTTATTATATAAATACAAATTGTAATCAAAGGAAATTAAATGAAAACACAATTTAAATAAAAAAAATAATTGCACTGAAAAAATTTTGATACATAATTATTTGAATTGAAAAAATCACACACTAAGATATATTTGCACCGAAAAAAATATTTCATAAAATTTAAGCTTAATAAATTTTATTTTGACTTAAAACAATAAACTGTTTTCAAAATGTTTGCTTAAAAGTATGCCAGTTTTTCACTCTATGGGAGCGCTTTTGTAAATGAGACATTATATTTAAGAATGTTTTTATGAAATCATCTAAAGATAATAGATGAGTAAGATTCATGCTTCTCATATCCGCCGCTATAATTTGTCCACGTCATCTTGGGCCTTCCTCTAGGTCTTGATCCTCCTACTTCCATCAAGGTATATTTCTTTACTCAGTTATCATTTGTCATACATTCCACATGCCCAAACCATCTTAGTTTATTTCGTCGCATTACCACTTATCATTTCTATACCCAATCTTGCTTGCAATTCCTTGCTAATTTTTCTCACTCAGAGATACCCCACACATCCATCTAATCATCCTCATCTCTGTTCTTTCTAATTTGGCTTCGTGGGTCGCTTTCATTACCCGTATCGCCGCCATAAACTAAACAACTCCTCACACAGCTTACTTAAACTTTCCCCTTTAACTTCAGAGAGACTTTATAATTGTTAAAATAGACGACACTTCTCTGAACTTCTTCCATGCTTGTCTGACCCTTGCAACATGGCAGAATTTACAACACCATTTGCACTTATCATATCACCAAAATAACAAAACTTATCCACTTTCCCTTCCAAACTACCATTTTCTACGTTATCATTATGTACCCCTTTTATACACCTACAAATAAAGGTCATTCTTGCTAACATCAAACTTCCTTTTTTCCGCGACATCTATTATATATTTATTTCTGGCATCTGGTGCATTGGATTGAATTTCTAGCAACTCCTTTCCCACATACACCACAAGGCCACTTACCGGATTCCTCCATCTTTAGATTTTCCCTACCAATCATCTCATCACCTTTGTCTTTGCTGCATTCATTTTCAGGCCCTTTGCTTCCATAGCCATCTTCCATTTACTAATTTTATCCTGCAATTCTTCCTCACTGTTTGCCATTAATACAAGGTCATTGCGTATAATAGCTCTCAGGGAAGTCCCATTACCGAGATAAATAATAATGGACTCAGCATCATCCGTCCGTACTGCAGTTTGTGCTCCCACATACATTGCCATAACCAACCATTCTCCACACCTGATTTTCTCAAAGCCCATCTAGTAACCTCGCGCTACATCCTGTCAAATACTTTCTACAAACGCATAATTCTTTTCCTTCGCGAGATACTTCTCCTGTATTTGCCTTACCACAAAAATTGCATTTGTCGTACCTTTCCCCGATGTAAAACCAAACTGCGTTTCATCAATTTTAGTTTCCTTATCCTCTCAAATACCTTCATTGCATGCTCCAAGAGTTTAATAGCTCTGTAAGACCCGCAATCGAAAGAATCACCTTTCCCCTTGTATACTGGGATAATTATACTTATTCACCAGTCCTCAGGGATAGTTCCTTCTGTGACAATTTGATTGACTAAATTCATTATTCATTCAATCCCTAAGTCATCAGAACCTTTAAACATTGATACCACCCTCGTTAAACCCAATGCCTTCCTTTTTTTCTTCTTTTTCAGTGCTCTCTATTTCGTCCTTGCTAAATTTACACCCTGGACCTTCTACCTTTGCACAACTAACATATTATCCTTCATTTTCTTCGTTCAAAAGTTCTTCCATGTAGATCTTCCAGGTGTTCTTAATACAAATATTAACAATCACCATTTTTTCTTCCATATTTTTCAAACAGTTAATACCTACCAAATCCTGCCTCTTTTTTGCCATGAACCATATTTCCCATTCCTTCAGCGCATTCCATTTCTTTAGCAAACTCCTGCCTTTTTTCTTGCGCCTCCGCTATTAATTTCTTAGCATTTCTTTTCGCCATCTTGTAAATATCGTTATCACTATCTTCTTTACTTATACCATTCTTTGACACACCCGTTTCTCATTCACAGCTTTTGCTACCTCCGGGCACCACCAAGTCTCCTTATGTCCTAGGCGGTCCTTTTGTCCACCCACATACCTCCCCAGTTTACTCGGGTTTTCTTCATGGCTTCCCACTTGTCATTTATCCCAGATGCTTGTGCCACCTACACCTCCCTTATTGCCAATGTCATATTGAATTGACGTCTAGCACTCCTCCAATTTCCAAACCTTCAGCCTTGGCATAAATTTCCTTTATTGATCCTGGTGCCTTTAAAACTGAGATCTCCTATAACTCGTCGATGCTGATTAATACATTATTCTCCCGGTATTACTTTCACATTTTTTACTATACTTCTAACACATCTCCTTAATAACAAATAATCCATTGCACTTCTGGTACTACCCGACTAATAAGTCACCAGATTCTCTGATTCTTAAACATTATATTACAGATAATCTTATCCATTGTATCATTAAAATCTAAAATACTCTCCCCTTCTAGATTTCTCCTGCCGTAACAGAATCCTCTCTGTACTCCTTCATAACCCTTACTACTCGCTCCCACATGTTCATTCAGATCACCAACCAGGGTAATCCCCTCTTGATTTGCCACTCTTGATGTCCCCCAATAGATTGTCCTATCTAGTTTCCAGTCTTCTCACTTCGACTACTTTGTCCACCAATTTCTCCGCAACCAACACCCCAACTCCAGCCTTACCATCATTACTTCCTTGCCAGAAAAATTTATACTAGTTTTCACTAGTCTTGCCAATCTTTCTTGCGCTATTACCTTTCCATCTGGTCTTCTGTATGCAGCACACATCTATATGTCTTCTATGCAATACATCGACTACTTCTCCCGCTCTTCCAGTCATTCTCCCAACATTCCATGTCGCGACCCTTACTCTATCCCCCTGTAAACTGGTTTCTCCACTTATTATCAGGTCGTTTATGGCTGTCATAAGTTTCATTTTCACGAATCGTGGTTCCATCAGGTTTCCCACCCTTTTTGTCATAGGCGGATGAGGAGGCTCACAAAGTACTTAGGGTTGTACACCACCAGGGTTTCCAGGTCAAAATTTTTAAATTGCGGGAGAAATTTAGTATTTTGCGGTAGAAAAGTATAAAAATTGCTAAAAAAATTTTGCAAGCCAATTGACTTAACTATCCGCCTATTATTTTTTATAATTAGTTTATATAAATGCTAAGTCGGTAAATATTTTTCAAAGTAAAATAACATCTTGATTTATTAAAATATATTAATTTATAAAAAAAACCAACGATCATTTTTAAATGTAAAAGAATGTAAAGATAAAATTTTGTAAAAAAACACAAAATTTTCAAATTGCGGGAGAAATTTAGTATTTTGCTAGAGAAATATGAAAATTGCGGTATAAAAATTGCTAAAAAAATTTTGCAAGCCAATTGACTTAACTATCCGCCTATTATTTTTTATAAATAGTTTATATAAATGCTAAGTCAGTAAATATTTTTCAAAATAAAATATCTTGATTTATTAAAATATATTAATTTATAAAAAATAACCAACGATCTTTTTTAAATATAAAAGAATGTAAAGATAAAATTTTATAAAAAAAACAAACAATTTTAATTTTACAATATTTTATGCGAATATCCCGCAAGACCGCAATTGAAAATCTACCTTGTGTGTGTGTATAACATTATAGGAATAGGCGCTTAATTATCACGTATCAAGTTTAAATACATAAGATATATTGTACTCATTTCAATGATAATTATTTTATTTATTATAGTTCAATCACATTATTATAATCAGTTCAGGGGAGTGTAGCTACATTCATTTCAAAACAAGAATATTCTCCAAAAATGTTGCGGAAATCGTATACAAATGTAGTTTAACATTCATAGAGCTATATCATCACAATGTAGGTAGAATCTTTCCCCTTAATATTTAACGAATCCGAAAACTTTACTTGTAGAACAAAAATGAGCAAGGATATCATCAATGTTTTAGAACCTGAATCCAGAAGGTCAATTCTTGACTATTTGAAAGATGGGCATATATATGCAATTTTAACAGATGCATCTAATAAGGGAAATATTAAAATATTTCCCTTGATCCTCCGCTATTTCAACAAAAGACGTTTCGATTATATTATAAATTTTTTCCCCTCAAATAGTGAAAAATCCAAATACTAACCATATAATGATAAATATAGCAGACTCGGGATTATCAATAAATTACATGTCAGCTTTCTGATCTGATAATGCCTCAGTGAATTTGGAAAAAACTAGAGTGTATTTATAGAATTAAGTCAGCACAATGTTAGTTGCGATTTGTTCCTAATACCCGCCATCGACAGAATTATAAAATTTTATAAACCTTTAAAAAAAAATTTCTTAAATATAGATTAAAAAAGCTGTCCTAACATTTTGAAAATTTTTTTCAATAATGAATGGCAGAGGTATATTTATAAATGATTTCACATGTAGGAAATCTATTACATGCTGTTAATGTGCAGTTGCAATTGGAAGAATCTTAACAAATAATTCATAAAATTATGCTGCAAATGTGTTCATCTTTACACTTAAAAATTGACAATAAGTTTTATGACTCCATTGCTAAAACTATATTAAAATGTTCAAATATTTTAAAAATACCGATAGACATTGATGTCTTGTTTGAAGAGATTGTAATGCTCTCTATTTTTGATTTACAATGTAAAAAATATATTTATTTTATGCAAATGTATAAATAAGATTTATAAAATATAATAAAAAAAAAATTTTTTCTCTTTAGCTTTCACCTTTTCTGGTGGTAAGCACTTTATGTTATTCATACTATCTCGTTTATCTAATTTATACATCTTCATATTGGCTCTAACTTTAAGGCCCCATTGAATTTTTAACCTTCCTCTTATACGTTTACCCATCACTTCCAAACTCTCAACCTTATTTCCTATGTAGTTCATAGGCCTTCTCATTGTATGCCCATACCACCATTATCTAAGTCTTAATGAGCAATACTTTTAAACTTCCTAGTATTCTTGTACTTCGCACCTTATCCTTTCTTGTTACCCCAGCAATCATCCTCAGAATTCTCATCTTAGACTTCTCTCATCTGATTCTTTGGTTGGCCATGTTTCCGAACTATATAGAATAGTTGGTTGTACTATGGAACTGTAAATTTTTCCCTTCAATTTTTGTGGGATTCTTTTGTCAAAGAGCACTCCAGATAAAGATCTCCACTTTAACCACCCTTGATTAATTTTACTCTTTATCTCTTTCGATATTGTGCCGTTTGTTTATATAATAGAGCCCAAATATTTGCAGCTTTCAATTGCCGATATCTGCCATTCATTTATATCAATGCTCTCTGTTTCATCTCCTATCGCCATATACTCCGTCTTTTCTCTATTTACTTTTAGTCCTTGCTTTTCTATATTTATCTAACTCACTAATCTTTCTTTCATATCCCTTGGATTCGGCAAGTATCACAATATCATCTGCAAATATCATATTCCACGGGACTGTTTGTGCTAATACATCAATTACTGTTTTGAAGAGAAGTGGGCTGAGAGCCGACCCTTGATGAACTCTCTCGGATATTGTGAAGCCTGTTGATACGGACCATTGTTGTATGGCCCATATACATATCCTGTATTATTTTTATATATTTTTCGGGAACCTTTTTGTGGCGTAGCGCTAGGGGTGGGACCAATACCAATATAATATTGGTTTACAATACCAATATAAACCAATATATATTTAAATATTGGTATTGCTTTTACAACCAATACCAATTACCTAAATATATTGGTTTTGATATATTGTTTAAATACAATTTTAACCAATACCAATATTAAAAATAACATAATTATTTAGGTTTATCGTAGATAATTATATCGTGGTATTTTTTTTACTTTCATTGCAAAAACTGATTACATCTGTTATTTCTTCCAAATACTACTGTGATATCAATATTTCTGTTATTTATAACTATAGTTTATTTTTATTATGGAAGTAAATTTTTTACATGATATCTATCAATTTTATCTATTTATTTAGGATATTATAATAAATGAAGACCAAATAGAGTTAATAAATATAGATGCTGTTGGTACTAATAATAGCGATAAGGAACAAGAAGAATTATCAATATCTAATAAAAGACGAAATTCAGCAAAAATCTGGGAATTTTATACTACTTGTGATCAGGGTTGCCAGGTCAAAATTTTCAAATTGTGGGAGAAATTCGGTATTTTGTGGGAGTAATATAAAAATTGTGGGAGAAATATGAAAATTGTTAAAAAAAAAAATTTTACGGGCCTTCGGCCCGCAAAGGCCCGGTCTGCGGCCGGGATTTAGAATTGACTTAGTTATCCGCTTATTATTTTTTATAAATATAAAATCGAATCTATTTTCCAAAATAAAATAGGTAATTATTTTTCAAAATAAAATAGCCAACTATTTTTCAAAATAAAATAGCCAACTATTTTTCAAAATAAAATAGCCATTTTTCAAAATAAAATAGCCAACTATTTTTCAAAATAAAATAGCCAACTATTTTTCAAAATAAAATAGCCAACTATTTTTCAAAATAAAATAGCCAACTATTTTTCAAAATAAAATAGGTAACTATTTTCCAAAATTAAATACGCAACTATTTTTCAAAATAGGTAATTATAGTACGACACAAAATTATTATTAAAATAACATATTGATTTATTATAATATATTAATTTTGTTTAAAAATAATAACCAACGATCTTTTTTAAATACAAAAGAATGTAAACAAGATAAAATTTTATAAAAAAATTGTAATTTTACAATGTAAAAAAATATATTTTATGCTAATAAGATTTTATAAAAAAACAAACAATTTTAAATTTACAATGTAAAAAATAATTATAATCAGTGCGGGGAAGTTGTTCTACAGTATTTAGTTAATACAATGGGGGAAGGGAATATGATATTTTAAGGCATCAAAAATCTTCAAAGCATAAATCAGTACAGGGCAGTCTATCAACATCTATTGCAAAACAAAAATATTCTTCAAAAATAAGAAATAATACAGATGCAACTACAGTTGCGGAAATGGTAAATACCTATCATGCAGTACAACATTCAGAGAGCTACTTAACATCACAATGTTGGTAGAATCTTTCCCCATAATATTTAACGACTAATATAAATGAAAAGTATACTTTGTAGAACACAAATGAGCAAGGCTATCATCAATGTTTTAGAATATAAATCCAGAAGGTCAATTCTTGACGATTTGAAAGATGTGCAAACATATGCAATTCCAACAGATGCATCTAATAAGGAGATATCAAACATTTCCCTTGATCCACTCCTATTTCAACAAAATTAATGTCATTTCAATAAAACTATTAAAAAAAATTTCTCCAGATATGAAATATTCAAAGACATAGCTAACCATATATAATGGTAAATATGGCAGATTTGGCATTACCAATGAATTGCATGGCAGCTTTCTGATCTGATAATTCCTCAGTGAATTTGGCAAAAACCAGAGTGTATTTACAGAATTGAGTCAGCATAATGTTGGTTGACAGGTTCCTCCTAATACGCGCCATCGTAGAATTTTAAAATTTTACAAACCTTTAAAAAATAAATAGATTATAAAAGCTGTCCTGATATTTTGAAAAAAATTTTCAAAAATAAATGGCAGAAGTATATTTAGGAATTTTACATATAGGAAATCTACTATATGCTGTTGCAGTTGCAATCAGAAGAATATAATTTAATAAAGGTTCACTAAATTATGCTGCAGAAATACCAAAGTAAGAATATTATTACTATTATTGGATAATTATTAATAAGATTTAATATGATGTCATGTTTGAGAAGATTGTAATGCTTCTTTATTTTATGATTTGCCAAAATATTCAAAATATTAATTTTACAATGTAAAAAATAAATTTATTTGATTTTATGCAAATGTATAAATAAGATTTTATAAAATATAGAAAGTCAAATAGTTATAGTTAATTATATTTTATTTGAGATTTAAATAATGGAACTAAACGTTTACCGTCGTTATTAAGATATTTATAAAATTCCTGGCATGACATTTTATAATTTTGTTTAACCATTAACTCGGCCTCTAATGTTGTTAAAGCAATTCGATTTCTCTCCTTTCTCCAGGCAGTCCTCATCAGGCTAAAAATGCGCTCCGATGAGGCATTAGAATGAGGTAAGGAGAAAACATACTCGCAAATTTTTTCCAAGCATGGGGATTTATCGTTATTACGAAAAAATTCCACCCATTTCTCCTCTGCTTTTAGACCATCTAACTTTAAGTATTCTGGCGAATCATAAAAAATGGAAAAAATTACAATCTCTTCAAACAAGGCTTCAATGTCTATCGGATTTTAATATATTTATTAAATTACAAAAACCATCAAATGATGGTTTCTGTTCCAAGGTCATAATATTTATACACTTGTAAATAGAGTTATTAAAATCAAATCTTGATTGTAAATATTCCAAAATTGTCAATAAAAATATTTGCTTCATTTAAAAATACGTTAATTATAGTAATATTTGAACATTTTAATATGATATTTTTAGCAATAGCGCCATAAAATTTATTATCTATTTTTAAATGTAGAGATGAACAGAGCTGTAGCATGATTTTGTGAATCTTTATCAATAAAGAATCTTCTGATTGCAACTGAATATTAACTACATGAAGTAGATTTCCTACATGTGAAACTAATCCCAAATATGCTTCTGCCATTTCATACTCGAAAAAAGTTTTCAAAATTTTAGGACAGCTTTTAAAATCTTTATTTAAGAAGTATTTCTTTAAGGGTTCGTAAAATTTTAAAATTCTCTCGATGGCAGGTATTAATGATAACCACCTGATAGGTACATATCGCAACAACTCACACCATTCCAAATCAAACCACTCCACCAATTCTTTTAATTCAGTGACTCTTTTAGTTGATGAACTAAATTTGTTAAAACATTTCATCACAATTACTTCGACATATACAGATAGTACATTCATTGCCTTCTTGCAAGAATTATGCAGTATATGGCATATACAGCCAATTGGTATTAATTCATTATTGTGCTGCCTCAATTCGGTAAATACACTTTGATTTTTGCCAAAATTAACAGAGGCATTATCAGCGCAGAAAGCTGACATGCAACTCATTGATAACCCTGAATCAGCTACATTTACCATTATGTGGTTAGCCCAGCGTCTACATGAGCGGGAGGGGTAGGAACAGTTTGCATCCTATTTTTTTGAGGGGGTAGGGGGTAAGCTGCTTTAATGGGGGTAGAATAAAAAATTTTGGGGGGTTATCTATTAAATTTTGAGATGAAATAAGACAAAGTTTACTGCTGTAAAAATTAATACTTTTATTATAGTATTATTATAATACAATTCATCGACCAAATCTATATAATGCAAACAATCATACACATTGTTTTCCAAATAAACTATCCTTTTAAATATAATTTAAAAGGTTTAGATATTTCAGCAAGCTCATAATGCCATAATAATTAATTCATTGTAAATAATGGAGGTTTTAATTAAATTTATTATCTAAAAAATAAATTCTTTATATTCACAAAATATCGATAGTTGGTAGTAGAGATAGTTTAATTTAAGTTATCCTTTATAAATTATTTGAAAAGAGTATCAATAAATAAATAGGTTAAAATAATGATAAAGAGACATCTCCGCCGAGGGCGGCGTGAATTTTTTTAGGGGGGGGGGGGTAGGCAAAGGTTTTTGAAGGGGGTTTGCATCCAGTGAAAATCCTGTCATGTAGACGCTGGGTTAGCCATATCGTTGGATTTTTCACTATAGGATGAAAAAAATTTCAATAGTTTTATAGAAATGCCCTTATTCTTGTTGAAATATCGAAGGATCAGGGAAAATGTTTTAATATTTCCCTTATTTGATGCATCTGTTAAAATAGCATATGGATGTCCTTCTTTCAAATAGTCTAGAATTGACCTCTTAGATTCAGGTCCTAACACATTTGTGATAGCCTTGCTCATTTTTATCATAAAAACCATATGTGATTATATTTAGTGTTGTCCAAAATAATATCTTTTTTATGAAAACAAAAAATTGGTTTAAATCGAAATTTTGTAAATTTAAAATAAAGTATAAAATTATTTAAAAAGTATGCCCTGGGAATATATTCTTGTAAAGTTATATAAAATATCTATTAATTTGGTCAGAACAGCCATTTGAAATCATTTATTCTGAAAATTTTATCAATGTTTAGTGCTTAATATATTATTTTAATTTTACAGTAAGATAAAATTATTAGCAAAATAGAACATTTTATTACTTAAATCTGTTTGGTATATGGGATATTGAATCCTGAATTACGTATTATTTCTGTTTTTTATTCATTTATAAATGCTGTATAGATGCTTACAGTCCAAGAATCTTGCAAGTAAGGTTTATGAAAGAGATTTCATTTTTTTCAAATTTTGACCAATCAAATTTTTAGCTTTGCTAATCGTTCAAGTCGTGTGGCCTTATTTATATCATAATTAATCGTTATTTGGTATGCATATGCATTTTGCATGATGGTACGCATATTTTTAAAATGATAATATTTGGTAAATTGTCGTTTGTTATAACTGAGCTATTGTTGAATAATATATCAATTATATTTATAATCTTTTGCTTGACATATACTTTATGGAATAGTATAAAAGTAAGTAGTGAAAAATATTATTTAATCAATATTATTCATCCACTAACTTTATTTAAAAGAATTAGAGATTAGAATAATACCCACTTCTAAAAGTTCTATTCTTCTAACACAAAAATTTTGAAAATGTCGAGTGGAGCACTGCAATTCTAGATAACGATATAAAATATATTAAGTAATTTAAAATATATTTATAATAATTATACATACTGTTCTAACTTCTATTCTTTCTAACACAAAAATTTTGAAAATGTCGAATGGAGAATTTTATAAAAAATATATTTTAGAGCGGAAAAATAAAATAAAAGAACTAGACATATTTTTCGAATAAATATTTAAAATTTATTTTAAAAATATAAAAATAATCAAATACTGTCTCTCAAAATTATTATTTATATATTAAAAACATTAAAATGCTAAAAAAATTGTGGGAGAAATTAAAAAATTGTGGGAGATTTCTAATTGTGGGAGTGAGATGTATGTGGGTAACTAAAACATTGTGGGAGACTCCCACTGATGGGGGGAGACATAGCAACCCTGCTTGTGATAATAAAAAAAAGGCAAATTGTAATAAATGTTAAAAAAAAATATCACTTCCCAATTTTGGAACCTCAGGATTATGGACACATCTTAAATCCATCCACCCAACATTATATAAGAAATGTGAGCAAATAAATATTGGCAGTAAAAAAATTAAGACAATAAAATCATTTTTACTTAATAATATAAATAATAAAGCTAATTTAAATAATTTAAATAATTTAATTATAAACTTTTTCATTCAAAATAATTTAGTCTTTTCAATAGTTGAGGATATCACTTTTAAAAATTTAATAGCATATTGTAACCCTTCACTAACTTTAGTTTCTAGAAAAACACTAAAAATAGAAATTATGAAACATTATCATAGTTCTTTTATCAATTTAAAATCTGTACTTTCTAACATTACATCTAAATTTTCCTTAACAATGGACATTTGGTCCTCTCCAAATAAAATACCCTTTATGGGCATAACAATTAATTATATTGATAATGATTTTAAATTAAATAATCATTTATTAGATTTTATTACTTTTAAATCAGCACATAATTCTATTAATATTTTTAATTCTGTATTAAAAGTAAAATTTGAAATTGATTTTTTTTGCATTACATTAGACAATGCAAGTAATAATTTAGCATTTCTAAAAATTTTAAAACAAAAAGATAATTTTGATAATGTGTGCAAATGCTTTTGCCATATTATACATTTGACTGTCATTGCTGCATTGGAACCCTTAAATACAACTTTAAAAAAAATAAGAAATTTTTTTAAAATTTTAAACTTTCTATATCTAAATTTAATAAACTCGAAAAAATATATCTTGAAAAAATCCACACTTAAAATTTCCTCACCCAATTTTGGATATACCAACACGTTGGAATTCAACATACCAAATGCTTGAAAAAGCAATATTGCTCAAACCCTATTTGACAACATATACCAATCATTAAAATACCAATCAAGAAAATTATATTAGTGCCTTAGCCTGGAATAATATAGAAATATACCGAGAATTTCTGGAACCATTTAATTTTGCTACAGAGATGGCCTCATGTGCTAATACTCCAACAATTTCAACCATTATTCCTTTATATTCCAGTATTTTTGAGCATGTGGAGAGTTATAATAATAATCCTAATGCTATTTTAAAGAGAGCTTCTTTAGCTGCCTTAACAAAACTTAATAAATACTATAATTATAATAAACACCTCTTTATTATTTCAACAATGATTGACCCAAAATTTAAACTATCAAGTCATTTATTATAGCATAATAATATGAAAACTCTTATTGGATATCTTATTAATGAATACAATATTTATAAAATAAATAATAACAATTCAGCGGAACTTACAAATGAAGCACAAAATAACAAAAAATTATCCTTTTATGACAAAATTTATCAGGTGAAACCTCATAATAATAACAACTTAGAAATAAGTAAATACGTAGATGAAGCCACAATTTCCAATGATACAAATCCATTAGATTGGTGGAAATTAAATAAAAATAGATATCCAGTATTATCAAAAATTGCCAGAGACTATCTAGCAATTCCGGCCTCCTCATCTAGCTCTGAAAGGGCTTTTTCAGAAGGACGGTATGTTATAACAGACCAACGTTGTTCACTAGATGAGCATACTATACAAGCTTGCCTGTGCCTAAAAAGTTGGATGCGCATGCAAGATTCTTCTTAAATACATAAAATTATTTCCTCTTCTTATATTAAAATTATATCATTCTTTTGCATTATATTTTGTATAAATAGACAGTTATGTTACGTTTTTAGTTTACTTATTTTGCTATGTTCTTTGTGATAAATAAAATGGTTCAAAATCAATACGTTTATTATTGTTGATACAAAAAATACATGATTAAATCAAAATTTTTTATATTCACATCACCTAATAAATTCTTAGTTTAAAAAAAGAATTTGAATTCAGTAAAATTTTGAGAGTTGGTTCTTAGCCCTGATTTTATGGTATCATGATTTTTTTTTCCCATGTTTATTTAAAATTAGAAATTAGATTTTATAATCACTATTTCTATTCTTTTAATTAGTAATTTGAATTTAAACCAATACCAATATAAACCAATAGTTACCAATATAAACCAATAGCAATACCAATAAAAGAAATAGAAAATATTGTTTAAACCAATACCAATATTTTAGACCCAATACCAATACCAATATATTTTGTTAATATTGGGTTTTTAATATTGGTTCCCAGCCCTACGTAGCGCCCACCAGATAAGTTTTCTTGGAATTCTATTGAAGGCCTTTTCTAGATCGAGAAAGACCATGTGTAGCTTTTTGTTCTTTTCCCTGTATTTTTCACTCATTTGCCTAATTGCATGAATAGCATCAGTTATTGATCTTCCAGGCTTAAAGTCAAACTGAGTCTCTCCTATTTCGATTATGTCTCTTAACCTTTTTTATATTATTTTTTCGTATAGTTTAAGACAGTGTGACATTGGTTTTACGCCCCTGTAATTTTGACCCTTTATTTTTGAAGATAGGAACTAGATAGCTCTCCCTTCATTGTTGAGGGATCTCTTCATTTCCCAGTATTTTATTGTACAGATTTGTGAGGAGATGTATTCCATCATCTCCTAGTGCTCTAGTTTTGCGTAATCGGCTAAAAACTACGCCTATCCTAAAAATCAGTTAAGCCTAAAAATTGGCTAAAATATTAATTAAAAATTCTGCATCGATGCCTAGCATTAATTATTATTTATTTATTTTAGTAAAATAATTTATTTTATTATATTTAATGTAAATATTTTATTATTATCAACAAATAAACATGATATGATTTAATATTTTTTATTTTATTATTATATTTTGAAATGAAAATAAATTTATTTTAATAAAATTTATTTATTTGATGTTTTTTTAATAAAAAAATAATATTGTAAAAATGTAATATTCTTTTTAGTATAATTTATTAGTGATTTTCACAATCTTCTTTGTAGTTACACCTTTTATTGATTGTAAATTTTATTAGATAAATAAAATCTTTTATAATTTTTTTTTATCAATTTCGTAAAATTATCTATTTTTTTATTAAATGAGGTGTTTTTCCTAAACAATTTTTTAAAAATATTTATATTAAACTTTTTTGATGTTATTTTATATGATCTTTTTAAGGATAATATTTTTTAATGTGAGAATTGTCATAATCATTTTTTTTAAAGTTTTTTGAATTTTTTGACGAAAATATGTTAAAATAAGTATTGATAACATGTTTAAAAATAATTTAGTGAAGATGTATTATAGATAAGTGACAATTGTCATAATCGTAGTTTTTTAAGTTTTTTGACGTAAATAGGCGAAAATAAGTATTGATAACATGTTTAAATAAAATTTAGTGAAGATGTACCATAGATAAGTGACAATTGTCATAATAGTAGTTTTTAAAGTTTTTTGAATTTTTTTGACGAAAATATGTTAAAATAAGTAATGATAACATGTTTAAATAAAATTTAAAAAAGATGCACCATAGATAAGTGACAATTGTCATTAGTGTAGTTAAACGGCTAAGCCGAGTCGACTTAGCTGCGACTCGAGCCTAGTTTCTAGTCGAAAAACGACTTTAACTCGAGTAGACTAAATGAGCCGCATTGGTCGGCTCGCTTAGTGGCTCGTGTATTTGACTCGTTGGGTCTGCTCAATTTTTTTGTTTTTTTATAAAATCTGGTAAATTGCTAAATTTTGGGAAACTGATTAATGTGAACAAAATTATAATAAGAATATGTTGTTTTTAAAGTTTTTCGAATTTTTTTGGCATGCTAAAATAAGTATTGCTAACATGTTTAAATAAAATTTTAGTGAAGATGTATCCTAGATAAGTGACAATTGTCATAATCATTGTTTTTAAAGTTTTTCGGATTTTTTAGACGTAAATGGGCTAAAATAAGCATTGTTAACATGTTTAAATAAAATTTTAGTGAAGATATACTCTAGATAAGTGACAATTGTCATAATCGTTGTTTTTAAAGTTTTTCGAATTTTTTTGACGTAAATGGGCTAAAATAAGCATTGCTAACATGTTTAAATAAAAATTTAGTGAAGATGTACAGTAGAAAAGTGACTATTGTCATAATCGTTGTTTTTAAAGTTTTCAAATTTTTTTGAAGTAAATGGGCTAAAATAAGCATTGCTAACATGTTTAAATAAAATTTTAGTGAAGATGTATCCTAGATAAGTGACAATTGTCATAATCATTGTTTTTAACGTTTTTCGGATTTTTTAGACAGGCTAAAATAAGCATTGCTAACATGTTTAAATAAAATTTTAGTGAAGATGTACCCTTGATAAGTGACAATTGTCATAATCGTTGTTTTTTAAGTTTTTCGATTTTTTTTGACGTATATAGGCTAAAAGAGCATTGCTAACATGTTTAAATAAAATTTTAGTGAAGATGTACCCTAGATACAGGGTTTCCCTCAAAATAAGTAAATCATAATATTTTTTTAATTTGGCAATTTTTCTTTAACTTTTATTTATTTTCTAAATATTTGCGATTTCTTTACGATTTTTTTCTTACTGTATCTTTTCTCAATTTATTTCTAACCTTTTGCGATTTTCTTTACTTTTATTTTTCTTACTATATCTTCTCTCAATTTATTTTTCTTCAATTCATAAATTTAGGTCCATTTTTTTAACAATTTATGTTTTTTTTCATCATACATACAGATATAATATTCTTTTTATGATTTATACAATTTCTTGTTGGGACTGTGATGATTGTACAACTGAATATAAATAACTCGAATTAAAATTCATAAAAATATACTTAAAAAAATTTAATTTTATTTAGTCTGTCTTCCCTATTGTTTTAAATAATAAAAATTTTCTAATGCGTTTTAAAAATAAGAATTTAAAAATGATTATTTTTTATTAATTTAAATATCGTTTGGTATTACAGTTAAAGTAAACCAAACAATTCATATATAATTTAGCAATTGTATTTATATTGTCTGCCAAAAGCTTTAAATTTAATTTTAAAAAATAATTATCAAAAATGAGAAGAAAAAATAGATAAATGCTATTAAACCGCCCTTTCGTGGTATAGAGGTTTTACTCTAATTTTTTGCTTGTTAATAAAATAAGAAATAATTAAACAAATAAAGATTAAAAATGACCAGATTGAAAAGGTTAAAAATGTATGCAAAAGATTAAAATGTATAAATCATAAAAAGAATATTATATCTGTATGTATGATGAATAAAAACGTAAATTATTTAAAAAATGGACCTAAATTTATAAATTGAAGGAAAATAAATTGAGAGAAGATATAGTAAGAAAAATAAAAGTAAAGAAATTCGTAAAAGGTTAGAAATAAATTGAGAAAAGATACAGTAAGAAAAAAAACGTAAAGAATTGCAAAAATTTAGAAATAAATTAAAAAGGAATAACTAAATGAAGAAAAGTTAAAGAAAAATTGACAAAAAATTAAAAAAATATTATGATTTACTTATTTTGAAAGGGAAACCCTTATCTAGAGTACATCTTCACTAAAATTTTATTTAAACATGTTAGCAATGCTTCTTTTAGCCCATTTACGTCAAAAAAATTCGAAAAACTTTAAAAACAACGATTATGACATTGTCACTTTTCTACTGTACATCTTCACTAAATTTTTATTTAAATATGTTAGCAATGCATATTTTAGCCCATTTACGTCAAAAAAATTCGAAAAACTTTAAAAACAACGATTATGACAATTGTCACTTATCTAGGGTACATCTTCACTAAAATTTTATTTAAACATGTTAGCAATGCTTATTTTAACTATTTACGTCAAAAAAAATCGAAAAACTTAAAAAACAACGATTATGACAATTGTCACTTTTCTACTGTACATCTTCATTAAATTTTTATTTAAACATGTTAGCAATGCTTATTTTAGCCTATTTACGTCAAAAAACTTTAAAAATAACGAGTATCACAATTGTCACTTATCTATGGTACATCTTCACTAAATTTTTTTTAAACATGTTATCAATACCTATTTTCACCCATTTACGTCAAAAATTTAAAAAACTACTATTATGACAATTGTCACTTATCTATGGTATATCTTCACTAAATTTTATTTAAACGTTATCAATACTTATTTTAACATATTTTCGTCAAAAAAATTCAGAAAACTTTAAAAATAACGATTATGACAATTGTCACTTATCTATGGTACATCTTCACTAAATTTTATTTAAACATGTTATCAATACCTATTTTCGCCTATTTACGTCAAAAAAATCAAAAAACTTAAAAAACTACGATTATGACAATTGTCACTTATTCTATGGTACATCTTCACTAAATTTTATTTAAAAATGTTATCAATACCTATTTTCGCCTATTTACGTCAAAAAAATCAAAAAACTTAAAAAACTACGATTATGACAATTGTCATGGTACATCTTCACTAAATTTAATTTGAACATGTTATCAATACTTATTTTAACATATTTTCGTCAAAAAAATTCAAAAAACTTTAAAAATAACGATTATGACAATTATCACATTAAAAAATATTATCCTTAAAAAGATCATATAAAATAACATCAAAAAAGTTTATAAATATTTTTAAAAAATTATTTAGGAAAAAAGAGCTCATTTAATAAAAAAGTAGATATATAAACAAAATTGATTTAAAAAAATTTTAAAAGATTTTACCTAAAAGATTGTTTATTTATCTAATAAAATTTACAATCAATAAAAGATGTATTTACAAAGAAGATAGTGAAAATCACTAATAAATTATATTAAAAAGAATATTGCATTTTTACAATAGCAGCATATTATTTTTTTTTTTTTTAAAACATCATAAGTAAATTTTATTAAAATAAATATTTTCATTTAAAATTATAACAATATAAATAAAAAAATATTAAATCATATCATGTTTATTTGTTGATAATAATAAAATATTTACATAAAATATAAATAAAATAAATTATTTTACTAAAATAAATAAATAATAATTAATGCTAGGCATCGATGCAGAATTTTTGACTAATTTATTTTAGCCAATTTTTAGGCTTAGCCGTAATCTGGACCCCTAGCTTTGTTGTTTTTCATATGCTTGAGGCATGTGATTATTCCTTGTTCGGGAGTGTTCGTCTAGATGTAGTATGTGGGGATTAAAGTTGAGAAGCTCCTGAAAATATTCTTTCCATCTATTCATTATTTCTTTTTCCTTTATTATCAATTTCCCATCTTTATTTTTGATTACTTTCAAAGCTCCGTTTATATCCCTAGAATTCTTTTCTCGCTGTTTGGCTAATCTGTATATTTTATTTTGCCCTTCTTTGGTATGTAGTTCTTCATACATGTCATCGTATGCCATAGCTTTGGCCCTAGCCACCGTATTTGTAGCTATTCTCTTGGATATTTTGTAATTTGTCTTGTCATCTGGGTTTTTTTATTTATACCATATTTTATATAGGGCTTTTTTCTCTTTTATAGTGTTTGTACATTTTCATTCTACTACCATAGTTCTTTGTATGATTTGTTGCCTCCCCTTGTCAAGCCTAATGTCTATTAATTTAGATTAAAGGTCTGTCCATATTTTTTCTCTGACTTGTGAGGAATCTCTGTCATTGATTTTAATCTACTCCATTTGATGCAATGTTCAAGTTTTATCTTGTTTTGAGAGGATTTATTTGTGATGTGTAAATCCATGACTAGTAGCTTGTGTTGAGAGGCAATATCTTCTCCTGCGATGACTTTGCAGTCTATTTTACATCTTTTAATCTTCTGCGAGAGATAAGCATGTAATCTATCTGGATTTTCCTTGTACCACTTTCATATGTTATTAGATGATTTCCTTTTTTCCTATAGTAGGTGTTGGTTAAGGCAAGGTCGAAGCTTACTCAAATTTCAGTACATGCTCTCCTTCATCATTTCTTTTTCCATATCCAAAGTCACCATGATGCCTTTTGTAGCTATCTCTTGCTTTTCCCACATGCGCATTTAAGTCACCACCTTATGACTAGATCATCCTTAGGGCTTTCTATTACAGCTTCATCAAGGATAGCTCTAAGGTCATCTTTCTCTTCTTCCTTGCAACCCGTTTGAGGAGCACCTACTGAAAGGATGTGTAGTATTGATTGACCAATGCAGAGTTTTATCTTCGTTAGTCTACCAGAGATCCTGTTGACTTCTAATACTGAGAAGGTTAGATCTTGACTGAGGATGATGCCGACATCGTTCCTATTGTTAACAATTCCATTATAGTAAAATTTATACCCATCTCCAATCATTAAAGTCTTCTGACCTTTCCATTTCGTCTCTTGTATGGATATATCAACTTTTTTCTTGTTCAACATTGATGCCAATTCTCTCGTCTTACCTTTAAATGTACCAATATTCGAACTTGCTAACCTTGTCTTCTTTGCTTTGACCTTTATTATACTTTTCGCAAAATGGAGGTCCACACCCTGCGCGTCGCTTGGAGGGAACGCCCTAGCTTTCATATTCATATTTTCATTTGTGTCCTTCATTTTTGCTTATTGGACAGGTATCCTTAGCACCAGGCTGTTCAAGCCTGTCGGTGACAAGAGTGTCATCTCTAAGCTCCGAAATTCATCTTACCATATGTCTTTACACGTCAGTCATCGAAGAAAAATCCAAAATTTTTACGTTCCTTACCAGGATCGAACCTGGAACCTTCTGTTTCCAAGCCTACATCATAACCCACTAGGCCACCCCGGCGATATAAAATATATTTTAAAAAAATATGGAAAATCAAATAGTTATAATGTTAATTATATTTTATTTGAGATTTAAATAATGGAACTAAACGTTTTCGTTGTTATTGAGATGTTTATAAAATTCCTGGCATGACATTTTTTAAATTTGTTTAACCATTAGCTCGGCCTCTGATGTTGTTAAAGCAATCCGATTTCTCTCCTTTTTCCAGGCAGTCTCAGGCTAAAAATGCGCTCGGATGAGGCATTAGAATGAGGTAAGGAAAAGACATACTAGCATATTTTTTCCAAGCATGGGGATTTATTGTTATTACGAAAAAATTCTACCCATTTCTTCTTTGCTAGACCATCTAACTTTCTGGTGAATCATAAAAAATAGAGAGAATTACAATCTCCTCAAACAAGACATCAATGTCTTTCGGTATTTTTAATATATTTATTAAATTACAAAAACTCAATTGATGGTTTCTGTTCCAAGGTCATAATATTTATACATTTGTAAATAAGAGTTATTAAAATCAAATTTTGATTGTAAATAATCAAAAATTGTCTTAATAAAAATATGTCCTTCATTTAAAAATGCATTAATTAGAGTATTATTTGAACATTTTAATATAATATTTTTAGCAATAGCGCCATAAAATTTATTATCAATTTTTAACTGTAGAGATGAACAGAGCTGTAGCATGATTTTGTGAATCTTTATTAATAAAGAATATTCTGATAGTAACTGTATGAAGTAGATTTCCTACATGTGAAACTAATCCCAAATATGCTTCTGCCATTTCATAAAATTTTTGGACAGCTTTTAAAATCTTTATTTTAGAAGTATTTTTTTAAGGGTTTGTAAAATTTTAAAATTATCGATGGCAGGTATTAATGATAACCACCTGATAGGTACATATCGCAGCAACTCACACCATTCAAAGTCAGACCACTCCACCAACTCTTTTAGTTGATGAACTAAATTCGTTAAAACATTTCATCACAATTATTTCGACATCTACAGATAGTACATTCATTGCCTTCTTGCAAGAATTATGTAGTATATGGCATATACAGCCAATTGGTATTAATTCATTATTGTACTGCCTCAATTCGGTAATTACACTTTGGTTTTTGCCAAAATTTACAGAGGCATTATCAGTGCAGAAAGCTGACATGCAAATCATTGATAACCTTGAATCAGCTATATTTACCATTATGTGGTTAGCTACATCGTTGGATTTTTCACTATCCGAGGAAAAAATTTTTAACAGTTTTATTGAAATGTTCTTATTCTTGTTGAAATAGTAAAGGATCAAGGGAAATGTTTAATATTTCCCTTATTAGGTGCATCTGTTAGAATTGCACAATTGACCTATAGGATTCAGGTACTAAAACACTTGTGATAGCCTTACTCATTTTTGTTCTACAAGTATGATTTGCACTTATATTGATATCGCTAAATATCATGGGAAAGATTCTACCCACATTGTGATGATATAGCTCTGTGAATGTTGAACTACATTTGTATACGATTTCCGCAACTGTAGTTGCATCTGTATTATTTATTATTTTTGGAGAATATTTTTGTATTGCAATCGATGTTGATATACTCCCCTGTACTGACTTATATGAATGAAATGATGCTGATTATTATTGGATAAAAATAAAACCGGATAGAAAAAAAATTTACAAACTGGACATGTTTTTCAAATAAATATTTAAAATTTATTTTAAAAATATAAAAATAATCAATTACTGTATCTCAAAATTATTATTTATATATTTAAAACGTTAAAATACTTTAAAATAATTGCGAGAAATTAAAAAATTGCGGTAGATTTTTGCGGGAAATTTCCAATTGCGGTAGTTTTGCGAGAGAGAGATGTCTGCATGTAAACTAAAAATTTGCGGGAGTCTCCCGCTGATGTGGGGAGACATGGCAACCCTGTACACCACCCATGCTTTATTGTAATCATTAGGAAATTTTGTAGCAAGGTTTTTACTATCGGATGCCCTTCCTGACATCAACCCCTTTAAGTGGTTTATACACTAGAGGAGACGGTGATCCTATTCTTTGCCTAGGTCACAAGGAACCTTTTAAACCTCTATTAGGCCCCAAAAGATGTTGCCACTCTCCCACCACGATGAGGCTGATGATAGGATTTTGAAAAATTTTAATACATTCCAAAAAATGCAACTGGTTGCAGGTGTACTTGTAACTTTATTTTAATTCAACAACATTATTATTTGTAATACAGTAAACAAATTTTGTAAGTTAAATACTTTCCCATTTAAAAAGGAAAAGTCCCTATCATAAAAGGAAAAGGTCCAATTAAAAAAGGAAAAGTGTCAATCAAAAAAGGAAAAGTCCCAAAGGTTTAGGAAAATGTCCGATCAAAAAGGAAACGTGTCAAACAAAGAATGAAAAGGTTCATTCAAAAAAGGATAAGTGTCAATCAAAAAAGGAAAATCGTTATTTTTATAAAAAAAAAATTCTTTTCAATTTTTCTTAAATTTTTATTTATTTTTATTATTCCTTCCTATTTTATTTCTAATTTTTTGCTATTTCTCTTCTTTATTTTTCTTACTATCTTTTCTCTATTTAATTTTCTTCTTAATATTCTTTTTATGATTTTTTCTCCTTATATTGTACTCTTTTACAAACATTTCTATCCTTTTCAATCTCTTTAAGTCATTTTTAATCTTTTCTCAATTTTTTTCTTCTCATTTTTGATAATTCTTTTTAGGAATCTTGCCCAAAAATATTGAATATGCATAAATATTAAAATTTTAAAAATAAGAATTTAAAAATGATTATATTTTATTAATTTACATATCGTTTAGTATTACAGTAAACTAATTTAATTTTAAAAAGGTACATTACATTATAACCAAACGATCAATTTATTGTAATTAAATAATTTGATATGTAAAAAATTGTCTGCCAAAAATTTATTGAAAATTAAATATAATTCTTAAAAAGAATTATCAAAATGAGAAGAAGAAAAATTGAGATAAGATCAAAAAAATAAAGATTAAAAATGACTTAAATTGAAAAGGTTAGAAATAGAAAAAATCATAAAAAGAATATTGTATGTATAAAGAAAAAAAAAGTAAAGAATCGTTAAAAAAAATAGAAAAATAAATTAAAGATAGTAAGAAAAATAAAGAAAAGAAATCTTAGAAAGTTAAAAATAAAATAAGAAAAATTGACAAGAAAAAATATTTTAAAAAATAATAATTTTTCTTTTTTGAACGGGAATTTTCCTTTTTTTTATTGACAATTTTCCTTTTCGGAATTTTCCTTTTTTGTTTGACACTTTTATTTTTTTGATCGGACTTTTTCCTAAACCTTTTGGACTTTTCCTTTCATGATTGACCCTTTTCCTTTTTTGATCGGACCTTTCCTTTTATGATTGAAACTTTTCCTTTTTTGATCGGAACTTTCCTTTTATGATTGAAATTTTTCCTTTTTTGATTGGGACTTTTCCTTGAATGGGAAATCCTATAAATTTATTTGCAGATATATTAAAAAATTTGAAATTTATTTCCCATAAATTCCTTTGTTTTTAACAAAACTCATCATGTGAGCATAAAAAATATAACATATTTAATTTGGAGTCCTTTTAATCCTACTTAATCAGTCATGATTAGGGATGTAATACAAGGGAAATTTGCTGGGAAAATTCGAAAATTCCCTTACAGTTTCCCCTATTTTTATAATGTGTTTTTGATTAAATAATTATTTTTTTGATTTTTGCTAAATATTTTTTCCGTATGCCGTACTATTATATCTACATTACATTAAGTTTTTAGAAGTTCTATTATGTTAGGTTATTATAAGTTTATCTAATAAATTCGGTATCGAGTCATTACAGAGAAAGCATTACAGAGAAAACAATTATAGAGAAACTTTTACAGAGAAAACAATTATAAAGAATGTCGATTATAGAGAATTATTTTATAGAGAATGTATTTTACAGAGAATCTTTTATAGAGAAAACAATTATAGAGAATGTCATTTATAGAGAATGTCGTATATAGAGAATGATTTTACAGAGAATTATTTTATAGAGAATGATTTTACAGAAAATGACTTTATAGAGAATGATTTTACAGAGAATTATTTTATAAAGAATGTATTTTATAGAGAATTATTTTATAAAGAATGTATTTTATAGAGAATTATTTTATAAAGAATTTTACTTAAAGTTATGATTATTTTATAAAGAAATGTTATATATAGTCATAGGAAAAAAAAGTTATAGTATTTTACATAATTTTTAATATTAGAATTACCTTATATAAGCGAGGTTTTTCGATTATTAGATGAATTAATGGTAGAATAAGATTTTGACATGATTTGTAAGGAATTTTACGAAATTTATTTTTAAAGATAAGTACAAAATAAAATAGATAGTGTTGTTAAAAGTTACTTGGCAATGTAATGCAACTAGTTAAGTTAGTAGTTAAATTTGGGAAAATATAACAAGTTACAGTTAATAGTTTTCTTTTTTTAAATATAACTAGACACTATTTACAATTATTTTTAGTGGATAGTAGATTCAGGGCTAGCCGGATCGATTAAATTACTTTAAATCGAATATATTTATATTAAAATAAATTCATTGGCTAAGATTTAAATCATATAGTAAAAGAATGTTAAAATAATTTACAAATTTAAATTTATTATTTAATTATATTTATTGAAATATATATAAATTAAGTAACCAGTTACTTTTGTGCGGATGCCTGTTTCATATGTCTCAATGCATATACCGCACGGTTTAAAAAAATCCTCTAATTTTTAATGCATACAAAACTGAAACAAATTTTGCTATGTATACATAAAAATGTTAATGTCACTGGCATATGTTCCAATTGAGGATGTAATTCATGGATTCGAGGAATTATGTGCCTCTAAACAAGAAAATAGGGATATTCTCTCCCCCTTGATAGAATACTTTGAAGAGACGTGGATTGGAAAAATGATAGCGATGGAGAGGAAGTCGCCAATATTTAGAATTTTTCTATGGAATTGCTACGAATCGACACTATCTCGTGAACAGAATACAAATAATTCAGTAGAGGACTGCCATCTAAGTTTTTCGTCTCATATAAGTTCCCATCATCCAACGATCTAGAAATTTATAAAGAGTTAGTAATTATATTATATTATAAATTTTAGACTGGCATCGAAGTTTTTCGTCTCATATAGTTCCCATCATCCAACGATCTGGCAATTTATAAAGAGTTAGTAATTATATTATATTATTAATTTTAGCATTTTAATTTTTAGCTCTCAAAGACAATAGCCTAAATTGTTACAAATTGGAACAATATTCTTTAGGACTATTGTCTCCGTTGTCAAAGAAAGAATATCGCGAAAGATCCAAAAAGATTTTTCTAATTGTTGAAGATTTTTATTCAAGAACCATGCTGGATTATTTAAGGGCTTTATCCCATAATTTAAATGTTTAATTTAATTATATAATTGTATTTTTTATATTGGTATATTATTAATACTATGTTTATTTGGATTCTTTATGAATAAAAATTTATTTGATATTTCGAAATGAATATTGCTAAGCTCAGTATAATATCAAGGTTTATCTTATAAAAACTTCATATACAAATAGTATTAAACATATTCTTTAAGTCACATTGCCAAAGTAACTTTTAACAACACTATATATTTTATTTTGTATTCTTATCTTTAAAAATAAATTTCGTAAAATTCCTTACAAATCATGTCAAAATTTGTTTATCTCTTAGTGACAAATAACTTTTAACTTAAGAATGGATTATCGGTGTGTCCCATCTATAATTGAAAATTTTTAAGAAGAATAATAATATAAGTAAGAACTAAATAAATTTTGCTGAAAATAAAAAAAGCTTATAAATGAAAATCTCTACATTAGTTTTGTCAAATTAAGTGGTTAACATTAACTAGCTACACTTTAGCTAAAAAATATATATAACTAGTTACATTTACAAAATCGTAACTGTAGCTGGCTACATTTTTTAGAAAGTAACTAGTTACTTAATTTAAATAAATATAATTAATTATAAATTTAAATTTGTAAAAATTTTTATATGCTTTTATACTATATGATTTTCTTACAAATCATGTCAAAATTTTATTCTACCATTAATTCATCAAATAATCGAAAAACCTTGTGCAAAGATAAACAAATAATTTTCTGTACCGATTGTAATAATTCAAAACTCACAATTATTCTCTTATATAATGTAATTCTAATGTATAATATTATGTCAAATACTGTAATTTTTTTTCCTATGACTATATATAACATTTTTATAAAATAATCATATTCTTAAAAAAAATTCCTTATAAAATAATTCTCTATAAAATAATATTCTTTATAAAATAATTCTATAAAATAATTCTCTATAAAATAATTCTCTATTAAATAATTCCCTACAAAATACATTCTTTATAAAATAATTCTATAAAATACATTCATTATAAAATAATTCTCTATAGAATACATTCTCTGTAAAATCATTCTCTATAAAATCATTCTCTGTAAATCATTCTTTGTAAATCATTCTCTGTAAAATTATTCTCAATAAAATTATTCTCTATAAACGACATTCTCTATAATTGTTTTCTCTATAAGTGCATTCTCTATAAACGTCATTCTCTATATAAAACTTTTTCTATAAAATTTTCTCTATAAACGATATTCCCTATAAGTGCATTCTATATTTTTGTTTTCTCTATAAAAGTTTCTCTGTAAAATACATTCTCTGTAATGACGTGGAACCAATAAATTCATATAATATGATTAAAAGAGAGTATTAAATATAAATAAGATAAAGTTTAGTCAAGGATTTAGTTTACCATAAAAAATGAATACATACCATTTTAATATTTTAAATCATATTATATTAAATACATTAAGCAATAACTATAATTTATTAGGAAAAAAATAATTACTGCTGTAGATTTCATTAAACAAAATAATAAATGAATGTAATAAATATTAACATTTATTTTTGTCATTTTTATTGTATATTTAAAATTTATATTAAATTATACTAAATTTAACCAGGTATAATATTTTAAAATCATATTATATTAAGCACATTAGGCAATAACTTTTTATTGAGAATTAATTACATAGCTGTTAGATTTCATCAAATAAAATAATATTTAGAATAAATGAATTTAATATAATATTAATATTGATTGACTTTAGATAAATCATTTTAAATATAATATATATATTGACTTTAGATAAATCATTTTAAATATAATATATAAATTAATATTTTTTTTGAATTAGGAAATATTTAATATTTTTCGTTTTTTGCTGTTTCGGGAGGGCCATCTTTGATAATAAGATTTTGATTGTATTTTGGTCTATTTCGGTCAAAATGTACAACATCATTATTAATACGAATTTTTATGCAGGTAATTATCCTATTTATTTAATATATCAGAAAATTTCAAATAATATTTTGATAATATTTAAGATATACTCTTAATTTACAATTATTAAATGGACTAACCAGAAAGTGGACGAATTTATGATTACCATCAGCAAATCGCTCTTTCGTAGTACCAAATTCGCAATGTATATGGAGGAAATTTTAAATAAACCCTATGTTCAAGAGGGTTATTTACAAAATCAATCCAATAAATAAGTATAATTGAGCATTATGATGATGACACTATGATAAAATTTGAATAACATATGTTGCGATGCTATGATAATACGATTTTAAAAATAATAGAGTTCGATAAAAAGGTATATGATATTTCTAAAATATCATGTAAAATAATTATCTCTATTTTAGCATTATCTATTAAATTATCGCTGTGAAAAATTAGCTGTGATTTCGATAGCATTAAATAACGCTATAAATTAAGTCTTATTCTTTACAAAATAATTGTGCAGGATATGGTTTTTTGAAAATTTTTATCAGATTACTTTTATGTTTCCTTTTTCTAAACTTATTTAATATTTCGTTTCAAATCTATATAAAAATATAATAAATCATAAATAAAAAAATTCTCTAAGTTTCTTAATGAGTAGATTATTCAGATTTTAGGTACTTAAATATTTATTTCTTTATTCGCAAAAAAACAATTTAAAATAATATATATAAAATAAATTTATTACAACTACTACTATATATTACTTAAAATAACAGATAATGAACATATGAAAGTATAATTATAGTCTATATTAAAATGGGACAAAAGGAATATGTATGAAAAATTTAAAAAATAACAATGAAGACCGGGAATGGTATAAAGCGAGGAAAAAAATGGAAGTAGAAAGGGTCTAGGATAGCTCTTTGGCTAGTACATTGCTGATGTAATAGGCTTTAAGGATTGCTATGGGCAGCTTTTGTTGAAAAAAAACCCCTATCGAGGTTCTTCCGAGTGTTTGCTGATTTGAGATCCTTTTTGATAAAAGCTAAGGCAAGTTGGCCTAAGATGGCAAGTGTGGTTGAAATAATTGGAATAAAACAATGGTCATGTAATTTCTGTTTATCGAGGTTTTAAGCTCTTCCTTCTGGTCAATGATGTTTTGAGGGCTTGGTTAGATTGGGCAAGGGGGTCAATACATAAATAGTCCCATACCAATAATTGGCCACTCCTCCACGGAATTTGAGTGATCCCGTTAGGTCGTTTACGATCAGATCTGAAAAGACCCTGGGGTTCTAGTATTGATGGGAGGCATGTTGGATGATTGAATTACAATGCTGTGTTTGATGAATCAACTATTGCAGGAGCGACAATATAAACTTTCCAATGGGAGAGTTACAACCTGAACAGATGTCAGGGTGGGTGATTGAGCATTTTGGACGAATACCAATGGCGTGGGTAAGTTCGTTGTTGGAAAGTTGAAGATTGACAAAAGTAATGGCCTCGAGAAACTCAGGCCCAGATCCTATTTTTTGAGGGGGGGGGGGGTTTATCTACTAAATTTTGAGATGAAATAGGACAAAATTTATTGCTGTAAAAATTAATACTTTTATAATAGAATTATTACAAATAAAACTTTCTGCTATCATTTCAGCAAGCTCATAATGCTATAATAATTAAATCATTGTAAATAATGGAGGTTTTAATTGAATTTATTATCTAAAAAATAAATTTTCTATATTCACTAAATATCGATAGTTGGTAGTAGAGATAGATTAATATAAGTTATCCTTTTAAATTCTCTGAAAAAGGGTATCAATAAATTTAAAAGGTAAAAATAGTAATAGGGAGACACCGCCGCAGTGGCAAATTTTTTTAGGGGGTAGGCAAAGGTTTTTGAAGGGGGTTTGCATCCAGTGAAGATCCTGCCATGTAGACGCTGGTTGTGGGGGGATGAGAATCAACATTGATCCGAGTTTTCCAAGTATTTATGGCCTCAATTAGGAAGGGTCTTCTTTAGAATAATGGGAGTTGGTTATTGGAGTTGACAAGAGACTACTCGATATGAAGGAGATTATTGCTAAGTCATAAGGAGATATAATGCTAAGTCCACCGGATTTGATAGGGAGCGAAGCTTGTGCCCAAGCGAATTCGTTGAATCTTAGGTTTATTATTTTTTCGGTTAGGTCTTTTATTCCGTTTTCCTATTTTTAGCGGGAAAGGATATTTAAAAATGGGTGTTGAGCGGAGTGCATAAAGAATCCTTGGTATAAAGAAGAAATATTTTAATAAGAAAAAGGGCTTGGGTGAAGGAAGAAGAGTAAAGATGTCCTTCAGTTTAAGGATGATGTCAAGAGTGGAGTAAAGGAAGATATAAATTGCCTCATGTCCTCCTACAGGAGAACTTAGATTGATAATTCTTCAAGAGCATTGAATTTAAAATTATGAGTGTTTAGAGCTTTTGAATTCAATTGGATGAATTCGGATTTGCTCGGGTTAAGAGAGAGTCCGATGGCAGTGTCCATTTGGTGAATTATGTTAACTTTGTCAATTTCGCTGGAACCACTTAAGATTCCATCATCTATGTATCAAGCATGAAGCGATAGAGTACAAGAGGAGTTTATTGATTTTATTATGTCATTGATTCCAAGTCTAAAAAGAAGGGATCATAGGGGGTCTCCTTGTTGTAATTAAATTATAGCAAAATATCATAAGTAATTTTACCCTTATATCTAATAGATTTGAATTGATATTATTATTTCCTTCTCTATAAAAACTTTCTTTACAAACAAAATTCCCTAACTATATCATTTAAAAAATATAACAAAGCGCTCTTTTGCTGATATATTTGTAAGAATAACTTAAAATAATAAATGTTTTTGTATCTTTATATATTTTAATTTTTTTTTTTCAAGAACTTTTTGAACTTAAAATTTTCCACATGGCCATCTAAATAATGAGGCTCGTATGCAGAAGAACCAAGGATTCTCTTAAGAAAATTGGAAATAATTTGAAATTCATATCTATAAATGAATGAATGTCAATGAATTAATTGGTTCAATCTCAAATAATAGTGAATTATTAATTAGAATACAAAGGAGGGTGCAAGTGCAACCCAATTTAAATATAAGTTGGCCACTTGTTATGAATTTTTAAAATTAAAATAAACTAGGCTGAAATTGTTTGTGTAAAATTATTCTGAGTTTTTAAAGAATATCATCTCCATAAATTTATTAAGACTAGTGACAATAACATATTGGCAAAGCAATTTCTAATAAACAAATTCAAATATAAATTAACTATATAAAATATTAAATGTATATAATAAACATATGCATTATAAAATAAATGTCTCGAAATATAACTTATAAAAAAGTATATATTATTTTGGAATTATTGATAAAAATATTCTTAAGAATTAAGTGTTCATGGGAAAAATTATAATTAATTTATAAATATTCTATTTTCAATGACTTCATCAGTGTTTAGTGTCAACTCTCTATATATATTATGAAGGGATAATACCCATTTGATCTGTTTTCAGATGTAGTACTTCTCAGGTGGTGTTAAACGGTTCGATTTGAGACGATTTCTGAAGATTTTCCTCATAGATGGTACAAGGATTTGGATATCTATGGAAATTTTTCTGGTAAAAATATTAAGTTATCCGTTTTTAAAAATCTGCTCAAATCGAGCACATTACTTCTCCGGTAAATTTTTATTTCTTGTTAAAGAAGAAAATATTTATTAATATATAATAATTTTATTCAATTACAAAATAGACTTAAATGTGTTTGAATTGGAAACCTTTTATAGTTTGCATTCAGCCAATAATGCATCATGATATACTTTAACATTCTCACAATAAAAATCTGCCAAATATTTAATTTTTCTCTAATAAAAGTTGAAATAGATTCGAAATCCACGGTAATAATATTTGCAAGTACTGCCTGATTAATCAAGAACCCATTCATTTGAGTTATAAAAGTGCCTAAGAGGGAGATAAATAGATTTATTTTATAGTATTCTTCGCCTGACCCTATATTAATATTAGAAAGATGGGCTTGTCTTGCTGCGAGTCGAGGTAGACAAATATTAATTCAGAGCTCTGCTTTTGACTCAATATGGCATAATTTTTGAAATTCAATTTTCTTAAGTTTCAATATAACGCTTTCAGCTATTCTTGTAGTCTCAATCAAATAATGTCATTTTTTTTACATATTTTACTTAGCACTGCTGTGAAAAAGTTTCAAATGATTTAGGAAATTTTAAAATGAGAGATAATTTTAACACCAAGGAAAATTGGAAATCGATATTAATTCATAGAAAATTAGTAGCGTATTTATTTCGGCTGTGAATGAAAAATAAATGTAAATTGGAATAAATATGCGATAAGATGTAGGAATCAGCAATATTTTTGAAAAATATCTTAACCGGCATCTGCATTCTTTGGCTTGGGAGAGGGGGGGGGCACCAACGAGATAATCTTATACTTACTATTATAATTTTCAGGAAATTTACAAATTTTATTTATTGAAATCTTATAAATATTTCCCTTTCTCACCTAGAGTCAGAAATTTTAAACGAGAGTGCAGATTCTGCTCCTCCTCGTCCCGTCTTTTCGATCTTCACCCAATCCTATTTTATTGTATATGTAATTATGTAACAAATAACTTCTTTTATATTTTTTTAAATAACAGAAATTGTAACTATTATTGTATTTTTTTCGAGGTAACGATAACCTAACTTACTATTTTCTCTAATTAACGGTAACCGATTCTTTGGTAAAATTTGATAAGAAAATTAATAATTGCAATATTAAAATTAGAAAATATATTAAATAATGATAATCAAATATTTAACATTTATTTTATTTGTTATCGCAATATTTTTCAATTTCCAAAGACCATGAGGCAGGTATAATTTAAAAATAGGTATTTATATTGTTTTTTCTTTATTTTGATTTTATCTAAATGTTTTATTTGTTATAGTTTACTTGATATTTCACTATAAATCTATACAAAATGTAATACATAAAAAAATCTAGAGTTTTTTATTAAGTAGTTACTCTAGATTTAAGGAAATCAAATACAAGGTTCCACGTCAATTCGGCGCGGAAAATTCGGCGCAGAAAACTCGGCGCGGCGTCAATTCGGCGCATCGTCAATTCAGCGCGGCGACAACTCGGCGCAACGTCAATTCAGCGCGGCGACAACTCGGCGCAACGTCAATTCGGCGCGTATCTAATACAGTTGCAATTTATTATAAATTTATTAGTATAAAAAAAAGGATGATTAAATAGAAATGATTTTGAATGTTGGTCATATTAATTATTTCTTCGTATTTTTTTTTACAAAAATCTCAATTTTATTTACTAAATGCGTAATATCAATTAAAAAAATTAACAACCAATATTTATACCGATTTCCTTGCTGGACCAATTTACCACATTATAAGGTAGGGGAGACTGGGGTTAATTGGACTGATTTTTATAAAATTGGCTATAGCTCCTGGTTTTTTAGATAATATTAAAAAAATATATGATTAGATACCTAAAACTATACTCTATAAAGGTTCCTTATAAAAAAATTTAAGAATATAATCTTTTTTTTTTAATTTCACTTTTTGTAAAAGAACAATTTTGTCCAACAAGCCCCAATAGCGGGTAAATTAAGGCAAGTTATATATAAAAATTGAAACTTAATTTTAGTTAATTTAATAAACATTTTGTATTTTTTTCATTATTAACTGCCATAATTGATGTGTATGGTTTAGCAAGCCCTGCTAACTCTAAATTTCTGGATATAATAAATACTCATAAAACTTTCCCAAATTATAAAAACTTCATCAATATTTTATTTCTTAAATAAAATTTTTATTAATTATTTCAAAAGATTTTTTGTCTATAGACGTAAACTAATAAAAACTATATTATGATAAAATTTTAACCTTCTGGTGTATTTAATTTTAAGATGAAATTAAGTGGTTTGCCAAGCCCCGGTACCTAACCCCAGTCTCCCCTATTTTGATTAGTAGCCAATATTATGTAAGCGAGATTTTGCGCTAAATGTAAGAAAAGTTTGGACTTCTATCTCTAATCTTACATGTTATTATGGCTAAAATCTTAATCGACCCAAATCGGACGTTTAACAACACTAATGTTGATCCAATAAAATTCAAATTAAGACTTATTCATTTTTTAGATTTATTAAAAATCCTTAAAATAATTCTATTAATCATTTTAAATATATATTATGTTTAACTATTTTTTTCTATTATAAAATAATCAAAAACGAATTAACGCACAAAGGCAATTTCATGGCTGTTTATGATTGGTATTTAGGATCTATGCTAAGAAATCATAATATCTCCTTTATGTCCAAAATGTTTATTAAATTAACCTAAATTAAATTTCAATTTTTATATATAATTTGCTTCAATTTATAAGTATTATGATATTTTTAACAATAAAACAATAAAATTATTCTATACGTATCATTATTAATAAATAAAAATGCATTTCAATTTATTATGGCTAAAAAAACAAATGATTTAGGAAGCCCTTTGAATTTGCCCCACCCCGCTATTGGGGCTTTTTGGATATTATTTTTACTTTTTCAAAAGTAAAATTTAAAAAAAATGATTATATTCTTAAAATTTTTATAAGGTACCTTTATAGAGTATAGTTTTAGGAGGTATCTAATCATATATTATTTTTTATATTATATAAAAAAATCAGGAGCTAAATTTTGTAAAAATCGGTCCAATTAACCCCAGTCTCCCCTACCTTATAATGTGGTAAATTGGCCCAGCAAGGAAATCGGTATAAATATTGGTTGTTAATTTTTTTTATTGATATTACACATTTAGTAAATAAAATTGAGATTTTTGTAAAAAAAAATACGAAGAAATAATTAATATGACCAACATTCAAAATCATTTCTATTTAATCATCCTTTTTTTTATACTAATAAATTTATAATAAATTGCAACTGTATTAGATACGCGTCGAATTGACGCCGCGCCGAATTGACGTTGCGCCGAATTGTCGCCGCGCCGAATTGACGTTGCGCCGAGTTGTCGCCGCGCTGAATTGACGATGCGCCGAATTGACGCCGCGCCGAGTTTTCTGCGCCGAATTGTCGTGTGCCGAATTTTTCGCGCCGAATTGACGTGATACCCAAATACAAAAGGAAGTTTTCAAATGAGAATTTTTAGCTTTAAAGATTTAAAATATTCTTTAACATTATTTTTTATAAATTATTCTTTAATACTTTTTTTAATATGCTAATTATTCTGGATCATTAAGTACTACAAGCTCTCAAACTGGTCCAGAAAATAAAATCTCAAATATTGCAGATAGAAATCCTGAAATCCCTATTTCCCAACCTGATTGTATTTTCTATCCTATGCTTATTCTTTTCAGGGGTAAGTAATTTTCCTTACCCAAATAGTTTCAGCATCAATTAAATATAAGGAGTTTGTAAATCTCTAATATAATTAAATTCGATGGTAAATGGCCATATTTTTGAGACTTAAAATGTATTGCTTATAGAACAGAAAAGTCATTCACATTTTTTAAAATTTTTATTTCATGTTATTCTAAAAAATACACTTTCTAATTATAAATCTATATAATCGAGATTCTATATAAAATAAAATATTTTTTTTAATCTATAAAGCATTTTCTATAAAATCATTTACCATAAAATTATTTTCTATAAAATCTTTCTTAATAAGATCATTATCTATAAAATAATCCTCTGTAAAATAATTCTATTTAAACGACATTCCAGATACCTGATTCCTAAAATTTACATGGGGATTCAGACCCTTTTCATAGGAAAATATTCTATTCCGATATTAAGGGTACTTTTTTCAAATTTTTTACAAAATAATACTATAATAAATAGAATATGCAAATACAAAATTTATGCATCCATATAACACATACAAATAAAGGCAGGATATAAAATATATATTAATCCGGATCATAGATGATATGGGTTTTAGGTAGTTAACCTCCACCCAATATTATATTAAATCATAAATATATATATCAGTGACAAAGCGTCAAGCTTACTACTAGGGAAGCAATCGAAAATTTTTTTTATTTTTTTTATTAGTCAAACCATAAAAAAATTAAAATGTATATAAATAAGTAGATTCGTCTTTGTTTTAGAGTAAAATGATCAAATATGGAATTATAAAAGTTTTTGCTAGATTTTAAATTATTTAATAAGTTTTTTTCAATCGAAATCAAAAATAGATATAAAATTTTAAAATAAAATTTTTAACATAAAACTTATAATTTATTGATTAAAAGTTAGCAGAATATTTATAAAATTATTTTACAAAATTCTAAATAAATTTTTGCTTAAAATAATTTTGTGCAACAATGATATTGTTTATAATTAAGGGGCGTCATATGGCTAAGCAAGGAATAATATTCCTTTGCATTATAATACATATTTATTTAAATTATATGCTCATACATATGTGATAAAATTTGCACTTAAATATTTTTATTTTTTTAAATAAAAAAGCGTTAAATAATAGTATATCAAAATATATCTTATAATATTAACAGATACAGATACAGATACAGATACCACTGAAATAGTATATAGATTTTATACAACTCTGATAATCTAAATAAATTTTCAATAATCTAATAATCACCGTAATTAAGAAATGAACGTTTTCGTATAACCTTAATGTTAATTTTTATTTTGGTATCAACTTTCCTATCATCTTAATGTTAATATCTTTTTTATTGGAATCTCCAGGCATGGGAAAACAATTTCAAAATTATTATCGGTTGGCCAGTTTTGAGAAAAATTTTTTTAACTTATAATGGGTCGGGCTGGGATTGGAAAATATTTTTATAATATTTTTTTTATTGGAAGCTGTTATTATTATCGGTTGGCCAGGTTTAAAAAAATTTATTTTAAATTATAATGGGTAAATATTTTTATAAATTATATTGGGATATGCTTGGGAAAAATTTTTCAAATTATTATCAGCTTGGACGCTTGGGAATTTTTTTATTATTAACTATGGATAGACTTGTAACTATCGGCGGCCGGCGCAATTTTCAAAAATCTAATCAACGGCCGGCGGCGCGCCGATTTTTAGCCGCCGTCAACAAAATCGGCCTAAATCGGCACAGTTATAAATTTTTATAACATAAATTTTTTTAATCGCTTAATAATTTTTTTTTAAAAAAACAAATCACTACTCAACAGATATCTCGGTATATTTTTTAATATTTATTTAATAGAAAACTCATTATAAATCCAAAATCGATTTCGTAATTTTATAATTATCATGTATAAAAATTATTTTATTTAAATTTTCGGGACATAATGATGATCTCCTTGAATTTAACGTCAATCCAGCGATAGAGAAAACTCTTTGGTTGGTATAACTTTCATATAAAAACCTTTCATATAAATAATTGCGACTTTATATGGTTAATGAAAGAATGTATGGAAATATTCTAAATACCAACCTAATTTGCTAAATACCGACCAAAATTTATTAAAAAGTAATAAAACTCTTATTATTTAATATATTAATATGGAATCACGTGGTCGAGTCCGGCCTCCTATATATTATCTCCCCAAGGATGGAACCACCAAGTAATAAGAAAAAAAACATGACCATTCTCGGGATTCGAACCCGAGACCATGGGATAAGTAAGCCAAGCTCTTGTCTACTAGGCCATAGAGGCTTTCCAAAAATCACGATTTTTCAAATATATATTATAAATACGTTTAATTTTTTATAACCAATGGGTATAAAGTCGCAATTATCACAACCAATCATAAAAAAGTCGCAATTATTCTCAGTCGCAATTTTTTATATGAAAGGTTTTTATATGAAAGTTAGGGAAACGAAACTCTTTCACTAGGTGTGCTGGTCACCGGAATGCAAGGAATTTTTTTGGCGAGCCTGGAAAGATTGGGAAGTTCACTCTTCTTTTCTCTCCAAAATTTTAGAACGTCCACATCTTGTGAGTGTCGTTTTCCAAGAAAACAGTGACATTGTTCTAAGTCACCTAACTTGGCATAATTTATATTTGTTGAATGTTTATTTGCTAATTTTGTCAAATAACTTGAATTTAATAATTCCTCTTGATCCTCATTAGCTATATTTACTACCTGATTATCATCATTCTCTATACGTTTAAGATGTTTTATTATAACTGAAGCTGAGCAATTTTGCTCTATTAAATACTTTGACACAATTGTCAATTTTTGAAATCTTGGATCTAAAAGAGAAGCCAATACCTAGATGATTTTAAATAAAAAATAAAAGAATAAACTTATATATTATTTCTAGATTACAAACCGGAAATCGTAACGCAAGTTTTTTTTAGCATATTTTCTTTAAGTGAAATGATTTCAGAACTATCCTTGTCATTTACTATTAAATGTGTTTCAATTTCACTTATAAAAAGTAACGCCAAGTTTAAAGTAGGCCCCTTTTGTACTGAAAGAAATTCGACAGTTGCTTTAAATTTTGAAGGAAATGCTAATAGTTCTTCTACCAGATCAGATTCATAGTTTGATAATTTAAGAATGTGCTTCCCAATTCTTTTTAAAACATTATTAATTAAATTTTTATTTAATCCAGATATGCTTTCTAGCATAATTAATATACTATGCCAACGTGTTGGGACATTTAATTTTAAGGTTTTCAGTGGAATTATTGTTAATATTATTATTATTGGAATTGCCAATTTGAAAATGGGTATCCGGGTATGGATCAGTGCTGTCAAGATCTAACATGTCTGTTGTTAAATCTATTGTATTTAAGCATTTTCTTTGATCTTCTTCGAATTCAAATTCAACCTCTGCTGTTTTATATCTTAGAGCAATAATAATTTCTCTAATTTTTTGATAAGATTTTCAACAAAGGGTACCTTTTTAATACCATCTACTGTAACCAAATTGTGTAAACCATGACCCAAACATAAGTGGTGTTCCTATTCACCTAATCTAACACCTTTCCTAACATTAAATTTTTAGCTTTAAAGATTTAAAATATTCTTTAACATTATTTTTTACAATAACTTTATAAGCCAATTTCTGAGAAATATTGTCATTTGCATTATTAATTAATTTGGTTTGAATTGAATTAGTCTTTTTGGATGTAGAGTCGCCTATACCAAAATTATTTTCCATTTCCTTAAAACTCATGAACAGTCTTATAAAATAAATATTATTAGAATGTAAAAATGACAATTTACCTTTAGGTGTTTCTTGAGGTTATAGCTACTGGATTGATTTGGGGAAATATTTTTTTACATTTTAAACAAATAAATTTGAAACCAGTTTTGGTTATATATTTATTTTAAAAAATTTTCAAATCTAGGGAATGGGAAATTTGTATTATAGCTATTAAAAACATTTTCTTCCCTTGGTATCTTCCATTTCATTAATATCATTGTCTGAATCACTTTCAACGATTTGGATATCCATAGGCCATGACATTTTATATTATTAACACGTGATTTAGGTTTATAATACAAATGAAAATATAAATTACAAATTGAAATTATATTTTAATTTCAAATTTTTTTTTTTTAAATTAAATAATAAATAATAATAATTATAATTAATTATGATATTATATTTAAATTTTTATGTTTATACTTACCTTCATTATATTTTTTAATAGTAGCGAAGTAGCGGCTACTTAGCTACTTTCAAAAAAAGTAGCTCGCTAAAAAATTAAATAATTACAAAAAAAGTAGCCGCTATTAGCTATAGCTACCAAAAAAGTTAGCGCGCTAATTAGCGGTCTACTTTAACAACTCTGCATTTTTGATAATTCTTTTTAGGAATGGTATTTAATTTTCACTAAATTTTTGGCAGACAATTTTTTTATATTAGAATTTTTTACATATCAAATTATTTTATTACAATTGCTAAATTAAATTAATCATTTGGTTATAATCAGTGTTGTTAAACGCTAATTTTAAAAGTAGCTCGCTATACTTTTTACGCGATTTTAATTTTTTTTTTAATATTTTTTACATAACTTTATTTCCACAAATAAAATATTGGTATAAAAACATGACTATAATTTGTTACATATGTATATATATATATAATTTATTTAATATTGCACTTTAATAATAATAACATTTCGGTACTGTCATCCTCAAGTCTAGAGCGACGATCAGAAAATATAAGCTTTGCCATACTAAATAATCGTTCAGCACTAGCACTTGAGGGCAACGCAGTATTAAATTTAATAAACACATTTTTTATATGAAAAAAATCATCAAAGATATTTAAATGAGTATTTTTAGATTTAAAAAAAGCATCTAGAGGTTCAATTATATTATTATTTCAAAAAAATCTAACGTTACCATCAGCCTATCAAGTTGCCCTTTAGATTCAGTCAAATTAATGTATGGCCAATTTAACTTGAAACTAGGATGAACGATAGCAGCTATTACATTATCATCATCATACAGATCTGGAAATCTAATTTATATAAAGCGATTGTATTAATTATAAAATAAGAAGAATACCTTTTTAATTTTCAAAATTTAAATTTATCTGAGATTTAGATTCATTTATAAAAAAATATTAAAATAGCATTAAATTATTGTAAATAAAGATTTTAAAAATATAATTATTATACACAAGGTAATTATTAATATATTAATTTTGAATTTTATATATTATTATAGATTGTGTTGTAAATTAAGCCAATTTAAATTATGGCTAATCAAGCAATAAATCATTCATTTTATATAATTGTGTAATAGAAAATAAAAATAAGTTTTGACCTTTTCTCAATGCCTTTTAGCATAGACTCTACCAGTGGTTGGCTAAATTTTCTTGCATTGAAACCGATATCCAGTAGTAATTTTTTCTTCAAGATTAAAGTATTTTTTGAATTTTGGGAAAGGATAATCTATATTTTTCTCATTTTCCAAAGAAATTTCGCTATCTTCAACAATCTCACACATTTTTAATAACTAGATTTATAATGCTAACTAGATTTATAATGTATATTTTTAAATATAAATTAAATTTCAAAATTAAATTAAATAAAAGGATTATAATTTTAGATTTATTAAAAAAATTATATTTTAATAATTTTTAGATGTATTTATTATGTAAAATTAAAAAAATTAGTAGCGAGCTACCCCTATCGCTATTTCTAAAAAAAGTAGCCAGCTAAAACTACCGCTACTGAAAAAAGTAGCGCGCTATTTTAACAACGCTGGTTATAATATACCTTTTTAAAATTAAATAAGTTTGAACTGTAATACCAAACGATATGTAAATTAATAAAATATAATCATTTTTAAATTCTTATTTTTAAAATTTTATTGTCTGCAATTGAGAAATAAAAATTAAGTGAAAATTAAAAATAATTACAAAAGGAATTTATCAAAATGAGGAGAAATTTTTTTTTAGAATAGATCAGAAAAATAAATATTAAAAATGACTTAAAGAGATTTAAAAGGTTAGAAATGTATGTAAAAGATTACAATATAAGGAGAAAGAATCATAAAAAGTCAAAATAAATCTTATGTTTGATGAAAAAAAAGTAAAGAATTGTTTAAAAAAATGGAGCAGAGAGGTAAAGAAAAATAATGAAAGATTTATAAATTATTTTTAAAAAGACAAAAGAATTATCAAAAACTAGAAGAAAAATAAATTGAGAAAAGATAGTAAGAAAAATAAAGTAAAGAAATCGCAAAAAGTTAGAAATAAAATAAGAAGGAATAATAAAAATTTTAAAAAAATTGCCAAGAAAAAAAATTTTAAAAATAACGATTTTCCTTTTTTGAATGAGAATTTTCCTTTTTTGATCGGACCTTTTCCTTTTATAATTGAAACCCTTCCTTTTTTAATTGGGACTTTTCCTTTTTTGAATAGGAAACCCTATACTTTGGTTCCTCAATGCGAATCTTCTGATTTCGATAAACTTTACAAAGTCCGACCTTGTATCACTTTGAAAAACTTTAGAAGGGCTGGTATGCTATCAAAAGTGATTGTGGACAGCTTATCAGCAGAGCTCAACCATCCAACACCATCTAATAAAAAGAAAGTGCAGGAGATATGCTGCTTTACATTTACCTATAAGATCAGAGCAGTGGCGTATCCAGGATTTTCTTATGGGAAGGGGGGGGGGGGGGGTAATTTATTTGGGGGCGAAGCCCCCAAACCTCTGGCCGGGTCTTATGTTTTAGCTATTCTAATAAATTATTCATAATTTAATAATAATTATATTTCTATTTTTAACTATTATTTACCAATTCGTGCTTATGGATATTACAAGCATGTGATTTTTAATTTTCTTGGGAATGTTACCAATTCATCAAGAATTTCGTTTGTCGTTGGAACCAAATCTCTAATAGGCAAACATGGTAGAATATAAAACAACTTCAAAATATTAGGAATTTGAGCCAAGGTTTCTTTACACCGATTGAGCGCATCAATAGCATGCTCAGGTAAAATAGCTAAACGTAGTAAATGTTTATACCACAATTCGAATTCACTGATTAAATTTATTTCAGTATCAATATCATAGGAATAAAATTTTGCTAAATATTTAATTTTACCAATAGTGGCATTAGAAAACGAAGATGGATCTTTGGGTATTAAAACTTGAAGATTGCTAAAGACTTGTTTTTTATCTAAAAACCGTACTTTTATTTGCGATAAAAAAGTATCTAAGAATGAGATGAAAGTGGATATTTTATAATATTCTTCAGTTGAGCCAATATTAATTTTACATCTCAATAATTGCCCAGGTGCTAGACGAGGTTTAATTAGTGTTATATCATAAAATTTAACCTTCGATTCAACGTCTATATAAATATTATGAAAATATTCATCTACATTCATTCTTATTCCGCCAAATCAATAACCTGAACCAAATCTAAGTTTGGTCTTTGTAAATTTCTACAAAGTAGTGAGCTATAGGAAAATAATTTATTGATGCAACTAGCAACAATGATAAAATCTGATTGATCAATTGAATTCAATAATGATATCGCTTCTGAGACGACACATACTTTTTTTCATGCTCTTATTTAACTTTTGTATTTCTATTTCTTCTGTTCTACAAAATCGAAGTAAAAATAAAATATTTATAAAATTATAGGTATTTATTAATAATTAATATTAAAAATACTTATTAATTCTAACTTACTAATAATTTTGAATTTAATAAAATAATTATATACAATAATAAAATAAATTACCATTTGATTTTCAATCTCTTTGACTTAAAATTTTTCCATATTATTAATATTTTTGAATAATGTTATTCACAAGGAAAGGAAATTTTAATAAAATTTATTTATAAAAAATAAGTTTTATGTTGGAAAATTGATATTCAAATATTTGTAAAATTTTAATTGGGGGGGGGGGGGGGGTAAAATTTTTATTAGCTTAAAATGATATTTATGAAAACAGTCAAATTTGCGATAGGGGGGTTATAAAGAATAAAAATTGGATATTATTTTCAAATAACAGGTAACTAATCATAAGAGTAAGGAGAAAATTCTCATTTCCCATCATTTTTGACAGACTCAGCAATGCTGACTAACGGGAGGTACTCTTAGTTATATATTTTTCATTTTGCCCTTCAAGAAAGACGGGTCATCATACTTTTCTCCCTTATTCGATGATAGATGAATCAGAAATTGAGAATATTTTATGAGGTGTGATTCACAAATTTATCTCTTTACCTAAATTTTAATTTTTTTATAAAATATATTAATAAAGTTTATTTAGTACCATAATATACAAACTAATTACACCTCAACCCCGTCATTCTTGACGGGTTATTAACTAGTATAATTATAATTATTAAACATTAATTATTGCTTTAAAAAAAAATAATTTTATTTAAAAAAGTAAGGAAAAATATAATATAAAAAAAAAATTTCTCTTTTATATATTAATAAAATAAGTTTATTTAAGAATTTTGTCGGAAAAATTTCAAGGGAAGCAATGCCCTTGCTTCTATGGAAGCTTCGTCACTGATATATATATATAATCATTATAAACATATCTGATTGACCAATATAATAATTCAGAATTAAATAAATAGAATATTACATAAAATTTCTACATTACTATCCCTTCATTAATTGAAAGGAAACCTAACCTCCTAGAGGCATTCACGACTTAGAGTTTCTCCTAAAATCTTCTTTGGTCTCCATTTACCTTTACCTTGGGGTGTTACCTTTTTTAACATCCACTCCCCCCTCCAATTTAAATTTTGATTTCTCAAAAGAGCATCAATAACGTTTCCCATGTTGATTGGAATATCGTTATCAAGGCCTTTGTATGCTTCGATATAGTGCTTGAACGGTCCATGAGGTCACTGTTATCTTAGAGCTGGCCAGGAGATCGCTATCATCCTTGGATGACCCATGAGGTAATCCATATCACTACATCGCACTAGAAGTCATTATTAATCCTTCAACCGAAATATGGCTACAACTGACTCACGGAAGCCCTATAATGCATAGGTCACGTGATTTGAGAACCCAACGTCCTTATATCTTTATGTCTTAATTAGCTAGGTATCTTTAACAGTATGCATTTTCCCCATGTCCAAATTAGCCAGGTAATTTTATCGATAATCTTTTTCCCTATGTCCAAATTAGCCAAGTTCTTTTGTCCGTACCTTTTCCCCAGTGTCTAAATTACTATAGATCCTTAAACCAATCTCAATGTAATTGTCACTTAATCCCATTTTTCCCCATATAATTGTTCCAATAATGTTCATTTCAGTAAGAGTAATCAATTTCCCTATGACCATAGTTCCATAAGAAATCGATTATACCATATTTTCATCTACATCCAAATGATTGTTAATTTATTATTAACAGATTTCCAATATTCACATTTCCCAAAATTATTCAGCCATTAATATTCATAATTTAAATTTTTTTCCCATATATTTATTTAATAATGAATGTACTTCATTCTTCTGCAATTTCATTCAATATAATCAGCATAAATATCTTCATTTGTACCAAAAATAATGATTTTATTATTTTCTTGCTTTTGCAAATTTAGCAATTATAATAATTCATTTAATATAAGGATAATATTTTTCCCAAATTAAATTAATTATTAACCATAATTTTATCATATTTTGCAAATTTTCCATAATATATAAAACATCCAATGGACATATTACAGGTTTTACATTTACACCCATGACTGCGCCAATATAATTAATTGAATAATAATTGAGAACACAATATTTATTCATCCATATAACACATACAAATAAAGGCAAGATATAAATTATATATTGATTCTAATATCACCTTATAATAGAAAATATGGGTGTGAGGAAGTTAACCTCAGTGGCGTCGCTAGGGGGGGGGGAGGCTCGAGCCCCCTGAAAAGTTTGAATAGCCCCCTGAAGCAAAAAATTTTTTTAATGGCTCCTTAATATCCCCTTGAGCTAAAAATAAATGTTTTTAATTGCCCTCTGAATAATTTCTTTTATAATTCTATTGAGTAATATATAGATTTAATTTTATTAAAAAATTAATAAGACTATCTTAATTTTTATTAAATGAATACTATTTTAATTATTAGATTAGATTATTACATATAAATTATACTATGTCAGCTTGCAATCAAATTCTATGTTAAAAATATAACAATATCACTCACTAAATATTAATTTAGCATTAACAGTTGAAGCTTAATTGACTTTTATTATTATAATTATTATATAACCCTAATTAAATAAATATAATCATTTATTAATTGAAAATTAATAATTTAATATTTTGGCCGAGTTCAAAATCACTAATCAACTATATTGATTTTTAAATTTAATTATCATGTCTCTTCCTAAAATTATTTTTTGGGATTAGATATAAAATAGATTCATTCACTACCACGCCAGAAATTTTTTCATCATTCTTTTAGATACAAAACCGCATGTTTCACCTTAATTTTGAATAAATATAATTGTAGTATGATGTATTGATTTTCTTTCCAAATGAATTTGCTTCATAGATGTTTTAAAACTTTTAAAAAAAAATGAATTGGAGACACTGATATTCATATGATTTCTAACAAACTGGAGTCCTTTAATATTAATATATTTTCAATGGTATGGAAAAATATAAAATGGTTTTTGAATCCTTGGTAACTGGATTTTAATTATCGTTTGGATTCATTACAACAATCGTAATTTTACTATTGCTCCTGTAAAATTCATATACTAAATTGACCCTGAATTCATAGTAAGAGCGATTGATCAGTTTTTCAAAAATATTATGGACATGGATGACTACAACTCTGTGATATTGGCCAGTTATATTTTTTTTTTCCTTTGATTTCAGGTATATTTATTTTTAATTTTTAGTGGTTGCAACATAAACTTTAATTTATCCTTTTAATTCATATTAGCACCATAAACTTAAATACTTTTAATCTATATTGTTGCATCATAAACTTAAATTTATCTTTTAAATTCATATTAGCACTATAAACTTAAATACTTTTAATTCATATTGTTTTTTTAAAGTTTTCAGTAACTTTATTTGTGTAAATTTATATCCCCTCTTAAGTAGAAACACTTACTGTTTCTTATGTTTCTGAAAGTTGGTATTGGAACTTAATATCCAATATCCAATATTTATTAATACTTTGAAGTTGGTATTGGAACTTAATATCCAATATCCAATATTAACTTAATATCCAATATCCAATATTTATTAATACTTTGGCTTAATATTAGCTAAATTTGGGTATTTATAGGACCATTTTCTTCACCTTTATTACATGATATATCAGATTTGTCTGGTAATATAAACACTCAGAATACTTAAATACTCAGATTTTGCCTGGTATTTATTATTATAGAAGTAGTTAAGGCTCAGTTTTGTCTGGTATTATTAATACAGAAGTAGTTAAATATTTTTTTTTTGTTTCTCTTAATTTGAATTTTTGGTTTAAACGTAATTAGTTTACAGATTAATCTAGGCCCCTTCCTAATTAATGATTCTCTTATATTTTAATTTTTTTTAGTCTGTGGGTGGCCCTTTTTCTTGGCCTATGTATATTTTGATACATTGGAAATTTCAGCACCATAAACTTAAATTTATCCTTTTACACATATTAGCACCATAAACTTAAACACTGTTAATTCTTATAAAGTTATTAGTAACTTTATTTTTGAGGATTATATTATATCCCCTCTTAAATAGATACTAATTTAATTGATATCCCTTCTCAAATAGTAACTCTTATGTTTGAAAGTTAGTATTTGGAACTTAATATCCAATGTCCTACATTTATTAGTACTTTGTCTAAATATTTAGCTAATTTGGATATTTTATAGGACAATTTTCTCCACATTTATTTACATGATGTATCAGTTTTTGTCTGGTTATATAAATACTCAGATTTTTGTCTGATATTATAAATACAGAAGTAGTTAATCATTTTTGTTTCTCTTAATTTGAATTTTTGGTTTAAACACGTTTTAGTTTACATAATTACTTAATAAATCTAGGTCCTTTCTAAATAAATGTTTCTCTTAATTCCTTAAACTTTTTGACATTAATTTCTATAAGTTGTAATTCTCTTAATTCCTTTAAACTTTTTGACATTAATTTCTATAAGTTGAAATCTATGTGATAAATGGTTATAGATTTATACATTATCCCTTTTACCTTGGAATTGGTTTCTTTGTTGAAATTATTTTTTGTATATTTCTTTTTAGCGGTTTTTTCAGTCAATTTCATAAAAGGTAGTTCATTTATCAGTATCCATTAATTATGCTTGTCTTTCTTTAAGAATGTTTCATCATGCTTGTCTTTCTTTAAGAATGTTTCATCAGTTTCTTCCGTTTTTCTTTCAGACATCTGCATTTAAGAGAGTGATTTTTATCAGCAAATATATTCGCAACCTAAATTATGCTGGTCTTTTATTAAAAAATACATTAGATTTTGCGGTAATTTTAATGAAGTTTTTCAGTCATCCTTTTAGAATGATACAGTAGTTTCTTAATAAACTTTATATTATTACTTATTTTGTCTTATCACCTTATAGTATCGGAGATTTTTGTATATTTTTTTTTTTAGCGGTTTCTCCTCTAGTCATTTTCGTAAAATAAAATACAATTTATCAGTATACATATTGCAGCCTATATTATGTAGGTCTAGCATATCTGGTAAATTTAATTTTAGAGTCTTTGACTTATCAACACTATAAATAAGTACTGTATTATATATATATTTCTTTGACTTATCAACACTAAATACACTGACATATTTGGTAAATTTAATCTAGAGCTTTTTGACTTATCAACACTATATAAGTATTTCATTATATATATTTTCTTGTTTATGTTTATTATTTTTTACGTTATGTAGCATTATTATATTATACCTTAATGTATGTGTATTAAACTTTTAGTATAAATCTTTTAGTATAAACATGTTACATTTTAGGTTACATATTATAGTTTATTTGTTTTTCTGTTTAATGTGAGTTTTGGATTTTTCAACACTTAAATTTTGTATTACATTATATATAAATTTACATGTGAATCATTATATTATATTACATCTTTCATATTAGTCTACATACTCCATATATATTTCTTAAGATTATGTCTTTACTTTATATATTAGGCATTTATATATCCAGTATAGTAATATTTTATTATATATATTTTATTACATTTTACATATTAATTCTATTTATGTATAAGTATAGTATTTTATATACAGATTTGTCAAACTTATGTAGATTTGTCTAACATAACATTATCACTTATATATATTTGTTTAAACTTTCCCCTTGACAATAACTGTTAACCACTGTTAATCGTTTTTTAATTTTTCCTCCTAGACTTGTCTTATAAATAAATTATTCGCAAGGGGAGCTGCCTTGTTTTAATTTTTGCCAAAGAAATGTCTTGCCTTTTTATAAGTTTTGATTTACTTTGCCGTATGTTTTTGTTCCTTCAAAATTTTCATTAAATTTTTGAAGCGTGTTCTTATTAAAATAAAAAAAAATTTTTTCTTTAGCTTTTGATGAATTTATATGATTTATTTTCGTTATCTTGTCTATCGCTCATAAAATATTTATACTTTTCCTTTTCGCTTCTGAGTATATCCTTTATACTTTGTAGTTAAATATAGCATTGAAAAGTTTTGTTTTTATTATAGAAATTAATTTTTCGCTTTTATTTCAAAAACGACTCAAAATTAGTTTAATTATAGATTGTTTTTTCTTTTTATTCTTTTTAAAAAAAAAATAAATAAAATAAAATTCCCACCCAGTGCTTCCTTTCTTTTCTTTGTTAGTGTATTTTATTTTTTCTCTCACAAAATATTTGCATTAGTTGTAATTTTTCAGAATTTTCCTTTTTCGTCGATTTCAGTCTCTTGGTTTCAAATATTTTTTCCTCTTATTGTAGTTTTCAAAATTTTCCTTTTTACTTGGTTTCAAACAAATTACACCAATATGGAGGTTACTATTTTCTTTATAAAAAAAAATAAAAAAAATAAATAATTTTCCTCTTCCTTTTATATTCTTCACATGTATATTTTTCACATACATTTTCTAATCGACAGTTGACCTCTCAATTATATTTTTTCTGCTTATTTTAATTTTACTTTCAATTTATCTTAGTTGGTTAATTATTGATCTACAGTGTCTTTATCAATAGCTGATATATTTTGAGATATTTATATTTTTTCTACTTATTTTAATTTTACTTTTAATTTATCTTAGTTGGTTAATTATTGATCTACAGTGCGTTTATCAATAGCTGATATATTTTGAGATATTTAAGTAAATAAATAAGTATTAGTTAATAAAAAAGAAATTATTTTGTAAATCTTATTCGTAATATTTTAGTTAATAAAAAAAAAAAAAATAAATACTTGAAAGTTTTTCTTGTTTTTATGAGCGATTTTAGGTTAATTAATCTTTAGCTAATTAAGATTTTTGATCAATAGCTGATATATTTGGAATTCTAAGTTAATAAATAAGTATAAGCTAAATAAAAAGGTATTCTTGTAAATTTTATTCGTAATATTTTAGTTGGATTCTAAGTTAATAAATAAATATAAGCTAAATAAAAAGGTATTTTTGTAAATCTTATTCGTAATATTTTAGTTAATAAAAAGATTAAAAAAAATACTCGTAAAGTTTTCTTGTTTTATGGGCGATTTTAGGAAAATAAATCTTTAGCTAATTAAGTTTTTGATATTTCAAGTTACGTTAATAAATCGTTAGTAAATTAAGATTTTTGATAATATTTCAAGGTTAATTAATCTCTAGCAAATTTAGGATTTTTGATAATTTCAAACTTAGCTCTCTTATAAATTCCTGGATCTCTAGTTAATAAGAATTGCTATTGTTATGAACAAGGTAAATAGCCTTTATGATAATTTTAAACTTATGAACAAAGGTATATAGCCTTTTATGATAATTTCCTTTATGATAATTTTAAACTTATGAACAAAGGTAAATAGCCTTTTATGATAATTTTTAAACTTAGCTCCCTTACTTATTTCTGGATCTCTAGCATATAAGAACATTACTTCAAAATTTTCCAACTTCACAGAATTTTAGTTTAACAAACATTAATTAATTTTGACTTTTATATCTTGCTTATTCCGAAACCCCTAAATAGTTTTTAATTTTTGTTAACGGAATTTATAAATACAATTTATAGAATAAAGTAATCTGTGCCATCAAATTTTAGCAGCCCCTTATGGTCTTAAATTTTTGTAATAGTAATTTATAAATGCAATCTCTAAAATAAAGTATCTTATGCCAATATAATTACAATTTTTAGAATAAAGTATTTTATGCCATTGAATATCAAATAATTTGTATTTGAATTTAAGATATAACTTGTAAAAAGCTATCAAATTTATGAAAATGGACATATTACTAGTTGATCGCCATATTACATGCTTCAATTGTAGTCAGGGTTGCCATGTCTCCCCCCATCAGTGGGAGTCTCCCACAATTTTTTAGTTTACCCACATACATCTCACTCCCACAAAACTCCCACAATTAGAAATCTCCCACAATCTCCCACAAAAATCTCCCACAATTTTTTAATTTCTCCCACAATTTTTTTTTTAGCTTATGTTTTTAATATATAAATAATAATTTTGAGAGACAGTATTTGATTATTTTTATATTTTTAAAATAAATTTTAAATATTTATTCGAAAAATATGTCTAGTTCTTTTATTTTATTTTTCCGCTAATTTTAAATTCTCCATCCAATCCAATCCATTCGACATTTTCAAAATTTGAAGTTAGAATAGTATGGGAAACTAGTGCTTTTTTTATATTTTTATTTATATATACCATGATAGTTATCTTCTAGGTGAGATTTAGATTGTTTTGAGGTTAAAGCACTAGTTTCCAATACTGATGTTGTTTTTTGGACAATAAAATGTTATAATTAAATATATAAAAAGAAAAATTATTTTCAATATAAATTGCTTATGTACTATTATATATTAAAAAATATATTATTAATATTAGAAGTAATATTTTTAAAAATTAGCAATGAAAGTGGAACTCATCTTAGAAAATATTATTATCCTAATCATCTTTAATCTAAGCTTAAAAAATCCTAAATATTATACATATTTTATATTTTTATTTATATATACCATGATAGTTATCTTCTAGGTGAGATTTAGATTGTTTTGAGGTTAAAGCATTAGTTTCCAATACTGATGTTGTTTTTTGGACAATAAAATGTTATAATTAAATATATAAAAAGAAAAATTATTTTCAATATAAACTGCTTATGTACTATTATATATTAAAAAATATATTGTTAATATTAGAAGTAATATTTTTAAAAATTAGCAATGAAAGTGGAACTCATCTTAGAAAATATTATTATCTTAATCATCTTTAATCTAAGCTGATATCCTAAGAGGCCGAGTTAATGGTTAAACAAAATTATAAAATGTCATGCCAGGATTTTTATAAATATCTTAATAACGACGGTAAACGTTTAGTTCCATTATTTAAATCTCATATAAAATATAATTAACTATAACTATTTGACTTTCTATATTTTATAAAATCTTATTTATACATTTGCATAAAATCAAATAAATTTATTTTTTACATTGTAAAATTAATATTTTGAATATTTTGGCAAATCATAAAAATAAAGAAGCATTACAATCTCCTCAAACATGACATCATATTAAATCTTATTAATAATTATCCGATAATAGTAATATTCTTACTTTGGTATTTCTGCAGCATAATTTAGTGAGCCTTTATTAAATTATATTCTTATGATTGCAACTGCATATTAACAGCATATAGTAGATTTCCTATATGTAAAATTCCTAAATATACTTCTGCCATTTATTTTTGAAAATTATTTTCAAATAGGACAGCTTTTATTATCTATTTATTTTTTAAAGGTTTGTATTTTAAAATTCTACGATGGCGCGTATTAGGAGGAACCTGTCAACCAACATTATGCTGACTCAATTCTGTAAATACACTCTGGTTTTTGCCAAATTCACTGAGGAATTATCAGATCAGAAAGCTACCATGCAATTCATTGGTAATGCCAAATCTGCCATATTTACCATTATATATGGTTAGCTATGTCTTTGGATATTTCATATCTGGAGAAAATTTTTTTAATAGTTTTATTAAAATGACATTAATTTTGTTGAAATAGGGGAGGATCAAGGGAAATGTTTTGATATCTCCTTATTAGATGCATCTGTTAGAATTGCATATGTTTGCACATCTTTCAAATCGTCAAGAATTGACTTTCTGGATTTATATCCTAAAACATTGTTGATAGCCTTGCTCATTTTGTGTTCTACAAAGTATTCTATTCATTTATATTAGTCGTTAAATATTATGGGGAAAGATTCTACCAACATTGAGATGTTGAGTAACTCTCTGAATGTTGTACTGCATGATAGGTATTTACCATTTCCGCAACTGTAGTTGCATCTATATTATTTCTTATTTTTGAAGAATATTTTTGTTTTGAAATAGATGTTGATAGAATGCCCTGTACTGATTTATGCTTTGAAGATTTGATACCTCAAAATATCATATTCCCTTCCCCCATTTATCTTTTTACATTGTAAAATTACAATTTTTTATAAAATTTTATCTTGTTTACATTCTTTTGTATTTAAAAAAGATCGTTGGTTATTATTTTTAAACAAAATTAATATATTATAATAAATCAATATGTTTTTTTAATAATAAAGATAGTACTCTAAGAAATTTTGTGTCGTACAGTAATTACCTATTTTGAAAAATAGTTGGGTATTTTATTTTGGAAAATAGTTAACTATTTTATTTTTAAAAAGAGTTGGATATTTTATTTTGAAAAATAATTAGGCTATTTTATTTTGAAAAAGAGTTGGATATTTTATTTTGAAAAATAGTTGGCTATTTTATTTTGAAAAATAGTTGGCTATTTTATTTTGAAAAAAGTTAGCTTTTTTATTTTAAAAAAAGTTAGCTATTTTATTTTGAAAAATAATTACCTATTTTATTTTGGAAAATAGATTAGATTTTATATTTATAAAAAATAATAAGTGGATAACTAAGTCAATTCTAAATCCCGGTCCTTTACAGGCCTTCGGCCTGCAAAAAAATTTTTTTTAGCAATTTCTCCCACAATTTTTATATTTCTCCCACAAAATACCTAATTTCTCCCACAATTTGAAAATTTTGACCTGGCAACCCTGATTGTAGTCCTTGACATCGACTTACTTACTAGTTTTAATGTAGTCCTTGACTTTATTAATTTTGCTTCCCTTTCTTCCACTCGCTAATATTTTATGATTCCCTCCCAAATATGTTTCTATTTTTACTTTTTCTGCCTATTCATAAATTTGTTTAAATTTTATTTTCAATATTTCATATTTTTAACTTTCCAGGCGCCTTTGTTATATTAATTCTTTGTTTCTCTTAAAATAATAGTTTTCCAAATATTGGGCGCCATCGATCTCTCTTTTCTTAACATTTAAATTTTTCTCTTTCTTATAATTTTCCAAATATTGGGCGCCATCGATCTCTCTTTTCTTAACATTTAAATTTTTCTCTTTCTTGCTTCTCGACAATGTCTTATACAACTTGTTATTAATATTTTTGTATTTATATATTTTAGAGCTTAATATAATCTTTAATTTTGGTTATTGTAAAGTTATAAGGTTATCCCGCCCTGATTTTTTCCCCCCCTTATTATTGTTTTACCTATATATTTTTATTAATCTTTTCCTTTTCCATAGTCTTCTATTAAATAAAAAAAAAAATTTTTTGTAAAGTTTTACTTTTATTTTTATACGCTTGGCTATATTTTATTTTCCCTTCAAATTTTAAATCTTTTCTATAAATGTCCATGTCAACTCGTTTTCCAAATGTGCACAGAGATATGGAGGTAAATTTTTTTTTTTCTATACAGTTTTAAATTTTATTTGTTTTTCTGTATTAAACAATCTTTATCTTTTTCGTTTTTATTTTTCTCTTTAAGTTTTTAGGTGACCTCATCTTCCAACATTTTTGGTCTTTTTATATTAAATTAGTCCTAGGAAAATAATTTTATTTATTCATTTTTTATTATTTTTCGATTGGCTCTCCTTTAGGTAACATATGTTTTCCTTTCATCGGAATTTCATGAAATTTCCTTTACACTATTCCTTTCCTAACATATGTTTTTCCTTCTATCGGAATTTCCCTAAAAATTTCCTTTACACTTTAGGTAATTAAGACAATATCCTTTTAAAATCGACAAACCCAAATTCACTTTCTTCCCCTTTTTGGCATTGCTTTTGAATTACCTCACTTTGTTTCTACTCTTTCTCTTCCGGGTTGGTCTAAAGCCTACAAACATCCTTGTCAATTTTTCTTCCTTTTTCTTTTAAACAAAAACTGTAAGAAATATCTTTAGTATGACCACTTGTAATAAATCATATTATACATATATTTTTGTATACATATATCCTTTTTATCTGATAGCGCCCGAGTGGTTTGAAAGGAAATTTTATCATGTCCTCGCTTAATATAAATGGTTTAATAAATAAATTAACCATTTTTCTAAGGCTCATGGTCGACGAAAAAATGGATGTGATCGCGATACAGGAGACCCACTCAAAAGATAATAATATGGCTACCTTTAATAACTTTGAAATGTATAGTTCTGGCACCACTTCCAATAATTGGTCGGGAGTTGCTTTCTTTATCAGCAAAAGATTATGCAAATACGTGGATAAATTTGTGCCCATTTCGGAGAGATGCTGTTTACTATACCTGAATACCTGCTTCAGGCAAACAATCTTAGTTAATGTCTATGCCCCGCCTAGAAGAAACGAACGGCTCGCATTCCTCGATGACCTCGAAAACATTGTAAACTCTCTTCCTAGGAGTCGAAATTTGATAATTCTTGGGGATTTAAATACTAGGATCGGAAAAGATGACTCCTTTATTAGAGATGGGGTAATTGGGAATGCAACTCTCTCTCAATTAAACAGTGATGACAGTAGAAAGTTATTGGAGATGTGCAGGAGTATAAACCTCAAGGTCGAAAATACTTTCTTTTCGCACAGTGAATTAAACACCCTAACCTTCAGTAGAAATAATATTAAGTCTCAGATCGATTTTATCATCTCGAACATCCATAGTTGGTTTATCGATGTAAAAGTAATGCCAAATATTAATATTTCTGATCATAAATTAATCAGAGCCACTATCACTGTGAAAAATTTATGGGGAAACTCTCGGCGTCCTTCTCTTCAACCCCAGCCGAGATACCTGTCCTGGAAGAGAAATGCAACTTACCTGCAACGCCCTGCAGTCAAACTACAGCTCGATCTATTCTTAAATGATAGAGAGGCAACTTTCTTATCCTCGTCGGAGTCTCAATCTGTCGAAGAATGTTGGGCGTCTTTCAAAAACAACTTGTTTGATGCCTACAATCATCTCCCAAACATCAACATTTCTCCACCGAGACAGGAATGGCTATCCGATGACACCACTCGCATGATAGCTCAACTCAAGTTACGGGGTGAGCGCGATGGTCACTTATGGACCTCAATTCATAGACTCCTAAGGAGAGATAGAAGGATCTTTATTGCTAAAAAAGGCTTTTGAGATAGACAGGGATATGAGGGAAAATAGAACTTTCGACGCCTATAAGAAACTAAATTATTTTTGTAAAGCCAAAGTGTTCAAGACACTTCCAACTATAAGACTGGATAATAATAGGTTAATTACTGACCCTGACGAACAGATAGCGTTATGGCTTGACCACTATATGGGAGTCTTTGATTCTAGGAGGCCTACCTTAATCCCATCCACTAGTCAAAATGGGGGACAATTGGATGCAAACTTTTCATCGGCGGAAATTGTGGCTGCCATTAAGAAGCTTAGGAATAATAAATCTCCGGGTACAGATAACATTACGGGAGAACATCTGAAAGCAGCTCCCTTAACGATCTCTCGGTTCTTACTTCCTTTGTTTAACAAGATATGGTTGACTGGGATGATGCCAGCGGATTGGAATAAGACTATCTTTTGCAACTTCCCGAAAATTCCAAATCCATCTAAATTCAAGGATTATAGAGCCATCGCTCTCACGTCTATTACATCAAAAGTTTTTATGGTTCTTTTAAAAAATCGCATTCTTTCCTCTACACCAAACCTTTTGTCTAAGTATATTTGTGCTTACCGTCCAGGTAGAAATATAAACGAACCAATATTAGCTTTAAAGATTATAATGCAGAAATGTCAGAAGTATAAATTACCTTTTTACTTTATTTTTATCGACTTTAAACGTGCTTTTGATAATGTTAACCATGATGAGCTTTGGAAGATTTTAACCGAATATGGCATTGACTCTAATATTATAAGGATCCTTAAAACACATTATAGTAGTCTTTTTGCCTCCTTAAAAATTTATAATAAGGTTTCTCCATCTTTTAGGACAAAAAAAGGGGTAAAACAAGGATGTGTTCTTTCCCCGCTTTTGTTTAATATACTTATGAATAAAATCATAGTAGATACGCTGGCTACTGCGAATCTCTTAGAATTAAGTTCCAGTCAGTCTTTTTTCTTGGAAAATAGGGTGATATCTTATGCTGACGACATAGTTTTAATAACAAAAAGTTTGGAAGAAACCCAAAATTTGATCGCTATATTAAACTCCTTTAGTCTTAAGGTTGGCTTGGACATTAACTTTGATAAAACAGTGATAATGCCCTCGTCCCAGGCGCCTCTTCTGAATAATTTGGTGGTGGGGGGAAAGTTGGTTAAGGTGGTAGATTCTTTTAAATATCTAGGTGTAACCATTGACAATAAAGGTAGTTGTAAAGAAGAACTAAAAATTCGTTTACAAAATGCTAGGGCGGCTTTTTATAAATTTTTTAAACTGTGGAAAGCTAGAGAGATATCCGTTTTCACAAGACTCTGTATTTTCAACTCAACCATCATCCCGATTCTCTTTTATGGCGGTGATACATGGGAGATTACCAAGACCGAAACTAGGAAATTACAAACGTTTGTAATCTTCTATCCAAATATTATCTCAAATGAAAATCTTTGGAAGAAGTCTAACCATACCCAGGTTCACGTATCTTTAAAAAAGAAACGTCTTACTTTCTTTGCCCATATTTTAAGAAATCATAGTAACAATAGCCTTGTTATTGATGCCATTAATTGGTTATACTCCTTTAATGGGAAAACATATTGCAAATATAAGACATTATGGTTCTACAGAGCCTTGAAGGACATAATGGATCTAAACTTAAATTTGAAGCAATTCCTAAGGCTAAATAAAAACAAAAAAATCTATAAAAAAACTACTAAAAATTAAATCGAATTACCTAAACCTCCCATAATTTATTTTCTGTATTTTTCAGGTTATTTAATTTCTTCATCTCTAAATTTTACCTCTTAATTTTTGTCTTTCACCTATTCTGTGAATTACTTACTTCACTGACTTCAGCTTTTATTTATCTTATTTTCTGAAAAAACTGCATGGTTAACATTATCAATAGCTCTGTTATAATTCACAAATGTAAAGCAGAAGGGGTTTTGTACTTAGTTTTTCTGCATGATTATTTTTCTAAATTAATTTTGGATCCAGTATTTTCTTTTCTTGGCCTGTATATACTTATGTATTTTTGGTGTGGGTGTTATGCTTTTTCCATGCTATAGGATGTGATGGCTATAGCTCAATAAGTCTTAATTTTCTTGTGGTCTTAGTTTTTGGGTAGTTACTTAGGTAGGATTTTTGATTTCATCCCACTGCAGTAGTTCCGCTCTCCCATATTTCTATTAAATGAGGGCAAATAGGTAGCGATATTGTTATAGATGCTATTTATTTTTTGGTTTTTCTGCTGTGATATTATCTGGCCCTGGAGCTTTTGCTTTTTCTTAGTGTTTTTTCATTAGTCTTTGTTCGCTTGTTACATCATTTATGGAGAAACCAGTCGACAGGGGGGTGGCGAGGTTTGTAAATATGTTTTGCTGGTAGAGTTTTCCGTGAATGATAGACTATCATATAACAATCAAGCCAAAATGCCTTTTGTTAATCCTGGCCAACAATTACTTTTCAATTTCCTAAAACTTACGGAGCTGGCTCCTATTTCTGCGTCATAGTTTCCTTTCTCTCATATCTTTATCATTATCAAAGACCTTTTTCGCTATATAATCTATCTATCACTCCATAGAGTTTTTTGTTTCTCTGGAAAAAGGAAAAATAACCGTTTGTTGTGTGGTGTTCGTTTGCTGGATAGTCATAAACCGATTACTGACTAGTTTTTGCCTATTCACTGGATTTTTCACCTTTTAAACAATTTGTGGTAAACCCATTTTAGCTTTTCCTTATTTTCATGAATAAATTCTAATCTCAATTGATATGAACACATTCTCAATTATTTGTTAGTAACTATCAAGGCTTACATTAGATGTTAAACTTAAAATTGGCCACCACCCACCCTTAAAGTAATTAAATTATTTAGGCAGTTCATGGGTATAGGCTTTTGTTTTTGCCCATCTCTTTTGTTGATTAGCCTATAGACGTTTAAGCGACAGTTCTCGGACTGTTGCGCGTACAAGTACGTGCGGCTTGCCCACAAACGTGTGAAGGGCTCCTCATTTTTTTCCTCCCCTAAATTAACTATCCAGTTTGATGGATTTTTTGAGGAAAACCTAGGTAGCTCTGTTGTATCCACAACCAGAGGGCGAAAACGCTTTTATCACGTATCACGTAAAATTATTCTTAAGGTCCAAATCCAAATAAGTATAAAAGATTTATTTATAAAAAGTAAGTAGACATATAGTTTATAATCCTCTATTATATATAATTTTTTATAAAATATTTGATAAAATGCCACTTTTACTGAATCTGACAGTTATATAATATATTGCAGTTAATATTTTTAAAATTTTACTAATAAATGCTTTTAATAATAAATATAAGTAACAATTTGCTTACAAATATTTAACGCCATCTATTAATTTACAATATAATTAATATTAAGCGTATTATTATTCATCCCACAATGGATGTAATAAATTAGATATCTTTTCTTCTCTTTTTTACGTGTTTTTAGGAAGCTATTTTCTTCTTCTTCGGAATATAGATTTGAGTTAAATTTTTAATACGAATATATTTTTAATATTATTACAAACTACTATTATTTTAAGATATAATATACCAACTAGAGATGGTGCGACAATAATATATAAAATCTTAATTGCTTTGATGATATCACTCTGGTTCTTATTTTGTAGTTACAAAATGTTTCATTTCTAATATGGCATTTTTGCCGTGTAAATAACTCAAGGCTTCAATATATTTGCATAATTTCTTTTAAAGGTTTTTAGTGTTTTTTGTTTTATCAATTTATCTAACAGAATAAATTCTGATATGAGTTATCATCGTGAGTGTCATGGCTAGGACTGCAAATTAACCAGCATCTTGTGTGGCTATGTAATTTAAGATTATTACTACAGTGGCTGAGAGCATATGATCGCATTTAGATAAGCAATAATGGTCAACTGTGTAGTCATTTATTTATCATTAAAAATGGAAGATAATCTACAAACTTAATATCTCACAATATTTTTTCGATTACTTATCTAGCGTTCATCATGTCATCTAAGAGGAAGCTCTAACTACCATATAGCTTTATAATTTGGATTGGTCGTTTATATTCTCTTCTTCAAGGATTGTTGATTTGGTTAGGCCTATAAATCTTTCCTTATTAGTCCCTATAAAACATTGTCTAAAATGGCAACAGTGAGTTATATTAGTTTCATGACCTTTTGACAATGTAAGTTGCTAATATTATATTATGTAGTTTTCAAAAACCATTATCAATTGAAGCATATATATGAATTAACTAACCTTTTTTTATCATTTATAATTCTTTAGACGCAAAATTTTTTTATATCAACAATCGAAAATATTTTATACTGTAATAAATAGATTTTGTATTAAAAAATATTATTTTTAGAAATGTCTTGTATTGTATTATTTTATAAATTTTAAAAAGGTATAATATATTAATATAAAACCCGGCCGAAGGCCCGCAAATTGAGGAATAAGGGGGGCGAAGCCCCCCATAAAATTTTTTTAGTTGAGCCCCCTGAGATTGTAAAGGCTAACGACGCCCTTGGTTAACCTCACCCAATATTTAATTAAATTATTTATTTGATCAAAAATCATCTCAATCATTTTTAGCCTGCAAGTTTATAAACTAACTTAAAATTAAATATATTTTAATAAAAAAATTATTAACATACCAAGTGTTTCATAGGTAACTAAACTTTTACAATCAATAAAACATTGTAATATCTTTGACCCTTGAGATTCAATATTTCAATTATCGAAAGCATTCCTTAATACTGTATTTAAAAGATGGGAATCACAATTTAATTGTTTGTAGTTTTCAAATGCTTTAATCATATTTAGCTCCTTGGTCTGTAACGAATGGCATTTCAGACAAAAATATGCCCTATGTAGCCGGATATAAAAAATATATTTAATTTTTACAAATATTTTAAAATTATCAATTCCTAATAAGGTGAAATTTATAATAATTTCCTTTTTATCAACCATCGTTTTCCTCTTCTTCAAACTTGCATGCAAACATTACAACTTAAAGTTTCCAACAGTTATTTATAAAATGAAGGTTCAGTTAATAAGATACTTTCTTATATATATATATATCAATCCATAGGTAAGTAGTTACTATAAAAATTTAACCATATTTTCATATATTTATTATCAGCACACCAACCCTGTTTCATATACATATCTAATGATTTCTTATAGCAGGCTTGTTAATCGATCCTTTTAAAAAGATCGAATCCCGTTCAAGATCTTTCAAAAAAAGGGGATTGAAATCCAGTATCGACCTTTTTTTAAAAAAAGGATCACGATACCGTTTTCTTCTTTAAATTTCTGACAGATTTTTTTGATCGATGCGTAATAATGTAAAAATAAATTAAATATAGTATAAATTTATAATATAAGTATAACAATTAGAATATATTTATTTATAACTAAAATTAGCCTTTAATAATAAAAATTTTTCTAAGATATTATCATTTAAACATCCACGTCTTTCATTAAGCACATGTTTAGCATTACTAAGCAAACGCTCCACATGAGCTCTTGATGGCAAAGGTGTGTTATATTCAATAAATATTTTTTCTAAATTAACATAAGTATTAAAAAATATTCATTGAATATCTTCATTTGAATAAAAAAATATTAATGGAATGAGCATTTTGTGAAGAATTTTTCTAAAAAAAGGTATCTATTTCATCCATACATTCATTAAATGGTAAAGATTCTCATTCTCAATTATTCTACTGTCATATCAAAGTATATGTATAATCTTCTAAATCTATAATGGACTTTATTTAATTGATATTATATATAATATAATTAAATATAATAAAACTTGTAGGTTCTAAATCTCGTAAATGTTCTAGATAAAATTTATGAAATTGAAATATAAAATATAGTAGAATGGAAGTTGATAAAATATGAAGATAGATATTTTTTTTAAAAAATAATATTTTAATTTATTTTCAAAATTTTTATTTCATTTATTGCTTTTTAAGTAAAAAATTAATTTTAAAAGGATCGGGATCGAATATTAAACAAAATAATCTCGATCACGATACTCAATTTAAGTCAGGATAATAAATCCGGGAAAATTAACAAATTTAGGATCAAATCCAGGATCGTCGATCTTTTGATTCGATCCTTTAACAACTCTGTCTTATAGCATCTTCAGTAAATGCCTGATATTGTGGTAAATATTTATTGGCACAATCTTTAAAACCATTCCCATGATTGTTTCAAATGATTTTAAAACCTACCCACAAAACAGGGCAAGTACTTTGGTACATTCTTTTTTTACAACCTTAGCAGAACTTTTCAGTTTTTTGGGTCAGTTCCAAAGATGCTATCAGTTTTTAATTTAGCCTTTAAATTCTCATGGCAAATATACATTTATGCCTTTTCAGTTGATTTGTAGCTAAAATAATTAAATATTATCATATATTTAGTATATAAATAAACTAACCTGTTGTTATAGAACGGCATATATGAATTTGCATTAATTGCAAATAACATATATAATAACATTTTCTGCTTCTTCATTTTATATTAGGAAGAATTTCTTACATACCTCAGATTTTCCATTAGAATTTTGTTCTATCTCATATTCTTTAGTTTTAATTTTTTCAGCAATACAATTTGCATCCGTTTAGTAAACGACTTTAAATATATGAAAATTTGAGGCTATTTAATCAAATTATTAGATAAATATATTATCTGAAAATATGATGTAAATAAAATATGTAATAATAAAGGTTTAACTAATCACTAAAATATAATCACATAAGTTTGGTAATTGGACTATGTTAATATATAAATTTTGCATAAACTTTATATATTTTAATAACCTTTGAAATTTATATTTTCTTAATTACTTTAATGATCTTTTTTTCTTTTTGTGAAATATATTTTGTGTGACCTTTAAAAAAAGATATCGTGTTTGTTTATGTAAAACGTTAAAATAACTTTTCTTAAAATAACCTTAAAACAAATTGTAAATTGTAACTTTTCTTTAAGTAACCTTAAAACAAATTGTAAATTGTATATATGTAAATAGTATTAAAATAATAATATATATAGTTGTAAAATTTTTAGTAGTGACAGAAAAAAAATAAAGAAATAAAAAAGATAAATTAAATAAAAGATTTTAAAAATGAATTTTAAATAATATCAGTTTTGCCTCTCCTGCCTTCCCTGTAAATATCAGACGATATGTAAAATAATAATTGAAAATGACATATTATTTTGATTACCATCTTAATGATGAAATATGTTAGATAAAAATGACAGGATATTCTAATTGGCATGAATAAAATTATTTAGAATATTAATATTTATTTATCTAGTCGGGCTTCAGGTCGGACACTTCTTACAGCCCTACTCGAGCATGAAAAAGCGTCTTTAATGCCCGAACCCGACCCGAGTCGGATCGGGCTACGCAGACCGCTAATATATAATACAGATGCCTGATAAATTTAACATATTTGGCAATTAATTTTCATTTATTTATTTAAAATTAATATTTTCATGTAAAATCTTTTTTAGAAATCTAAAAATAAAGAAGTGCTATGACACGCCACGTGAAAGGATAATAGGTACCCTGGATGTTTATCATAATTCTTAATTTTTCTTTTTTTAATTTTTATATTAAAAAAACTAAAAGATTTTTAAGTATTAATTTCTACCGTAGAATATGTAGACAATAAAACTACGTTGATTTTGACGCTTAATTATGATTCAGACAGAAAAAATTATCCTTTTATTTAAACTTATAGTTTAATTTAAAATTTTTCTGCTTTCCCTACTTTGCCAATTTTATATAAATATTAATTAACTACTCCTACATTTACCTTATAGTTTAATTTCAAATTTTTCTGCTTTCATTAATTTATCAACTTTATATAAATTTTAATTAACTTACCTACACCTCATGCACTCCTGTAAGGGTCATGGGTAAAATTAAAAGAAAACTTCGAAATACTATGAAAGATTTATTTCTTAATAATTTAACCATTTTATCAATGGAACAAATATTTAATTAATCAAATATAACATCTTTCTCTTTATTTTTCTCTAATTTGTCTAAATTATTAATTCAATTTTTTTACAATTTCTTTGCCTCTAATTTTAAATATAAATTTAGTCCGGATTTTTTTTTCAAAAATTTTTCGGTTTGGCTCGGGCCTGGTTTTATATTTTCAGCAGGCCTGACCCGGATTTTTTTAAAATATATTATATTTAATAATTTTTATAGCTAATAATGGCCATTTTAAATATTTGGTTTTAAAATATACGACTAGTCCCGGGTATTTTTTAAAAAAAATTTTAACCCTGGCCCTGCTCCGGATAATTTTTAATAAAAGAGACCCGGCCCGGGTATATTTAAAAAAATTAAGATAGGTACCGGGTAGGGTTGGATCTGCAGGTCTCTATTAAATATTAAAAATTATGCTTGCTATTAAGATTATTTTGCATATTATTTTTGTTTATTTGAAGGTGGAAGCCAAAAAAAAATTTAAGGCTTATTTTGGGTGGGGGTATTCTGTTTTCTTAGCTCAGGGAGTGTAGGAGCTACTGTGACATTCCCTGTAAAATTATTTATAAACGAGTTTCTCTATTAAATAAATTCTTTATATACAACATTCTATATAAACGGAATTCAATATAAATGTTTCTCTGTAATTACATTCTTTCGAGGTTTCTCTTTAAAAACGAAATACCTATTAACATATAATAGAATTTAATAATTTTACCCGACTAATGACTAGTCCTGATACAGCAGAGTATTTTTTTAAACAAGCGAACGATAACTGTAAACTAATGTTATCTATTTTATATAGAAAAGAAAAAAATTACAACTCTACACGAAGACAGGAGAGTTTTTTTTTCAAAAATATTTTTTACACACATTTCAATACAATAATAGGGTAATATTTATCCAAGATAATGTTGCTAAGCGGCTCGATTTGTGTCGACGGCTAACTCAATATTTTGTCGAGAAGCATATTATTATGCAAGCCTTAAGATTTTATTTCATAGGTGGCACAGAGGTTAGATCAATTAGCAAAATCTCGAGGTTTAGGCAATAATTTTTTTGTTAAAATATTGAGTTAGCCCTTTTTTAAAATCGCCTCAAATTGGGCCATTTAACAACACTAAGAGGAAAGGATAGTAATAGAAATTTAATAATTAATAAATATAAATAAAATCGCATGTATTTTTTTAAATGCCTTCTCTTTTCGTTTTTAGGAGATATAATAATTCAATAATATTATCATTTACAAAATTAACTTTATATTTTTCCAAAATATTCGCCACTGTTAGACCCTATAGTTAAATATCGTTAATTTTTATCTTAAAGGAACGTTTCATTACTGTTAAATTTTATGTGTATGAAGATGTTGTGGAACAAGTAAAATACAAAGATGTATATTCTAAAGCAACTTATACCAATATTTAAGTAAAAAAACGTTATGAAAGATTTAGAACAAAAATGTTACTCATTAATTTCTCCTCTATCTTAACTAATACCAAATATATAAATTTTTGGAGGAAAAAAAATGAGAACTTCCTAAACATTCCGTTATACCTAGAAAAATATTATGGTCCCGACTGCACTCCCAGTGAGCATTTATTTCAGTCTTTAGGTTTACTTTAAATTCATATTGATCCTTACTATGCACTTCAACTTTAAATAAAATATATTTTATAAGTTAATTATAATATAATAAAATAGTTAAATTTCTAATTTATGTCTAATTACTTTTTTTTGGCGAAAATTGTTTCTAATAAATTATTAATTTTAGTGTTCATGCAAAAAATTAATAGAAAATAATTTTTAAGATTATAAATTTCGGTTTCGCCAATTGGCGCGCCACCGATTACTGATAGATAAAACGGCGCTGCCATCAGTTTATTGGCGCATAGATTTAATTATATTTAAAATTTTGATCGAGAAGTTAGAGCTGGGCATTAAATATTTATTATAAAATATCTTCTGATTTATTAATAAAAGGGGGATTTAATTTTAAGAGTTTTTGGACAGACCGGATCTACGATAGCCGTTGTTGACTATTAATTTAAATAAAAATTCGGAATTTTTATTGGACTTGAGATTTATCATATAGATAAGATCGATATTTAATTTGAGTGGAAGCAGGCCAAGGCCATTTGATTGGTGCCATCTGTGTATTTATTATCTTATACTTCATACAAGGACTATAGAATTAGAACAAAAGCAATATTTTCCTTTACTGCCGACTATACTGAGGAAGATCTAATGCATTTTTAGGGCAGGGTTTTAGTTTAAATTCAAATGTGAAAAATTATTGACCTTGTTATTAAAACTGAAAAATTGATCTCATTAAAAGATTTTATTAGTGGTAATAAGACGATAATAGCAATTTCAAGATCAAAAATATAATTATAATCTTGAAAAATATTATACCATAATTATGCGGAAACTTTTATTAGGTTCATATATTTTTAAATTAACTTTTTTCGAGTTATACAAATATCAATTTTAAATATTATTCTCAAATAATACTCTTAGATCAGGATGCCCATTTTTTAATGCTTTTTCTCTTAACAAGATTAAATTAGAAATAATTTTACCAGCACCAAAAAATATTGAATTCATGACATATTATATTAATAAAAACATAACTTTCGATTTATATAAAAAAATAACAAGAAATGAAAAATCAAAGAAATAATTTAAAATAAAAACTCCGAAAAATTATCACCACCCATTATCGTGTCTATTATATTCGTCATTCCATCCAAAACCTCCCCATCCATTGCCCCAATCTTCATCCCTATCGTGGTATCCGTGATCGCTATAGAGGTTATTGTCTTTTCCGTAACCATCTCCATTTCGTCCTCCCTCATAGTCATTAGAGTCCCAAATTCTATTATGTGCATGTTTATTATTTCCATATTTATGTCCACGATTATTATATCCGCCATGATTATTATATCCACCATGATTATATCCTAATGGGTGAAAGCCATATCTATCCCGAAATTTCCCCTGATTCTTTGGGTTATTATGAAGGGAATGGTGATTAGTATTACTATAGGTTGATTTTTACCCACGCCGTGGCCATGGCTATAATGATACTTGTAGCCCTTTTCGCGAAATAAATGATTTAAATTTCTCTTTTTGATATGCTTTCTAAGGCCTTTATTGTTATCTAATTTGTCTAACTCGTCTTCTACCATAGATTGTTGTTGGTTAGAATGTTGATTATTATCGCGATCATGAGACTGGCTATGTTTTCTAAAATTTTCAAGGGGAGCGCTCAAAGTAACGGCTAAAAGTGAGAGTCCCTAGAAATTTGATTAATAATTTAATTATAATGAACCTTTTTAAAGATAATGATTATCATGACCATTTTTGATCGGGGTGTTTCCCTGCCACAATGGTTATCAAAATAATGATTTATATATGAGAACCTCTCTATCTTGACATAACTACCTCAGAGAATTTATTTACATTATTCTGTCTGTCACAATAAAGTTTAATATTATTATAAGTCATTTATTCACCAATCATATTTTTAACAAGAAACAAAGACTAACCAAACTATCAATATATAGAATCATAAAATTTAGCATTCTTAGGGGCTGGTTAAGGTATGAATTTACTAAAATAGAATATTCAAATTGAAAAAAATGTTCTAGGTTCAGAGAAAAAAATTTCAAAATTACGAATTACCAAAAATACATTTAAATGTTAAGGATATATGGTATGAAAAAATCTGAATAATTAAATAGATAAAGATATGACACAAACGGAATGTAATCGCAATTATATCAAATCAATATTTGATGAAATACAATTTATTGCATATAAGAGCTCTCATTTTGTGGCACTGACTCTACAACAATAACAGAAACCATATTGAAAGAAAACGAAATATATCCATCTGAGCTCTATATTTTTTTCCACCTGTCAAAAAGAATTTTAAAAAAATTGTAAAAACTTTTCCAAAAAATCCCCAGTATAGTTAGTTTACCAAAAATACAAAATAAGGAATATCAATTTTAAATGATATGATCTTAAATAATTAAACTCAATCACTTATAACAAAAATTAAATACCTCTTACTTTAAGGCCTACTAGGATACAACCGCGTACAAAAATCAATTAAACTTGGTAAGATTTATATTTAGTTGGAATAACGAATTAGAATAACCTTTGCTAATTAAATATTGAATAAATAATAAGCTGGGCATATGACGCCGCCAATGTTATGTCAAGTAGTTATAAGGCAGTTCAGACATTGTTATAAAAAAATTCATAGTAAAAGGATACTATTATTTGTTTAAACCATAAACAGCTATTTAAATTTAGCCAATAAATTGTATAACCTTTTTTAAAGATATTTAACATAGCTAATAAATACACTGGTATTATTTATAAGCGACTTAGACCTGACTGACCACTTAGAAATAGTGACGGTTTATTTATTATTTTTTCTGGTAGAAATATTTACGCTAAAGTTTCCACAAATGATTCAGTGGATTCTGGTATTTTGTTTCAGCAATATTATTAAGAATTTTATTCTCTTATCCATTATAATGTATATTATTTTAATAACCAATGACCCACATAAAATTTGTTGCTTCTACTATAAGATAAAAGAAATGATCAATCTTTTGTTCTTCCAATAAAACCAGAAAAACTAATTTCGAAATTTATTTTTCCCCAGAAGAATTAACAAAAATAAGAAAATAAAAATTTGCATGATTTTTTTGTTGTTACAAATATTAAGTTTGATTATGAAAGGAATTCTAATTGGGTCATTTTAAAAAGCATTTATACTAAGTTCGGTTTTTAAAAAAAATAATGAACGGCGTTCCTTTTATTTTTGACGGACTTTAAACTTGAATGCTTTCCTTTTTTTACGAACGCATTCGTGTTTTACGTTCTTTCAATCTAAAAAAATCTTCTTATTTTTATTCATTTGAAAATAAAACATATTAATTGGAATTTTTTAAGAAAATAAAGGATATTTTTTAATAAGATGTTTTCTTTATTAAGCGGAAAATATTTCCCCAGAAAAACATCCCAGGATTATAATTGCCTGGAAATAAATTCTCCTAGAAAATGATTACCCGGGAAAAAATTCCCATCGAGAATAATTATCCGAAAAAAAATGCCCGGAAATATTTTCCTTATTTTTAAATTCCATTAATAATTTTTTTAAAAAATATCAAAAATAACACCGCTGTCAAAAAATAATGAAAATATTTCTTAAAATATTATCACAGTAAAGATATACTATGTAAGTTGCAATTTTTTTCCAATTCCATAATTTTTTATCTAAGCATTGTAAAAAATAATCTATTGTAATCGTTTTATTTTCATCTTAACCAATCTTTATTTAGTTGCATTTTCTTACCAAAATTATAAAAATTTATTTGAGTACTTTTTATGCTATTGTTATTATATATCAAAATGACCACCAGATTTATCGAGTCATATTTTAAAATTAGCCTATTTAAAATCCCTCATAATTAAAATGAAACACTCCTTAAACTTTGAGAATATCAAGCTCAGTAAATGTCGGTAATTATTTCTTAATGCTAAGATATAAAACTGAATTGTCCAGAAAACGGATGTTATTTAAAAGATAAATTGTTCAGAAAAATATATGCTAGATTAAAATAATTTTTCTATTGATTTTAAGAAAACAGACAGACACTATTAGCAATTATCGCGGAATTGCTTTCGCACTTTTTTCCTGATATTGACTTCGCATTAATAAATTCGCATATATGATGATTCATAAAATAGTTTTCAATATATTGTCTTCGCGATTTGGGTTTCACCATCTATAAGATTTTCGATAAGGCTATAGTTTTTTAAAGTGCAAAGCCTACTGCTCATGTCGGGAAAATTAATTAATTTATCATCTAACTAGATTTTTGCTATTATATATTGGTGATAAATGTTTCGATGTTGTTATAGGGCTTCCTACCCAAAAGGAAAAGTTTTAATCAATAAAAGGAAAGGGTCAATTATAAAAGGAAAAGGTCAGATCAAAAAAGGAAAAGTAGCAATCATAAAAGTAAAAGGCTTGATTAAAAATAAGAGGTTCAACCAAAAAAAGGTGTTAATTAAAAAAAGGAAAAGGTTCAATCAAAAAAAGGAAAAATATCAATCAAGAAAGAAAAAGCCAAAAAAGGAAAAGTATCAATCAAAAAAGAAAAGTGATAATTTAAAATAATTTTTAAAAAAATTATAAAATTTTTGTCGATTTTCTTAAATTTTTAGGTTTTTAAATTTTTCCTGCTTATTTTTTTAAACTTTTTATGATCTCTTTATGTCATTTTTAATCTTTATTTTCTTAATTTTTTTCCTTCTCATTCTTGATCATTTTTTTTTGTCTTTTTAAAAATAATTTATTTATTTTCCCTGTCATCTCTATTCACTTCCCTATTTTTATTTTTAATTTTTTGACTTTTTATGATTTTTTATCCTTATATTTTAATTTTTTAAATTTACTTAATTTTTATTTCTCTTTGGCAATCAAATTTTTTTTATTAGTATTTTATGGCTCTAAATGACGCCTTAAAAATGGATAGCTATAAAACTGTGACAAATATAAAATACTCTAATCTCAAAAATGGAAAAAAATTTAGTTTATCCTAAGGAGGAGCATGTGCATGCAAGAAATTACAGGTTCCATTTAAAAAAGGAAAAGTATTAATTAAAAAGGAAAAGGTTCAATCAAAAAATGAAAAGTATTAATTAAAAAGGAAAAGGTTCAATCAAAAAATGAAAAGTATCAATCAAGAATGGAAAAGTCTCAAAAGAAAAGGAACCAGTGGCGTAGCTAGGAATTTTTCTTAGAGGGGGTTCATACATATAAAATCCTGGTGGCTTCGCCCCCAGACCTCCCTTAACGGGCCTTCGGCCCTTTTGCCCAGCCTTCGGCCGGGTTTATCTTAAAAATTATAACCACATCTTCGACAATATATAATAAATATATTTTTAAAATGCATGAATAATATGTTATTCTTTATAATAATACTACCCAGAATAATTTCAATAGTAATATAATATCCTTCCACACAAAACCAGAAAAATATAAATATTAATGGTATTTATTTGATATAAAGTCACTTTTAAGTCTTTTGAACGTACAATCTGAAAAAAAAATTTGCTCTGGGAGGGGTCCAAACCCGAAAACCACCCCCGTAGCTACGCCACTGAAAGGAACAGTGTCAATCAAAAAGGGAAAATTCCCATTAAAAAATGGAAATTCGTTATTTTTTTAAAAAATAATTCTAAATTTTTTTTTGTCAACTTTTCTTAATTTTTAAATTTTTTTGTTCTTATTTTATTTCTAAATTTTTGCAACTCTTTATCTTTAAATTTTTAATCTTTATTTTTCTATATCTTTTCTCAATTTTTTCTTCTTCTCTTTTTGATCATTCTTTTTTATTTTTAATTTTCACTTAATTTTATTTCTCATTGATATACAATTTTTTTTTAGTATTTTTTGCATAAATTATTTAATTACAATTATGATTTATAATTAGTAAGAAACAAATATTTATATTAATCATTAATAATTTCCCCTCTTCTAAATTTTGGAATATAGGTTTCCATATCCAAAATAATTCTTTCTCTCTCCATGCTCTATAAAACGAATTAATTCCTCCTTTGAAGAAACTCCAATCCTCAAATACTTGAGACAAAATTCTGGCCGAATGGCTTGCAGCTATCCCTAGTGCCAATCTTGGTCTTTTGCTATCGTGAGGGAGATCATATGATGTAGACTAGGCTGTGGTCTATATTTACCACCCCAAAAATATAAAGGGTGGGGAAAAACTTCGATCCTAGGGGCCGTCATGGTCTAACCTGTTTATATTAAAGGACAGTTCAGTCGCCATAGAGCTATTAAGTCTATAATTTCAAAAATTAGGGTTGATCAACTGACCAGACCTCTTGAAAGTCGTTTACTTATCCCTGTCTGACGGATAAAGACCAGATGGGCTCACAAATTTTACTTGATTTAGAGGAAAGCACCTTATTTGGGATTTCACTTGTGTCTCAAAATTTTCCTCTAACCCAAACATTGATCCTATTATTATAGCCGAAAAGTCAAAAATTAGAAAAAAACCACTACTTTTCTGATTTTCACAATACCCAAATAGTTTCTTTTAAAATGTTGCAATCAACTCGAATCCCCGTGTTTTGAGGTAACTATTTTATTTTCCTCGGATCTCAATAAGCGCCTCTTCCCCCCCCCTTCCTTTTATATTAAAAAAAATTTTTTTATATACTTTTTATAGTTGTTTTGTTTTAAAATTGTTTACATGATTTTTTTTTAAATATTATTTTAATATCGTTTTATATATTATGCTATTTTTTTTTAATATTTTTTAATATTTAATAAAGAAATTACACTAAAAAAATATAAATAATAAGACAATTCATGATAATTTTATTTATTTTTAACAACAATTGATTTTCAAAGTTTTAATCAGATAAACAAGAGCACTTCCACTGTGCTAAACACACTTTCAATTGGCGCAGAGGCTGGAAGGGTTGTACTTGTATTATATCCAATAAATAAATTTTTTATTGGGACAATTTATTAAAAATATTTAAGGAATGATCTTTATTTTCAAAAAAACTTATTGGGTCTTCATCACAAGTATTTTCATTCAGATCCTTATCGATTTTTTTGTATCTTTTCAGAAGTTAATCTGATATGTTCGTCATTTAAAACCAAGTCGTCAAAATCTTTTCTCAAGGTTAAAATATTTAAATTAGGACATTAGGTGTAGATTGGCTTTCTTTATTGGTTTAAAAATAGCTTCAAACTGAAGCCAGTGGGGTCAGAGTAGAATTAATCTTCATCTGTAGAAATAATTATTATTGACATATTCTTTTTAAAATTAATTCCAATATTAGATAATGTAAATTAGCATACCTTGCTTGATTCAATATTAATTAAATTAACAATCTTGACTATATAAAATTCAATAACAAAAATATAATAAATATTAAAAAAATGAAGAACGTTGGTGATTGATCTGAATTAAAATTTTGGCTTAATTTATTTAGAAAATTTAAGAAAGTATAGTAAAATAAAATAAAAAATATTTTTCCCATATTTTTTAAGAAAAAATTTTAAGTAACGATTAACGTTTTGCTATAATGTACTCACAAATAATCGTTTTCGTTATCTTTTGAAACAAGTAACAAATGGTGTTCCCTTATCCCAAAAAAGTAACCCGTTGGCAACGACGCACTTTATGCGACCATACTTTATAGCATTAAAAAATTAAAATTTTAAAGAGAACATGACTAAAACAAATATATAGTCAGATAAAAGTTATATCTATCACAAATTTTTTACAAGGAATAAAAGTTTTTCATTAAGGACAACCCAATAAAGATTATTCCCTTTATAATTCTTTCTAAAAATTAGAAAGAACTCTTCAGTAACAACATAGAAAGTAAACTTAAGGCTTGTGTCATATCAAATAAATAATAGATAAGGCGATTATTTAGCTAGCGCTAAATACTTATATTAAAATATAAGCTCGTCAATCAATTAACATCTTTTCGTCCTCTCAATAAAACTAATTAATTTTTAATCCGCTTACCAATAGGAAGACGAATAATGTACAATTCATCAGGAAAGAATGAATATTTTTTTAAAATGTACAAATATTTTAAATACTTATATATATATGTATTTGGCGATGGCCTTAGACTCCATATAAATACTTAAAACATATTTTTAGAGAGTTGAAGGCTATATGAAGAATCTGTCGTATATAACATCATTCTACATAATTTATTACCTAAATCGAGATATACTTATATTAAAAAATCATATGTAAACTTTGCCCAGGTTATAAAAAAGTGTCATTAATAGCATTTATGTCTTTTGAATTTCAACTAAAAAATATAATATTTCTTTTGAAAATATAATTTTATATTTTGTATTAAAGATTACCGAAAATTATGTAAATAAAGAAAATTAGGACATCATAATTATTAAAGCCAAGGTTGACAAGTGATCAATTGACCGAGAGTATCTGACTAAAATTATTTTCCAAATATCAGGGTCAGAAAGCCGGGCAAATATGATCAAACAGGTGCGAATAAACGGGAGAGTAAGGCCGGGCCACCAAAATTTATCTATTTAAATGCCAAATTTTAGATATTGTGCATATATTTCAATTTCATTTTTTGGATATTTAAATTTCCGACTTTAAATCATTTTGATTTCCTTTTCTTATAATTTAGGTAAATTGGGCTCTCTAGAGGGTCACCGGATTTATTTTCACCCGCACCGCCAAAAGTCCTAGCCCAGTCCTGTGATCAATTAGTCTAAAATCTATATATATCAAATCATTCTTACACACTTTGATAAATGAAAAAAAAACTTAAACGATTACTATGTGGCAGGCCTTAGTAAAAAAATGTAACAAGTGTAATTGTAACTAAAGGTCTGCCATAGGTGGGTTTTTAGCCCGAAAACCTGCTCATAAGAGTTTTTAAATAAAATCACCTGCCCCATTTTTCTAAAATTTTGTTTAATCCGTCCCCTGCCCAATATATTTGATTGGTTGGTATTTTTTGCGAAAACCGTATTATTTTAAAATCTCATACCATCAAAATCTCACGACTAATACCGTTTAAAAGTGAAATCATGAGATTTTTATTGCTTCAAATACATTAGTGGTCATTTAAATTTTTGAAATCTCTCGGCTATTCAATATTTCACATGAATGTTTTGAAAATGACAACTTATGAATTTCAATATGTTCATGGCTTAAATTGTATGAAATTTAAAAAAGTCAGATTTTAATATAACAGTCAAATTAAAAACATTTTTATATAATACATTTTAATTAGAAATCCGTTTTTATCTTCCTCCATTTTAATCATTTTTTCAATGGCATGCAAATATAACCACAATCCACATGGGTAATTAAAATGATAAATAATTATTTAAATATATTTTTACATTAAGTTTTTATTAAATAAAAATTTTAAAATTATATAAAAATAAATATTAATAATTTTATACTTATATCAATAAAGTTCTTTTTCATCTATCTTCTTTATTCTTTCATTGAATTTTTTTATAAGATGCCAAATTATGAAGCTTATTTTTATATTGATGACCCAATTCAATATAAATATAAAATGATATAGAAATAGATAATATTTATAATATTATTTTTATTTATTCGAATTGTTTAGAATAACTTATGTCGTTCGTAACCCAAGATGGCTCAAATAATATACTAATTCTTTTTGAATAATTCCTATTTTATATTTCTAGATAAAATATCCACAATTTTTATAATTATTTAATTATATCAAAGGATGAAGTTTAAACAAAATAAGCATTATATTTAAATATAATTGTTTAAGATTAAGCCAATTAGAGATTTTTTCTTATTGTTTTTTTTTTGCACCGTCTACATAGGGTAGGTGCTAATTTTAAGAGGGAAGGTATAATTTTAAGGAGGGTTTGCCTCCACTAAACTTTCTTTCATGTAGAAGTTCTCTGTATCTATTGAATACTACCTTTTATCAATAAACTAATGTCGATCTAGAAGATGTACCTTGTATATAGAATTCTGATGAGGAAAGATTAAGGCGTCTCCAGATACCTATTGGATCGGAGTCTTCGGTTTTGGACTCACTTAATTAACTTAAACTTGTATTACAATTTTATTCTATAAATTTCATATTTTGTATAATTGGAATGTTGGAATTCCAATCAAAAAAGGCAAAGAAAAAGGTCTAATCAAAAGAGGAAAAGTGCCTATCAAAAAAGGAAAATTCCCATTCAAAAAAAAGATAATCGTTATTTTTTTAAATTTCCTTAAATTCTTTATTTTTCTCATTTTATTTTTCTTGTCATTTTTGATCATTGTGTTTTTTTAAAAATAATTTATTTATTTTTTTAAATTTCACTTAATTTTTATCCCATTAGTAGAGGAAATTTTTTTATTAGTATTTTTTGCATATCAAATTATTTCTTTACAATTACGAAGTATATATAGTAAGAAACAAAAATTTATATTATTCATTAGTAATTTCCCCTCTTCTAAATTTTGGAATATAGGTCTCTATATTTCTAAAATAGTTCTTTGCATTCTCCCCAAATATTCCTCTCTCCATGCTCTATAAAACGAATTAATTCATCCTCATTAGAATTTTGATTTCTGACAAAATCCCTCTATTAAAAAATACATTTTCAATGTGATTAAGATAAGAGGGTAAATATTTTTTATATATGTCCTCTCCCTAATTGTATGGTTATGATGAAATGGAACATTATCCATCACAAAAATAATATTCATTAAATTACTTTCTTCAAAATGATTTTGTATCATTTCCAAATTTTCTAAAGTGCATAGCATTGCATGGACCATCAAGAACTTCTAATCTGAATATTCCCGCAATCGTGAGAGCAGCAATGATAGTATAATTCATTGTCTTTATCAATTGGACATTATTAATAGCCTTTCGTCACATTGATATTGAAAACCCACTCTCATCGATAAAGATAAAATTTTCTTTCATAGGCTACATCCAAACCATTTGGGGTATTCTTTACGAATATCAATATTTGATTCTATATCTTCTCTAATTGAAGATAGTGATACCCTTTCAAAACTATACCTAAATCCAGATAGCAACCTCGATACAGTATTTTTTGATATTTCTACATCATATCTTACTTTAATATTTCACATAACCTTCTAAGGATGCAATCCAAATTGATATAATTTAATGTATATTATACCCAGTAGCACTAGGGGGGTCGCAGGAGCTATAGCCCCCTGAAGAATTTGAATAGCCTCTGAAGCGAAAAAAAATTTTTCTTAATGGCTCCCTAATATCCCCCTGAACTAAGAATAAATTTTTTGATAGCCCCCTGAATGATTTCTTTTATAATTCTATTAAGTATTATATAAATTTGATTTTATTATTTAAAAATTAATTAGGCTATCTAAATTTTTATTAAATGAGTGTTATTTTAATTATTAGATTAGATTAATACATATAAATTTTATTTTATTACTTAAAAATTAATAAGACTATCTGAATTTTTATTAAATGAATGCAATTTTATTTATTAGATTAGATGAATACATATAAATTATATTCACTATATCAGCTTGCAACCATATAGTCAATTAATGATAGATACTGCCTCAAGGTAGTACCTATCAAATTTGTATTTTGTTTATTATTCATTTGGATAGGTACTACCAAATTTATTTATGCTATATTTGTAAAATCGTGATTTTTGTAAAACGTCTGTGGCCTCGTCAGAAAGAGCGTCGCTTACCAATTCGATGATTCTGGGTTCGAATCCCAACATAGATCATGTTTTTTTTATTCCAACTTGGTGGTTCTGTTCTTGGTGGGATGATATATAGGAGGCCGGACTTGGCCACGTGATTCCGTTATAATATATGTTAGGTGGTCTTAAAACATTTTAATAAATTTTGGTCGGTATTTAGCAAATTAGGTTGATACTTGAAAATTTCTATACGTTGACTTGGCAGTATCTATCATTAACCCATATAGTCTTATGATTGTGATTAGTAGTATATATTATCCCCTTTAAGAATTATTGATTTGGTTAAGCTAACAAATTTTTCCTTATTAGTCATATAAAACATTGTCTAAATGGTAACCCTATGTTATATTATGACCTTTTGTCAATGTAGGTTACTAAGAATTATATCTAACTGTATGGTTTTTAAAAACCATTATCAATTGAGTTTAACCTATTTTAGCACTTAAAACTTTAGAAAAAAAAAATTTTATATTCGCAATTGAAAATATTTAATATTTTAATAAATGGATAAATATTTTGTATTAAAAAATATTATATTTAGAAATATCTTGTATTGTTTTACTTTTATAATTTGAATGCATAATAAATGGCAAAATATGAAATTCAGAATAATTGTTCAGAGTTTGCAAATATCAATTAAAAAAGTATAATATATTAATATAAAACCTGGTCGAATGCCGGGCAAAAGAGGGTTGAGGACCCACAAAATAGGAATATAGAGGCGAGGCTCCCATAAAAAAAATTTTTTTGAGCCCCCTGAGATTGTAAAGGTTAGTGACTCCCCTGATAATCCCTATTCCTGATTTAATTTCTTGCGTGCACGTGAGCCTCCTTTGGGTACACTATATTTTATTCTATTTTTGAGATGGGAGTATTTTATATTTGTCACTGTTTTATAGGTTACTTTAAAACATGATGCTATATTTATGATACTATCCTTTTTTAATGCGTCATTTAAAATTTATTTACTTACAAATTTGAAATAAATATGTATAATATTATAGATAGTTGATATACAAAATAATTTATGCAGGATTCTTTATTTCAATATATTTACCAATAAACATTTTAGAATAAATTAATTAATTTTAAAAATATTTATTTATACATCTACGAGCTATTATGAATTTTGTTAAAAAAATATTTCCCGCTGCTATGAAGACTAAAGTCTAATCATAATAAGGTAAATTTTCTTTATTTTAAGTCATTAATGTAATTTGAATAAATCTCACCCTCTAGTTTTATCAAATCAAGGAATTGACGATTAGCAGGAAAATAAAATATCATTAATTTTGAATAGATAAGAAAAAGCGAATTCAGTTATTGTTAGTAGTTCTGCTACTGCTTATAAAAAATCTATAAAACATATTTCTATTAAAAAATACGGGTAATATTTACCGTTAAAAATATTATTCATATAATATTCGTAAAGATTTATAAGTAAGAATATATCATCATTTATAGAAATTAACTAAAAATATGTTCATAAAAATTAACATAAAAAATATGGTAAGTCACTGAAACTAGAGGAAATTTTGGTAAGTCACTGAAACTAGGGGAAATTTTTAATATTAATTATTTTTAATATTTTTTTATTATTTTTTTTATTAAAATTTTTTTTGAATAAAAATAATAAACATTTTTTTTGTTACAATTCTTTAATTTTAGAATAAAAATGTAGTATATTATTTTTTAAAAAGCGTGTATTGGATACTACTAAGTTAGGACTATTAAATCAAATACTAGATAAATAATCAATTCATTTGAGTGAACATAATATATAAACAATGATAATACAGATATATATAATTTTAAGGAAAAATAAAAATAGTTCTATATAAATTTATATCATTTGAAATTTTTTTTAATTTACTAAAATTTGACATTTTTAATATTATGAAAATAAGAATATTCACATATATATAAATGAGAGGAATCAGTTTCTGCTGTGATTTACCGAGTAATGATCATATCCATTTGAAAAATATTAAATTTTAAAATTTATCAATATTTATTTTACCCCTCAAAATATATTTATTTTTTTATTTGTATTGCACATAATATAACGAAAAAAAGTATATATATTATAATATAATCTAGTGTAATTTTCTATTAAATTAGTTGTTCAAAAAAATAGATTGTGTTCCCTACTCGATATACCGTATCGTATGTGTGTAGAAGACTGTGAAATCATAATTAGTGAAATTAAACAGGCTAGTAATTGCCTCGCTTATATAGTTTCTGCTATTTGGTTCAGGATATATAGATTGATATCGATTTTTCAAAACTCCAAGAAATTTTTTAATAGGGTTTAGTTGATGGAAATAAGGTGGAAGATATCCTATATTTTGGTCATTCTGAGTTATTATTATATGGGCACGATGAAAAAGCGCATTATCCATAATTTGAGTGAATTCAACAGCAAAATGAATGATAATTCATCCAGGTAAATTTGTCTATAATGGTATTTTTGAAACCATTAATTCCAATGGTACACCAAACCTATACATTTCCTTTGAAGGAGGGAGTTTGACGGATGGCCTCTTACCCAGAGGTGCCCATTCATTGTGGGAAATGACGTGGGAATTGACCTGTTTCATCTAAATAGAATATATTTTGAAATGGCACGTTCATCATTTTTAGGCAATATTCTTTATGAATATTGATAACATCTGGGGAATTCCGTCTATTAAGTTCTTTTCCAACCCTTTTCCTGCTCCATTCCATTGATTTGATGTATCTTGATATAGTTGTCTCGCTCAACCTTAGATGTGGCGGCAAATGTTCTTATGTTTTTAATGGTATAGCCGTTATTACCAAACAAATTCGATTGAAGTTCTGTTTTCTATCTTCTTCTGACCTCGTTGTTTTATTATATAATCAGATCAAGGGTCGTCGTGATATTCAGGGAAAGTTTCCCGCTTAAAACGATAAACTGAACCAATGGATAAATTTAGATCATAAAATTGTCTTTGCATTGGGCTGATCATCAATTGGTTTGCTCATCCATATTTTAGTAGCCAATTCCATCTTTTCATCACTCCAATTACCTTTTATTTTCCTCAAACGAATAGGATCCAAATTTGGTTGCTTTTGAATCGAATATTGACATCGGTTTGTAATATCTAGACATGAATTTGATGGGATAGGTGAATAACTTTAGTATCTATTTATTATTTCAGATAACCCCCAGAGAGAATTGAAGTTTCACTAGATTTAACTAAAATTATGTATATAAAGTTAGTAAATAATCGAATATTATATTAACAAACCTGAAACTGGAGATAGATTCAAAATACTAGCGATAGTAAAATTTGACATTTAATTAGAAATATAGTTTTTAATCGAAAAAAAAAATTATTAGTTTAAAATGAAAATTGTGGCAAATTTAAAAATGAATTATTACAAGTTTAATTTAAGTTAAATTACGGAAGTTTTTAAAAATAATGTCTTTCTCAATATTTTTTTCCAAGTTTTTAAAAGTAAATGTGTTATTTTAATCATTTTTGCAAGCAAAATATTTTTAATTGGATGGGTTTTAATTTAATCGTCAACATGTTTCAGTAAATCATCATAACACTGTAAAAAATAACTTAAAAAATAAATATGTAAATTTTGAGCAAAAAATCTTTTAAGATAAAAATTTTAAGATTCTTTTATAATAAAAAATTTATTGGGATTAAATCGCTTAAGATTTTTTCATCATTTTTTTTGGAAAGAGAAAAGCTCCGTGAAGTTGGCCGAACATTTGGAAGCACTAACGATGAATCATATGTCATTTTTTAGTGCTTCGTTAGTGCTTATTAGTGCTTCAATCCGTATAGTAGCCGAATTTAAGGAAAAAAAGTTATTAGCAAAAATAAAAATTTGTGCCAACTTCACGCTTAAAAGTTGACAGAACTAACGATGAAACTTATATCCTTCTTTGGTGCTTAGTTAGTAGAGGTTAGTGCTTCAATCACTTTTGTAGCCGAATTTAAGAATAAAAAGTTATTGGTGAAAAAAACAAAAATAAACAAATATTGGCGATGTGCCAAAACAAAATCTAGAGTAGTACTACATCCGATTTTCGCCATTATTTAGTGCTTAATTAATGTATTTAAATTCCGTTATTAATTTAGTTAACCGTCATATGGGAAAAATGTTATATAAAAATTATGACGTCACGATTTAGGCGTGAAGTTGGCCGAACTTTTGGAAGCACTAACGATTAAACTTATATCATTCTTAGTGCTTCGTTAGTAGAGGTTAGTGCTTCAATTACTTTTGTAGCCGAATTTAAGAATAAAAAGTTATTTGCGAAAAAAACAAAAATAAATAAATATTGGCGACGAGCCAAAACAAAAACTAGAGTAGTACTAAACATCCGGTTTTCGCCATTATTTAGTGCTTAGTTAATGTATTTAAATTCAATTATTAATTTAGTTAACCGTCATATGGGAAAAATGTTATTAGCTAAATAAAAATTATGACGTCAAGATTTAGGCGTGAAGTTGGCCGAACTTTTGGAAGCACTAACGATGAACCTTATATCATTCTTTAGTGCTTCGTTAGTAGAGGTTAGTGCTTCAATCACTTTTGAATCCGAATTTAAGAAAAAGTTATTTGCGAAAACAAAAATAAATAAATATTGGTGACGTGCCAAAACAAAACTAGAGTAGTACTAAACATCCGGTTTTCGCCATTATTTAGTGCTTAATTAATGTATTTAAATTCCGTTATTAATTTGGTTAATCGCCATATGGAAAAAAAGTTATTAGCTAAATAAAAATTATGACGTCACGATTTAGGCGTGAAGTTGGCCGAACTTTTGGAAGCACTAACGATGCAACTTATATCAATCTTTAGTGCTTAGTTAGTAGAGGTTAGTGCTTCAATCACCTTTGTAGCCGAATTTAAGAATAAAAAGTTATTGGTGAAAAAAACAAAAATAAACAAATATTGGCGATGTGCCAAAACAAAAACTAGAGTAGTACTAGACATCCGGTTTTGGCCATTATTTAGTGCTTAATTAATGTATTTAAATTCCGTTATTAATTTAGTTAAACGTCATATGGGAAAAATGTTATTAGCTAAATAAAAATTATGACGTCAAGATTTAGGTGTGAGGTTAGCAGAACTTTTGGAAGCACTAACTATGAAATTTATCATTCTTTAGTGCTTCGTTAGTAGAGGTTAGTGCTTCAATCACTTTTGAATCCGAATTTAAGAATAAAAAGTTATTTGCGAAAACAAAAATAAATAAATATTGGCGACGTGCCAAAACAAAACTAGAGTAGTACTAAACATCCGGTTTTCGCCATTATTTAGTGCTTAATTAATGTATTTAAATTCCTTTATTAATTTAGTAAAACGTCATATGGGAAAAATGTTATTAGCTAAATAGAAATTATGACGTCAAGATTTAGGCGTGAAGTTGGCCGAACTTTTGGAAGCACTAACGATGCAACTTATATCAATCTTTAGTGCTTAGTTAGTAGAGGTTAGTGTTTCAATCACCTTTGTAGCCGAATTTAAGAATAAAAAGTTATTGGTGAAAAAAACAAAAATAAACAAATATTGGCGATGTGCCAAAACAAAAACTAGAGTAGTACTAGACATCCGGTTTTCGCCATTATTTAGTGCTTAATTAATGTATTTAAATTCCGTTATTAATTTAGTTAAACGTCATATGGGAAAAATGTTATTAGCTAAATAATAATTATGACGTCAAGATTTAGGTGTGAGGTTAGCAGAACTTTTGGAAGCACTAACTATGAAATTTATCATTCTTTAGTGCTTCGTTAGTAGAGGTTAGTGCTTCGATCACCTTTGTAGCCGAATTTAAGAATAAAAAGTTATTTGCGAAAAAAACAAAAATAAACAAATAATGGCGATGTGCCAAAACAAAAACTATAGCAGTAGTTAACATCCGGGTTTCTTCATTATTTAGAGTTCAATTAGTAAATTTGAATTCCGTAATTAATTTGGTTAACCGTCATTATAACAAATTGTAATACGCTAAAGAAATGTTTAAAGATCAAATTATGGCCAGAAAATTATGAAAGCACTAACGATGAAATTTATATCTTTCTTTAGGGCTTCCTTAGTAGAGGTTACTGCTTCAATCACTTTTGTAGCCGAATTTAAGAATAAAAAGTTATTTGCGAAAAAAACAAAAATAAACAAATAATGGCGACGTGTTCCGTAATTAATTTGGTTAACCGTCTTTATAAAAAATTGTAATACGCTAAAGAAATGTTTAGAGATCAAATTATGGCCAGAAAATTATGAAAGCACTAACGATGAAATTTATATCCTTCTTTAGGGCTTCGTTAAAAGAGGTTAGTGCTTTAATCACTTTTGTAGCCGAATTTAAGAATAAAAAGTTATTGGCGAAAAAAACAAAAATAAACAAATATTGACGACGTGCCAAAACAAAAACTAGAGTAGTACTAAACATCTGATTTTCGCCATTATTTAGTGCTTAATTAATGTATTTAAATTCCGTTATTAATTTGGTTAACCGCCATATGGGAAAAAGGTTATTAGCTAAATAAAAATTATGACGTCACGATTTAGGCGTGAAGTTGGCCGAACTTTTTAAGGCACTAACGATAAAACTTATATCATTCTTTAGTGCTTCTTTAGTAGAGGTTAGTGCTTCAATCACTTTTGTAGCCGAATTTAAGAATAAAAAGTGATTTTCGAAAAAAAACAAAAATAAATAAATATTGACGACGTGCCAAAACAAAAACTAGAATAGTACTAAACATCCGGTTTTCGCCATTATTTAGTGCTTATTTAATGTATTTAAATTCCGTTATTAACTTGGTTAACCGCCATATGGAAAAAAAGTTATAAGTTAAATAAAAATTATGACGTCACGATTGAAGTTGGCCGAACTTTTGGAAGCACTAACGATGAAACTTATATCATTCTTTAGTGCTTCGTTAGTAGAGATTAGTGCTTCAATCTATTTTGTTGCCGAATTTAAGAATAAAATGTTATTGGCGAAAAAACAAAAATAAATAAATATTGGCGACGTGCCAAAATAAAAACTAGAGTAGTACTAAACATCCGGTATTCGCCATTATTTAGTGCTTAGTTAATGTATTTAAATTCAATTATTAATTTGGCCAACCGCCATATGGAAAAAAAGTTATTAGCTAAATAAAAATTATGACGTCACGATTTAGGTGTGAAGTTGGCCGAACTTTTGGAAGCACTAACGATGAAACTATCATTCTTTAGTTCTTCGTTAGTAGAGGTTAGTGCTTCAATCACCTTTGTAGCCGAATTTAAGAATAAAAAGTTATTTGCGAAAAAAACAAAAATAAACAAATAATGGCGATGTGCCAAAACAAAAACTATAGCAGTAGTTAACATCCGGTTTTCTTCATTATTTAGAGTTCAATTAGTAAATTTGAATTCCGTAATTAATTTGGTTAACCGTCATTATAAAAAATTGTAATACGCTAAAGAAATGTTTAGAGATCAAATTATGGCCAGAAAATTATGAAAGCACTAACGATGAAATTTATATCCTTCTTTAGGGATTCCTTAGTAGAGGTTAGTGCTTCAATCACTTTTGTAGCCGAATTTAAGAATAAAAAGTTATTTGCGAAAAAGCAAAAATAAACAAATAATTGCGACGTGCCACAACAAAAACTATATTAGTACTAAACATCCGGTTTTGCCATTATTTAGTGCTCAATTAGTAAATTTGAATTCCATAATTAATTTGGTTAACCGTCTTTATAAAAAATTGTAATACGTTAAAGAAATGTTTAGAGGTCGAAATTTGGCCAGAAAATTATGAAAGCACTAACGATGAAATTTATATCCTTCTTTAAGGCTTCCTTAGTAGAGGTTAGTGCTTCAATCACTTTTGTAGCTGAATTTAAGAATAAAAAGTTATTTGCGAAAAAAACAAAAATAAACAAATAATGGCGACGTGCCAAAACAAAAACTATAGTAATACCTGTTATATTTGAATGTTTATATATATTTTAAAAGGTTACGCTATTTGAATTATATATTTCTTACATTTTATATTATCTTATGAAGGTCAATGTAATTACATATTAGTAGTAGTTAAATGACATAATTATAAGACTATATATAGGTAACAATTTTATAATAAAGAATCTATTGTTTTGACTATAAAAAATGGCGACAAGGTAAAAATAATCTAGGTCGCGAGGTTTTCGGTCTTCGGTCAATTTAATAATATAAGAATTATAAAAATTTTTTCTGTTTATAAAAAAAAAAATTATATATACTTAGAAATTATGGATAAAATTATTCTCCAGGACTTTAAAAAGGAAAATTGTTCTATCGAGGACTTCGTTGATTATATCAAATATATTTTAAATATGAAAAATATTTCTAAAACTGACGCCACTTTAAAAAAAATTATTTATAGCTTATGGAGGAATAAACATTATAACTGATTTCAAAAAATTACTCTATCCTAGGAATATAGAGGAAGTAGGATGGGTTGACATATATAAAATAGCAAAACAACTATATAAAGATGAAAGAACTATTTTGGCATCAAGAATTGATTTCATTAGATTAAGTCGCGGGTAAAGAAGAAGACCAACCATTAAGCTTAAACAAAGTGGCAGAATTGGTTTTAGCGATGGAACGAGCCGACTTAGAAATAAATAATACTGCTAAAATGGTATATAAAATCAAAGAGCTGAATAAACATATTAATAATCGGATAAATCAACATGATAAAAATAATCGGCAGTATAATAATAATGATAATGATAAACGGCACTATCAAAAGGATAATAAAGCATATATAAAAAGAGAACTAGTGCCCGGGTATAATAACTACCATACAAATAATAATAGTAATTGGAGAAAACCATGCTATTTCTGTAATCGGCTTCATGCTATTAGAAATTGTACAGTCTACGGAAAATTGTGCAGCAAATGTAGGAAACCAAACCACTTCGCCGTATGTTGTAAAGCTAAAGAAAAGATTAACGGAACAAATTACAATAATAAAGAAGACGATTCGGATGTCCCAATAAGAAAAATATACAAATATAGGAAACATCCAACAATTGAGGTATTAATAAACAACCAAAAAATTAAAATGAAATATGATACTGGCTCGGCAGTAACCATTATTAATGAAATAATATGAAATAAAATCGGAAGGCCAAAACTTAGAAGGGCTAAAGCACCAACTACATATGTAAATAATAGAATCAAAATTATGGGTGAAGCTGATGTAAAAGTACAATTAAATAATAACATAAAATGGCTTCCATTATTAGTCACACAAACAAATGATGCAGCTCTATTTGGATTTCCATGGATTATCGAATTTGACTTATCGTTACCAAAAAATGTAAAAATCAATATGATCAACAATAGATATAAATACAATGATAATGGTAACGTAAATATTGACAAACTATATAAAGAATTTGCTACGGTGTTTGATAATAAAAAATGTCGAACCAGTAAAACTACAATTGGAAGAAAATACAAAAATGTATAAGAATGGCGCAAGTAATATAATTGCAGATGCTTTTTTGCGAAACCTAATAGAGGAAAATGATAATAAAATAAAAAAATCGAAAAGTTTTGGCATTTTGTCAAAATTAAAATTAAAGCAATCATTTTTTAGTTAAAGCCAATAGTGTCGATCTTTTGTATTTTTCAAAAGGAATGTCAAAAAAATTAAACGGAAGTATATTATCAACAAAATAGAGAAAGTATGACGGAAAGACTTGAAGCTCAATTGCTGAAACCCATGCCAATGTGTAGCACGTTAATTGATCTTCATACCGGACACCAGTGGAATTACCCATTATTAAATATAAGCCCCGTGAAGTTGGTCGAATGATTGAAAGCACTGACGAAGAATAATATGCCATTTTTTAGTGCCTCGTTAGTACTTCAATCTGTATAGTAAGCGAAGTTAGGGAAAAATAGTTTAAACAATAACTTTGGTCAACTTCACGCTTAAAAGTTAATTGGAGGCACTAATGATGAAACATATATCATTCTTTAGTGGTTTGTTAGTTGAGATTAGTGCTTCAGTCACTCAAAACTAATAATTTGCTAAAAATACAAAAAATAAACTATAATCGCAGCTATTATATAGCACTTAATTAGTAAATTCAAATTCCGTAATTAATTTTGTTAAAACCATATGAAAAAATAGTTATACGCTAAGGAAATGTTTTGAGTTAAATTCTGACCAGAGAAATTATGGAAGCCCTAAGGATGAAACTTATCTTTATTTAGTGCTCTGAATCTACAAGTCGTTCCGGCAGCTTCAAAATTTCACCCTTTCCTTATAACTCATTAAGCTTTGATTCAGCCGGTGTCTGGTTTGAAGATCAATTAACACTCTAAATATTGGCATAGGTTTTGTTAATTGATCCTCAAGTCGTTTCACCAATTTCGCGAACCTCCAGGCCGGCCCTAAAAATTTTTTAAAAAATACCCGATGCAGGCCGGAGATTATTATTCATTGGAGGCAGCAGATAATTTTGGCACTCCTCATTAATTTTTTTAAAAATAAACCACATTTTAAAACAAAATATTTATTAATATTTTTCAGTGAATTTATTATTTCAAATTCTATTGATTAAAGATAATAAGAGTATAAAAAAATAATCAATCTATATATTATGTATAATTTGAAAAGATAAATTTTGATTTAACTTACGCAGGGAAAAACTATGTCTGAGGTGTTAGTTATAAATATTTTTTATAGAAATATATAAATCTGTAGGAACAAATATGTCGTCATACGATTGAATTGGCCTATTATAGAAAAACTAATGAATTTAGGCTCGATATAAAGTTATCTCCTTCCTTATTATCTTTGGTAACAAAATAGTCTATTAAAATTTAAAGATATGTTAAATTTGATAAAAAATTTATAATTTTAATAGGAATACCATAAGGGTTAATATTATTGTTATGTGAAGCAAACTGCAATTTATAAAAGTAAATAAATATTATAATTATAGGTAATAAATTAAACGAAAATTTCCATATTCTTTTTCAAAACGTTGGATAGGTTCCAGAAACACCACCAGCTTCATAGACTCTTGGTTCCGTTAACTTGTTTTTTTATTATAAAGTTTTTTTTATATTAATTGGTTAATTTAAAAAATAATTATAAACAATTAAGATTGTCGAGGAAACGATATAAGAGAGCCACTATAATATTGAATCGAATATATTTTTTATTAGCATAGGTAAAAAAAAATTTTAAGCCAAAATATTTTCAAGTTATTCACTCTAAGTTAAACATTCATATTCTATTTACATTTATTCATATTTTTAAAAGGCATGCTATAGGTTCAGTTGAATCGTTTTGATATGTTGCCATGAATATCGTATAAAAATCCTAAATTCATATTGCTTTGGGTAATAATATAAAAGTATTTAGCTTGAAAATTTATAGAATAAGCAAAAAATAAAATATTGTTAATATATCGAGGATATATTATGTGTGATTATTATAGGTTGTTGTTATGAAAACTTATCTACATAAATATTTACAAGATAATGAGCAACGCACTATTATCTATATCATCGGCATGGCGACATTGTGAATTACAAGGATATTAAATTGACTGAGGCAGGGTCCAAACTAATCAAATTTATTATGGCTGAAAAACTTTAATATTAAATAATAAATCTGAGTAGTCATTAAACCGAATATTAAGCCAAAAATGCCAAATAACTAGAAAATGTTATTTAAAACAAATGTAATTAAAAATCCATTTTTATTTAAAAAAACAAGCTGTAAAATTATAGGATGTATAAAATTATACAATATACATTAGTATAATTTTTAAAATTAATATATTATAAAGAATCGTAAACATTTTTTAAAACCCTTTAAATTTAAAGAAATAATAAAAAATTCTAAAAATAAAACAAATTTTCATGTTGCTGAAAATATTAACAAAAGTAATTAAAATAATCCACTTTTATTTAAAAAACAAGCTGTAAAATTATATGATGTATAAATTTATACAATATTCATTAGTATAATTTTAAAAATTAATATTTTATAAACAATCGTAAAATTTTTTAAAACCCTTTAAATTTAAACAAATAATAAAAAATTCTAAAAATAAAACAAATTTTCATCTTGCTGAAAATATTATTAGCTATGACATACATATTTTTTAAATATTTATAGCATATACATTCATACAGCTAGGTGATGGCCTTAAAAATGCAAAAATGATTTCTTCATATAATTTCATAGAGTAAATTTCACGAATTTTGCATGCATTAGTTATCTTTTAAACGAAATTTTAATATTTCTAAGAAAATGTCACTATTAATAAAAACATATTTAAAAAATTTAGTAAAATCGAATGATCAGATAAAATCCATAAAAATTATATGTACATAGGTTAGAGTTATAAACTATATAAAGAATAATTGATAACATTAACTATTTTCATAATTATTATAAAAATTATATTATAAGCAATATTAGAAATATGGTAAAAAAAATATTATATGATTTTATATCTGGACCACAAGGTGTTTAATAAATATTTACATATTTTAATTTCGTTTGATATAATTAGCACCAGAAGTTGGGTTATGAAGGTGTGGTTTATAATGGGCTCCATTCATTCTTTTCAAACAGTGGCTACTATCTAAATTTATGAAACATAGAAAACCACAGATAAAAATTGTATAAAAATCAAGATTCAAAATCAAATATAATATAATATTATGGAGTTAACTTTGAACTGTGGATTTCTTGTTGAGAGATTCGCTTTTATCAATATGATTAGAATTCGAACTTGACCAATCGTTATTGAAACCATTGCATCTGGGTGTATTGTTTTGTGTGGGCCGGAGATTGTGACTTTTATTTAAATAAATGTTTCCATTTTGAGAATATGGTATAGGGTTTTTATTGATATTAATGAATGTAGGAGGGTCTTTGTTATCGGTAGAGGTGGACAATCGGTGTTTCGTAGCGGCTATATTTCTGGGGTGGAAAGGCAAGGAGGTAAATTTTTGGTAATAATTGAAATTATTTGAAGTTTTAAATTCCAGATTATTTTTATGGTTACTATGAACGTTTGCGCCATAGTTGATTGATTTTGGAGGCCTTCGAGAATTTCTTAATGTGATATTACTATTATGATTCTTAAGTTTAAAAGTCTTTTCAGAAGAGTTATTAACGTTATCAGAATCAGATCCTATGCTAGTAAAAGAGTTGGTATTTTTTAATGGTATATAAGACGAACTTTCCCAGTTTAAATCATTTTTAATGGTCTCGCCTAGTTCTATATCTAATATTGCATCATTGTTGGTTATACCTTCATCTACATCTTTGATGTTTTCACATTGATCGGCATCTTTGATGTTCAAACCATAATCTGCAACTTCTCCAGTTAAGGCGATTGGCAAGTTAGTTTCTTCGGTCCATTCAACACAAGATTTATCTTCAACATCCAATAATTTATCAGGTTGAAAATTTTTTTCGATATCATTTTTGAATATTGTTTTTTTGCGAGAAAGAGCCTGTGCATAGCTCAGTTTGGATTCAGATTCCATAACTTGTAAATCACCATGCATTTCTGTAGTAATTATATTAATGTTTTCGATGTGCAAGGATGTGTTTTCCTGATAAATATCATTTGTCTCACAGTTAAACATAGAAGCTATGACATGGGAGGCCATATTCGGTAACGCCTAAAATAATTAAATAGTAATATATATAACAAATTATAATTGTCTACCTTTTGACGAGATAATTTGTTGTTGGAGATGGAAGGCAATGTCTGCAATAATTGAGAATCTGTTAAATATAGGCTATTCAGTGTCAAATTAGGCAAAAGTGATGTGACCGTTGATAAGGGTGATTGAAATTCCGATCTAAAAGGCATGCATACATTAAAATTAGATGTAACGATAATCCCGATTAAAAATCGTGATCTTTTTATGAATAACAAATATTTTTCCATGAGACATTTTTTCTACATTCTGGATTGTCTATTTTATAAAATCCTTGTAGAAAATTTATGACCCATGCAAAATAAACCATATTAATTTTAAAAAAAGTGGTTAAAGTGCTAAAATCATTTTTATTTATAATATTCTTAAGACTATATTTTTTTTGGGCAGTAAAAAATAAAAATGCTTAGTTAATTATTAAAATTATCATGAATTTAAATAGATCCTAATTTTGATTATTTTAATACAAATATATAATTTTTTTTATATGGGTTTGATGAAACTATAAATGCTTGGGTAAACGCTGGTATAAATTATATAGACAATCGATTGATTAAATTACTGGATATTTAATAATATAATCATATAAATTAGTAATTATGTTTCATTTAATCTAATAATAGATGGTTTAATAAATAAGAAAACATACCAATCTGTGATCAGGATTGCAACAGCTGAATCAGGTATAAATTACCAATTTTATTTTTAAAATTATATTATATATTAATCCTACCCCATATTTGGAGACCAATTTAATTTCAACCCTATCTAGCTCAGCCCTAATTTCGCCCAAAAAATAATTTAAACATTTTAAATAACCTAAGTCATCGTCCGAAATAACTATTACATTCAAATCAGATATTTTTTTATCTTTATATGAATATTTTGCAAGCTTTCAAATCCTTATACCGTTGAGATAGTTTTAAGGATAAGATGATAGAGGATTTTTCGTGCAACCATTCTGATTTGATTGCAATATGGTTTTAAATGATTTTACCTTGAATGATAATGGCTTATTGTATGATTTTTGTATTGAGGCTTATGATGGGTTTTCAGATCTCCCACATTAAGTGAGAGACTATCGAAAGTTTTTAAAAGGAAATTTATCACAATGATCAAACTTACATAAAATCCATTCCAATTTTAATTTTCACAAATCATAAAATCTCCCGCACAACACTGTATATAATAAAAAAATTATAAACAAACAAATGTTTAATTTGTGTTGATTTTATTTTTCGGTTTACCAATAAAAATAGGGAATCATTATTATTTAGATCAGGGCACTTTTGCCTCGCTTTCGATTAAAAGCATAGTAAATGAATATTTAAAATAAGTCCAACTTTAATTGAAAAATAATTATTTTATTTTTTATATATTTTTTTGATGCAGTTCTTTATTAAAATTTTATTTAATTTAAATTCCTTTACTTTAAATTTGTAAATCGCAAAATTATTTTGTATAATAAAAAAATTATAATAAAATCTGAATTATATGTAATTAGTAATATAATATTACTATCAAACAATCATCACCATTATTTGGAAGAACAAGCTAGTATAAATAGAGAATGTTATTCATTATTTTTTCCTAATTTTTCAGAAAAAAAGAAGTTAGAAATTTAGGAAGCTTCCTTTCCAGCTCCAAGTACACACTTCAAGCGAACGCTTTTCGTATCAGCGCTTACTTTAAACTCTAGAATAATTATTATGCCACTGAAAAATAATTTTTATATATAATTTATAGCCTTTACAATAGTTTCTAGCCCAACCTAAATATTTTCAAAAAATTAAGCCCATCGATTTCAGGGCTTATTTTAAAAAATTGTGATAAAATAGGTAATTTTTTTAGCTTTCAGTATTTTTAAATTCTGAGCAATCAAGCAAAAAATTATGAACGTTTTATACTTAGCGCGAAATAATGTAAGTCTCAATAAATTTAGAAAAAGGACCAGAACCTAAAGCTAGGAAAGGTCTAGTCTTTGATTTTAACCTAATAAAAAAGAGTAAAATTTAATATTTTATCATAAATCTTAATTTTTTACTAATCCGGTTCGATATTCACACAAAATCGATCTGAATATTTATGAATTTACCTCCATCTTTGAACCAATGTCATAAAATTTTATACTTTAAAATCTTCCGTTTCTCAGCCAAGGCATTATTTGGTGGATTATCACGAATACTTAAGGTATTTTGTTCTTTAATTCCCCAAAAAGTTAATTATGTCATTTAAAATATGGGCAATGTTTATGGCTGAAAGAGGATGGGTAAATTATTTTAAATCCTTCGCTTGATGAAAAAACTTATATCACATTAGCTACCCTTTCTTTTAAAAGAATTCTATTTTTTTTAAACATTTTGAATCTTGGTCCATTTTATTCATTCATATTAGAAAATTATTAAAAAAATACAATTGTAAAATAATAAAAGACAATAATATGGACGGGTATTTTTGAAAATAATATAGGCCGATCCGTTTTTTAAACGCCCCAATCCTATATTTAATATCGGCACAGTTCTCGAAATAAATAATGTGTTGATTTCTTACATTTGTGACTGTGAATTGTTGTTAATGTAGAGAATATTTGATTGGGTGTGGCTTAATAAATCGATTTGTTTATCGAGCTCAAAGATATCACTAGAAAGACTGATTGGCTTTGAAAAACTTTCAGCAATGTTTGCATTATTGGAGTGACTAATAGTAGAATCAGCATTGTGTCTGTTATATGTGAAATATAAGTAATATATAAAAATAACTACTACGGTATTGTAAAGAATTCGATAAGACTTTGTACAAAGTAAATTTAATATAATTAATAAAAGTAAAACCTTGACAGTAAAATCTTACAATATATGTAAAATAATGTATACGGGATATTGTCGAGGGAAGTGGTATTAATCGGAGAAGTGTCACTAATATCAGAAACACGAGAATTATCGCTTTCAATTTGGGTAACTTTGTTAGAATGTCGAGTGGTCGCATCAAAAAGATCATGTGACTGACAATTGTATGAATTGATGGAAGCTAATGTTGTGTTAGGTGATACATATTTGCTGGTGTAGTTATTATAATTCATGCTTTGGAGATTATTGTACCTTATATAAATTAGCAATAAAATTTTAAAAAATATTTTCATATTAATGAAAGGTTAAGCTAATTTTAAATTTAAATACAGGGTTTACTCATTCAATCAAACCCTTTATTAAATATATCACTAAATTTAAAAAATATGAAAAGCCACCATATATATCTCTTTATATGCATGATTTAGAATTTTCATCTGATCTCGATGATACTTAAGTATTTGCAAATGTGGATACCATACAATTTGGAAGATTATCTAATCTTTTAGAATCCATCTTATATATCAAATGAGCAAGAAAATTAAGATTTTCGGCCGACCCCTTTAACTTGTAGGCACGTTATATATATATTGTAGTAATATCTGTAAAAATCTTAACTCATTAGCAATTATATTACCTGGCACGGCTTTTAATATCTTTAACTGATGATAAGTAATTAGTTTTAATTATAAGCTAAATTAGCTCGAATATTGAACCTAATATTAATAACTGTCAATAATTGATAATTATGGGGATATATCAAAATTAAATTTTTAAATATTGGTCATCTTATGTATCTTTGAAAATTAATACTTCGAATATATTATGCGCTTCAGTGTTCTAAATTTTTATTTTCCATATTATTTTACTATTTTTCTAATAATTTCTTAAATAATTAGTGCGGCTGGATATATATTTAAAAATTAAAATAAATATCCGGCATAATGTATAAAAAAGTATATATGGCGCTATATATGAACATTTTAATACAATAAAAGGCCTTTACTATCGTTAAAAATTTTAAGGCATTTATAATTGATTTAAGAGTAATATTATTTATTTGAAAAAAAATTTTTTTTATAAAATTTAGTTGTTTTTAAAATATGGCTAAAATAAAATCTCCCCAAAATGCATATTACTAGCCGGCTTTAGCTAAACTTAATTTATTGATCAAGTCCGGCCCAGACCTGCAGTATTTAATAATTAAGGTTGTTAAATGGCTCAATTCGAGCAGATTTTAAAAACAGATAACTTAATATTTTAGCCAGGAAATATTGCTAAGCCTCGAAATTTCGCGATGTACAAACTTTTGTGCCATCCATGAGTAAAATCTTCAGGTTTGCATAATATTTTTCAGGTTAAAATATTGAGTAGTGCATTTTTAAACATCGACTCAAATCGAGTCGTTTAACAACATTACCAAAATAAGTTTCAAAATTTTTCCCAAGACTAGCCCAAGCCCTTATCCAAAAATTGTTTTAATGAAAATAAAACAATATTTTTATGTATTTAGGTACTCATATTTCCAAAAATCCAGGCCTGCTAGAAAATATAATATTAAATTCTTTTTTAATTTTTAGAAGCAAATCTCTGATCATTAGTAAATCAATTTAAATGCCTTGAAATGATTTTAAACGATAAAAAAGTCTTTTACATTGATATTTTTTAAATAATTACCCAACAGCGCTTACTATTAGAGAAATTATTAGAAAAATAGTAAATGAATAATAGAAAAAGAATTAAATCATGATCATTTCGAAATATTAATTTTCAATTTTCAAATTAATTTTGATGTTTCCCCCTTCATTATAAATTATTGAATTATTTATTAATATTAGATTAAATATTTGATTTAATTTAGTTCTTAATTTAAGGCTAATAATTTAACATGAGTAAAAGATTAAAAAAGCCTATTATTATAGACATTGATTGCCAAAAATAACGAAAACCTTATGCCTTTTTTAAATAAATTTATTTTAAATTTGCAATTAGGGTAATTCCATACCAAATCGATAACTTTTGGCCCGACCTTTTTAATTTTGATAAAATTTTTCATACTGAGAGAACATCACTAGATATTATCGAATCCAAAATTTTAGCCTCGTGGTACTAATAGTTCCTGAATCAATAGTTTCTTCGAATTTGATATTTTACTATTCAAAAAAATAATAATTTTATTTATTACGATTTTAAGAAAAGTAATGAATATTTTTCAAATAGATGTTGCACCCATATAAAATAGAGTATTAACCCTCTATTGTGTACATCATATTTGAATACACATACCTAAAAAAAAGGCATAAATTTTAATAACACATGATGTATAATAGATACACATAATTTTATTTATTTCTATAGTTAATTTTGTCAAAAATGAAAGACATCTATCAATATAAAAATTCTAAAATACGTAATTTACAACTTTCGAATAGTTGCATTTTTTACATTTTATAAATCATATCATTTCTCCTGCACAAATTTTTAAGGAACAGGAACAAGAATCCTATTAAATAAAGGTAAAAGAAATGTTTTATATATAAATATATTGTTATATTCATTAATAGTGTTTAGAATATAAGTTTTAAGGTACGTGTACCCAGATACATAATGCGCAGCAATATGAATTTGTGCTTTTTTGATTATTTTTTTAAAATTATTAAATATTCTTTATTTGCTATCTATAGTCAAAATGTACTGTATTCCAGAAGATAGTTCTGAATCTTACCTTAAAGGTTCATCAGATGAGGAATCTTGATTCAAGATCAACAGATGTTGATACTAGCGGAAATGCGGTATTTCAACTATTGGTACCACTACATTCCAATTTTAAATTGTGTTTTTATAATTGGTTCTGTGATATAGAACTTCAAGTATTAATCGCCCAAAAGAGAGCATTGCTATAGCGAGAGCTAATAGAATTTATAAATGACAGTTTCCAACTGAAAAAGAATTCTAAAAGATGGAGCGTGGATCTTTTATCGAGAAGGCAACAGTAAATGGTGTAGAAATGCTACTAAATGGCATAATAGGTTTGTAATTATCGTAAATACGTATATAGGTAGTTACCCTGTTGGAGATTGTGACCGATTTGATAGAAAGGAACGACTGAAAATTAAAATTCCGTGTCCAAGCAGCTATAAAAGTTTACAATATAAATATGGGAGGTGTCGATTTAATGGATTCATTGATTGCTTTATATCAAATTCACATAAGATCACATAAATGGTATCACCGTATAGAATTCTATATACTTGATATGATGCTCATAAATCTTGGTTAATGTATAGGGGAGATTTTGTAGCTTTAAAGTTACCAGTAAAAGAACAGATGCCATTATTAACATTTAAAATTTCAATAGCAGATACTCTGTAAATTTAAAAAAATATGAACGCTAGCGTAAAAAAATGAATATCAATTGACACTAAATATAAAAAAGAATCTAGCAAGGGGCCTACAAGTCTTATTACGCAGAAAGGAATAAGACAGGATTTAATAGCACATTGGCCAAAATATAGTAAAAAGGCGCGATGCAAAAACCCTGGGTGTAAATTGATTACGAAGTGATTGGTATCAAATATGGTGTATCATTATGTTTTACTACAAAAAACTATTGTTTTAAATTATTTCATAAATTAATATAAATTTGTTTTATTACATTATTTATCATATAATAAAATTATATGTCTTTATTTTGTAATAGGTTTGAAATTGAAAAAATATAATACTTTTTATACGCATTGTGTATTTAAAACCAGGGTTGTGCATTTGACCGGTCAAATAAGATTCGGTCAATTGACCGATATTTGACCAGTCAAATATGGTCAAATTCAAATAAATGTTGTTTAGGATAAAAAATGTATGTATATTAAATTATTTTTTAAATTCTATAATTAATGTTTCGCTTTCCATGGCATAACCTTGTTCTAATTTATAATCAATCTTATTTTTTTTAACATTTTTTAATCAATCTTAGGTTATGATATACTCCTACAAATTTCCTGGTTGTCGAGATCTTCAATCTGATTTCTTAGACATTTCTCTTAATATTAAAAGTGAACAAAGCCCATTACAACAACTGAGCCCGAAATCTGATTGTTTTTTATGAAAATTACTGGTTTCTACATTTTGGCTATACGACGCTTTTACTTCTGAAATTTATAAAATATTTTAATGATCATCTTTTTATGAAACGACTAATTTTTATGTCATATACTTCATCAAACTCAAGAAAGATGCCCCTTATATTGGGGATCAATAATCAGCAGTGCAGTGTGAGCACATGTATTTGATGTTTTCTTTTTCAAACTAATCTTTAATATTTTTTCTTTAGGTTGGAAAATTATAAAATCATGGACATGATTGTATTATGTGTTTTCTAAATTAAGCATCTCATTTTTTAAGTGAGCCAGAATAGTTTAAAATTTTAAATTTTTTGTCCAAAATATATAATTTAATATATTATATATTATTGATAATTTCTCTCGGACAAATATCCAACTTCTTCAACAGCTGCTTTCAGAGCTTTGTTGCATATTTGTATTTGCTCATTATATATTATTGATGATGCCCAACTTGTTTGGATAATTGTACATAATGTAATATAAATTGGCAATTAGCAATTTACTCAAACTATACTTAAGTTAAATTTTTATATTTATTTATATATTTAGATTCAATCAAATTAATAATGAAAAAAATTCTTAATATTTTAATATGAAAATTTTATATTTTTATATAAAATTATAATTAAATAGATGCCTAATAAAATATATTGTAAAATAATTTGTAAATAAATTAGATGGATAAATATACTTTATACATATTAGTTCATTATATAAATATAGTTATTCACCAACAACATTTTAGAGTATTTGACCTAACTGTCAATTGACCGAATTTGACCGGTCAATTGATCGACTTGCCAGCCCTGTTTAAAACACACATTAAAAATTTTTTTACGGTTTAAAAAAATTTTTTTTTTTAAATTATTTTTAGTTTATTAATATGTCGCGCAATAGAGGGTTAAATCGCAATACTAAAAAACCCATGGTTGTCATAAGTTTTTTTGTAAATAGATATATGTATCATAAAATATTAAATTCAAAGAAATTTGGAAAATGAAACACCTGGAGCTTTTAGGTTCAAAACTTATAACGTGGATACAGCAATATTATTATTTTATCCCAAATGTTTACTAAAATGTAGGGATGTACCGATATTTTATATCGGATAGGATCGGGCCGATATTTCGCTCATTTTAAAATATCGGTTATCGGCAAATATTATAAAATTTTCCGATCCGATATAAAATGGCGCTTTTAACAAAATTTAAAAAAAATTATATCTAAAAAACCATTTATTTTTATAAATAAAATCGAAATACATTTTTATGTTTAATTTTTTTAATAGAAATAATTAGTTAATAAACATTCTGCAATATAGTTATTTTTTTCGCATTCTGTTTAAAAAAGTGTTCATTAATCTCTTCAGTATCTATTTTTAGTGATGCTAGTGATATTAACAGTCCCCATCACCGCCGACATATCTCTGATATAAAAAGAAATATTCGATATATTAATTTTAAATATTAATTTCAAATTTCATAATATATTTTTTTATTACTAATTATGTAAATAGATTAATGTTATTACTTATTATATAAATAATAGCAATTGAAATGAATATAAACTATAACTGACCATTATAATATATTTAAATGACATATGTTATGGTATAGTAAAATTATAGATGTTGTACTAATAAAAAGTATATTAAAAATTAAAATCGGTATCTTTGCAGAATACAAAATTAGATATGATATCGGATCGGTTATCGGCCGATATCAATTTATAATCTAAAATATCTGATCAGATCGGATCGGCCTCCAAAAAATGGTATCGGTACACCCCTACTAAAATGCATATAAAAGTTATAAAAGGACATATATTTAATTTAAGCATCATTATTTTTTAACTTTATCTCAATTTTAAAAAATAGTATTTTTTCAAAAAGGTCATTTTTGACAATTTTGACCATGAATATCTCAGAAACTATTAGTGCTAAAAGGCTAAAATTTTTGACTCGATGTCGAACGATTTTCCCTCAGTATATAATTATTAAAATTAAAAAGGTCGGACGGAAAAGTTAACAATACTTATTTAAGATATAGAAAATTTTTGTACTAAATAATATATCTGAAAAATAATTGTCTTATTAATAAATTCGAATTATTTTTAAAAAATCGAATTATTCGTATTATGAATATATTATTTGATTATTTTAAATCGGGCTGAATTAATCAGCCAACGCTAGTATAGGTAAATGATATTAAAAATGACAAATAACCCTATATTTAAAAAAATTTAGCCTATTTTGAGGCCATTGATAAAAAAAATTGATTTACAAATTTTAAAACTAATAAGAAAGTCCTTTTCCTATTTCTTTTTACTTTTATAAGTATCGAAATATTAATTATAATTCAAAGACGCCTTTAAAGCTCTGCCCGAATTTTTATTTTTGATCATTATGTCCCAACAAAAAATTTTTAAAATTTCTTTAATAATGTTGATTGTATTTTGCAAATGAAATTGAAAATATAAGCAATAAATGAATTAGGGGTGTACCGATACCACTTTTTGGAGGCCGATCCGATCCGATATTAAATTGATATCGGCCGATAACCGATCCGATATCATATCTAATTTTGTATTCTTTAAAGATGCCAATTTTTTAGTATACTTTTTATTAGTATAACATCTATAATTTTACTGTTACCATAACATATGTCATTTAAATATATTATAATGAACAGTTATAGTTTATATTCAATTCAATTGCAATTCTAAAAGTATATAAAATATTTTTATTGATATAAATTACTTATTTATATAATAACATTAATCTATTTACATAATTAGTAATAAACAAATATATTATGAAATTTGAAATTAATATTTAAAATTAAAATATCGAAGATTTCTTTTTAGAAATACCAAAATTTCCAATTTATCAGAGATCAATCTGCGGCGATGGGGACTGTCAATATCACTAGCATCACTAAAAACACATTCTGAAGATTATTGAACACTTTTTTAAACAGAATGCGAAAAAAAATAACTATGGCAGAATGTTTATTAACTAATTATTACTATTAAAAAAATAAAACATAAAAATGCATTTCGATTTTATTTATAAAAATAAATGGTTTTTTAGATATAACTTTTTCTAAAAATATTTATATTATTTTATTTTTGTTAAAAACGCTATTTATTGGATCGGATCGGAAAATTTTATAATATTTGCCGATAACTGATATTTTAAAATGGGTGAAATATCGGCCCGATCCGATCCAGTATAAAATATCGGTGCATCCCTAAAATGAATATTAACAACTTCATTAAAAATTTCCCAAATTTTCCCATTGATCAATTGATATAATTTTTAAGTCTGGTACAAATTTATCTTTTAAAATTTTTAAGCCGGCCCGAATTTTAAGTCATTTAGGCCCATTTCAGGCCGGATTCTGGGCCTGCAGGTCTCTGAAATTTATAGAAGTAAATTTTAAAAAATAAATATTAACAGCACCTTCTTCCTTCGGTTTTGTCATTTGTGAATATCGGTAAAGTTCAATCAATATCATGAATATTACCGTATATCAGTAAACTATTAGGGTTGTTCCAATATTTAACGTTTTCAAAAAATATCGGATCGGGTCGATATTTTTTTATTGTTTTTGGTTATTTTATAAGTAATAATATTTTGGCTAAAATTTTGATTTAGCCCTTTTAAAAATCTAAATAGGGCAACAACACTATATTCACCTATAAACATTGCATTTTAAATGAGATTATTGACTTTTGGAAATAAAAAAATAATATACACTTAATCATTATTTTAAGTTATTTTGCTTTTTTGAAATATAAATATTTATGACATTGATATAAAGATATGGTAAATAAAAATCAATATAAATATCAGATCGATTTTTTAGTAATATCGAGGTAGTGAAAAATTTTAGGATAAGAACAGCCTTAGTATTTATCGTAAATTAATAAAAATAATAGTTTAATGAAGGATTTTATATCCTTGATTTTCCAATAAAGGTACATATACATAATAATAATTAGTGTTGTACCGATCCACATTTTTCGCCGATCGAATATTGGTTCAAAACTGATCCGATATATTTATATTGATTTTTTATACCAAACCCCCCCCCCTTGAACTAAATGTAATTTAAAAAACCCATATTTTCTATGAAAAAAACGAATATGCATTTAATTTTATTTTAATATTTATATTTCTACAATTAAGACTATTTAAAATAATATTATATTTGATAAAAAAAAATATATTATAATAATGTATCGATTTTATTTTGAATAATATTATGTGTTGGTATGAATCATAAAATTGTAATATTTAATATATAAAATTATAATATATTAGATTTTTTAATAAATATGAGAGCCTCTAGCTTTTCTGGCATAATCTACGATATGGACTATCAATATCCCCTGCCGTACTGAAAATAGATCATGATGGGACACTTGTTGCAGGAGGCGCCAAATATTTACATGCAGTTGGATATTCAGCATTTTCTCCAATAGTCGAGTGGATCCACAAGGGATAAAATATCCATTATCAGAGTTATCCAAACAAACACAGACATAAATTAGCATTTTTAAAATAGTGGGCTTCATAAAAACCCAACCTTTTATGGGGTTTGAAAAATAATCAACAAATGGGTCAATCATAACCCAACCAAGCTCTACTATATAAAATATGAAAATATGTTATTATACCATCTAGATATGAAGATTCTTTAATTTAGGGGGTAGTGTGCATTTCTATTGTTAAAAATAAAAAATAAATCTTTTGAAATATTATAATAATGTATAATAAACTATATAATTATCTATAATATATAATATATATAGGAGCCTAGTCACACTGTCATAATTTATAATATATATTTAAAAAGTCGTTATTTGGAAAAGCGTGTGTGGCCTAATCGGCTAGAGATTCGTTTACAAATCTGAAGGCATTGGGTTCGAATTCCAACAAACATTTTTTTCTTAACCCAACTTGGTATATTTTTTTTTAATCCAACTTGGTATTTTTTTTAATCCAACTTGGTGGTTCCATCCTTTGGGATGGGCATTAACTAAATTCCCATTGGGCTTGAAAATGTTCATTTGCAGACCTCTGGTGGTAAATGCATGGGAAAATAAAAGTGGCAGAAGCATATCATTTAGAAATAGATTCTTTGGTAAAGGTAAAATCCATTATGATCTACTGTTTCCTATGTCATCTTGGCAAGAGGTATGCAATGGGCAAGTTTTGGTACATCTGTCTGCTCATTTATTTAAAAATTATCATATTGGTTGATTTGGCTCTTTATGTATTATTTTAATATTTTTTACATAAACTTGTAAATTATGAAATAAAAAATAATATCTATCTATAATCTATCTATCTATAATCTATCTATCTATAATATATATAAAAGCCGTGTTACACTCACAGTGTCACAATCTATAATATATATTTAAAATTAATTTTGAAAAGCATCTGTGGCTTGCTTAATCGGCAAGAACGAAGCTAACAAATCTGATGGCTTTGGGTTCGAATCCCAGCAAAGATCTTTTTTTTCTTAATCAACTTGGTATTTTTTTTCTTCTTAATCCAACTTGATGGTTTCGTCCTTTAGGGTAATTTTTAGGCCTAGCCAGGGTATTTAAAATAATTAAAATATAGCCTAACCCCAGTACCTGTATCAAAATATATTTTCTTATAATCAGGATCATCATGAAGAATAGATCCATATTAGTGAAGGTCAACGGTCCGGATCGGTCTTAGACCGGGACTGGACCAATCTTTTTTTGAGGACCGTGGTCTGGAAGGTCTTTTTATTTTTACGCTTATATTATTGTTTAAGTTTGCTTTACTATTCAATTAATATAATTTTTTTGTATATTTTATTTTATGATATTTTTCTAGAGGAGTTATTTTAAATTTTGTTAATTTTTATTTTACAATATGAAAACCATAAGTTTGTCCAAGAAACATTTTACTTATAGTCCCAATAAAAAACATAGAGTATGTGTTCACTGCAGTACCAAATTTAATATATCGTCAGCAACAAGTAACAAAATAATTGTTTATAATTTTTTAAGCAATATATTAATCAAAATAAGCAGTAATATTAAAATATTTTGGTTATTATTTATATAGTTCTATTTTTTCTTAAATAACTGTCTGAATAATTCATTGTCAAAATAATTTAACCTAGTTATTTTATTAACCTTAAGCCAATGACATATAATGTCATCCTTAAGCAGACATCTGATAAAACATAAAATATAAAAATGAAAATAACTCAAAAACACAATCTACTCTAAATTTTAATATGCCCTCCACAAGTACAAAATCACTTTCTTCTATACCATTGGATAAATTTTATTGTTTATATAATACTCTTATATTTAATAAAATGATAAAACAAATCAAATTAGGTTAAAAATTGCAGAAAGTGATTTTGAGCTTGTGGAGGGCATATTAAAATTAAGATTCATCATTAGAAGTATATATTTTATGTTTTATCAGATGTCTGCTTAAGGTACCTAATTGTTTTATTAAGAATAAGGTGAAGTTATTTTGACAATGAATTATTCAGACAGTTTCTTAAGAAAAAATAGAACTATATAAATAATAACCAAAATATTTTAATAATAATACTGCTTATTTTGATTAATTTATTGCCTAAAAAATTATAAACAATTATTTTGTTACTTGTTGCTGAAGATACATTAAATTTGGTACTGTAATGAACACTGTTTTTTGTTGGAACTATAAGTAAAATGTTTCTTGGACAAACTTATGGTTTTCATATTGTAAAATAAAAATTAACAAAATCTAAAATAACTCATCTAGAAAAATATCATAAAATAAAATATACAAAAAAATTATATTAATTGAATAGTAAAGCAAACTTATATAATAATAAAAGACCAGTCTGGACCGTGGTCTGGATCGTAAAAAATAAAAAGACTGGTCCGGACCACGGTCCTCAAAAAAAGATCGGTCTAACAATCGGTCCCGGTCTAAGACCGATAGGACCGGACCTTTGACCTTCACTAATCATGAGAAGATATAAACTTATTTAAAACTATGTGGATAAGAATTTACAAAGGAGTGCTTTGTAGGTTCCATTTAAAAAACCCTAAAGGAAGAATCCATTCCCACAATCTAATAAATATTTACATTTTATATGATTACTAGCTGATGTCCCATAAGAATGACAAGGAATTAATATTCTCCTTAATTTGATAAGCCTATATGAGGTGTGAATCAAAAATTTACCTTATTTTGATGAGTTAATTCCAAAATTTTTATTATTCTTATAATATGTGTATATATGTGTATATATGTGTATATATGTGTATATATGTATATATATGTATATACATATATACTTATTGCATTCAATATGAACAAATATTTGAAACATGTTTAAATATACTTTTTTTAATTATATTAATTTCCTTATTTTTTTAATTTTTATTATTTATGTACTCAATAAAAAATTTAATCTTGCTAGATGAGGGTTTTGTATATTGTTATCATGGAAACAAATTTTGGATTTTGACTTATTAAGAATGAGTCAAATTGGCTTCAAGAAATTAAAAACCAATTATTTTAGGAAGAGCATCACAGATTGTTCCATCATCAAGATACCAAAAATTTATATCCAAATCAAATTTAGATTTAAGATAATAGATGAAGACAATGAATACCAAAGTAAAATATGAGGATGTGTGCCCCCTGCATCCTTTCGTCAGAATCTATGACATGTGGGCTGAATAAAGGAGTTTTAATGTTACAATATGTCTCTAGGAATTTTGAATAAACAGGACATTTGCGATAAAAACAATTTATAAAATTTGTTATAACATTTTTAAAGTCTACTTTATAATAGCCATGTTAGGAGGAGGATTTTGGATATAATATAAATGGCATGTGAAGCTATTTTGCCTTATCCCTTAACATTAAATCCTAACTGGTACGTATACTTAATAAATTAGGACCCGACCCTGGGTATTGACCTGTGACAATCATTTTTGCTAATAATCTTCTATCAGCCCATTGCAATGGGGTGGATATCACCACAGTGTTTGTGAGATAATCAGGTTTGCTCCCATAATTGATTCGAATCTATGATGGCAGGTCTTTTTTTAAAGAGTATTTAGGAAGGGTTTAAAGCATTTAAATGATTCTGATGAATGTAGATATACAAAGAGGGAGGGCAAGAACCATATCGTTTGAATGTGGAAAATTTGTTAAAAGAATTGATAAATATCATAATTTACAAATAATATTTTTTTTATTATATATTTTTCATAATATATTTGGCCGTTTCTCTAAATAATTATAGAAATCTTAGAAGAATGAATATGGATAATCTATTCCTCTCATTTGACTATTCTGATCCATCGTCAAATGAAAGTAACTTAATTTATCCATAAGGAGAAAATTCTAATTCCCAGTCATTCTTGATGGGTTATCAGCTAGTATATAACATAAAATAACAAAAAAAGTAAAATCGTATCGGTTTTTTACAGGTATTAGCCCAATCTGATATTTTTAAAAACTCTAAATATCGGTCTTAATACTATCACACTTAAAGCTTAGAAGTTTAGGCTATTGATGTGATGGTTTGTTAACTAAAAAATTCAAGGTATTCACATCATAACAACAATCATAAAAAATGAAAACATTTTTTTAGAAGATACTAATCACTTTCACTAACATTCCTCACTAGAATTTCAAATTAAGGAATTCGAGCTAATTTTAGTATTTATAGAAGATTGACTCATAAAAAAATTGACTGAATTTAAATAATAATTTTTTAATTTACCTGAATGGATCACTGAGTGCTTGTTTTTTTCTGTTATAGCTTGATCCTATGTTGGAATTGGATTTACCAATGGCAAGATTGTTATTCAAAGCATAATTGGTGTTGTAAGTAAGTGGTAAGCTAGACATAGTGCCCTTAAAGCCCAAATTTTTGTACAAGTGATTAAAATTGTTTGGGGAGGGATGATTGTATTTAAAACCGTTGATATGAGAATTGTTCAAATTGGGTACCCCATTATAAGCCGAAGGGTACTGATAAAGGTACTGAGGCATGCCATAATTAAAGTGCATCATTTTATTGCTGGAAGTTTTGGAGGACATAACGTTGATATTAGTATTGATGCAAGGAGGTTGGTGATTAGCCTGCAACAAAGGAGGCACAAAGGGTGAAATCCCAACATTTTGAGGATACAGTCCGTTTATGGTGGTACTGCTTTCCTTAAGACTGTTGTAATTTAAAAATGGGTTGATGGTATTGAATAGTTTATCACTTGGAGTATGAGACATATTGTTAGTGTCACCACTATTGTTGATATGTCTTATATTCGAATGGTGGTGTGTCCATATATAGGAATCACTAGAAGGTTGTTTTATAAGATGATTATAGTGCTGTTTTTGAAAGGGTTTATTGGCAGGCATCAGGGTATTCAAGGGCGTAGTAATGTTAATTAATTCAGGCAGTGTTTGCTGACTATCCCCAGAAATGCAATTATCCTAGAGATCAATAAAAAGAATATAATCTGTCAATGAAAAATGATATAGAGAATATCTATATAGGAAATATTGATTTCTATGTTTGCACAATTTTTTTAACTAAACAAATCAGTATGCTAAAAATCAAGAATTTCCTATGCATTTGATTACAAGATTACTATGTCGTGGATTTTATATGTGATCACACAAAATTGCAATATATTACAAATGAAAATATAAAAATATTCATTACATTTTCTTGATTATTTATATTAAATGTTACATTCCCATTTTTTATAAATTTTACAAGCAAAATTAGAAAAAACAATCCGATATATTAAAAAACTTTATAACTATTTAATTGTTACTAAATACCCCCCCCCCAAAAAAAAAATCATGAATTGAAGGAATATTTTATTAATAAATTTATTAGAGCTTGGAGTATATGGATCAAAAATGAACTCGAATAAAATATTCTATTATCTCCTTAATTCTATTTTGTTTTGACCATAATAATACATAGATTAGATACCCAATATAATAATCAGAGACCTGCAGGCCCAGCCCTAAACCCGGCCCGGCCCTAAATATACCCGGGCCGGGCCTAAAAAAAATTTTTTTAAACATATCCGGGCCGGGCCTAAAAAAATTTTTTTAAATAAACCCGGGCCAGGCCGGGCCTTAATATTTTTTATAAAAATTTTTACATTATGAGTTAATGGTTATAAGATTATATTATATTATAGTTATGATTAATATAATATTGGGCGATGGTTAACACTACCTAACAACCCACAGATCGATCCAATTATTAATTTCCTGCAAATTTATTCAAAGTATTAATATATTTTTTTATAATTCATATCTAAATTTTTACAACATATTTTACCAAAACAATCAAATAAAGGAATATCTTAAATAAGCCCCAATATTCAAGTATTATTAATATATTTTTTTATAATTCATATCTAAATTTTTAGAATATATTTTACCAAAACAATCAAATAAAGGATTATCACTTCTTAAAGTAATTGATTTTACTTAATATAAAGCATTTTTTAATTGAAAAATTTGTTTTACACAAGTATCATTTTATTTCTCTTTTTCTCTGTCCCAAATTCAAGCAATTACGTATGTAGTCAGGGACAGGTCGCAAAATGAGGGAAAACTATATAAAAGATTATATTAAATTACAAGAGGCTCAGGAAGTAAATGAAATACCATCGACCAGTCAAATTACGACTGTTGTTATAAAAACTGAATCGTTTTATGACAAATGGGGCGATGGTAATTCTGGTAAAATGTCAATACCCGATGATGAATATTATAATTACATAAATAATAGATAAAACATTTAAGGTGGATAATTTGTTAGAGTGGTGGGCGGCTCATCAAAGCGAATTTCCAATTTTAGCAAAATTGGCAATTCCTGCTTTAAGTGCAAGCTGTGAGCGGAATTTTTCCACTACTGGGAGAATTCTTGAAGAAAGAAGAAGTAATCTTCAACCTGAAAAGGTAGATATGCTTCTCTTTCTTCATGATAATTTGTGAATTTTTAATATCTTTCTTGAGTATAGGGTTTCGTTAATCATGCTGGTTTTTTACTTTGCAAACTATCAAATATTTATTGCATTTATTATATTTACCTTGAGTCATGAAAATTTTTAATCCAACATTTTTATTATTTTTTTTTACAATTTTATATAATACAATTATCTTCTTTTGTTAAAAATTTATATTATAAAATAAATTATATTAATATTGTGCAATTAGATTATATTTTCAAAATACTATTTATTATACATGCATTTTTTTAAATAGCGATTTATTTTTATTTTATAAATTAAATAGTAAATTAAATACAATATATTATATTCTCAAAATATTTTCCATTTTTATAAATTAAATATTAGTTTTATTTTTTTTAAATGTAATATAAAATATAGTATATGACAAATATTATTACCATTTTTATGAATATTAGTTTTGTTTTTATAAATGCAATATAAAATATAGTATGCTCAAAATATCCATTTTTATAAATAACTGATTTATAATTTTATAAATTTAATATAATATTCTCAAAATATTAGCTTTTTACATGCATTTTTTAAATAATAAGCAATAATACTCGCTGAAAAATATGGTAAAATACCTCATAGGTGAATTTTTGTATATACCAGGTCATTTTTGAAAATTCCGAGCCAGGCCTGAAATTTTTTTTAAAAAAATATCCGGGCCGGGCCTTAAATTTTTAAATCCGGGCCGGGCCGGGCCGTAAAAAATTTTTTTTAAAATATCCGGGCCGGGCCTAAAAAATTTAAAACCGGGCCGGGCCGTGCAAATGGTACCTCTGCAGGTCTCTGATAATAATTAACCCTCGCATTTAAAAAGAGGTTGGCCTACAACATTCTATGAATTGAAGAAAAAAGATTGATTTCAACCTTATAAACAGATAAGAAGAAATTTTTACTTTTAATTTTTCTTGCAAAATAAACTTTTGAAGAACATAAAATAAATTACTACAAGTTTCATTATTTGGTCATTCCATGATAAATGAGCAAGAAAATTGATTTTATAGCCGACCTCTTTCAATTTTGATAAAAATTTATAAGTACTTTTGCTCATCAGTAGTGTTGCGTAATCGGCTAAAAACTACGCCTAAGCCTAATAAGGCTAAGCCTAAAAATCGGCTAAGCCTAATTAGGCTAAGCCTAAAAAAATCGGCTAATCCTATTAGCCTAAGCCTAAAAATCGGCTAAGCCTAATTAGGTAAGCCTAAAAATCGGCTAAAACTAAAAATCGGCTAAGCCTAATTAGGTTAAGCCTAAAAATCGGCTAAGCCTATATAAATCTGCTAAAAATTAGTCAAAATTCTGCATCGATGCTTAGTATTAATTATTATTTATTTATTTTAGTAAAATAATTTATTTTATTTATATTTAATGTAAATATTTTATTATTATCAACAAATAAACATGATATGATTTAATATTTTTTATTTATATTATTATATTTTGAAATGAAAATAAATTTATTTGTTTGATGTTATTTTAATAAAAAAAATAATATGCTGCTATATTGTAAAATTGTAATATTCTTTTTAATATAATTTATTAGTGATTTTCACAATCTTCTTTATAAATACATCTTTTATTGAGGAATTATATTGTAAATTTTATTAGATAAATAAACAATCTTTTAGGTGAAATCTTTTATAATTTTTTTATCATTTTTTTTAAATTATCTTTTTTATTAAATGAGGTGGATTTTATGAAACTTTTTTGATGATTTTATATGATCTTTTTAAGGATAATATTTTAATGTGACAATTGTCATAATCGTTATTTTATAAGTTTTTTGAATTTTTTTGAAGAAAATAGGTTAAAATAAGTATTAATAACATGTGTAAATATAAATTTAGTGAAGATGTACCAAAGAAAAGTGACAATTGTCATAATCGTTATTTTTTTTTTTGAATTTTTTTGACGACAATATGTTAAAATAAGTATTAATAACATGTTTAAATAAAAATTTAGTGAAGATGTACCATAGAAAATTGACAATTGTCATAATCGTTATTTTATACGTTTTTGGAATTTTTTTGAAGAAAATAGGTTAAAATAAGTATTAATAACATGTTTAATTATAAATTTAGTGAAGATGTATCAATGAAAAGTGACAATTGTCATAATCGTTATTTTATAAGTTTTTTGAATTTTTTTGAAGAAAATAGGTTAAAATAAGTATTAATAACATGTGTAAATATAAATTTAGTGAAGATGTACCAATGAAAAGTGACATTTGTCATAATCGTTATTTTTAAAGTTTTTTGAATTTTTTTGAAGAAAATATGTTAAAATAAGTAGTAAAAACATGTTTAAATAAAACTTAGTGAAGATGTACCATAGAAAAGTGACAATTATCATAATCGTTATTTTATAAGTTTTTGGAATTTTTTTGAAGAAAATATGTTAAAATAAGTATTAAAAACATGTTTAAATAAAAATTTAGTGAAGATGTACCATAGAAAAGTGACAATTGTCATAATCGTTATTTTATAAGTTTTTTGAATTTTTTTGAAGAAAATATGTTAAAATAAGTATTGATAACATGTTTAAATAAAATTTAGTGAAGATGTACCATAGAAAATTGACATTGTCATAATGGTTATTTTTAAAGTTTTTTGAATTTTTTTGACGAAAATATGTTAAAATAAGTATTAATAACATGTGTAAATATAAATTTAGTGAAGACAATGAAAAGTGACAATTGTCATATTCGTTATTTTTTAAATTTTTTTGACGAAAATATGTTAAAATAAGTATTAATAACATGTGTAAATATAAATTTAGTGAAGATGTACCAATGAAAAGTGACAATTGTCATAATCGTTATTCTTAAAGTTTTTTGAATTTTTTTGACGAAAATATTTTAAAATATGTATATATAACATGTTTAAATAAAAATTTAATGAAGATGTACTCTAGATAAGCGACAATTGTCATAATCATTATTTTTCAAGTTTTTTGATTTTTGTTGATGAAAATATGTTAAAATGAGTAATAATAACATGTTTAAATAAAAATTTAGTGAAGATGTACTATAGAAAAGTGACAATTGTCATAATTGTTATTTTTAAAATTTCTTTGATGTAAATGGGTAAAAATGTAGATTGTAAAATTAAAATTGCCTGAGTATATGCCATAGAAAAACATATGGTAATAATAGATTCTTCCCCAAAAACAGGAGCAAATTGGCATTTTATTACATTTGTTCATCGGGTCAGAAATTAATATGCAAAATTTATATCATAATATCTAATCCTAAGTTAGAAATTATTATTTTTTTACCAATTTTCACCAGACAATCTTGTTTAAAATTTGGGTAAACTTTTTTTTCTATTTTAAAATCAATATCGATGCAAGTTAACTATTTTCGTCAAAAAAAATCAAAAAACTTTAAAAATAACGATTATGACAATTGTCACTTTTCTATGGTGCATCTTCACTAAATTTATATTTACACATGTTATTTATACTTATTTTAACATATTTTCGTCAAAAAAATTCAAAAAACTTTAAAAATAGCGATTATGACAATTGTCACTTTTCATTGGTACATCTTCACTAAATTTATATTTACACATGTTATTAATACTTATTTTAACATATTTTCGTCAAAAAAATTCAAAAAACTTTAAAAATAGCGATTATGACAATTGTCAGTTTTCTATGGTACATCTTCACTAAATTTATATTTACACATGTTATTAATACTTATTTTAACATATTTTCGTCAAAAAAATTCAAAAAACTTTAAAAATAACGATTATGACAATTGTCACTTTTCTATGGTACATCTTCACTAAATTTATATTTACACATGTTATTAATACTTATTTTAACATATTTTCGTCAAAAAAATTCAAAAAATTTTAAAAATAACGATTATGACAATTGTCACTTTTCTATGGTACATCTTCACTAAATTTATATTTACACATGTTATTAATACTTATTTTAACAAATTTTCGTCAAAAAAATTCAAAAAACTTTAAAATTAACCATTATGACAATTGTCACTTTTCATTGGTACATCTTCACTAAATTTATATTTACACATGTTATTAATTCTTATTTTAACATATTTTCGTCAAAAAAATTCAAAAAACTTTAAAAATAGCGATTATGACAACTGTCAGTTTTCTATGGTACATCTTCACTAAATTTATATTTACACATGTTATTAATACTTATTTTAACATATTTTCGTCAAAAAAATTCAAAAAACTTTAAAAATAACGATTATGACAATTGTCACTTTTCTATGGTACATCTTCACTAAATTTATATTTACACATGTTATTAATACTTATTTTAACATATTTTCGTCAAAAAAATTCAAAAAACTTTAAAAATAGCGATTATGACAATTGTCACTTTTCATTGGTACATCTTCACTAAATTTATATTTACACATGTTATTAATACTTATTTTAACATATTTTCGTCAAAAAAATTCAAAAAATTTAAAAAATAACGATTATGACAATTGTCACTTTTCATTGGTATATCTTCACTAAATATGTATTTACACATGTTATTAATACTTATTTTAACATACTTCCTTCAAAAAAATTCAAAAAACTTATAAAAGAACGATTATGACAATTGTCACATTAAAATATTATCCTTAAAAAGATCATATAAAATAACATCAAAAAAGTTTCATAAAATCCACCTTATTTAATAATAAATAGATAATTTTAAAAAAATGATAAAAGATTTCACCTAAAAGATTGTTTATTTATCTAATAAAATTTACAATATAATTCCTCAATAAAAGATGTATTTACAAAGAAGATTGTGAAAATCACTAATAAATTATATAAAAGAATATTACATTTTTACAATATAGCAGCTTATTATTTTTTTTATTAAAAAAACATCAAATAAATAAATTTATTTTCATTTCAAAATATAATATAAATAAAAAATATTAAATCATATCATGTTTATTTGTTGATAATAATAAAATATTTACATTAAATATAAATAAAATAAATTATTTTACTAAAATAAATAAATAATAATTAATGCTAAGCATCGATGCAGAATTTTGACTAATTTATTTTAGCCAATTTTTAGGTTTAGCCCATTTTTAGGCTTAGCCAATTTTTAGGTTTAGCCGATTTGTAGGCTTAGCCTAATTAGGCTTAGCCGATTTTTAGGCTTAGCCTAATTAGGCTTAGCCGATTTTTAGGCTTAGCCTAATTAGGCTTAGCCGATTTTTAGGCTATACCTAATTAGGCTTAGCCGATTTTTCCACCTAAAATCTCGGCTAAGCCGTTTTTAGTCGGCTAAAATTAGCCGATTACGCAACACTACTCATCAGCAATTATATTATCTGAGATAATAGGGATTAAAGGCACAAAAATCCACTTTTAAAATATTTTACCGATGTTAAATAATTAGATTTAAATAAAAAGCTAAATTATTTCGATAAACATCATATTAAATTTATTTAAATATTAGTCATCTTATGTAAATTTGAAAATTAATATTTAGAATATATTATGAGCTTCCATTTTTCAAATTTTTTTATTTTTGGTATTCTTTTAGTATTTTCCTAATAATTAACGCTGCTAGATAATTATTTAAAGATTAAAATGTCGCGAATAAGATATTAATGAGGTATAGATGGCGCTATATATTAAAATTAAGATGCAATAAGAGGTTTTTCTGAATAAATAAATTTTATATAAAATATTTTTTATTCATGATATTACTCCAATTTCAAAGCCTTGAAATGATTTCTAAACAATAAAAAAGCTTTTGATTGCATTAAAATGTTCATATATAGCGTAATCTATACGTTTTTAACCAGTCACGCATTGAAAAAATTAGTAGAAAAATTAATGATTATTTAGAAATATTAATTTTAAATTTTCTAGTTTAAAAAAATGATGGTTCCCCCTTAATCAACAATTATTGATTTAGTTATTAATATAAGATTCAATATTCGAACAAATTAAACTTCTAATTTAAAACTAGTTATTAAACAACAGTTAATAGTTTAAAAAAGCCGATTCCCCAATATTTCAGGTAATACTAAGCTAAAATTTGTCTCAGATATTACTAAAACACATGTTCCTACACTTTATCGAAATTGAAAGAGATCGCCCAAAGGTATTTGATTTGACATGAAATGACGATAAAGGCATTTTACTGGCTTAAATAAATAATAAAAATATTTATGCGGAAATGTAAACTGGGAAAAATCTTATTATTTTCTTGGAATATAAGAATGACATCAGGTATCAGTAATATCGGCCGGTACCGTAAATAGTATTAAAAAAGTAGCATCGCTGCAACTCTTTAATAAATAAACCAATATGTAAAATTACTCGATTTTAGCTTACATATATCAGACTTATGGCACGGGGACTATATTGATTGTTGGTAAAGATTTCACTATTGTAAACATTTTTATTTTTGAATTTATCTTCAGTCTTAGAAGCCTCCAAACCAATGGTAGTCATCAAATTGGGTTGATCGAAGTTTGTGTTGGTATAAGATGTGTTCCCATTGTGATTTGTTTTGTCGAAGAAGGAACTAGAGATAATAATATTGTTAGGTGATTCAATGGGTAATATATTGGAAGCCGTGTTAGCTGGGTCTCGATGATGTTGAGAGGATAGGAACTGATTAGGTATGGGGGTATCTTTAACTTTCACTCGGACCTTAAAAAAGTAAAATAAGTGAAAATGAGGCATGATTAATAATTAGAGCTATATGTTAATAAAATACTTAAATAAAAAAACCGACATGTAAATGCCTTTAAACAATTACAGCTTAATGTCGCAGATTAGGTTAAAAAATATATTACGAATAGGTACAAGAAACGTTCCAGGAACAAGAAGTTTAAAAAACAAGGAAAAGGGTATGAGGGATTATTTTTAAAATGGAATGTTTCAGAATTTTCTCGGTTGTTAATATTCCGGCTTCTCAGACATACTTTGATATAAAAAATTTTAAATTAATGAAAGGGGCAGATAAAATGTTGATTGTGAGACCATAGTCACGGGATGGTTGATAATATTAAATTTTAACCAATAAAATGATAATTGGGTCATTAAATCCAAAACCTAACAGATAAACATGATTTCTATGGACTCCTGGAAATTTGAATGAAATTTATATACAAACTAGAAGTCTGCAATGGCGGGTTTTTACCCTATAAGCCCGCTTGTCCAATGTTTAAAAAAATTTACTCCATTAGTCTATAATTTTCCGCCCGACCATTATTTATAAAAAATTTTAACTCGAGGCGGCCATATAAAAAATAAATATGTACATTCTTTCAATTTTTTAACGAATAAAATAATTCAGTTTCAGTTGCACCCTTTCATAATTTAGGAAATTACTATATTAAACATAAAAAAATATATATTAAAATACAGATAAAGAATTTATTTGATCAAATAAAATATTTATGAAAAAATTATAAATGTAAAATTAAAATTTATTGATATTATTTGTAATTATATTGCAAAAATAATAACGAATCCGCATTTTCCGGATTCAAGCACGTTCTTCTTTGTTTTAAAAACCTTCCAGCAATGCTTAATCCTCCTTCAGAAGAAGCATTAGTTGCTGGAATTGCCAATAATTTTCTAGCTAATCTTGGTAGCTTTGGTAAAAAATTTTCTTGTCGTTTCCATCAAGGTAGGATATCTGTTTGAAGTATATCCACTTCCTTAAGTGAAATCTTTAAATTAAAAGTGAAAACAATTAATAATAAATTTTTAAAAGTAATTTTGTTTGTAAATTGTAAACTAAACTGTAGCCTAAAATCTTGATAAATTATATAAATCAAACTTGTTACTTAAAGATTTAAATATATTGTTATATCATTAGGTAGAGTGCTCTCCTCTGTAACCACCTAATTCTCCCATTGTAGTGGTTTAATTTTGACGTGGATGCTATTTATTTAAAACATTGCATTTATAATTTAATACCCTTTAATTGAATTCTCTTTGCTTTTGAGAAAACGGGCAAAAACAGATTTTCATCCATGTATATGTTATATTCTTCCATGCAAATCAAATCCAATTTCCGATATATTTTTTTGTTTCATTAATCTCTTCCGAAGACAATATCCTCAGTTGTGGGAATTTTAGTATTAAAAATGCTGAGTAGCATATTTTTTAAAAATTTTACTTAAATGCTTTTTAATAGCAAATAAAAATTGAAATTTATTTAGTCCGCCAGTCAAAACAAAAACATAATTTTCCCCATGCAATCTACAATTAGAAAAATTTTTAGCGTATTAGCTTTTATATTTTTGAAGATTATGTAAGTTCAATACATAAAAAATTGCCTTTTTGAGTGTCTGTAATCATTAAATTTATGATTGATCATAATAAATTTATTATTCACAGACACTATAATTGCATTTTTATAATTTAACGATCTAATTAACTCGTTACTTTTCAAGTTATTTATAATATATTTCATTCATTATATTTTTATATCCCATATTAAAAATAAAATAACACTTCTATTTATTTCCGATGAAAAAGAGCACAACTCTTAATTAATGTTTAATAAAATTTATTAAATACAAATTAAATAATATTATTATTTATTTATGTATTTTTATGGTACAATAAATATAAATATTATATTTTTATTTAGAATCTATCGGGGAAATTCACTAAGAGGCATTATCAAAGTGATATATCCATTTTCATCCCAATTGTAACATTTCCATCCCAGTCATTTTTTTCTTAGAAATATTTATTCATCAGATTTTTAAATTTCTTATTATTGTAAATTGAGTGATATATCCATTTTCATCCCAATTGTAACATTTCCATCCCAGTCATTTTTTTCTTAGAAATATTTATCCATCAGATTTTTAAATTTCTTATTATTGTAAATTGAAAAAAGATAGATTTTAAACAAAACACCAACTTATGGACATACCACGATTTTTATAAAATTTTAAGCAAATACACTAAGACTAATCTAGATATATATAAAAAAATAGGAATGCCATATAAAATTATATAAATATCACACATATGTTATTAATTGTCCTAACATTAATTCTAATGCTGTTTTGAATTTGATTTAATACAATAAAATAAATTAAGATTTTTGCCAACTATAACATGGACTAAAAAATATTGTTTGAAATGTGTATCCATTTTATAACCATCATCCTAAGTTTGATTCCTTTTCTAAAAAACTGGTCGATTTGACATTTAATCAGCCAAATATATGCCTAGCGTTCAGTAACAATGAGTTTATAGTTTGAATTTTTTTTTAAATTATATATTTCACAAAATTTAAAAATGTAATTGTATATATTCTTTTTGGAATATAATAGATACATCATTTAAAGAAGACAGGCCGAAGTATATATAATTTTATATTTTGCATATTATCTTATCTGTAACAGGGTAATTATATATTTTATTTGCAATTTTTTCTTTCACAAAACGTTATATATTATGAATCTTAAGCCAGCAGGAAAATGATGAGCTTTACAAAAATAATTCACTTTTTTTTTAAAAAAAATAACATAAAATTTTAAAAACATAAATTAATATGCAAACAAATAGTGAAAGTAGTGTTTATAAAAACCCGATTTGGATCACTTTTAAAAACTACCCTATTAAGAAAGCCAAAATAATATTATATAAGCATCGAGATTGAACAAATAGAGCAAAATCTCCAGGCATACATAATATTTTAACTAAAATCCTAATCGGGTCCTTTTAAATCGACTCAAATCGTTTAAACAATCCTAAGTGAAGGTCAACGGTCTGGGTTTCTCCGTTTGAATCGCGGCATACTAATCGTGGTAATATGGTCATTAGAATCGAATCCGTTGTTCAGCTTAGACTGATAATAAATATGTATAATCTTTTTATAATTATCAAATATATAACAATATAAAAAAATTCAAAATCTATTCAATATTTATATATAAACCTAGTTTCCTACATTTTTTAATTGATATATAATTTATTTACTCACTATATATTATTTACCATTAATCTATAATGCATGTTCAAATATGATAAAATATTTAAGTGTTAAGTTTGGGAAATTCAAATGGTCAAATCATTTCAGAATCTCAAGAAAAGGCAATGCATTCATTGTTAGGGTCATTCCATGTCAAATCAATCACTTTTCGGCCGACCCCTTTCGATTTTGATAAAAAATCGTAGGCTGGTTATATATGTTCCCATTAGATAATAAACAAAATTTTAGCGCATTAGCAATTATATTAGCGGAGATATTCAGGGTTAAAGGTCCAAAAAACGTCTATTTTTGCCTTTTACTGATGTTAAATAATTAGTTTTTAATTTAAAACTAAATATGATCAAATATTGAATCTAATATCAATAGCTAAGTTAATAATTGATGATTATGGTGAAAACATCAAAATTAATTTTTGATAAAATATGGGTCATCTTATGGTCAGTTGAAAACTTGAAATTAATACTTCGAAATGTATATGATCTCCGATTTTTAATTTTTTTAAAAAATATTATCCGTTTACTATTTTTTTAGTAATTTCTTCAACAATTAGCATGGCTGGATATTTATTTAAAAAAATATTGCGATTTTTATACTTTAAAAAAAATAGATGGCGCTATATATATAGTTTGTCACTTATCTATAGTACATCTTCACTGAAATTTTAATTTAACATGTTACAACCTATATTTATATTCATTTGTGTCAAAAAAATTCTATAAACTTTAAAAATAACGATTATGACAATTGTCACTTATCTAGGGTACATATTCACTGAAGTTTTATTTAAATATTTTAGCAATACTTATTTTAGCCCATTTAAATAAAAAAAAATTTAAAAACTTTAAAAACTAAGATTTGTCACTTTTATATGTTACATCTTAATTGAAATTTTAATTTAGCATGTTAAAAATACATATTTTTGTCCATTAGCATCAAAAAAAATCTAATATGTTTAAAAATATTGATTATGATAATTGTCAAATTTCCAAGGAACATCTTTATTGAATTTATAATTTAACATCTTTACAATATAAATATTATTTTACCTTTTATGTCAAAAAGTTTCAAAAATGTTTAAAAAATAACGAATATGACAATTTTCATATTAAAATATTTTTGTTAAAAAGATCATATAAAATAATATAAAAAAGATATAAATATTTTTAAAAAAATTATTAGGAAAAATAACATCTTTTAATATACTAAAAAAAGATAATTTTACAAAGATGATTAAAAAAAACTATAAAAGATTTCACCTAAAAATTGTTTATTTATAATAAAATTCTCAAAAGAATTCCTCAAAAATGATTTAGTTACAAAGAAGATTTAAAATTCTTATCAAATCCAAATATGTTCAACAAAAATGTATATATATAAAATCTTTGTTGATATTGAAGATAGAAATATCAATAACAACTTAAACAATTGAAAGATGGTGGTTAGACCAAAAATAACATTTAAAAAGTCCAGGACGGGCCAACCTTATGTATATAAATCATGGACTATGTCTAAATATTTTTTAAAAAATCCTTGCCAGCCCTATTTTTTTTGAAAATAGGATCCTGGACGAAATTATTAGGGCTATGCAAATTACCTCTGCAGCTATCTGATATTAATATTTTAAAAAACCACATTTAAAAATTCATAAATAATACTTAATATTAATTAGGGCTGTGCCGATATTAAATATCGGATCGGATCGGTATCGATATTTAGCGTTTTCCGAAAATATCGGATCGGGCCGATACCTGTCATAAAACAGATCCGATCTTTTTACTTTTCTTTTTTTTGTTATTTTATTTTATGTTATGTATATTTATTTATTTTACATCATTATAATATTTTCTAAATAATTCTTTTAAATTTTATTTTTTTCAAAATAGATTTATAGTATTTTAAAAGTTTTGTTATAAAAATAGAGAACACCCAAAGTTTTAAATCTTTTTAAATAACGCCAATTTTTTTATTTATACTTTAAATAAAAGATTTTTTTAAATATGGTATCTGAATTATGGAAATTATTTATAAAAGACAAAGATAATTTTGCAAAATGCGTTATCTGCGGAATCATCTGAGACTGCCTTCAGTACGGCAGGAGATATAGATAGTCCATATTGTAGAAGCTTAGAAAATTTGGAGGCTCTCATATTTATTAAAAAAATCTAATATATTATAATTTTATATATTAAATATTACAATTTTATAATTCATACCAACATAAAATGTATATAGTATTAAATATATTTTTTTTATTATAGTCTTAATTGTAGAAATAAAAAAATTAAATTAAATTCATAATTCGATTTTTTGCATAAAATTAAAAATCAGTATAAATATCGGATCGGGTTTGAAGCAATATCGGAAAATATCGGATCGGATCGGTGAAAAATATGTGGATAGGCAACAGCCCTAATATCAATATAAACCACCTTTAAAAATGTTTAATAAAAAAAATTAATTAATATTTACATAAAATTCTATGAAAAAATAAAGAAATAAAATGTTGAGTTAATGTAAGATTATTTATCTAAATATATTTAGCTTAAAAGAAAAAAATGATTTATGTTTTAATTTATATACTATAAAATAAAATAACATGTACAAATAAAATTTAAAAACAAAAAAATAAAATATTATTAAAAAATATATATGAGGGGTATAATTTATTTATAAATTCTAAATTTGTATTTTTTTCCATTTATAACATGGGTATATAAGCATAAATAATATAAAATAATAATTTATAAAATTACAATAAACAAATTCAATATAATAATAAATAAAAAATGAATCAATCCTTTTTTTGTTTTTTTTAAATTAATATATCATTTTTTTAAAGATATTTTAAATAGCTGATGCCGATTATATATCCATAGTCTTTTTTTTAAATGAATATTTTTAAAGTAGGTGTTATACTCAAAATGATTAAGCAACTTGTGAATGGGTTTTGTTTAAATAACCAATTATGGTCAGGAATACAATATACTTTTTGCAATTTCATAATGCGAGTAGAAAAAAAACAATAGTCTGCTATACCGATTCAATATGTGTCATAGATCTTTTTTAATTATAATATCTTACTTTTGGCTTGAGCCTCAGTCAATTTTTGACTCAAAAACAAGCTGAATTTAGAGCCAAGCCGGCTTGGCTCAGATATTTAAAAATAAATTTTGGCTCAAAAGTTGGCTTGAGCCAAGTCATAAGCCAACTCAAGCCAGCCGACTAATTTGGCTCAAAGAGCCGCCTTAAGTCAATTTTCGACTCAAAAACTAGATGAGTTTAGGGCTAAGCCGGCATAGTTGAGCTGTTTAACAACACTAATCTCAAATAAATGAATTTTGGCTTAAAAGAGGGCTTGAGGGAACTCCTTAGCCGGCTTGAGCCAACTCGAACCAGCCAATTAAAATGGCTTAATGAGGAAGCTTGAATGGCTTGAGCCAATGGCTGAGCCAGCCGGCTCAATAATCTGCCTTGAGCCTGAGCCAAATTTTTGGCTGAAAAACTGGCTGAGTTTTCAGCTAAGCCAACAACACTAGTTGGAACGTGCCAAAAAGTTGATGCACATGTAATCCCAAGCCACAAGAGCCAATTAAAATGGCTTAATGAGGAGGCTTGAATGGCTTGAGCCAATGGTGGCTGAGCCAATGGCTTTTAGCTTGAGCCAATGGTGGCTGAGCCCAATGGCTGAGCCAATGGCTTGAGCTAATGGCTGAGCCAGCCGGCTCAATAATCTGCCTTGAGCCTGAGCCAAATTTTTGGCTCAAAAACTGGCTGAGTTTTCAGCTAAACCAACAACACTAGTTGGAACGTGCCAAAAAGTCGATGCACGTGTAATCCCAAGCTACAAGAGGCCCAGAAGACCAAAGTATTAGGCTGATACCATCGGGTCTTCTATTGTTGCTTGGGAATAAGTGATTAGGCTCTAGGGTATTCGGGATGCTGGCCCTTTTAAGAGCTTTAGATATTAAATTATTAATATTTGTATGACGCAAGAGGTGGCCTTTAGAAAATCTAATTCAAAGGATGGTGTCTTTTGAAATCAGATGGTAAAAGAACAATTAATGCAGCCAAAGGAAAGAGAAATAGCTATAGAAAGTTGTTCATTGGTGAGAAGCCCAGGATTTTTTTTGGGATAGTTGACAGCCATTTGTAGCCATATGTATAATTCAAAATAGCTTGAATAGGACATTATTATAGGGTCATTCCATGTCAAATCAATCACTTTTCGGCCGACCCCTTTCGATTTTGATGAAAAATCGTAGGCTGATTATATATGTTCCCATTAGATTAGAAACAAAATTTTAGCGGATTAGCAACTATATTAGCGGAGATATTCGGGGTTAAAGGTCTAAAAAACGTCTTTTTTTGCTTTTTACTGATGTTAAATAACTAGTTTTTAATTTTAAACTAAATATGATCAAATATTGAATATAATATCAATAGCTAAGTTAATAATTTATGATTATGGCGAAAACATCAAAATTAATTTTTGATAAAATATGGGTCATCTTATGGTCAGTTGAAAACTTGAAATTAATATTTCGAAATGTATATGATCTCCGATTTTTAATTTTTTTAAAAAATATTATCCGTTTACTATTTTTTTAATAATTTCTTCAACAATTAGCATGGCTGGATATTTATTTTAAAAAATATTGCGATTTTTATACTTTAAAAAAAATAGATGGCGCTATATATAATAGTTTTAATATGTTAAAATTCATTTTTTATTGATTAAAAATATTTTAATGTATATATCATACTAAATCGATTACAATGTCCATTATATATATTTATTTGTAATTCAGATCATAAATTTTTAAAATCTTCACAAATTTAGCCTAATTAAGATAGTTTATAAATTAATTAAATCTTACTTCATCTAAAGGAACACAAAGCCTGGCTAGCTTGTGAGATTTCTTCAGGAGATAATATATATGTTCGACCGGTGGGAGTAGAAGGATTGACCAGCGAAAGAATATGAGATTTAGGTAACACTAAAATATCATCTTTCAGGGGAAATTTAAATGAGGCTGAAGGTCCACAAGGGTGTAAAAATCGGATTTTTACTTCTTCATTTGTAACATATTTATCGATTATATATCCTAACCACCATTTATCATCATATACACATGTTACATATCCATAAATATTTTTAAATATAATTTTTTCATTTAAAAACGAAACTTGTTTTATATTATATTTTTTAGAATTTGAATATATTTTGGTTTTTAGTCTATTTTGATCAATGGGAATAACCCCGTGAATTTTTAAGGTCCCATGTATGGGCAGCACAGAATTAAATCTTTTGCGAAGGGCTAATTCCCCTTCGATATATTCTTGATTGGATATATATTCAAATTGAATTCCATTAATATTTTCTTTAGCATAATTATATAATTCTAATGGGGTTAGGATTTGATTTTTATTAGGCCTTTGAAGACTAGCTCTGGCAACTAATCTTTTGACAGTTCCTCCGATACCGTCACATGCATTTTTGCCGTGAGCAGTGGCAAAGAAATGCCATTCGGCAGGAATATTAAAATCGTATTTATGAAGGCATATGTTCAAAAAATTTTTGCGATTCTTGTATTGAGACGCGGCTCCATCTGAAAAATATATTATTTTTTCTGGTTTAGAATTAAATTTGGCTGTTAAGAAATTAATAAATTTTTTTTGGTAAAGGTGGACTGCACTAATATTATGGTTTAATGATTCGAATATAATAACAAAATTTATATTTTTTAAATCTTCTCCAGATTTATAATATGCTACAAATGGATGTATAGTGGCCTGCACGTTGTTCCAATGAAATCCCTGAACTTCATCTTGTAAAATGAAGGAATAATTTTCAGAATAATCTAGAATTGTTAAAAATTCCCCATCTTTTAAATTTTCTTTGGAATTCTTCAAAAATAAACTTTGTTGTTTAGCTATAAACGAGTGACGCAGTAAAATTTGAACTTTTTCTAATAAATAATCGATGAAATCATCAACGGACTTTATAATAGTTTCAAGATTTGTTCTATCCACCGTGATCCATTGTTTAAACGTGACATATTCTATACGATTTCTCTGAAACAATTGGTATAATTGTCCCTTAAGAGATTCTATACCAGGGCATTGATCACAATTTGTTAAATAACATTTTGGCTGAGATGGATTACAAATAATTTGCGCCAATAGATAGTTGTAAGAATTTATACAGTAATCTTCTCCTGCTGTAATTTCAGCTATTACATTTGTCATTAATTTCACATTCTGATGAATAGCGCAGACACAAACAGTGTAAAATACAGTTTTTTGGTCTAAGTTCGGCAAATTTAGAGAATCCAATTGATATATTTGGGTATTCTTCCTTAAACATCTTGAATATTTCTTTAAGATTATTTAATATAAGTCTTTTTTGAACTGGTTCTTTCTCGCCTTTAACAGATACACAATCTTTTATTCCTGGCATGAGTCGGCTTATTTCATCAGAACTATAAAAATCCTTGACGAGTTTAAATGTTTTTTCGTTTAGTGTCTTTCCTGCCTTATGTTTTGGAAATGAAAGAATTCCACTTTCTTTTACCATCATTTTAGATTTTCTTGCCATGTATGATGTTACGTTGAATTCCTTTTGAATTTTATTTACACTCCATCTTTGAGGCAAAATTGTAAGAATTTGATATTGTTGATTTTTTGATAATTTATCAAAGTTATCCTTTAATATAATAAGAATTTCCTCTTTCATTGGACAATGCTCAAAATAACTAGTTAATTTTTTGTTAATTATATCGCTTAAAATTTTTTAAAAAATCTTTGAAATTTTCTGGTTAATGACAATTTTATAACATTCTTGGTCTTGATGGGTATGACTTAGTCTGGAGGGGGGATGGAGGGTAGGCCGGGTAATTATATGATTTTCGATTTTTCCCTTAATAATTTTCCTGCACTCCTTTAATCCTGCTTTTTTGTTCGCATGTTAGTCGGATTTTTTAATTATTTTTAATTTACATTGAAATATTAAAAAAATTATTTTTTATCCTGCGAATATCTCAGGGGAATAAGGTTTACAAAGTTATATAATCGAATTTTATGATATATTATACATTAAAATATTTTTAATCAATAAAAAAATAAATTTTAACATATTAAAACTATTATATATAGCGCCATCTATTTTTTTAAAGTATAAAAATCGCAATATTTTTTAAAATAAATATCCAGCCATGCTAATTGTTGAAGAAATTATTAAAAAAATAGTAAACGGATAATATTTCTTAAAAAAAATTAAAAATCGGAGATCATATACATTTCGAAATATTAATTTCAAGTTTTCAACTGACCATAAGATGACCCATATTTTATAAAAAATTAATTTTGATGTTTTCGCCATAATCATAAATTATTAACTTAGCTATTGATATTAGATTCAATATTTGATCATATTTAGTTTTAAATTAAAAACTAATTATTTGACATCAGTAAAAAGCAAAAAAAGACATTTTTTGGACCTTTAACCCCGATTATCTCGGCTAATATAGTTGCTAATGCGCTAAAATTTTGTTTATAATCTAATGGGAACATATATAACCAGTCTACAACTTTTTATCGAAATTGAAAGGGGTCGGCCGAAAATCTTGATTTTTTTGCTCATTTGACATGGAATAACCCTATAAAGAATAACTTGATAAAAGATAATCAACAGAGTGAGAAAGGGGAATATCCTATGCTTTCTGAAGGTAGGTCAGCCAACTCCAGATTGGCAATTGCTCACCCATGTGTGAATAGCGCTTTCTAGGTCAAAACCATGATCAGTAGATTAACCATCGTTATTTGTGTTTTTTTCAGTATAAATAATTTTCATAAAAATTGGCTCAGCCCCTGTCTAAGACTGAAGGATATGACTTTTGACCTTCACTATTTGTAACCCATCCACCTGCCGAATGTTTAAAATTTTTAACAAAACCCAAACAATCAAATCCAAAAAATAATAAGGACAAAGGTGTATTTTAAAAAAAAACGGTTAAAAAAAAGTACATTTCTTTTTTAACTTTAATTTTGATTTACAGTTTCATGGTTATATAACATATTTAATCACATTTATAAATAAAAAATGTTTCTGAGAGAGGGGAGTCAAATGTCCAATTAGAAAATGGGTAAAAAGTTAGCAAATAAATTTTTATAAAGGATCCAAGTACCAAGCATAGATAATTACTGCTGGTAAAAAAATGGGGTCAACTAGTATCAATAAGATCTAGACCAAGTAAACATCAATTAATTATCAATTTCAAGTGGTATAATAACCAAAGTGATAAATTAAAAATATTTAATATCAAAATAATATTTATCTAATATACATTCATATCCATGTTAAATGCTATGGTATCCTGTGCCTGTAGATTCAAATAACATTTTGATGCTGATTTTTTGTCATCAAACAAAACATACCAACATGTTTCCCCAGCTGATTCAATATAAAGTGGTTTGGGATTTATATTTTCGAAAATTGTAATCATATCCTTTTATAATGTATTAATAATTAGGATATAAAGAAAAATTTTTGACATCCTTTATACTTTTAAAAACTAAAAAAAAATCTAAATAGTTTATTAAAAATGGAGAAATATAATTAATATAAGTTTGAAAAATAAATATGAAAAAAAGTAAAGTGATTTAAACATTATTTACTTCTAGTGTTATTTTTTTAGGCATATCTCTAATTATTAGACAGGATCTACTCAAATGTTTTGGGAATATTTTTTTATTTACTTCATCAAAAATAATGCTTAGATTTTCTATAAATCACTATTAAAATACATATATCAAATCTAAAAAACCTTTTAGAGTTTCAATTATAAGATTATAATCAGTTGTTATTTTATAAATTTGAGGTAAATTAGTAAATGCTTCAAATGCAATGCTACAATCATTTTGATCCATTAAACGTTTAATTACAGGATGAAAGCTTAATATTCTCCTAAATTAAAATTTTATTGTTGAAAGATATAGAATTTTTTACCCATTATATAATTCTTCTATTATTAAATGTAGGGTGCTTTTGGTATCTTCTACGCCTTTATTGCAATGTAGAATTAATTTTAAATAAATTTAAATAACCTATATTTGGTGCATAATTTGATGGAATAAAATTAAGTTGATAAGCATTAGGATAATTTACTAGAGGAGCTGCTAAGTGCATCTTATAAATATATATAATATATATGATTAAATTTATATATTTATTATTACCATATGATGAGATGTCTTGAAAGGAAATTGTAAAATATTATTCGAACATTAATTTAAATCTTAAAAATATTATAAAAATTATTAAATTTAGATTTATATTTATAACTATGGTATTAGACAATATGCATAAAATATTAATTTTATATTTGATATTTTCAAAAGAATATATTTTTTAAAGAATATTGTTAAATGTGTGATAAATAACAAAATTGGTTATTACTTGAGAATACTTGTATCTAAGATACATGGTCTATTGCATCAATATCTTTTTTACATTTTTAATAAGAAACTAGTATCTGTATTTAAGATCATTTATTTTGTAAAGTATCATATATTTTTTAATTCTTATTATAATATTTATTTTTAAACAATTGACATACAGATATAACTAATTTTTTTTTCGTTTTGTATTAATTTCCTTTTTTCATGTTGATTTAATTTCCTTATTTTTTTCGGCTATATTAAATATATTTGACAACTAAAATTAGCTGAAAAATTTACAACTCACATTAAGATACATAGATAAACTATAAATAAATAAAAACGAAAGTAAAGAATATCGTTTATATATAAATGTAACTCGATAGAATATCATTATCAATGATACCTTTTTAATTTTAGGATGATTAATACTCATGGTAGTGAAGAAGAAGAGAATGAAGTGAAATTCAGGGTTCTATAATCTTTACATTAATATGGTGCTAAAAAAAATTTTTTAATTATTTTCAAAAATATTTACTATTTTTTAGTTAAAATTGTCTACTTTTTATTAGCTAACATTATTACTATTTCAAGCTAAAATTATCCAAAATTAGCTCTTTTTTTAATTAACATTATCAAAATTACATTTGGTATAAAAGAAAATTCAAGATTTAGAGGGTATTCGTTAATTTTTTTAGGGGCCTTTAGCCCCTGTGCATCCTACTCTAGTGACTCTAAATGTGGAATTATATTAATAAGTTCCTATGAATTAAATACAAATCTTAAAATTATGGATGAAAATTTTTTTTTAAATAATTCAAGTCAAGAAAGAACATGTATAGGCTAAATGTCAATGCGCAAATAAAAAAATTATTATTAAGGTATACATTTTATTATTAGGATAATTTTTTATTATAATATAATTATATATTATTATTTTTTTAAATAGAGATGTCATTTAGAAATTTTTAATCAATATTATCTAAAAAAATAAAAAAGATTATTAGTAAACTTCACGATTATTTAAAAAAATGATATATATCTTCATTTCAAGCAATAAATAAATAACAATAATTTCACAAAATACAATTGTTAAGTCGATATGTGCATTAATTGTCCAGGGTTTTCACCATTTAGGACTAGTTGAACAGCCTGAATTTATTATAAAAATAGAAATTTATATAATTTATATAAAGATAAATGTTGAAATAATATTATTTAAAAATTTTATAGATGTCCTTTACTAAGAAGAATCATGAAATTTTTGAAATTCAAGCAGATACTCAATGACGATTTTAAGAGAAGATAATTTTTTGGAAATTTATTATTTCACAATAATTTTCTCGGTTACTTATCTAGCTTCCATCATATCATCTAAGGAAGCTCTAACCACCATATAATTTTATGATTTGGATTGGTGATTTATATTCTCTATTTAAAAGATGTATTGATTTGGTTAGGCGTATAAATTTTCCTTATTAGTCCATTCTATAAAACATTGTCTAAAATGGTAGCAAATAGTTATATAAGTTTCATTACATTTTGTCAATGTAAGTTGCTAATAATTATATTATATTATATGGTTTTTAAAAACCATTATCAATTGAGGTATATGTATAAATTAAATAACCTTTTTATCTCTTGTAATTCTTTAGATGCAGTTTATTTTGTTAATATGATAAAAAATATGAAATTCAGAATAGTTGTTTTGAGCCTAAGTCATATCTTTTTCATTGGTTTGTTAGAATCACTAGCTTGTTATCCTGATCGTCTAATCATTCGCTTGATCTGTTCCGTTTTAACCCAAACGCTCTAATTACTGTGATGTCTGTAATTGTAACACTTGTAAATCCCAATTTTATTGAATATGTATGAGTATTGAATATTAATAAGTTGATCGAATATATAAAATACAGATTCTATCTCATAATATATATTATATCATGATTGACAGTTTAGAATATTAATATATAAAAATACAATGATTGACAGACAGTTTTATAATATAAATATTACAACACCTCCCCCCTTTTGCAATCATCTTTCTATCTCACACCCAATACATCCATCATCCCCATTATAACCATTCACACCCCATACATCTAAACATTCCCCAATACATCCCATAATCATTTGCACATCTTCCCAAACCATCAGTTAAACATCCACCCATAATCGATCACATCATCTCTTGAACCTTACAAATCCCATCTGTTATATTATCATTCCTTAATCTTTATCAGCTTCCCATTTGACCATTCCAATATCATACGTCATCATACCATTACTATTCACCCCTCCAATTCCATCTTGCATCCCTTCTTGCTTCTCAGTAATCTTCATATTGTACTACCATTCAAACTTCAACATACCTCCATAACCATCTGAATATGACTAATCTCCATCCTAAATTCCATAACCATCTGATACCATAATCTTCCATAACCATCTGATACCATAATCTTCCATAACCATCTGATACCATAATCATTTGACCAATTCCCAAAACAAATACCTCCATAACCATCTGAATATGACCAATCTCCATCCTAAATTCCATAACCATCTGATACCATAATCTTCCATAACCATCTGAATAGATAATCCCTAAAGTATCTTTCTTTTCCTCTTTTTTTTATTTTTTTTATTATATTCTTTTCTTCTCTTTTTTTTAATAATTTTTTTCTATTTTTTTTTTTAATATCTTTCATTTTCTTTTATTCTATTCTTTTCTTTCATTTTTTTTATATTCTTTTCTTCTTTCTCTTTATTAATTTTTCTCTTCTTTTTCTTTCTTTTTTTAAAAAAAATACTTTTTCTATTTTTTTTTTCTATTAATTTATCTTCTAATATTTTTCTTTTTTTTTAAATATTTTTTTAATATCTTTCATTTTCTTTTATTCTATTCTTTTTTTTTTAATTTCTTTTTTTCCACTAACAATTACATTTTATTAACAGAGCGAATATTTAATATACATAATATAATCGCCAAAACTAAACTAAATATATATCTATTTATATCTAATGCTACATTCATCCCAAACATATTTAAAAACCACTCCCTAATTGGATACCACCATCTAAGTTGTATATAATGACATACATATTTACAATCTCACATTAAATATTAATTTAAATTACATCTAAAATTATACAAATACAAATTATATATTAAAACATACATTCACTTCCAATATTCTTCATCACCATAAATAATTACAACAACCAATTAAATTTCAAAATCTTTTCCAAATTTTCCAATCCCACATAAATAAACCACAAAATACCTTTAAAATATAAACATTCGACCAATTATTATTACAATTAAATTTTTAAATTACAATCACCAATAAATAACCACAAAAATAATATATTAACAATAAAAACAATCTAAAAATTATTCATACCATTTAAACATTTCCCAAAATTTCCCATGAACTCTAATCATTAATTACAAAAAAAAACAAATAAATCCGCACTATTTACAAATAAATTCCTTCCTAATATTCGTATATATTTTAAACTTATTCACAAATAATTACCACTTACAAATAGCATGTAACATATTTTATTTTCCATTTCGTTAAACATAAAATAATCCTACTCAAAATTATCAAAAAAAAACAACTTATTAAGAATAATTAATTTTCTATTCCCCCACATTCTCCTTTTAAAATAATACTATTCCCCCACATTTTCCTTTTAAAATACTACACCACCTATAATATTAATTTCCTTTAAAAATTTATTTCGAAATTTAGGTTATACCAATGACAGTCATTGGGTTATACACAACAATAAAAACAAAATACAAACAGCTGCCTTTCACCTTACTATTCCTTAACTTTTTATAACAAGAAAAACTATTAACTATAATCTTTAAACCACTAATTATCAATAAGAATTAAAATAACATAAAAATGTCTTCAATCTATCTAATGATAATTACAATTATCAATAAGAATTAAAATAACATAAAAATGTCTTCAATATATCTAATGATAATTATAAGCTTCCCTTATGAGAGATTACAATAATTTTCCTATCTTCTCTTCTTATACGATTACTAATAATCTTTTAATTCTCTTTTCGATTAAAACCTTAAAAATTGATTTTTATTATCCTTAATCAGAAATCTAATAAAATCAGTATTACTTACCCTACATCATCAACCTAATTTCCTTTAATTAACTGTTTATACCCCTCCCCCAAGTTTTCCTTTTAAAATACTACACCACCTATAATATTAATTTACTTCAAATTAAGACTTCAAAATATATATTACCATACCCTTATATCAAAATAAAATCATCTCAATTTCAATCAACTCAATTTTACCACCTTCCTCACAATCCCCTTTGTTCCCATATCCCTTCTATATTATTTCCCTTTTTTATACCCGCATTCTTAATTGTTTAATATGACGCATCACTTTATCTCCCCTTTCCTTTAACCTTACCTCCACTTTTTTACATCCAATATTTTTTATAATTACCTCTTTCACCCACTTGTGAGGACCTTCCATACCAATACGCATACGTTCATTCCCAACTTAAATATCAACTCCTTCCGGACTTCTGCTCTCCCCTTTCCTTTCTCTCTTAATATATCCAACGGTCTTCTTGTCACCCTTCCTAAAAATAATTCGGCCGGCGACCCATTTATACCTACTGAATTATTATAAAATAATTGCGATAACCACACCTTTCCCTCCCCATATTTTTCTTTTCTCAACCATCCCTTTACTATTCCCACCATTCGTTCCGCCTGTCCATTTGACCGTGGATAATTCAGCAAGACATAATATGTATTATCCGTACTTTGGCACAAAATTCTTTGAACCCCTTACCCTGAAAAGCTGGACCCCCATCCGAAACAATGGTCTCAATTATTCCATAACGCCCACAAAAATCCTTAATCTTTTTTACTACTATTTTTGCCGTCAATCCCGTCACCCCACTAAATTCTATCCATTTGCTATACGCATCCACTATCAAAAAATAATATCTCCTATCCAATTCAAAGAAATCCACTTGCACTCGCTCCCCCACCCTTTGTATTGGCTCCCATATATCATCCTTATCCCTACCTGGTGCATTCATCCACTCGTTACACGTATCACAATATTGAACTATTCTCACAATATCTGTATTTATACTTGGCCACCATACATATCTTCTTGCATCACTATTCATCTTACTTCCTCCCTGATGACCAGCATGTAATATATTCAGCACTAGCCCCCTTAAAGCTTCAGGTATTACCAATCTATATCCCCGAACTACATTACCCTCTAGCAGGCTTAACTCTTCTTTTAATAATTCATACCTTTTATCCCTTATATCCCACTCACTTTCTCCCCTTAAACTGCTCATCACTCTACCCAATTCCTCATCCTGACTCGTTGCCCTCACAATTTCTTCCCAACTCACATAATCTTTTACCCCCTTTACTCTCACCACATTGACTCGTCCTTGTAGACTACTTTCATCCCCACTCCCTCCCGTATTTCTACTTACTTTACTCCCCTCCTCCCTCTTAATTTGTTCCACCACACATAATCTGGACATAACGTCAGGCATCCAATTCTCTTTCCCCTTCCTATACCTCAACTCCATATTGAATGATCCAACCAATAACAACCATTGTTGTAACCTATCTGATAACATTAATTCTTGATTATCTTTCCTCACTAAACCCACCAACGGCTTATGATCTGTATATGCTACAAAACGTCTACCTATCAAATATTCTCTACATTTTACTAACCCCACCTTTATCGCTAACGCCTCCTTCTCAATCACTAAATAATTCCTCTCAGCTTCACTTAATGCTCTTGAAAAGTATAATATTGGACGCTCTCTACCTTCTATTATATGTAATAATCCACCCCCTATTCCCTCATTCGACGCATCCACTGCCAAAACTACCTCATACTCTTCATTAAAACCTACCAAAATAGGATTCTTACCTATCTCCCCTTTTAATTCCGGAAAACTTATCTCCTGCCTTTCTGTTCATTCAAACCTACTATTTTTCTTAAGTAATTCATACAATGGTCCTGCTATTCCCGCAAAATCCTTAATAAATCGATGATGATAATTCACCATCCCTAAAAAAGATTGTAACTCAACCTTATTCTTTGGCTCACGCATTCTAAGGATACTATCAACATTTTTATTAACCGGCATAATCTCAGATCCCTTTATCATATGCCCTAAATATTCAATCTCTTGGACCCCAAATATACTCTTCTTAACATTTGCCCTCAATCCTCTCTCTACAATTCTTGCTAACACCCTCTCCAATCTTTTATTATGTTCATCCCTTGTCCTACCCACTATTAATACATCATCCAAATAATAAAACACTCCCTTAATCCCTGCAAACACCTCTGACATAGCTTTCTGAAACACCGGTGCTGACAAACTTAACCCGAACGGTAATCTTAAAAAATTGAACAAACCTTTCGGTGTATTCATTGACAACATATTACTCATCTCCTTATGCACCCTTAATTGTAAATACGCGTTGCTAAAATCTTCTTTAAAAACCATCTAGCCCCTCCCAAACTAGCCAATATCTCCTCCACCCTTGGCAATGGATACTTCACCTCTACTAACCCCGGATTCAGAGTTATTCAAAAATCCGCACACAAACGTAACTTGCCATCCGCCTTACGAACAGGTACCAAGGGAGTAGCCCACTCACTATGCACCACCGGCATTATTATTCCCTCTTCCTTCCACCTATCAAACTCCTTACTAATCTCCTCACGTCATTGGAAAGGTATCCTCTTCGACGTTAAGAACCTCGGCTTGTAATCCTTCTTTACTTTCATACTAACCAAAATCCTTCAACGTCCCCAACCCCTCTTCAAATATCACCCTATATTTCTCCAACATTCCCTTAATTTCTCCTTTCTCATTTTCCTCCAACTCCCTCTTCTCTGTCATCACTTCATCCCTACCCTTCACCCCCTGCACTGAATCCTCACCAACTACTTTTACAAATTCCTCTCCCCTTACAACCCCCATATCCTTAAATTTACCCCACCATCTATACAATGGCCCCACCCAGCATAAATTATCCCAGTATTATTTCCTCTAACCCCTCAACTACACAAAACTCAATAAAATTATTCACCCCTGGTATCTGTATATATAACTCCCCCTTATTTATCACGCTCTGTCCATTTAACAAATACAATACCCTATCCGATTCTTTCAACTCTTTTCCTGGCCAACGAGCCAACACTTCCCCCAACGATATAAAACTTACATTTGCCCCAGTGTCAATCAAAAACTCAACTCTCATTCCTTCCATATTCAACACACCTCTTGGACAATTATTCTCCCTTTCCTAACCCTTGGACAATATTTTGGACTTTATTATGAACATATCAATACCCTCACCATCCAAATCCCCTTGATTCAACCCTATTTTTAGACTTGTAAGGACTCCCTGGACACTATCCTTTGTTCGGGTATTTCCTATGGACTCAATACTTTGGACTTTGCCTACAGGACAGCTACATACCACAAAGACTTTGGACTCCCTTTCCCGATAAACTCCCTTCCCCTCTTCTCTACATCCTGTATTCTTACATAACTCTATGATATTCCCCTTACCCCTAAATAAACCATAATCAATCATAAACTCTAAAACCTTACTTTCCCTCCACAATATTATACTAGTAGATAGCCCGTCAAAAATGACGGAGAATGAGAATTTTATTCGTTTTTTTTAAGAAAGATGTTACCTTTTATTTAAAAATCATATCCAATTTATATAATTTTTAAACCCCCCCCCTCCCCATTTAGGTCAAGTCCAAGCAATGTCATTGAGTCCAACCCATTAGGACTAAGAGTGGAAACTATTATTTGAGTCAAAATATATTTAAATGAGCTTGTACCCAATACCAAAATTCTTTGTAAATATATTACTGGTACATAAGACTAACATTTAACATTAAAAAATTTCAAGCCAGGTCCAAGCTCATAAGATTTGGAAAAAATTTCTACGCGTTCAAGACCTTATAATTTATAAAAAAAATTCTCAAGCCTAGTAGATAAAATAATTAGTATAATTAACTTAATTTAATATTCTTATTTGAGTATATATCTTTTCTTTTTTTAAAAAAGAATTTAGTTTAATTTAATAACCTTACTTCTTCAAAAGGAAACTTTGATTAAGTCTGTTTAAGAGTACCCTTATTTAGAGAATTTTTTTAAATAACTGGCACTCCGATTTCAGGAATTCAAGGAAAATGATAGTCTCTAAAAATAGATATGATCATAAAAAATGAACAAATAAATTACTTCTTCTGATTTCAGGAATTCAAATAAAATGATAATCTCTAAAAATTGGTATTTGGCACTCCGATTTCAGTCAAGGAAAATGATAGTCTCTAAAAATAGATATGATCATAAAAAATCAACAAATAAATTACTTCTTCTGATTTCAGGAATTCAAATTTGGTATAGCCTAGTAGATAAAATAATTAGTATAATTAACTTAATTTGATATTCTTATTTGAGTATATATCTTTTCTTTTTTTAAAAAAGGATTTAGCTTAATTTAATAATCTTACTTCTTCAAAAGGAAACTTTGATTAAGTCTGTTTAAGAGTGCCCTAGAGAATTTTTTTAAATAACTGGCACTCCGATTTCAGGAATTCAAGGAAAATGATAGTCTCTAAAAATAGATATGATCATAAAAAATGAACAAATAAATTACTTCTTCTGATTTCAGGAATTCAAATAAAATGATAATCTCTAAAAATTGGTATCTGGCACTCCGATTTCAGTCAAGGAAAATGATAGTCTCTAAAAATCGATATGATCATAAAAAATCAACAAATAAATTACTTCTTCTGATTTCAGGAATTCAAATTTGATATGAACATCTGTTTATAAAAAAATCAACAAATAAAAAATAAATAAATAAATACGTACCGATGACATGAAGTAACGATGACATGACGTAGCGATGACCTGACGTCACGATGACGTAGTGAGGACATCGGAAATATAATATAGATAACACTGCCAACTACTCACAATTAATCTAAAAATATCCTTGTAAAAATTTATATTAACACTATAACTAATAATTAAAGAAAAACTACTAAAAATTCTCTTATATAAACATTTATTACAATAATTCCTAAAAGTAAATATATTAAAATAATTATGAAAATCATTGATATATATTTTCTTAAAATAATTATATTTTACTATTATAAACTCTAATATTATCACCAATCCCTTCTGCAGTTATGACCCTCCTTTCTCATGATTACCAGGACAATCTTTAATCAAGTGATCCTCCTTCCCACATCTAAAACTTCTTCTAAACCCTTCTATATTCCCACTCCTACAAAACCTACTTACATGCCCCTCTTGCACACACCGAAAACATCTTAATCCTCTTACCACTCCTCGACCACTACCTTTACCTTCTATCTCAACATTTCTTTCCATCCTAAATCCAATAATACATCCACCTTCATAAACTTTTTTCATACTTAGCTTTCCTACCCAAAACCCTATATAATATACTATCAACAGCACTAATATTACCACTAGTGCCAAAATATGCAATTGATTAATAGTATAATAAATAAATTTTGACATGATTATCCCTACTCTTATAATAATGAGATCAAAAACTTAATTAAATAAATTCTAAACGCCTGATTTGAAAATAATAAAATTGCTGTTACAATTAATAAGGTGTAAATTAAATAACACATTAATATAACCTGAATAAACCAGGTATGAAATTGTCCCATATTTCCAGCACCAAATGTTCCGTTTTAACCCAAATGCTCTAATTACTGTGATGTCTGTAATTATAACACTTGTAAATCCCAATTTTATTCAATATGTATGAGTATTGAATATTAATAAGTTGATCGAATATATAAAATAAATATTCTATCTCATAATATATATTATATCATGATTGACAGTTTAGAATATTAATATATAAAAATACAATGATTGACAGACAGTTTTATAATATAAATATTACAACAATCATCATCACATAAGCTTGTTCATCTCGTTATTTATTATCATTTGTATTTAGTTATCATTGTTTGTAATTAATATTATGATAAATTTATGCATAAAATAATTTTGGAATAATTGATATAATAATGGAATAAATAATTTATCGGAATCATTTATAGAATAAAAATAATAATCATATTTTGGAATATTGAATCATATAATATTTTGAATTGTCGCGTTTTATATATTACTTTTTTATTTTTGTTAAAGTTCAATTATTTTTATTTAAAATTTGAATTTTTATCCCTTATTTTTCAATTTACACAATTTCTTTATATTATATTTCCTCAACTTATATTTTATAAAGAAATTTTTCTTTTGTTTTAATTTTTTAGAAAATGATCTTCGTATGGTAAATATTTATATTATAATTTTCCGATGTCCTCACTACGTCATTGTGACGTCATGTCATCGCTACGTCATGTCCGGTACATATTTATTTTTATTTTTTTTATTTGTTGATTTTATTCATACAGATGAATGGAATTGATGGTGTACACATACCTAACATGGATTGAAAAACAATATTCCCTCAAATTTGTAAATATGAATGAACCTTTTTATTTCACTTAATCCTTTCTTTATTTTTAAGATTACCTTATCAATTTCTATCTCATATTATCAATTACACATTAATAAAATCTTTTTATACTCTATTTTTGTTTCATAATCAACTAGTAGAAAGCCCGTCAAAAATGACGGGAAATGAGATTTTTATTCATTTTTTACGATAGATGTCATGCCAGGTTCAAGCTCACAATATTAGGAAGCATCCAAAATCTTATAATTTTAAAAAAGTTTATCAAGCCCAGCTCAAGCCTTAATAATTTGTAAAAGATATTCCCAAGGTGCAAGCTAATATTAATTTAGAAATTCCATGCCCAGTCCTACCCATTATAACTTTGAAAATTTTTTCCCGCCTCGGAGATAGTCGTTTTTAAAAACTTGACTCAAATCGAGCCTTTTAACAATATTTTTAAGTAATATCTAAGTAATCAGAATAAATAAATACGTATGATAAATAGATTTCCTAGTAAGATAAGTGACTAGAAACCTCTAACAAAATAAATCTCATATTTATAGGGATAACAAGTATAAATCCCTATGATAAAAATTTTATTAATGGAGTTCCTAGTAGGAAAAGAGATTAACATATTCCCATTAATCATTAGAAATCTAAAAAAATTAAAATATGAGTAAATCTGATATTTATAGGAATAATAAGTATAAATCTCTACGATAAAAATTTTATTAATAGAGTTCCTAATAGGAAAAGAGATTAACATATTCCCATTAATCATTAGAAATATAGAAAAAAATTAAAATATGAATAAATCTGATATTTATAGGAATAATAAGTATAAATCTCTACGATAAAAATTTTATTAAAGGAGTTCCTATTAGGAAAAGAGATTAACATATTCTCATTAATCGAAATCTAGAAAAAAAATTAAAATATGAGTAAATCTGATATTTATAGGAATAATAAGTATAAATCTCCGATAAAAATTTTATTAATGGAGTTCCTAGTAGGAAAAAAGATTAACATATTCCCAATAATCATTAGAAATCTAGAAAAAAATTAAAATATGAGTAAATCTGATATTTATAAGAATAATAAGTATAAATCTCTACGATAAAAAATTTATTAATAGTTCCTAGTAGGAAAAGAGATATACATATTCCCATTAATCATTAGAAATCTAAAAAAAAATTAAAATTTGAGTAAATCTGATATTTATAGGAATAATTAGTATAAATCTCTACGATAAAAATTTTATTAACGGGTTCCTAGTAGGAAAAGAGATTAACATATTCCCATAATCTAAAAAAAATTAAAATATGAGTAAATCTGATATTTATAGGAATAATAAGTATAAATCTCTACGATAAAAATTTTATTAATGGAGTTCCTAGTAGGAAAAGAGATTAACATATTCCCATTAATCATTAGAAATCTAAAAAAAATTAAAATATGAGTAAATCTGATATTTATAGGAATAATAAGTATAAATCTCTACAATAAAATTTTTATTAATGGAGTTCTCAATAGGAAAAGAGATTAACATATTCCCATTAATCATTAGAAATCTAGAAAAAAATTAAAATATGAGTAAATCTGATATTTATAGGAATAATAAGTATAAATCTCTACGATAAATATTTTATTAATGGAGTTCCTAGTATGAAAAGAGATTAACATATTCCCATTAATCATTATAAATCTAAAAAAATTAAAATATGAGTAAATCTGATATTTATAGGAATAATAAGTATAAATCTCTAGGATAAAAATTTTATTAACGGGTTCCTTTAACATATTCCCATAATCTAAAAAAAAATTAAAATATGAGTAAATCTGATATTTATAGGAATAATAAGTATAAATCTTTACGATAAAAATTTTATTAATGGAGTTCCTAGTAGGAAAAGAGATTAACATATTCCCATTAATCATTAGAAATCTAGAAAAAAATTAAAATATGAGTAAATCTGATATTTATAGGAATAATAAGTATAAATCTTTACGATAAAAATTTTATTAATGGAGTTCCTAGTAGGAAAAGAGATTAACATATTCCCATTAATCATTAGAAATCTAGAAAAAATTAAAATATGAGTAAATCTGATATTTATAGGAATAATAAATATAAATCTCTACGATAAAAATTTTATTAATGAAGTTCCTAATATGAAAAGAGATTAACATATTCCCATTAATCATTAGAAATCTAAAAAAAAATTAAAATATGAGTAAATTTAATATTTATAGGAATAATAAGTATAAATCTCTATTATAAAAATTTTATTAATGGAGTTCGTAGTAATATTAACCATATTGTATTATATATAATATTGAATTATAAATAAATTATATTAAATAGATAAATAATATTATAAATATATAAAATATGTAAATAATATTATAAATATATAATATAAATTTTACTATTTTAATTATATATTAATTATTATATTATAATTAAATCATATTAAATATTATAATTATATATTACTAAAATTTATATTATACAATTTATATATTTTTATTTATATTAAATAATTTAATTACTTTAAATATTATATTAATAATATATTATGTTAAATATTACAATTTATTAAAATTTATATTAATACAATTTATATATTTTTCTTTATATCAAATTAATTTAATTACTTTAAATATTATATTAATAATATATTAAGTTAAATATTACAATTATATATTTATTATTTGCTTAAGCTTAAAATTTGTATGCTCAATTTAACAAGCTGATTGCTCAATAATATATACTTTATATATAAATATTACCTTATGATTCCTTCACATTTTAGAAAATATGATAGTTATAATACTACTATGTATTACAAATGCACCAAGCCATCATCTGTGGGTAAAGGGATATTTAAAAACAATATCTTTCATATTTCCAAACAATGCATTGGTATATTTTTTGTTAATCTTATATAAAATAATCATATTATAGCTCTTGCCTGCTTAGAAAGTTTATCTAAAATATTTTCTCCAGCATCATTTGAGACCATAACCAACCCAGGTAAATTATAGAATATATTACTATTATGCTATCTTGTTAACCTGGAAATTTTCTTCTTAGCATCAATTGATATAATCCATTCAGGAACTCCAACTAATCAAGGTAAATTTAAAATATGTTATCTTGTTAACCTGGAAATTTTAATCTTAGCATCACTTGATATAATCCATTCAGAAACTCCAACCAACCAAAGTAAATTTAAAATATTCTATCTTGTTAACCTGGAAATTTTAATCTTAGCATCATTTATAGTCCATTCAGGAACAATTAATTTTTTTAAAGCAAAATGCCCAATATAAATTTATAAAATCTAAATTTAATAAAAATCTATTATTTACTAATAATTATTTATATTCTCAAAATAGAGAAAACTATTATATGCATACATAGATATTTATTAATTATTAGGGTTTTACCTAAAAATTCACATCACTCTTTATCAATATTATGATCATGCTGCCAAAATTTCCATTTTTTAATGCTTTTTATACCAAATTTACACCATTTTATATAATATTGATATGCAAAAATAATTACCCTAATTTTATATATTACTATTGAAATACAAATTGCAATCATTATTTTATATACCACCTATTGATATATAAATTGTAATCATCATTTTATATAAAATTAATATTCAATTGCAATATATACAAATTTTTATACACCACCATCAATATACAGTCTTAATAAATATAATTTTATAATTGATATGCAAATTGCAATCTTTACTTTATATACCTTCATCAATATATAGTCTCAATAAATATAAATTTATATACTATTGATATATAAATTGCAATCATTATTTTATATAGCATTATTATACAATTGCAATCATTATTTTATATTTATCAATCACAATAATAATATTTATATATACTATTGATATAATTGCAAAAGTAATAATAAAATTGTTAAGCTTATATTTCATTATTCTTACAACATGCATGCTTATTCATTATATCATATTATTTATAAGTAATGTTGTTAAACGGCTTGATTTGAGCCGATTTTTAAAAACGGCTAACTCAATATTTTATCCGAAAAAATATTAGGCAAGCCAGCAGACCTTGCTCAGAGGTAGCATAAAGGTTTGGCATCTATTAGCTAAATCTCGAGGCTTAGTCAATATTTTGCTAGCGAAAATTTGAGTTAGCCGTTTTTAAAAACTTGACTCAAATCGAGCCTTTTAACAATATTTTTAAGTAATATCTAAGTAATCAGAATACGTATGATAAATAGATTTCCTAGTAAAATAAGTGACTAGAAACCTCTAACAAAATAAATCTCATATTTATAGGGATAACAAGTATAAATCCCTATGATAAAAATTTTATTAATGGAGTACCTAGTAGGAAAAGAGTTTAACATATTCCCATTAATCATTAGAAATCTAAAAAAAATTAAAATATGAGTAAATCTGATATTTATAGGAATCTCTACGATAAAAATTTTATTAATGGAGTTCCTAGTATGAAAAGAGATTAACATATTCCCATTAATCATTATAAATCTAGAAAAAAAATTAAAATATGAGTAAATCTGATATTTATAGGAATAATAAGTATAAATCTCTACGATAAAAATTTTATTAATGGAGTTCCTAATAGGAAAAGAGATTAACGTATTCCCATTAATCATTAGAAATCTAGAAAAAAATTAAAATATGAGTAAATCTGATATTTATAGGAATAATAAGTATAAATCTCTACGATAAATATTTTATTAATGGAGTTCCTAGTATGAAAAGAGATTAACATATTCCCATTAATCAATATAAATCTAAAAAAATTAAAATATGAGTAAATCTGATATTTATAGGAATAATAAGTATAAATCTCTAGGATAAAAATTTTATTAACGGGTTCCTAGTAGGAAAAGAGATTAACATATTCCCATAATCTAAAAAAAAATTAAAATATGAGTAAATCTGATATTTATAGGAATAATAAGTATAAATCTTTACGATAAAAATTTTATTAATGGAGTTCCTAGTAGGAAAAGAGATTAACATATTCCGATAATCTAAAAAAAAATTAAAATATGAGTAAATCTGATATTTATAGGAATAATAGTATAAATCTTTACGATAAAATTATTATTATTAATGGAGTTCCTAGTAGGAAAAGAGATTAACATATTCCCATTAATCATTAGAAATCTAAAAAACAATTAAAATATGAGTAAATCTGATATTTATAGGAATAATAAGTATAAATCTCTACGATAAAAATTTTATTAATGGAGTTCCCAGTAGGAAAAGAGATTAACATATTCCCATTAATCATTAGAAATCTAAAAAAAAATTAAAATATGAGTAAATCTGATATTTATAGGAATAATAAGTAAAAATCTATACGATAAAAATTTTATTAATGGAGTTCCTAGTAGGAAAAGAGATTAACATATTCCCATTAATCATTAGAAATCTAAAAAAAAATTAAAATATGAGTAAATCTGATATTTATAGGAATAATAAGTATAAATCTCTACGATAAAAATTTAATTAATGGAGTTCCTAGTAGGAAAAGAGTAACATATTCCCATTAATCATTAGAAATCTAAAAAAAAATTAAAATATGAGTAAATCTGATATTTATAGGAATAATAAGTATAAATCTCTACGATAAAAATTTTATTAATGGAGTTCCTAGTAGGAAAAGAGATTAACATATTCCCATTAATCATTAGAAATCTAAAAAAAAATTAAAATATCAGTAAATCTGATATTAGGAATAATAAGTATAAATCTCTACGATAAAAATTTTATTAATGGAGTTCCTAGTCGGAAAAGAGATTAACATATTCCCATTAATCATTAGAAATCTAAAAAAAATTAAAATATCAGTAAATCTGATATTTATAGGAATAATAAGTATAAATCTCTACTATAAAAATATTATTAATGGAGTTCGTAGTAACATTAACCATATTGTATTATATATAATATTGAATTATAAATAAATTATATTAAATAGATAAATAATATTATAAATATATAATATAAATTATACTATTTTAATTATATATTAATTATGTTAATATTAATTATTATATTATAATTAAATCATATTAAATATTATAATTATATATTACTAAAATTTATAATTATATACTACTAAAATTTATATTAATACAATTTATATATTTTTATTTATATTAAATTAATTTAATTACTTTAAATATTATATTAATAATATATTATGTTAAATAATACAATTATATACTTATTAAAATTTATATTAATACAATTTACATATTTTTCTTTATATCAAATTAATTTAATTACTTTAAATATTATATTAATAATATATTATGTTAAATATTACAATTATATATTTATTAAAATTTATATTAAATGATTTTAATATTAATTACATAATTATATTAAATATTTGATTAAGGTATTTACTAAAATTTATTATGATATTAATTTAATATTAAATACTTAAATAAACTATCTAATCTGTAAAAGTCAAATTTTTGATATTTTTTTAAATCTCTCGCTTCAAACTTATAGGGGCCATTTTGACAGCTATTTTAGCTTATTTGTCTTTTTGATATTTTTAAGAGTGTATAAAGCGGACCCGAACCTTTTTTTCTTCCCACCAATAATCCTATATTTTTATCGAAATATTTTTCATAAGTTTTAATCAGGAGATTCACAAATCACTTCCATAAAACCATACCACATCGCTCTATAACCATATCATTACAAAATTCAGATAACGGATAAAAGTTCCCCTGACATTGAGAGCATGGAGGTTATTTGTTTTGATGATTTTATTTTATATTTTAGATACAAACTTATTAAAATTTTAAGAATTCCATTATTACTGCCAAACCACTAAATAATTTCAATATGTAAAGGCAACTGAATTATTACAATGAGTTATCCTTTATATCAATACTAGATGAAATTAGAGGTTGGACAAAATTACCTAGATTTCTTTAATTTCAGTCACAAGTTGCTTTCTTTTTATGATGATGATTTCCTTAATTTCAGTCACAAATTGCTTTATTTTTATGATGATGATTTCCTTAATTTTAGTCACAAGTTGCTTTCTTTTAATGTTGATATGACACTTTACTTATAATATCTTTCTTTTAATTTTATTTTATTTAGTAGCCTTTTTATTTTAACTTTATTTTGATATTATTTTAATTTTTATTATAGATGATTTAACAAATAACAATTAATTTTAATATTTATGAACCTCTAATATAATTTATTTTAATAATAATTATTATTTTTATAAATTATCTGGAAGGTACACCTTTTATATCTTTATATTTTGCTTCTTTCTTTGCTATATTCATTAACTTATTATGAAACTTACAGCTCAGGTATAGTTTCACCCTCTTATAACTTCATAGTTTCTATCAAATTTTATCTTATTCCATTAAATTTTATCTTATTTTATTTTATTAAATTTTATCTTATTCTATTAAATTTATTTTATCTTATTCTATTAAATTTATTTTATTCTATTAAATTTATCTTATTCTATTAAATTTTTTATTTTTATGACAGACGTTTTCATTTTATTTTTATTATTTCTGTTTCATAAAATATATTTTTTTATAATTTTTATAGAATATTATAACTTTTATAGAATTTTTGTCTAGATAAACAAATAGAATATATTTACTTTTATATTATAGAATTTTATATTTTTATAATATTTAACTTCCCAATAAATATAATTAGTAGACAAAATATTAGAAATCTACAAATACCAGAAATTAGAGATAGGTTTAACCATAATTTGTGTGAAAAGGTCATTAGATTTGAGGACATAACCCTATCTAAAATGGTTGAAGAATGCTGGTTAATGTTTAAAGAAGATATTCAGGAAGTGAGCAGGGCTTTAACAAATAACAATGCCCCGATTAGGAATGAATGGATATCAATGACAACTTCAATGATGATTGAGGAGCTTCGCTGCACAAATTACTTTGATAGAGAACTATGAAAACCATCCAGAGGTCCTTAAGGAGTGATAGAAGAATCTTCGTAGCTAGGAAAGTCTTTGAGGTTAATGAAGATATGAGAGTAGGTAGACTATTTAACAAACTCAATAATTTCTGCAAATCAAAATTTTTTTTTTTGAGAATTACCATCGATACGGTTAGAGAACAGCAAAGTTATATATTTTCAGGATGATCAAATGTCCCTATGGACAGAATGAATGTCTTTGAATCTAGAAAACCCACGATTTCCGGAACAATATACTACGTTTCAATCTGTCCCATTTAACACTGGCTGAGATATCTGCTGACCTAAAGAAACTGAAAAATCATAAAGCTCCTGGACCGGACAATATAATTGGGGAACAACTGAAAGCTGCATCAGACGCGATACCACGTTTTCTGCCCATTATTTTTAATAAGATATGGTCTTCTGGGATAACTCCTAAAGATTGGAATCTATCAATGATGTGCAATTTTCCAAAGATCCCTAATCCCATCAACTTTCGAGATTTAGGGCTATAGCTCTCACCTCTATTGCGTTTAAGATATTTATGGTCTTACTTAAGACACAAATTCTACAAACATCACATAATCTTTTCGCAATACATCTGTGCCTACCATCCAGGCAAGAATATCATGGAGCCTTTCCTTACTCTCAAAATTATAATTCAAAAATGTGATAAATATAAATTACATTTTCTTTTTACCTTCATTTCTAATTCAATTGATATGAACACATTCTCAATTATTGATAGTAATTATCAAGGCTTACATTAAAGATGTTAAACTTAAAACACCACCCACCCTTAAAGTAATTAAATTATTTTTGCAGTTCTTGGGTATAGGCTTTTGTTTTGCCCATTTCTTTTTGTCTATTAGCCTATAGACGTTTAAGTAACAGTTCTCGGACTGTTGCGCGTACAAGTACGTGCGGCTTGCCCACAAACGTGTGAAGGGCTCTTCATTTTTCTCCCCTTAATTAACTATCCAGTTTGATGGATTTTTGAGGAAAACCTAGCGTAGCTCTGTTGTATCCACAACCAGAGGGCGAAAACGCTTTTATCACGTATCACGTATATTTTTATCGTCAATTCATCAAGTTATTATTTTATAAAAAGTATTCAATTAATTTAGATCAATCAAATAATATTAAAATATCTAAAGCACTTGAAAGTAATGTGATATATTTTGATATATATATTTATATTTTCTTTAGATCTAGACATAATTATAGACAGAAAGGAACAAAGAAAACAAGACTTTTAATTATAAAATGATTGTAATTATTTATGTATTAGCATTATAGTTGTTAATAAATTATTTTTTATTGAATAAAATTATTTCAATTAAATTTGTTTACTTGATTTTATCTCATTTTTTATTTAAGATGTGTAAGAATTAAAGCAAAAAAAAGCTTTTGTGGAAGATAATAACATTTTTTCCTTTACAATACCCTAATATTTATTTCCATTAATTTTAACTACTTTTGTCATTTTACCTTCATTAAATTTACTGAAATATAATTATACACAAATATATTAACACTTTTTAAATTCTAATTTATTATTAAAGTCAAATTTTAAAATATTTTGCCTAAAAAACTGGAAACAATAAGATTAATATAAAAGAATTTAAGTTTATTAAGTGTTTTGTTTTCATTCACATGATATTTGATTTAAAATCCTGTGCCTATTCAAATCTTATGAATTCTAATATTATAAATGTAAATGTATTAACAGACCATACTGGAATGAAAGTTTATTAATGCTTTGTTAACATAAGATTTTATTTGAACTAATTTTATTATACATGCATCACAATTATTATAAAGTAATGTAAGATTTAATAAAAATATTTTGTGATAAGAGTTTGGCTAGACTCTGGAGTAAATAATTCTTTTTCCACTATATTCTCTAGCTTTCTTAGTGAATCTTGATCCCTTAGATGTTCATGAGCATATTCAAGAAAAGTATAATAACCATTAAGAGCCTGATTTTTTGTAATTAAATGATCAGATATCTCTAGGTTCCCTTCGTCATTCTCGGAGCTTTCATAACCTTCTATAAAAAATAAGATTAATTAAAATTTTAACTAATTAAACCTTCCAACTCTAATCTTATCTGATTACAAATATCCTGATCATCCAAAATTCCATGGCAGCTAGCATCATCATCGTGTAACGCATATTCTTCAAATATGGGATCAAATTAATCTTCTTCGTTGTCAGTTAGTGCTATATCATCCTCCGATTCCCAATCAAATGCCATAGACTTATCAAAAAATTTAGCTTCAATAAAACATTTTATGATTGTGGTACTTGTCACCTTACCCCATGCAAATTTTATAAGAGAGGCTATCATAAAGTGTAAATCTTTTATAAAAAGAGGTGGTGTCATTTCCTTCCATCAATGTTATCATTTTTCTCATGATACCCTTTCTATAATGACATTTAAAGGATCTAATTGCACCCATGTCCAAAGGTTGAATTAATGATGTTGTATTTTCTGGTAAAAAAATTAATTTTATATTGTTAAATGTTAATTTTGTTTTGTGACAATAAAATTTTCTTCATTAATGAGGAATCCCATTCTCTTAGGATATCTTCAAAAGTTGAGGTTGTCATCCAGCTGCTTTTATTGGAGTAGTATTTTACTGGTAATTTTTTATTTTTAAAGCACCTAGGGTTTTTAAATTTCCCTACAACATATAACTTTTTATCAGATCCATCCCCATTTATGATAAATAGAACTGTGACCTTTTTCTTGTCTGGTTTGAAGCCCAGTGGTTGAGTTCCACTAAATTCGATTGTGCCCTTTGGTAATGCTCGGTAATATAGTCCTGTCTCATCACAATTGTAAATATTACTCCTTTGATAATCTTTAATCAGAGATGAGAGTGTATTTCTGCTCCATTCATTTGCATTAATAATATCTGCACTCCCCTTTTCATTGCAAACATTATGAAAATTTATATTCTGTCTTTTCCTAAATCTCTGCAACCAGCTGCTAGTAGGAATGCCTATAATTTATATATATATATTATAAAAACTTATAATTACCTTCATTGAATGTTTGGCTAAAAAACATAGCTTTTTCTAACATCACTGGCCCATTTAGACTGCAATTTTTACTTCGCATTTGGGTAAACCAAACCAATAAAGCTGCTTCTGTCTTTGGGTAACAACTCATTCTAACTCTTTTAGTTGTAGGAGGTTTATTCCTTAGAAATTGTGAGCATATATTATCTTTATTCGCTATTAAACGGTAGATTGTCGAGACGTGGCAATTGTAATTTGATGCTAATTGTGTTTTTGATGTAGTGTTTAATTTATCAATTATTTCTTTTTTATGCTTCAGGCTTAATATTTGGAATGATTATTTTACCATTTTTATATTAATTTCTGGCGTGGTAATGAATGAATGAATGGAAAATGGTTAAATAAAATAAATGATGAATAATTTTTTTCGATAAATTTTTTTTAATTTTTCACTTATACAATTAAATTAACGTTATTGTCATATAAATGGGACCTGAAAAATTTTGCAATTATCCGATATTTCGCAATTAACCGATTCGCAATTATAAATGTAATTTAACATTATACCATAGTAATTATTATCAAAATCGCGGAGTTTTTTCGCATTTAAAAGTTTTTGTACTTAAGCGATATGCAATTAAACGGTTTTTATAATTTTATATCATTTAGGGTTGTAGATGAAAGTAATGACGGATTACCAAAGCAGTGTACAAAACACAATACGTTCTGATAAAGATGAAATGCCTATGAACGCAAAACGATATTTCTGTCAAAGTCAGCATTGATATCCCCCTCTAAAATAAAATCATGAACCACAATGTTAACTAAACCATAAAACTTAGAAAGGCCACGACAGAACTACTGCATATTTTTCCATTAATAAATTTGATGAAATTGGCTGTACTATACATTCAAGTTTGAACACTCAAAACGATATTTCTGTTAATGTCAGAATTGGTATCCCCTTCTAAAATAGAATCATGAACGACAATGTTAACTCAACCATAAAATGGTCGTAAGTATTGTTATAAAGGCCACGACAGAAATACTGCATATTTTTCCATTAATAAAGTTGATGAAATTGGCCGTACTGTATAGTGTTGTTAAATTGCTATCGGGTGCCGAAAACCCAGCAAGGCTTGAGCCGAAAATACGACCTTAAACCAGAGCCAACCCATTTAGCCATAGATCAGACCCGACCCGACCCAATGGGCCTCATAAGCCGACCCAATGGGCCTCATAAGCCGACCCATTGGGCCGACCCTATGAGTCGGCTTGCTGGGTCGGTTTGTTGGGTCGGCTTGATGGGTCGGCTTGCTGGGTCGGCTTGCGTTAAAATTTGTCATAATAGTCATCTTTAAGTTTTTTCGAATTTTTTTGAAGCAAATAGGTAAAAATATATATTGTAAACATGTTAAATTAAATTTTCAGTGAATATGTACCTTAGAAAAGTGACAATTGTCATAATCGTCATCTTTAAGTTTTTTCGAATTTTTTTGAAGCATATAGGTAAAATATATATTGTGAACATGTTAAATTAAATTTTCAGTGAATATGTACCTTAGAAAAGTGACAATTGTCATAATCGTCATTTTTAAGTTTTTTCGAATTTTTTTGAAGCAAATTGGTAAAAATATATATTGTAAACAAGTTATATTAAATTTTTAGTGAATGTACTTTAGAAAAGTGACAATTGTCATAATCGTCATTTTTAAGTTTTTTCGAATTTTTTTGAAGCAAATAAAAAAAAATATATATTGTAAACATGTTAAATTAAATTTTCAGTGATATGTACCTTAGAAAAGTGACAATTGTCATAATCGTCATTTTTAAGTTTTGTCAAATTTTTTTGAAGCAAATAGGTAAAAATATATATTGTAAACATGTTAAATTAAATTTTCAGTGAATATGTACCTTAGAAAAGTGATAATTGTCATAATCGTCATTTTTAAGTTTTTTCGAATTTTTTTGAAGCAAATAGGTAAAAATATATATTTTAAACATGTTATATTAAATTTTCAGTGAATAAGTACCTTAGAAAAGTGACAATTGTCATAAACGTCATTTTTAAGTTTTTTCGAATTTTTTTGAAGCAAATAGGTAAAAATATATATTTTAAACATGTTAAATTAAATTTTCAGTGAATATGTACATTAGAAAAGTGACAATTGTCATAATCGTCATTTTTAAGTTTTGTCGAATTTTTTTGAAGCAAATAGGTAAAAATATATATTGTAAACATGTTAAATTAAATTTGCAATGAATATGTACCTTAGGAAAGTGACAATTGCCATAATCGTCATCTTTAAGTTTTTTTAAACCTTCTTTTAATCTTAGTGGTTTTTAATATTATAAAGTTCTAAAATTTTATTTTTATAAAGATATTTCTATTGCCATTTTTTTTAACACCACGCTTGAAATGTAAAAATTAAAAAAACATTTTATTTATGTTTAAAGTCTTGTAAAAAGTTTTGGATATTTAAAGATTTTCTAAAACCATTGGATCTAGTAATAAGGTGTCACTGCAATTATATTTTATTCCAATGAGGAAAATTTTATTTAAAATTGTTTTAAGCCTATTTAAAAAATTTTGATATTGGAAAGATGTTATAAAATATTTGGATTCAGTAAGAAATTTTTTCTTTTATTACTTTTTGACTCCACCCTTAAAAATCTAGAATATAAAAAAAATTATACTTATTTCAGACTAGTAAAAAGTTTTTATAATTAGAAAAATATTTCTAAACCTCTAATATTGATATTGCTATTATATTTTATTCTTTTTTTTTTAACTTGAACTTAGTTTATAATATTTGGTATTAGATATGGGTGGTATATCATTTGAAACTTTTTAAAGGATTTATAAATAATAGGAAAATACAGGGAAAATTGAGCAAGGAACTCATTTTTAAATTTAAGACATTCAGATACATATATTTTTCCTAATCTTATAAAAATATTAAGTAATATGTAACTACTATAAATTTTTTATATCAAATCTGATTTGAAACACATGATTTTAATTATTATTTGATTTAAGATCATGGAAATAATTCTTGACAAATTTTAAATTATTTTTCATTAAAAATTTAAACTATTTAAGAATTAGATTGCAAATCTTATATTGCTGATAAAGTTTCAGCAGTCTGAGTTTTACAAATATTTTGTTTACATATCACGATTGTTAAAGCGAGTGTTAGCGGGCCTTGCTAAACCCCCTAAATACTTTCTACCACTAATGCATCATTATAAATTATAATTTTTAATTGATTTTTTTTCTTTGGTAATTGTGTGGATGACTTATGCAAAATCCAAATATTCATACTTAAGAATGAATATCATAGAAAAAATTTGGAAAACATTGATACTACTAATTAGGAATTAAAATTTTTTTATCTATAACCCCCCCCCCCCCCTTTTTCTTTTTAGAAATAATAACTATTTTAATTTAAAAATGATATATTTAAAATTATTCATTTATCGCAAGTAGGCTCTTATATTTTATAAGTAAAAATTTACAAATGCAAAATATAGGCACATTATAACATCTTTATTATTTTCATAAATAAAAAATAAAAATTATATGAAATCAAATAACAAATAATGGAAAAATAACAAATTATAAAAAAAATTCGTCACGCAAATTTAAAACATTAACATCCCATGAATTTATACATAGGCATTGTTATAACGTTGAGGCTGACATCCTATTCCTCTTAGCAGGCGCGTACGCAGGAATTTGGTCTGGGGGGGGATAATAAAATTTTTTAAGAAATATTATTGTTTTTTAAAAATATCAAGCATAAATTTAATTTCTAATACACAATTTTAAATTAATGTGAATTATAAAAAAATTATATGTAAAGAATCACTTAAATGACCCAAAATAGAAATTTGAATTTTTTGAGCCTTTATACAAAAAGTTTCTTAGGAATAATTGCATTTTGTATGTTATATATTTACAATGTAAAATTCAATCTTCGTTGTGATTGAGCTAATTTTTCAATTATCTCATCCTTGCTTGTCGTCGAATGCCTATGAATATTCACATCCAAACCTTTCAATCTACTTTCAGATGTTGTACTTCTTGGTATGTTTTTCAGAGACTTGCAGGCCCGGCCCCCAAGCCGTACAGTATTTTAATTTTTTTACATATACCCGGGCCGGGCCCGAAATTTTTTTAAAAAAACACCCAAGCCGGGCTTGAATTATTTTAAAAAATAGCTTATATTTGAAATCGTTATTATTAGCTATAAAAATCAAAAATAAGTATAATTTATTTTTAAAAAATCAAGGCCGGGCCTGAAAATTTTATTTTAAAAAAAGCCGAGTCGGGCCTAAAATTTTTTTTAAAAAAAGCCGGGCCGGGCCTGAAAATTTTTAAAAAAAACCCAGGCCGTGCCGTAAAAAATCTTTTAAAAAAATCCGGGCCGTGCCCTGCAAATGGTACTTCTGCAGGCCTCTGTTATTCTTCTTAAAAAAGAGAATGTTCTCTCCTTAGTTTACTAATGGGAAGAGTTTATAAACCTTTTTAATACATTGGGAATTTAATCTAAAATATGTTTGAAATAATGCAGAGCATCCATAGCTGTGACTATATCAACCATAGTTAATCTTATAAACATAGTTATTCAGCTAGTAAGGCATCATAAGATACTTTAACATCTTCATAATAAAAATCTAACAAATATTTTTTTTCTATCACCATCTGAAAAAGATTGGGAATGCTTTTGTGGAAGTAATATTTGCAGATTAGTAAGTGCTGCAGGATGAATTAAAAATTCATTTATTTGGGTTATAAATGTATCTGTATTTAAGATATACTCTTCTACTGATCCTATATTAATGTTTTAACGATGAGCCTGCCTTGTTACAAGTCGAGGGAGACAAATATTAAATAAAATATAAAATTCTTCATCAACATTAGCCCTAAGAGTTCTGATTCTCCGCTATTATCATCTTCTTAATCAAGTCAATGTCATGTTTTTGAAAAGTAATACTTAAAATAATTGTATAATTAAATAACTAATGAGAAATAAAATTTGGAATAAGCATTGAATCCAATAATTTTCTCCCTTCTGAGGAAATATTTATTTCAGGCCATTGTGATATTTCAGTAATAGCAAATAATTGGCTCTTCTAACTCCTTAAAAGCTGTTACTGCTTGATGGCAGAGACTCTATCTCGTTGGACAAGATTGCAATTTCTTTTTCCCTGATGGACAAGAAGTTTTATAAATAATTATTATTTGACTATAAATTTGAAAATGGTAGATAAATGTTACGCCACTAAAATTTGAAAATAATAAGTAAATATTACGCCGGAAAACTTAAAATCGAAATTAATTGATAAAATAACTTAGTAGATAAATGTGATAATAAATGTAATTAAATATTTAATATAAGATAGGAATAAATATTAACAAATATAATTAATATAAACAATAATATTTTTGAAAAAAATATCCGGCATCTGCATTTTTTGGCTTTGGGGGGGGATTTGTCCCCCTGTCCCCCCCCGCTGCGTACGCGCCTGCTTCTTAGTAATGGTTGCGCCGGCTCGAGAAAAAATACGTTCGCTTGCTACGGACGTAGTTTGTTCGCATAAGTAAACCTTGGCCATTGTCGACAGCTTTATTAAACGATTAGCTTTTCGAGACCACCAATCTATAATATCAACAGAGGTTTGAGCAACCGGATCTGTTAAATATTTTTCGATTTCTTCTCCGTCTAAATTTGGCATAATGTATGATTTCCTTAATATAAAATATTTAAAATTAAATTAACTATTTATTATATAATCAAATCCATTGTAAAACCTTGTAACAAACATATTTTAAAAATGCCTATTTTGCAACTATATGCTTTATTAATTTTATAAGTTCTTAAGTCTCTATTTTTAAATGTTTAATAAATATTTATATTAACTCAAATAACTATCTTAATTTTTGTTTAATGTAAGCATAATATTTAAATGTAGTCACTCCAATATAGCTTCAAAAATGTTTGTTAGAAGTTTTTATAATGAGTATTCTATATAATTAAATATTTATATTTACCTTAACTCATTCAGAATACTGACAGACATTAGATTGGATTCATTATTATCCTCCTCCTCGAAATCATATATTTCGATGTACCATAATCATCAAATACTTTTCATAATAAAAAGTAAAAGATTTTTTTTTAATTTATAAGAGTAAGGATAAAATATTATATTTTAAAAGTAATAAATATATATTAAGTAAAAAAAAATTAAGTAAAAAAAAATTTAATATTTTGAAAGTATATAAAACAAGTGTTCCGAGTCCGACGAGAATTTATATAACGGCATCTGGCTTGTTTTTTTAAGAATAGAAAAGATTCTAAAATTTGTTATTTTATTTAATATATTATTAAAACATTTTTATTTTTTGATTTCGACGAAATGGAAGGAAATAAAAATCTTAAAAAAAAATGATTTTTATAAAATATATGGCCCGGCCCGGGTATTTAAAAATTTTTTTTAGCCCAGAAAAATTTTTATATTTAATAATTTATAATGAAAATCTATATATATTAAAGGCTAAACCCTATAAATTTTAGAAGATATATTGAATTTCTTAAAATTTTAATTTACATAAAAATCTTTTGAAAAATTATAAAAAAATTATTATAAATTAAAGTCTCTCCATAAGTTTGTATAAAATTGTACGACATTTATAAGTAGTGTTATTAGCTTAAAAATCAACTATACCTAATTAGGCCTAACCGAAAAATCGCCTAAAACTATTTAGACAAAATGTAGGGATTGGGAGACGTTACACAACACTAAGCCTAGCCTTAATTATTCTATATTCCTATTTATCAAAATTAAATATTTATAATTATTTTATATATATTTATTATGTAATAGCGTCAAATTTTGCACCAAAACTTGTTTTTATTTTCTTCTCCCATTTTTCTTGTCACAGAGTGTATTTATTTAATGATTATACTTTATCAATTTATATCTTAATTATCTTTTTATTAAAAATTTTCTTGTCACAGAGTGTATTTATTTAATGATTATACTTTATCAATTTATATCTTAATTATCTTTTTATTAAAAATTCTTATTTCAATTAATCACTCTTTATTTTGAATTTATGAATTATTATCTTAACTGTTTTCAATAATTTTATCATTCATGAGGTATTAAATTATTTAGGGAATTATTAACAATAATGAAAACCATTTTATTAATTTATAAATGAAACAATCATATCATATCACTATTTACATACATAACAAACAAATAAATCATTGTTATTCATACACTGAGTATGAGCCCAGTTTTCAAATTTCAGATAATTAATTTACTCTTCACCTTTAAGGTTTTCTTAGGAATATTAAATTTAGTAGATATTAATAATGTTTATCTTTTATTAATGAATATATCATCATTTGCCAGTTTAGTTTGTTCATCATTTGATTTTGTACCAAATATGTTTAAAGCTAGCTTTTCATTTCTATATGAATATAGAATTTTGGCCAGTCAATACATATGCTTATTAAATAAAACTTGAAACCATAATTTTTTGTGCGTATAATGCTGAATGCCTAAGGATAATATTTATATAAAATAACAATAATCTAAATTAGTAATTTTTTCACCAAACAAAAAAATGTGTAACGAGATTTTTCCAGAAAGAAGTACTAAAAACAGCTTATTTAAATTTTTTTTTTATTGGATTCTCTATTCAATAGGTAAAGTACATATCATAAAATACACATTTTGACAAATTTTGGGAGCAATCGGTCGAAAAGATAATAGTTAAAAGGTGGTGGCAAGTCTTCAAACATGGCCATTTATGACACATTTCCCATATATATTATGTTAATGTTATTTATCGTTTTTAATATTTAAAAACGCAAAATATTCGGCGTTTTTTTTAGTAATTTAGTAATATTAATTTTTACAAATTGACCACTTTCTAAATTATATCTTCGGTTATGTCGTAAAAAACGATCCGAACTTTTAATTGGATTCCAAAGATCAAGATTTGTTTTTATATTTTTTTTTGCTTCGTAATCACCTTAAGATCCTTATTTTTATATGTCCAAAATATAACCAGAATTATTCAATTTTTATATATAAAATAAATTATAACTATTATATTTGCTTCACTTGCATTTTGATTTTAAAAAACAAATTTTGTTAATTTTTTTAAAATTTTAAATTAAATTGATCGATAAATATTTCCTATATTTTATATAAAGTTTAATATTTTTCTCATTTTCTGAATTTACGCAAATGAAGCTCTACAAATATAGAACGTCGATACATTGGCGTACGCAGCGGGGGGGGGGCAGGGGGACAAATCCCCCCTCCCCAAAGCCAAAAAATGCAGATGCCGGATATATTTTTCGAAAATATAATTGTTTACATTAATTTATATTTGTTAATATTTATTCGTATCTCATAATAAATATATATTTTTATTATCACATTTATCTACTAAGTTATTTTATCAATTAATTTCGATTTCAAGTTTTCCGGCGTAATATTTATTTATTATTTTCAAATTTTTAGTGGCGTAATAATATTTATCTACCATTTTCAAATTTCTAGTCAAATTAATTATTTCTGAAATTACTTGAGGGAAAAAGAAATAGCAACCTTGTCCAACGAGATAGAGTCTCTGCCATCAAGCAGTAACAGCTTTTAGAGTGTTAGAAGAGTTAATTATTTGCTATTACTGAAATATCACATGGCCTGAAAGAAATATTTCCTCAGAAGCAAGAAAATTATTGGATTCAATGCTTATTCCAAATTTTATTTCTCATTAGAATGTATTATTGAATTATACAACTATTTTAAGTATTACTTTTTAAAAACATGACATTGACTTGATTAAGAAGATGAGAATAGCGGAGAGCAATTTATCAGAATTCAAGAAAATTAGGATGATGAATAATTTCATATTATATATTTTATTGTTGAGTCAAAGGCAGAGCTATACGTGTTTAATATTTGTCTCCCTCGACTTGTAGCAAGGCGAGCTGATCGTTAAAACATTAATATAGGAACAGTAGAAGAGTATATCTTAAATACAGATACATTTATAACCCAAATAAATGAATTTTTAATTCATCATGCAACACTTACTAATCTGTAAATATTACTTCCACAAAAGCCTTTCCAACTTTTTTCAGATGGTGATAGAAAAAAATATATTTGTTAGATTTTTATTATGAAGATGTTAAAGTATCTTATGATGCCTTACTAGCTGAATAACTATGTTTATAAGATTAACTATGGTTGATATAGTCCCAAAAAATGCTATGGATGCTCTGCATTATTTCAAACATATTTTAGATTAAATTCCCAATGTATTAAAAGGGTTTATAAACTCTTCCCTTCCCATTAATAAACTAATGAGAGAACATTCTCTTTTTTAAGAAGAATAACAGAGGCCTGTAGAAGTACCATTTGCAGGGCACGACCCGGATTTTTTTTAAAGATTTTTTAAGGCCCGGCAGGGTTTTATTTAAAAAATTTTCAGGCCTGGCCTGGCCCGGCCTTTTTTAAGAAATTTTTTAGGCCCGAATCGGCTTTTTTTTAAAGATTTTTAGGCCCGGTCCGGCTTTTTTTAAAATAAAATTTTCAGGCCCAGCCAAGATTTTTTTAAAATAAATTATATTTATTTTTGATTTTTATAGCTAATAATAACGATTTCAAATATAGGCTGTTTTAAAAAATACAGCCCGGATTGGGTGGTTTTTTTAAAATAATTCAGGCCCGGTATGGGTATTTTTTTAAAAAAATTTCGGGCCCTGCCCGGGTATATTTAAAAAATTAAAATACTGTCCGGACCGGGGGCCGGGCCTGCAGGTCTCCGAAAAACATACCAAGAAGTACAACATCTGAAAGTAGATTTAAAGGTTTGGATCTTTTGAATATTCATAGGCATTTGACAACAAGCAAGAATGAGATAATTGAAAAATTAGCTCCATCACAACGAAGATTGGATTTTACATTGTAAATATATAACATACAAAATGCAATTATTCCTAAAAAACTTTTTGTGTAAAGGCTCAAAAAATTCAAATTTCTATTTTGGGTCATTTAAGTGATTCTTTACATATAATTTTTTTATAATACATTAATCTAAAATTGTGTATTAGAAATAGTTATTAGTCCTGATAAATTTATGCTTGATATTTTTAAAAAACAATAATATTTCTTGAAAAATTTTATTACCCCCCCCCCGCCCCCCCCCCCCCCCCCAGACCGAATTCCTGCGTACGCGCCTGCGTCGTTATATTTGGTATAATATAGGATTCAAATCATATTACTTATATTTAAAGAGCAATAACTATTGTTCTAGTAATCGTCAGTTTAAGATTCTAAAAATATTAACGATAGGGTTGTTAAACGGCTCGATTTGAGCCGATTTTTATCATATCCAATATTTTAAGAAAAATATTGCCTAAACCTCTAGATTTTTCTGATAGATGTTTAAATTAAAGGTCAGCAATAGGCGAGTTATCTCCTACCAGCCTATGCCCGGCTATAAAAAGATATTTAAAATATTTTAACATCCTTACAATATATTTTTTTATCTATTTAATTTAAAAAAATTCTAAAAAACTTAAAAATGACGATTATGACAATTGTCACTTTTCTAAGGTACATATTCGCTGAAAATTTAATTTAACATGTTCACAACATATATTTTACCTATTTGCTTCAAAAAAATTCGACAAAACTTAAAAATGACGATTATGACAATTGTCACTTTCCTAAGGTACATATTCACTGAAAATTTAATTTAACATGTTTACAATATATATTTTTACCTATTTGCTTCAAAAAATTTCGAAAAAACTTAAAAATGACGATTATGACAATTGTCACTTTTCTAAGGTACTTATTCACTGAAAATTTAATATAACATGTTTACAATATATATTTTTACCTATTTGCTTCAAAAAAATTCGAAAAAACTTAAAAATGACGATTACGACAATTTTCACTTTTCTAAGGTACATATTCACTGAAAATTTAATTTAACATGTTTACAATATACATTTTTACCTATTTGCTTCAAAAAAATTCGAAAAAACTTAAAATGACGATTATGACAATTGTCACTTTTCTAAGGTACATATTCACTGAAAATTTAATTTAACATGTTTACAATATATATTTTTACCTATTTGCTTCAAAAAAAATCGACAAAACTTAAAAATGACGATTATGACAATTGTCACTTTTCTAAGGTACATATCACTGAAAATTTAATTTAACATGTTTACAATATATATTTTTTTTTATTTGCTTCAAAAAAATTCGAAAAAACTTAAAGACGATTATGACAAATTTTTACGCAAGCCGACCCAGCAAGCCGACCCATCAAGCCGACCTAGCAAGCCGACCCAACAAGCCGACCCAGCAAGCCGACCCAGCAAGCCGACCCAGCAAGCCGACCCATCAAGCCGACCCAGCAAGCCGACCCATCAAGCCGACCCAACAAGCCGACCCAGCAAGCCGACCCATCAAGCCGACCCAGCAAGCCAACCCAACAAGCCGACCCAACAAGCCGACCAAGTGGGTCGGCTCAACAGGCCCATTGGGTCGGGTTGGGTCGTGGTCGATTTTTCAACCCTGGCTCAGGGTTGAGCAGATTTCTACGACTTCGGCTCGGGTTGTGGGTCGTAAAAAACCAACCATTTAACAACACTAGTACTGTACATTCAAGTTTGAACATTCCTCTAAATATTCATGAAAGTTTCTCAGAGAATCGGATAAAGTAATATTTATATTAACTCCTAGTGAAGTGAATGATAGTACAGAATTAAATGTTTATATTTGTTATAAAATAGGCGGAGGTAGCATAGGGATTGTGGCAGTGGTGATAGAAATATCATTTGGAGAAATGGGTGAAAATAAAATAAACATAGATATAAAACATAAGATAAAAAAAAATAAACCTCCAGATGAGTTCATTTCAAACGTAGTTCTTTATTATTTTGTCTACCAGTAACTCTAGAACGGGTAAGGCGTTGAATCGTCATTATTTTATTTGCTTATCTTTAATTCCTTTAATTCCTTTAATTTAATTTTTATTATTTTTATAATATAATAATTTATACCTTCTTTTTCCCCCCTTTTAATCTTATTTTTTAATTACCTTACAATTAATTAACCTTAATCTTAATAACATTACATTCATCATGTTATTTTTTAACTTTTAGAATATCATAATAGGCTTGATGAGTCCCCCAAAACTTTTTTTTGATGATAGTAACTACTAGAAATATGCATCTAATATTGACCCATCTACCGGTTTTACATTATTTTAATGTTTGTTTATTTTCAACAATAGTTTATTTATATTTTTGCCTGATTTCTTTATTTGTCTAGGCTAACCCTAATCCCTCACATTGCTACAAAACATGATGAATCTTTTATTAAAGATAAGCAAAGAAAATAATGACGATTAAACAAACGCCTTACCCTTTCTAGGGTTACTGGTAGACAAAATAATAAAGAACTACGCTTGAAATGAACTAATATGGAGGTTTATTTGGTTTTTTTTTATCTTATGTTTTATATCTATGTTTATTTTATTTTCATCCAGTTCTCCAAATGATATTTCTATCACCACTACCACAATCCCTATGCCAATCCATCTATTTTTAAAAAAATATAAACATATTTATTTATCACTAAATTTTTTTATCTCATTCTTTTCTTTCTATCTTTATTATCTATAAACCACTATTTCTCAAAACCTTATCAATTCCTTTAATTTATTTATAATATAATAATTTATAACTTCTTTTTTCCCCTCTTTTTTAATCTTATTTTTTAATTACCTTACAATTAATTAACCTTTATCTTAATAACATTACATTCATCATGTTATTTTTTAACTTTTAGAATATCATAATAGGCTTGATAAGTCCCCCAAAAATATTTTTTGATGATAGCCCTCCAACTACTAGAAACATGCATCTAATATTGACCCATCTACCAGTTTTACATTATTTTAATGTTTAATTTCAACAATAGTTTATTTATATTTTTGCCTTATTTCTTTATTTGTCTAGGCTACCCTAATCCCTCACATTGCTACAAAACATGATGAATCTATTATTAAAGATAAGCAAAGAAAATAATGACGATTAAACAAACGCCTTACCGGTTCTAGAGTTACTGGTAGACAAATAATAAAGAACTACGCTTGAAATGAACTCATCTGGAGGTTTATTTTGTTTTTTTTTATCTTATGTTATATATCTATGTTTATTTTATTTTCACCCATTTCTTCAAATGATATTTCTATCACCTCTACCACAATCCCTATGCCACCTCCGCCTATTTTTTAACAAATATAAACATTTAATTCTGTACTATCATTCACTTCACTAGGAGTTAATATAAATATTACTTTATCCGAATCTCTGAGAAACTTTCATGAATATTTAGAGGAATGTTCAAACTTGAATGTACAGTACGGCCAATTTCATTAACTTTATTAATGGAAAAATATGCAGTATGTCGTGGCCTTTATAACAATACTTACGACCGTATTATGGTTGAGTTAACATTGTCGTTCATGATTCAATTTTAGAAGAGGATACCAATTCTGACATTGACAGAAATATCGTTTTGCGTGTTCAAACTTGAATGTATAGTACAGCCAATTTCATCAACTTTATTAATGGAAAAATATGCAGTAATTCTGTCGTGGCCTTTCTAACAATATACTACCGTTTTATGGTTTAGTTAACATTGTCGTTCATGATTCTATTTTAGAGGGGAAATGCTGACATTGACAGAAATATCGTTTTGCGTTCATAGGCATATCATCTTTATCAGGACGTATTGTGTTTTGTACAGTGCTTTGGTAATCCGTCATTACTTTCATCTACAACCCTAAATGATATAAAATTATATATTAATTATTTCCTCTCCAGACGACCGCCCAGATTTATTTTGTCACTTTTTCCATCAAAAATTAAAATGTCAACAAGAATTTGCTCTTAGTTTTATCAAATACATAATAAATATTTATCCTAAATTTATATGTCATTAAAAAAAAATATCTTAAAAAATATATAAATAATTTGCATATAATTTTCATTAGTGTTTAATGGCATTTATGTAATTTAAATAGACACATTTTTTTTTACTTAACATAAAAAAATATATATCCCTTATCAAATTCTTTGACAAATAATTTCAGAAATGCAAGACATACATTAAATTTATATGAAAAACAACAATAACCTTATATAATAAACAACATATTTTTTTAGATATAATTAATTGATCATATTACAAAAAAATATAAGAGTCGGTTATTTTTATTTTATTTGTCATGATTCTCTAATAAGTGGTTGCCCGAGCCTTCCCAGTTTCCCTTAATACGGAATTTGCATGTTTTTTTCCATATTAGACTAATTGGTAAATCAGATATTTCCCGTTCATGTGATTATTAAAAATTTAACTATCTCCGAGGCGGGAAAAAATTTTCAAAATTATAATGGGTAGGACTGGGCTTGGAATTTCAAAATTAATATTAGCTTGCACCTGACTTTGGAATATCTTTTACAAATTATTAAGGGTTGAGCTGGGCTTGATAAACTTTTTTAAAATTATAGGATCTTGGATGCTTCCTAATATTGTGAGCTTGAACCTGGCATGACATCTATCGTAAAAAATGAATAAAAATCTCATTCCCCCTCATTTTTGACGTGCTTTCTACTAGTTTTTTTAAATTTAAGACGTTTTGTTTTTACATAGCCTCCCTTTATCATATTTCTATCTTTTAGGTGTGATTTCATTATAACTTTTAATTTTATTAAATTTTTTTATCATTTTTAATATTAATTATAAAAGTTTTTATTTTATTATTTTCTTTAATTTTTATATCATTATTTTCTTTAATCACAATTATTTCTTAAAATTTTATCATATAATTTATCTCTTTTAATTTATAATAATCTATTTCAATTTAAACATTAGGTACTACTAATTTACATAATTCAATATTTTTCAAGTTTTTATTATTATGAGATTTATGATCATTTCATTTATTGTTATGTGTCTCATTATAATATTTGTTATCTAATTTTCTACTTCCATAATAATTTTTATGATTCAATTTATTATATTGATTTCTATCATAATAATTGTCTCTTTCACTATAATAATTATTATTATGATTATTTTTATAATTTTGCCATTGAAATTTTTATTAGGATAATTTTCTTTTATCTCTGTTACCGATTTATAATTACATAAACATTTTAATATAAACATCTTCCTAATAAATTAAACTTTCATCTCTCGGTACCATTGCTTCCATAGCCAAAAATAAATCATGGTAAATTATGTATTAAACTTATAGTATTTTTACTATCATAATATATCAAATAATCTTCTAATTTATCTATGGATCTTGTTTTATTATTATGGTCCCATATTGGTATATTCATATTTTATAGAGATTTTTTTATTAAGATTTTGTTTATTTTTACCTTTTCATTTTAATCATATCTTACGTGTTTTAGAATTAAATAAACATAACATTCCAGGATCCTCTTTCATCTAGTTTGACCATGTTCCAGTAGCTAAAGTCATATCTAAAATTTGTCTCTGAAAAATATCTAAAAAAATCTCTGAAGTAGCTTTGCTGCCACCATGATAAAACAATTAAGGCAAATTTTAAGATTTAAAATTTATTATTATAAAATCTATCTATTTCTAATATTACAATTTTCAATTATATATATATATTACTTTTTTTCTAATTATTTTCATATAAATTTTTAAAAAAAAAGAATTTTACAAAATTTAAGAAGAATTTATTTTAAGGTTAAAGAAAAAGAATTTAAAAGAAAATTTAACAAATTAATAAAATCTTAAGTTTAAACATTTTACGAAATTTAATGGTTAAACAATTTATAAAATTTTTATTCAAATAATCTTTAATTTTATATTTAGCAGGCTCAATCATATATCTGTAACACGGCAGTGTGATAAATGCTATAAAAGATATTATTATATTTCATTTATTTTATATTACAGTTTATTTGGATTATATTATCATGATGATTGACTGTATATTGTCAAGTGAATGCAACAATAAAGATATATGTTGTATAATTTAGTTTATTGGCGATTAATGATTTGAATAAGGAAGAAAACCCAACTACTGTAATTGGTAAAAGTGATGAATCAACAAACATTCTAATTAGTAAGAGTAGTGAAATTAATATTTTAAGTGAAACCAACAATGGTAATCAAGTAAAAAAAAAATTTGTGACAATAAATATAACTCAAGACAAATTAGATAATTTTGATAAACAAAACAATTTTTAAGACTATATTGAATATAACGATGATGTTTTGGAGATAAGGTGAATATTGGTGGATAAGGAAACCATGAAAAATATATTATTTTTATACATGGGGATTAGTAATTTGGCAGAGAGAGGTCATTTGTATATTCAAGAATTTTGAAGGAACTTTATTATGATGAAATAGTAGAAATAGATTAGGTTGTTTTTAAACCTACTTTAACTCGTTTTAGTTCTGAAAGTAGGAAGAATGGAATTCGAAACTATTGCTAAGTTTTCAGGTAGTTTAAAAAATTGGCACAAGAGTACAAGTTTGAATCAGATCTTGATAAGAGATTAAGAGATCAGATGGTGTCCGGAATAAAAATAGCAGCATTGGAGTTAGATATTCACGTCAGATTTCCAGATGAAATACAATGATCTGTAAGAAAGGGTGAGTTATCAACAAGTTTTAAAAATGGCTTTGGTAATGGAAAAAGATGAGAATAAAGTGACACATATGATGGTAAAAAAAGGTTAATAAACTTAAGGAGCAATTGGAGTATAATCAAGGAAATCTTTTTAATCAAAAGTACCCACATTAGTTTAAAGAAAAAGGAAATTTCAATTATTATAATAATTATAACAACATTTTTAATGATATGTGTAAAAATAATAATGTTCACGATTTGAAATAACTCAAACCCATAGGCGTAGCTAGGAAGGGGGGCAAGGGGAAATCCCCCCTTCAGAAATTTATCACTTTTTGTGAATATCATTTTAAGCTAATAAAAAATATCCCCTTAGTCCTCCCCTCACTCCCTGACCCCCAAAAATATGCTATATCTTAGAAAATAATTTGAAAGAGAGAATGTAAAAGTTGATATTTTTTTAAACTAAAACTATTCATCATAATTTATATATTTTTGGAAAAAAACATTTATATATATAAAAAGTGAACCAAAAGTGTTTTTAAAGAAATGGAATATAAGCCAAAAATAAGTCTTAAGACAAAAATGAAATATATTATAATTATAATTATAATAAAATTACTAAATTATATAATATATCAAATATAATTTTTTATAAAGTGAGTAATTTTAATTTATTTATCCTAATAAAAGCAAGTAAAATATAATTACAAAACTATTGATAAAATTAAATCATAAATTAAATAAAAAAATTTAGAGCACAATACAAACAGTGGAATATTATATGTCGTAGATTTACAGTATATATATATATGGTAGATTTACAATATATCTAATTTTATCAATTATCAGATGACAATCAAGTAATTTTTACCAATATAGCGAATTATATATTTTACAGAAAACTATAAAATATTGATAAGGACATCAGAAAATATCTTTTAAAAACATTGTGGGATAAATAATATGAAAATTAATTTTAATATCATTTTTTATTTAAAATAAATAGGTGGCGTTAAATAATTGAATGCAAATTGCTGCTATATTTATTATCAAGAGCATTGATTAGTAAAATTTGTTAAAATATTAACTGTAATATATTCTTTAATTGTCAAATATGTCTGTAAAAGTGGAATTTTACCTAGTATTTTGTAACCAATTCTATATAATAGAGGAATATCAACTATATGTGTACCTACTTTTTATAAATAAATTTCTTATATTTGTTTGGAATAAATTGTTACCATGCTTTTATATTAATGTATATACAAGTAATTTATTATATTTTATATAAACTAATAAAATATATTATTTTTTAATTCTAAAATCCTGGCTACGCCTATGAACTCAAACCTCATCCAAGTTATCAAGGGTAACATGTTACAATTGCCACAAGGTGGGGCACTATGCACAAATTGTTATGTATCAAGATGATTATGAATCACAAGATTCAATTAACATATCCTAAATTGATAGAAAGAGTGCTAAGATATCCATTAGGATAAACAGAGTACTGATTAAATCGATATATCTAAATTGCCTCTAGGAATAGAAACAACAATGAGGCAGTAAACAAGAGGAAACCTACACATCATCTGATTGAGGAGTTTTAAAATCCTAGGTGTGTGGAAATGTTATAAATGCTATATATTATTATATTTCATATATTTTATATTACAGTTTAATTGGATTATCTTATCATGATGATAATATATATTTTCTAGTGAATGCAATAATAAAGATATACATATATAGTTTAATTTAGTTTAGGCAGATTTATGGTCTAAAAACCCCGTAGTTTTATAAAAATAAGAGCTCACTGAATAATATATTTAAATACATATACCATAATTTATTTTTTTAAAAATGATATATGACTGTCAGAAAGTAAGTGACACTTTTGCTTTATCATTAGCAAGGGCGTCATTAGCTTTTACAATCTCAGGGGACTCAACGGGTTTTATATTATTATATTATACTTTTTAATTGAAATTGCCAAGCTCTGAACAATTATTCTAAATTTCATATTTTCTCATTTATTATGCAAACAATAATAAAATTAAAACAATACAAGACATTTCTAAATATAATATTTTTTAATATAAAATATTTATAAATTTATTACAATATTTTATATTTTCGATTGCCAATATAAAAAAATTTTTATCTAAAAAATTACAAGTGATAAAAAAAGCTTAACCTTAATAGTTTTTAAAAACTATACAGGGAGATATAATTCTTAGCAACCTACATTGACAAAAGGTCATTAAACTAATATACGTGTGTTAACAATTTAGAGAATGTTTTATAAAATGGAATAATAAGGAAAAATTTGTAGGCCTAACCAAATCAATAATTCTTGAAAAAGAGGATATAAATGACTAATCAAAATCATAAAACTATATGGTGGTTAGAGCTTCCTTTTAGATGTCATTATGGAAGTTAGATAAGTAATCGATAAAATTATTGTTAGATATTAAATTTCTAAAAAATTAACTTCCATTTTTAATGATATATAAACGATTAGACAGTTGACAATTATTGCTCATCCAAATTATGCAATCAAATGCTCTCAGCATCAGGAATAATAATCTTAAATTATAGTAGTCACACAAATAATAGATGCTGGTTAATTTGCAGTCATGGCCATGAGACCAGTGTCTACATGACAGGATTTTCTCTGGATGCAAACCCTCTTTAAAACCTATGCCTAGCCCCCTAAAAAATTTCCGGTTTTTTCATTATTAATTACACCATTTTAATTGTAATAATACTCATTTCAGAAATTTTAAAAAGAATAACTTAAATTATTTTAATTTTGTCAATATAAAGGAGTTATTTTTTAGATAATAAATTCAATTAAGAACCCCCTTACAATGAATGCATTATATGAGCTTGCTGAGAATGTCTAATCCTTTTAAATTATATTTAAAAGTGTTGACTTCTGAAAAATTGCGGAATTACGAGAAATATTTTTTTGCTTTATTCACGAATCAATATAATTTTTCACTGTAAATATAAAATTAAATTCGATCTTTTTATAATCAAATTTGTAACTAATATAATGACATTCTGTTAATCGAGATTGACTTTTTAAATTTGTTTAACTTAAATTGCTTTTATTTTAAACATGTTAGCCTTTAACCATGTATTTCGTTTAAATTGTTTTTTATAATACATATATATATATATATATATACATACCTTATTTTATATTTATTTTTAATCATTTTTAGTTTTAGATATATTTATAATTAATAAAACATTTTTTCTTCTCCATACAACACAACCGTTATTGATATATAACATGGTGCCCCGCTGTATGGTAACTCACGCACAATGATATATAAAAAATCTCATATATATTGTGCATATGCCGATAAATATAAAAAATAAAAAAATATTTTTAAAATTATGTAATAAATTATAAAAATTATTCGATATAAAGGACACACACAAAGTAAAAAAAAAATTTATATGACTTTACAACGACAATATATCTTTATGCTAATTTAAATAAAGTTTTAAAATAAAAATTTACAATTTGGATAAAAAAAAAATTGAATATATAATAGTGACTGACAATCATTGGCGTACTCAGCGGGGGTGGCAGAAAGACAAATCCCCCCCCAAGCCAAGGAATGCAGATGCCGGATATATTTTTCAAAAATATTATTGTTATTTATTTATATTTGTTAATATTTATTTTTATCTCATATATATATTTAATTACATTTATTTATCACATTCATCTACTAAGTTATTTTATCAATTAATTTCGATTTCAAGTTTTCCTTGGCGTAATTTACCTATTATTTTCAAATTTTAGTGGCGTATTATTTATCTAAATTTCTAGTCAAATAATAATTATTTCTGAAATTGTCCAAAAGGGAGAAAGAAATTGCAACCTTGTCCACGAGATAGAGTATCCGCCATCAAGCAGTAACAGCTTTTATGGAGTTAGAAGAGCCGATTATTAATTCTATTACTGAAATATCACAATGACCTGAAAAAAATATTTCCTCAGGAGCAAGAAAATTATAAAATGCTTATTCCAAATTTTATTTCTCATTAGAATGTATCATTTAATCATACAACTATTTTAAGTATTACTTTTCAAAAACATGACATTGACTTGATTAAGAAGATGAGAATAGTGGAGAGCATTTTATCAGAACTCAAAGAAATTAAGGCTAAAGTTGATGAAGAATTTCATATTTTATTGTTGAGTCAAAAGCAGAGCTATACGTGTATAATATTTGTCTCCCTCGACTTGTAGCAAGTCGTTAAAACATTAATATAGGATCAGTAGAAGAGTATATCTTAAATACAGATACATCTATAACCCAAATAAATGAATTTTTAATTCATCATGCAGCACTTACTAATCTGCAAATATTACTTCGACAAAAGCCTTCCCAACCTTTTTCAGATGGTGATAGAAAAAAAAATATTTGTTAGATTTTTATTATGAAGATGTTAAAGTATCTTATGATACCTTACTAGCTGAATAACTATGTTTAAAAGATTAAATATTGTTGATATTGTTCCAAAATGCTATGGATGCTCTGCATTATTTCAAACACATTTTAGATTAAATTCTCAATGTATTAAAAGGGTTTATAAACTCTTCCCATTAGTAAACTAATGAGAGAACATTCTCTTTTTTAAGAAGAATAACAGAGGCCTGCAGAAGTACCATTTGCAGGGCACGGCCCGGATTTTTTTTAAAGATTTTTTACGGCCTGGCCTGGGTTTTTTAAAAAAATTTTCAGGCCCGGCCCGGCTTTTTTTAAAATAAAATTTTCAGGCCCGGCTCGGATTTTTTAAAAATAAATTATATTTATTTTTGATTTTTATAGCTAATAATATCGATTTAAAATATAGGCTGTTTTAAAAAATACAGCCCGAATTGGGCGTTTTTTTAAAATAATTCAGGCCCGGCTTGGGTGTTTTTTTTAAAAAATTTCGGGCCCAGCCCGGGTATATTTAAAAAACTAAAATACTGTCCAGCCCGGGGGCCGGGCCTGCAGGTCTCTGAAAAACATACTAAGAAGTACAACATCTAAAAGTAAATGGAAAAGTTTGGATCTTTTGAATATTCATAGGCATTTGACGACAAGCAAGGATGTGATAATTGAAAAATTAGCTCAATCACAACGAAGATTGGATTTTACATTGTAAATATATAACATACAAAATGCAATTATTCCTAAGAAATTTTTTGTGTAAAGGCTCAAAAAATTTAAATTTCTATTTTGGGTCATTTAAGTGATTCTTTACATTTAATTTTTTTATAATTCACATTAATTTAAAATTGTGTTTTAGAAATAGTTATTAGTCCTGATAAATTTATGCTTGATATTTTTAAAAAACAATAATAATTCTTGAAAAATTTTACCCCCCCCCCCCTCCAGACCAAATTCCTGCGTACGCGCCTGGTGACAATATTTTGCTAATTTAAATAAAGTTGTAAAATAAAAATCTGCATTATGGATGATAAAAGTAGCATATCGTCCAACAGGGAAGTTAAGTTCCCAAAATTGGAGGGGTGCTTGACGGAAACTTATTTGGAGAGACTTGACGATTATTTCTCTCAAACAATTTTATCCGACTCAGTAAAATTTGAAACATAGATGAGCAATTTATCTGATGACCTATACGATAAAATTAAGTCATTATGTACTAAGGAAGATATCAAAGATTATAAAATTATTAATAAAAAATTAAAATTTTTATTACCTTGCTTCACAAGGTGTTAAGGAATCTTTTTTGGATTGGTTTTTTAGACTGTCTAAGTTAAGTAGACAATGTAAATTTATTAATGATGATCGTATAAAAGAAAAATTGAGAACATCTAGTTTAAATGACAATATAAAAAATAAATTAAACAAAAATATTAATTACACATTAGACGAAATGATTGAAATAGGAAGAAAATTAGATAGTATTAATATTAAATCAGAAAGTGACAATGTTAATTATGTTTTTAGTAGGGATAAAAAATTTAATAAAAATAATGACAATAATAGAAATAATGATAAGAATTTAGATATCCAAAGTACTTCTAATAGGAATGAGATTAATAGTAACTATAATAGACCTAATTATTATTCGAGGCAAAATTTTAACAGTGGGAATAGAAATTAGGGTGATAACAATTTTAGTAATGTTAACGACAACAGGAATAGGAATTTTAGTAACGTTAGAAACAATAACAATTATAATAATAATAACTATACAAATAATCAGTATAATGATGGTAACTATCAAAATTACAATTATCGGTATAACAATAGCAACAGAAACTTTCATAATAATAATTATCAATCTTATAACAACAACTATGGTAGGAACAACGCCTGGTTTAATTATAATCAGAGGAGACAGATTCAATGTGACGATCAAAATCATAATAATTACCGATCTTATAACAACAATTCAAATAATTATGAAGGCAGGTGTCATAATAATGATAACCAAAGAAAACAAATCGAATAGATCGTAATCGGTGGAAGGATTTTAATCAAAGAAAACGATAATCAAAACTTGCAATAATTGTAATATGAACATGGAAGAAGTTGGGGAAAATAAAGTTGGCACTGCCAAAGACAATAATGAGAATAATTTCAATGTCAACAACCTGGCTGAAAATACAGACAAAGGTGATGACAGTGCTTTTATGACTACTTTGAAATTAAATAATGTTACTACAACTATGCAGGTTGGCACTGGATCAAAGTATACCATCATACCTCATGATATGGCTAATTGGCATAAGAGAAATGAAGAAATCCAGTTCGCGGCTTACAGCCTACGACGGAAACTTGATTAAAATCATCGGGACAACTCAATTTAATATGAAGGAATCACTAAATATTTACTAGCAGTAGTTGTAGAGTCGAGAAAGAACGCATTATTAAGAAGAATCTGGATCAATGCCTTTAAAAATATTTTAAATAAATTCATAGGAAATGTCGACACCAATTATGAAGACAAAATCAATAAACTTATTAAAGATTGTGAATCCAAATTGACTAGCGAACCAATTAACAAAGTAAATGTCAAATTACATTTAAGATGTGACACCCAACCTAAAATAATACCACCAAGACGTATACCGTATTCAAAGATTGATCTTGTGGGCGAAGAACTGAATAGATGGATACACGAAAAAATTATTGAGCCTGTAAATGATGTGCGATGGGCGAGCCCTATAACAGCCGTATACAACGATGATGGGAGCATCAGGCTTTGCGCAGATTTTAAAGACACTATAAACCAAGCTCTCGAAGATTTTAGATACCCACTTCCACGTATAAATAGATCTTATAGCTAAACTTTCAGAAAGAAAAAAAATTACCAAAATCGATTTCAAAAATGCTTTTCTACAAGTTCCGATCGATTAAAATAGCAGAAAATTTTTGACTATATCCACACATAAGGGATACTACCAATTTACCAGACTTCTTTTTGGGTTGAAAACTTCATCTGCTATATTCCAACAAATCATGGATCAGATTTTCAGTGATATGAAAGATGTTATATTTTACATTGATGACTGGAAATAACGATGAAGCACATTTAAACAACATCAAAAAGGTGTTTGGGAGAATATTATCGTATGGGTTAGTACCTAACCTGGCCAAAAGTTTATTTTTTATAAACAAAGTGAGGTTCCTGGGTCATGATATTGATGCCAGGGGATTCATGCTAATCACGACAAAATTGAAGCAATAATTAATATGCCAGAACCAAAATCAGCTGCTGAATTATCAACATTTCTGGGACTACTATAGAAAATTTTTGAACAATTTTGCAGAAATAGCCGATCCTCTATATAAAATCGTCAACAAAGAAAAATGGGCTTGGAACTTAGAACACTCTAAAAGTTTTAATGATCTTAAGAAGTTGATTAGTCTTCCTCCTGCTTTGACATATTTTAACCCTGAATTACCTATAGGGATAGCCACTGACGCATCTAAATGTGGTTTAGGAGCCGTATTATTTTATACTGAAAAAGACGGTAAAGAAAAACCTATAGCTTTCGCTTCTAGAACTTTATTAAAATCCGAATTGAATTATACCAATATTGAGCGTGAGGCTCTCGCTATTATGTTCGCCATAAAGAGGTTTCAGGAATACTTAATCGGCACAAAATTTACAATATTACTGACCATAAACCTCTTGTTCACATCTTTACCAAGTATCCTTAAGACTACAGAAGTGGAACATAACATTAGGAGGATATGATTTTAATATAAAGTATAAAGCCGGTAAATATAATGTTGTTCCTGATTGTCTCTCGAGATTGCCACAAGAATGTCATGATAAAGTTGTTGAAAATATCACTATAATAAATGACTATGGGGATTTACCTATCAATTTTAATCAAATTCGTGATGAAACTTTGAAAGATATTGAATTAAAACAAGTCATAAATGATATTAAGAACAACAGGCCTATAAAGAATAATATCTATAAAAAAATTGAATTGGAATTAAGTATAGTCAAGGATTGTCTTTACAAAAGCAACAAAATCATAATTCCGTCTTCTATAAAAAAAATGTACTACAGTCATTACATGAAGGTCACTTGGGAGCAGGAAAAATCAAATCCTTAGCCAAAGATTACATGTGGTGGTCTGGTATAAATAATGACATAGATATGGAAGTGAAAAGTTGTGACGATCATATATCATGACAATCCTAAAAAGATACAAAAATCATGGGTTTCGGCAACCAAACCATTTGAAAGGATACACATAGATTATGGGGGTCCGTTCTTCACAAGAAATTGGTTGATAATAGTCGATGCCTACAGTAAATTTCCTATTATTGTTCCTGTTAAAAATATTAAGACCGATGTTACTTTAAAAGAAATTTTAAAAACTATTTCGCTATATGGATTACCTGAAACTATGATAACGGCACTAACTTCACAAGTAATGATTTTGAAAAATTTTGCAATGATTATGTTATCAAACATGTGCTCACATCTGCTTATCACCAGCAATTCAATGGCCAGGTAGAACGCATGGTGAGAACGTTCAAAACACATATGAAAAGGAATATCAAAATTGACTTAGACATCGCACTTGACAAATTTTTATTTAATTACAGAAATACGCTTAATGAAACTACAGGAGTTACACTTCTAAGAGAAGTTCAATCCTGATATTAGATTTATATGGGACTTTTTAACATAAAAAAGTGGAAATTGTAATAATCGTTATTTTTAACTTATTTGATTTATTATATCGTAAATTAAATAGGTTATAATTATTAATATTAAGATGTAAAAATAAAATTTCAATGAAGATGTACCATAGAAAAGTGACAATTGTTATAATCGTTATTTTTGAAAATTTCTTTAAAGCATAGATATTGTTAACATGTTAAATTAAAATTTCAGTGAAGATGAACCACAGGAAAGTGACAATTATCATAATCGTTATTATTGAACTTTTTTAAATTTTTTTAAAGCAAATGGGTAAAAATAGATATTGTTAACATGTTAAAGTAAAATTTCAGTGAAGATGAACCACAGGAAAGTGACAATTATCATAATCGTTATTATTGAACTTTTTTAATTTTTTTTAAAGCAAATGGGTAAAAATAGATATTGTTAATATGTTTTAAATTAAAATTTCAGTGAAGATGTACCACAGGAAAGTGACAATTGTCATAATCGTTATTTTTGAACCTTTTTAAAAAAATTTTAAAGCAAATGGGTAAAAATAGATATTGTTAACATGTTAAATTAAAATTTCAGTGAAGATGTACTACAGGAAAGTGACAATTGTCATAATCGTTATTTTTGAACTTTTTTGAATTTTTTTAAAGCAAATAGGTAAAAATAGATATTGTTAACATGTTAAATTAAAATTTCAGTGAAGATGTACTACAGGAAAGTGACAATTATCATAATCGTTATTATTGAAATTTTTTAAATTTTTTTAAAGCAAATGAGTAAAAATAGATATTATTAATATGTCAAATTAAAATTTCAGTGAAGATGTACCACAAATAATCGTTATTTTTGATTTTTTTATATATAAAATTGAAAACTGATAATTGTCATATGTAATATTTTTAAACTCTTTTTATTAAACAAGGTTAGAATAAAGATATTTTGAAAATTATTTATTATTTCAAAATTATTAAAAAAATATATTATTAACCAGGTTTGTTGTTAGTAAGGTCCTATCCCATTTAATTTTAAAAAATAACCGATCTAATTTTTTTTGAATAAAAAATATTGGCTCATCATGTTTCTTAAATTTTTGATGGCTTTAGATTGTAAAATATTAAAAAGTGGTGCCTTCTAACTTCTATAATTTGAGCGTTATTTAAGTAAAGTCGTGCTTTTACAATGTACAACGACATTAAACAGCAAGAACTCAAATTTATATTACGAGCCAAATAATTTATGGATTGTCAAATTCTTGGTTTTTTAGTTTTGACGAAATAATAAACCTGACCTAACTTATTCAATTGGATAGATTTCGTTTTTTTATACTGAAAATATTTTATATTTTTTTTATTTTACTCTATCAATTCGAGTCGCGAAAGGCACTTTTAAATATGAATATTTATTATAAACCTAGCATATAAATATTTCTCCTTTTAAAATTCAACCCATACTTTTTGATCCTTCACTACAAAGGTGGAAAAAAATCCCTTAACTACAAAGGTGGGGTCTATTTTATCCCAAATTTTGATTAGCTATATCTCAGAACATATTAAAATTTGAGATCTACAAATATTGAATATATATTCAAATATTATTGGAAATAATAAATACAAAATTTTAGATTAATAGTTACTTCTAAAAACAGTTATGCAAATTTTACTAAAGTTACTGAAATAAATTTTTTTTTCTGAGACCTTTCTTTAATTATATTTTGATCACCAAAGAGTATATAAAAAATGCAAATTTTATTATATATTTTATTAATTGAATGTCGAATATAGATAATTATATAAATTTTATAAAAAAATATCAAATATTAAAAAAAATACTAATCATCAAATATCATGTAAATTTTTGTACTAACATTCACGACAAAATGTATGCATATGATCTTTACAAATGAATTTTGAACAATTTAAACAAATAAATGTTGTTTTTACCTCCTTCACTTTTGGACAATCTTTACATACTCCCTTTTTATTAGTTGGAATATGTTTTTCATCAGTTATATTGAGAACATCCCCAATCGTAATAATCTACATATACTAGGGTTCTCAGAACTGCTGATCATATATGGAGTTATCAGTTCCATTGCTAATAATTTTATAAATTTTTATATTCGATAAATTATTAGCTTTATGAACTATCAGTACATTTATGATTGATATATTTACTATAGTATAAAAAAAGGCCAATGGCCGTCTATTGGATTCCTGGATATATAATATATGGGGATAGTTGATCAACTGTATCAACTCAAGTTTTTGTTAAATTATAAAAAGTTATAATTTCTGGTTTTTTAAACTTATCAGTTGATGCATCAATTTTGTTATCAGTGTGTAGAAAGCAACACTATATTCTTATACTTTTTTGGTATGTATGAAACTAACAGTTCTATTTTCTCTAAATGCAAATAAACTAAATTTATATCTCTAATAATCACCTGACTCACAATCTATATAAAATGTTATAAATATTAAATAGACAATTCTTCCAGAACTTGATGTTATTAAATTTTCCATGTGCATCATTTATAGTATTTAGCTCCATAATAAAAAAAAATAGTATTAAATTTTAAAATTTTGGGTTACAAGTAGTATGTTGAATGACTTTAAAATTAGAAAAAAAATTATAATATTCTTCTTAATTATCCTTTAATTCAATTTTTAAATAGGCCAAAGTCTCTTAAAAAGAATTAGCTTAAAAAATTTAGATAATATACCTAATTGTGAAGCAAAATTTAGATCACCAAAATATAAAGGTGTTGTAAAAAAACCAATAACAAAAATAAAATATATTTAAAATATCTTACATGGAATTGATTTGAGCTTTTTATGGCATGAGCTGCATGTTGCAAAAATATTGTCTTGGTCAAATAAAAAGAAGTTAGATATAAGAGAATTTTTTTTCATAATATTAATTAAAAAATTTTTATTTGATAAAGAAAAAATTTCATATATCTGAATCTTAAAGAAAAAATAAAATGAAAAAGAAAATTATGATTATGATTTAAGGAAAAAAAATAGAAGGCGAGGAAACGTTAGAAGTTTTTATTAATAAAAAGAATATAATATTTTAAAAAAATATATATAATGTTATATTTTATCTGACTCTGAATAACGAATAAAAAAGAAAGATTTTTAGAGAGATTTTTATATAATCTTATAATTTTTTTTAAATTTATCGAATATAAAAATTTATAAAATTATTAGCAATGGAACTGATAACTCCATATATGATCAGCAGTTCTGAGAACCCTAGTATATGTAGATTATTACGTAACAACATTGGGGATGTTCTCAATATAACTGATGAAAAACATATTCCAACTAATAAAAAGGGAGTATGTAAAGATTGTCCAAGAGTGAAGGAGGTAAAAACAACATTTATTTGTTTAAATTGTTCAAAATTCATTTGTAAAGATCATATGCATACATTTTGTCGTGAATGTTAGTACAAAAATTTACATGATATTTGATGATTAGTATTTTTTATAATATTTGATATCTTTTTATAAAATTTATATAATTATCTATATTCGACATTCATTTAATAAAATATATAATAAAATTTGCATTTTTTAAATACTCTTTGGTGATCAAAATATAATTAAAGAAAGGTCTCAGAAAAAAAATATTATTTCAGTAACTTTAGTAAAATTTGCATAACTGTTTTTAGAAGTAACTATTAATCTAAGATTTTGTATTTATTATTTCCAATAATATTTGAATATATATTCAAAATTGTATTTGTAGATCTCAAATTTTAATATGTTCTGAGATATAGCTAATCAAAATTTGGGATAAAATAGACCCCACCTTTGTAGTTAAGGGATTTTTTTCCACCTTTGTAGTGAAGGATCAAAAAGTATGGGTTGAAGTTTAAAGGGAGAAATATTTATATGCTAGGTTTACAATAAATATTCATATTTAAAAGTGCCTATCGCGACAGAATTGATAGAGTAAAATAAAAAAAATACAAAATATTTTCAGTATAAAAAAACGAAATCTATCCAATTGAATAAGTTAGGTCAGGTTTATTATTTCGTCAAAACTAAAAAACCAAGAATTTGACAATCCATAAATATATTTGGCTCGTAATATAAATTTGAGTTCTTGCTGTTTAATGTCGTTGTACATTGTAAAAGCACGACTTTACTTAAATAACGCTCAAATTATAGAAGTTAGAAGGCACCACTTTTTAATATTTTACAATCGAAAGCCATCAAAAATTTAAAAAACATGATGAGCCAATATTTTTTATTCAAAAAAAATTAGATCGGTTATTTTTTAAAATTAAATGGGATAGGACCTTACTAACAACAAACCTGGTTAACAATATATTTTTTTAATAATTTTGAAATAATAAATAATTTTCAAAATATCTTTATTCTAACCTTGTTTAATAAAAAGAGTTTAAAAATATTACATATGACAATTATCAGTTTTCAATTTTATATATAAAAAAATCAAAAATAAAGATTATTTGTGGTACATCTTCACTGAAATTTTAATTTAACATATTAATAATATCTATTTTTACTCATTTGCTTTAAAAAAATTTAAAAAATTTCATTAATAACGATTATGATAATTTTCACTTTCCTGTAGTACATCTTCACTGAAATTTTAATTCAACATGTTAACAATATCTATTTTTACCCATTTGCTTTAAAAAAATTCAAAAAAGTTCAAAAATAACGATTATGACAATTGTCACTTTCCTGTAGTACATCTTCACTGAAATTTTAATTTAACATGTTAACAATATCTTCTTTTATCCATTTGCTTTAAAAAAATTCAAAAAAGTTCAAAAATAACGATTATGACAATTGTCACTTTCCTGTAGTACATCTTCACTGAAATTTTAATTTAACATGCTAACAATATCTATTTTTATCTATTTGCTTTAAAAATTTTTTAAAAAGGTTCAAAAATAACGATTATGACAATTGTCACTTTCCTGTGGTACATCTTCACTGAAATTTTAATTTAAAACATATTAACAATATCTATTTTTTTTTTTTTTGACTGGTAAATTCTTTCTTTATTTCAATAGTTGCTTATATTATCCATTTGCTTTAAAAAAAACAAAAAAGTTCAATAATAACGATTATGATAATTGTCACTTTCCTGTGGTTCATCTTCACTGAAATTTTACTTTAACATGTTAACAATATCTATTTTTACCCATTTGCTTTAAAAAAATTTAAAAAAGTTCAATAATAACGATTATGATAATTGTCACTTTCCTGTGGTTCATCTTCACATTTTAATTTAACATGTTAACAATATCTATGCTTTAAAAAAATTTTCAAAAATAACGATTATAACAATTGTCACTTTTCTATGGTACATCTTGTCGTTGTACATTGTAAAAGCACGACTTTACTTAAATAACGCTCAAATTATAGAAGTTAGAAGGCACCACTTTTTAATATTTTACAATCTAAAGCCATCAAAAATTTAAGAAACATGATGAGCCAATATTTTTTATTCAAAAAAAATTAGATCGGTTATTTTTTAAATTAAATGGGATAGGACCTTACTAACAACAAACCTGGTTAATAATATATTTTTTTAATAATTTTGAAATAATAAATAATTTTCAAAATATCTTTATTCTAACCTTGTTTAATAAAAAGAGTTTAAAAATATTACATATGACAATTATCAGTTTTCAATTTTATATATAAAAAAATCAAAAATAACGATTATTTGTGGTACATCTTCACTGAAATTTTAATTTGACATATTAATAATATCTATTTTTACTCATTTGCTTTAAAAAAATTTAAAAAATTTCAATAATAACGATTATGATAATTGTCACTTTCCTGTAGTACATCTTCACTGAAATTTTAATTTAACATGTTAACAATATCTATTTTTACCTATTTGCTTTAAAAAAATTCAAAAAAGTTCAAAAATAACGATTATGACAATTGTCACTTTCCTGTAGTACATCTTCACTGAAATTTTAATTTAACATGTTAACAATATCTATTTTTACCCATTTGCTTTAAAATTTTTTTAAAAAGGTTCAAAAATAACGATTATGACAATTGTCACTTTCCTGTGGTACATCTTCACTGAAATTTTAATTTAAAACATATTAACAATATCTATTTTTACCCATTTGCTTTAAAAAAAATTAAAAAAGTTCAATAATAACGATTATGATAATTGTCACTTTCCTGTGGTTCATCTTCACTGAAATTTTACTTTAACATGTTAACAATATCTATTTTTACCCATTTGTTTAAAAAAATTTAAAAAAGTTCAATAATAACGATTATGATAATTGTCACTTTCCTGTGGTTCATCTTCACTGAAATTTTAATTTAACATGTTAACAATATCTATGCTTTAAAAAAAATTTCAAAAATAACGATTATAACAATTGTCACTTTTCTATGGTACATCTTCATTGAAATTTTATTTTTACATCTTAATATTAATAATTATAACCTATTTAATTTACGATATAATAAATAAAATAAGTTAAAAATAACGATTATTACAATTTCCACTTTTTTATGTTACTTACATTACATCTTCATTGAAATTATAATATTACATCTTCATTGAAATTATAATATAAATTTTTTTTTATATAAATTTTTTTTTACCCATATATGTAGTGTTGTTAAACGGCTCGTTTTGAGCCGATTTTTAAAAACGGCTAACTCGATATTTCATCTAGAATATTATTAGGCAAGTCTGAAGATTTTGTTTGTAGAAGGAACAAAGGTTTGGATATCTATTAGAGAAATCTATAGGCTTAGGCCATATTTTTCTGGCTAAAATATTGAGTTAGTCGTTTTAAAAATCGGCTCAAAACGAGCCATTTAACAACACTACATATATGTCGAAAAAAGTTTAAAAAAATAACGATTATGAAAATTGTCGGTACATCTTTATTAAATTTTTATTTTAATTTAACATGCTTACTAATCCATTTACTTCAAAAAATAATATCAAAAAAATAAAACATTATAAAATATGAAGATCTTTGAAGATCGTTGATCTAAAATATTTTTAAATAAAAGATCTTTCAAAAATTTTTTTAAATAAAAGATCTTCAAAAGATCGCGATCTTTGAAGATCGTTGCTCAAAATTTTTTAAAAGTAAAAGATCTTCAAATTTTACGATCTTCAAAGAGATCTTTGAAGATCTTTTTATTTTGAGCAAATGTACAACACGACTCTCCTAAGAAGGACGGAAGTGTGGACAAAAATATTAAAACTAATGATAAAAATATTGTAACACCGACTCCTAGACTGATACGAAGTAGACAGAAACCTGTTTATCTAAAAGATTATATAACTTATAATTTTAAAAGATGTAAAAATAAATTAAATACTAAACCACGAAAAATTAAATTAAATACTAAAACGTTAAAAAAAAATAAAAATAAAAACGCGAAAAATATCATATAAAAAAATAAAAACGCTAAAAATATTATCTAACAATCTTGTTGATTTATCATCCTTTTATTATTCTAACATCCAAATTTGATCAATTCTCTGATTATTCATATATTCCAACATCCTATTTGATAATAATAATTTTACAACTGATCTTGAAAATGATAACGACGGAGCTTGACGACGAGCCACAGTACTCAAAACGATATTAACAAACCAACGTGATTCAAGCCAACGACTACAATGACTTATGAACGACTTGAACAATCAAAATGAACAACCATTTGAACAACATATTTTCTATGACAGCTCAGATGGATTATGGGAAGGCTTTTCAGAAGAAGGGGAATGTTTATCGAGATTGACTTTTTAAATTTGTTTAACTTAAATTGCTTTTATTTTAAACATGTTAGCCTTTAACCATGTATTTCGTTATTGTTTTTTTATAATACATATATATATACCTTATTTTTTATTTATTTTTAGTATCATTTTTAGTTTTAGATATATTTATAATAAATAAAATATTTTTTCTTGTCCATACATCACCACCGTTATTGATATATAACACATTCACAATTAGAATTAGTGTAGTTTAAAAAAAAGAAAACAAAAAAATCTTATGAAAGTTTATTTAAAAGAAAAATATTTTATTATTTATTATATATCTTTCTTTTAATCTTTTTTTATATTCATTATGAAATTTTCAAATTTTTAGACTTTTAAGACTCTGATTTTGTACTTGTATACTTTGATTTCGTACTGGTTCATCATCACTTCTTCCCCTTTTAAAATTATTAATATTTGTTTTCAAATCTGTTGTACCATTATTAGGTTTAATATTCGTTGGCCTTTTTTTAATCTGGTCTAAATGTCTTTTTATAATTTTGTTTTCAGTATCTATCATATGATTAATCCCATCTTTACGTGTTACCATACCTTTGTCCCAAAAGATACCAAACTTTGTCATCCATCCCGATATTTCTATTTGACGATATATTTAGATTTAATTCATTCACTTTATCTATACTAGTTTCTTTAACTATTCTTAAAATTTATTGGTATGTCCCATAATTTATCAATTATTTCATCATCTATCTTTTGTACCATCTCTTCTGTGCTCGTTTGTAGAATTACTTCTTGTATAGTATTATCATAATATTCCTCGATTAGATTCACAAGTTTATCTAATATATTTATAAAAACGGTTATCCAGCTTCCCAAAAGTGCAGTCTTGTCACTTTGAACCATATAAACATTTAAGATTTGGGTTTTGTCCTTGAATTTTGCCTTGTTTTCATCGTATTCAGTTAATTTTGTGTCCGATTTATTTAAGATTTTAATACTAATCTTTCTTGCAATATGAATCGGAGGATGCTGAATCTAGAACCAGTATCTATCTGCATTAATAATATTGGCACATCATTCAAATATACTGTAACTTTATATGTATCATTAGCTGTGTTATCATTATCGGCATCCATATTGTTTATGTCCATATTATATAAATTATATTTCAATCAATATCGATGGATTGATGAAGTTTTAGGTGTAAATATCAATTTGAGCTTGATATATACTTAGTCTGGTAGACTTCTTGTGAAGGATCCAGCTTTTTGATATCCGAGATCTGAGTATCCTTAAAAATGTCTTCGAATCTACTTAAAAAAAGATAGCTATTGCATGAGTATATCGATTCAATATTTATATTAACATTATTGTTGGGAATCTGTTACATATCTATTTATTTATCTACGATTTCCTCGAATATGTAGCGGACTGTCACCATGTAGACTTCTGAAAAATAGCAAAATTACGAGAATTATTTTTTTGCTTTATTTACGAATCAATATAATTTTTCACTGAAAATTTAATGAAATTCGATCCTTTTGAAATTCGATCTTTTTATAATAAAATTTGTAACTAATATAATGTCATTCACAATTAGAATTAGTGTAGTTCAAAAAAAAACACAATTTAAATTTTAAATGTACCAAAACAAAAACAAGTAAAAAAAAAGAAAAACAATTACAATTTTGAATATCATTATCAAAACAAAACAAGTAGTTTAAAGGAGAATTATAAATAATAAAAAAATTACAACTACTTAGAAAAAGGATAGTAGAAATTTTTATTTGGAAAATAAGGTCTATGATTGTTTGCAATATATATTTGGTAGATGATCAGCAAGATCATTGCATTATAATAGGTCTATAATAAGGGTATTAATTTTTACAGAAATATATTTTGTCCTATTTCATCTCAAAATTTAATAGATAACCCCTTAAAAAATTTATCTAACCCCTATTAAAGGAACCTATCACCTACCCACCTCAATAAAAATGGAGGCAAACGTTCTACCCCCCCCCCCCCCGCTCATGTACACGCTGTATGAGACTTACTATGTAAACTCTTATCAAGATTTATTATGTTATATAAATTGATAAAAAAAAAATACTAAAAATCTTTAGAATAAATAATTATTCAAATATATCGAAGCCTCGATTTATTTAAAAGGAGGCCATATTAGAAATATAACATTTAGTAATTATAAAATAAGGACCAGAGTGATTTGATGAAAGTAATTAAGATTTGATATATTTTTTTCGCACTACCTCTAATCTCGTATAAAAAATTTAACTCAAAACTGTTTTTCAAAGAAAATAGCTTTTCTAAAAATCACGTAAAAAAAGACAAGAAAAATAATATATCAAATAAGATTACATATATTGTGGGATGAATAACAAGATATTTAATTTTTATTAATATTTTTAAATAAATAGATGGCATTAGGGTTGGGGTTAGGAAACTAATTGTTACTTATTATAATAAAAAGCATTTATAGTAAAATTTCTTAAAATATTAACTGTAATATATTCTATAACTGTCAAATACGTCTGTAAAAGTGGCATTTTACTTAATATTTTAGGATTATCAACTATGTCTACCTACTTTTTATAAAGAAATGTCTTATACTTATTTAAACCTTGAAAATATTTTTAGGAAGAAGCAAATTAAAAACGTATAATATAGTTGATTAGTGATTTTGAACTTGGCTAATTACAATATTAAATTTGTTAATTTTCAATTAATAAAGATTATATTTATTTATTTAGAGTTATAAAATAATTTAAATAATAAAATGCTAAATTAATATTTAGACATTCTGAGTGATATTGATATTCCATTTTTAATACAGAATTTGATTGCAAGCTGACCTAGTGAAAATATAATTTATATGTATTAATCTAATCCAGTGACAAGTTTACTATTAGGGAAGCAATCAAAAAATTATTTTTTTTTATTTATTAGTTAAAACATAAAAAAAATTAAGATTTATAAATAAGTGGAATTCGTCTTTATTTTTGATAAAATGATCAACTACTGAATTATAAAAGTTATTGTTAGATTTTAAATATAAAAAAATTTTTTTTTCAATCGAAATCAAAGATAGATTCGATAATCGATTTTGACTCATCCTGTTTCTGCAATAAGATTTGATACTTTTAAAGATGAAAAACCCCGTTCTGCAATTTCTGTTGTTGAAGGCAAAGTTAAGATGAATTTGCATAATTTAAAAAACTCTTCAAAACTTTTCATCAAATCGGTATATATTAAAAGTTCAAGTATTTCATTAACATTCTTTTTCTTTCTAAATACATCGTTCCGAAACACTACTTTTAATTCAGTTTTTGTATAGGTCGAAAAATTGAAAATAGTGTCATTTAAATTGTCTAATAAATATTTTGGGAAATTTTGATTAAATGTTTGGAATTTACTAATATCTAACAATTCGACGAATTTAACATTTTTTAATGTATCGAACCGAAAATCTATTTCATTGATTATTTTATCTGTTAAATTAATTATCAAATTTTTATAAAATTCTTTTGTATTGGGCACCGGATATATTACGTTTTTTATCTAAATTGTCTTCTATCTTTTCTTTTACATTAAAATATCTCCAAAAATATCAAAGTTTTTTATTTTTGATTTAAAAGAATTTTGGAAATCTTTAATCTTTTAAGCCAATAAGATATATCGTTAATTTTAGTTTGAATTATATAAAATAATAAATCAGATTCTGAAAAATTTCTTGAAAAAAATAACAAAATTAGAAAATTTACGTCATCTAATATATTTTAGTAGCCACGATATGTTATTAGAACATCATTATCCCAAACATTATTAGATTCTCCATCATTTTTATTTAAAAAAAAAACGACTAGAAAATTGTTTGAACTAGCCGACCATTGTATTCCCATCTCGTTGGGGCTACTCGTGGTAATCTCTTTTTGACATATTTATCAAATTCCACTGTTCGCTTAAATGACGTACTAAAAAAAACTTTGGCTAAAAGCAGGAATGTAAAAAAAATCATTTTTTTTCTTTTAAGCATTAAAAATGGGAGGAAAAAAAGAGGGAAATAAAACAAAACAAAGATTTTTAATACCATTTTTTAAGGAAATTAATTTAAACATTTAAAAAAAATTAAATTTAAACAAAATCAATCTTAAAATGATTGTGACTAATGTTGTTAAAAAACCTTACATTCTTTAATTTTGCTGCAAGATTTTGATAATATAAGATTTAACTTATGGCAAAGCATCGAATATAAAATTCTGGATTGACGTCTCTTATTTTCGCTTGCAGTCCATATGAATCGCCTAACATAACAGCTGCGCCATCGTAACTTTGGCTTATTAATTTTTCCATAATTTTTTTATCATTTAAAAATTTAATGACAAATTTTGATAAAGAATTAGCATCTCGAGTAATATAAAAGAATTCAATAAATCTTTCATACAATGTCCCGTTATTTAAAACATATCGAATAACAACAGCCAGTTGGGATTTATTATTTATATCAGTTGTTTAATCTAATCTTCCAATTCATTTAATATTTTTTGGTGTAAGACATATGAAATAGAATTAATTAAATAATTTTGAATATCGCTTGTCCAATAAAAACTGCACTATTAAATTTTCTTCCACAAGCAAATAAATTAATTCAATATAATTTCCTCTATTTACTTAATTAGAAAATTCTTCATCACCACGGAATGCTAGCTCCTGAATTCCAAGAAAACATATAGAGTTGATCAATATTTTCAATATTTCTCTATTTGATTTGACTTTTGAATTATGCTGTTCGATTGATATTTTGCACAAGAATCTATCAAATTTTCAATACGATTTTCACCAAATATTTTTAATTGAATCATCGACTGCAAATGAGCGGTTGATTCTTCATGCCGTTTAACTGTCTTTGAAAAATTATTCATATCCGTAAATCCTTTATCATTTCAAACATATTTTTCCTTTGGGAATAATAGGCATGGCCACCAATATAGAGAATTAAAAAATTTACATCCAGTGAGCCACTCATATTTTTCATATTTATTAATAAAAAATTACGAATGCAAGTTTTGATTTCTTTTTTTAAGTTTTGTATAATTGGTTTTGGTCTTCCTTTTCCAATAATTAATTTTTTCGCATCAAAATTTCTTGAGCTAAATAATAATATTAATAAATTTTCTATAATACAATTACAATAATTATGGATTTTAAAAAACAAAAATGTTTTCTCTTTTATTTATTAAAAAAAATAAGCATTTTTTTATTTGCTTCCCCAACGCCTATATTTTAATCGTAAAATTACACAATTACCATAGCATGATTTTCTCAATTTATTAAAAAAATAAGCAATAATTTGCTTCCCTCATATATATATTTTTAAACTTAATAAAAAAATTCGAAACATGGTTTTTTAAAATATTTATTTTAAAAAAATAAGCAATATTATTTGCTCCCATCATGTTATATTTTTTTTAACGTAGTAAAAATAATAGTAAATTTTTTAACGTAGTAAAAATAATAGTAATTTTTCTTAACGTAGTAAAAATAATATTAATCTTTTTAACGTTAATTATATTAATTTTAGTTTCGATTTTTATTTAGTATAAAGATTATATTAAGTTTATTTAAGAATTTTGTAAGAAAAATTTCAAGGGAAGCAATGCTTCCCTTGCTTCTATGGACGCTGCTTCGTCATTGATTTAATCTAATAAATAAAAATAAACTTATTTAATAAAAATTCAGATAGTCTAATTAATTTTTAAATAATAAAATCAAATTTATATATAATATTTAATAAAGGAGGCTATCAAAAAATTTATTTTCAGTTCAGGAGGATATTATGGAAATTATAAAAAATTTTTTTTTTAGCTTCAGGAGGTTATTTAAATTTTTTTAAAGGGCTACCCCTGCGCCCCCCCCTCCCCCCTCCAGTGACGCTACTGATCATTAGAAAAAAATATTTCAAAAGGAATATTACATTTATATCTAATGCCACGTGATATATCAGCTGAAAGCAACTTGGGTATAACAGATTATAGTCCATTTGGTGATTCTCGTAAAAATAGATATATACTATTAATATTTTAGATTTAATTTATTATTTTTTCATCATTTTAAGAGTATTCATGCCAAAATAATAAATAATTAGAAAATCAAGTTCGATTCCATAAACAGTAATTCTTTATAACAACTCAATGAAAAAAATTGTAAATATTTGATATTTCAAAATAGAAATTCATAAACCTATAAAACAATCTCAAGATAGAAATTTAATCAAAAATCTTTAAATAAATATTTATATTAATTTTTCAAAACTGAAACATAAACAATTTATGAAGAAGATATTAGTAACCCATATATTTTTTTGATATTATGATTAGCTAACGAACATGGGGATTGACAGACAAGAATCATCATTCCATGTCATATGGTTTTGGGGATAGAGAGAAGTTTGATAATGATTGCTGGGGACATAGGCGTAGCCAGGATTTTCCTAAGGGGGGGATTAAAAAATTACTGGGGGCTTCGCCTCCAGACCCCCTTTAGGGGGAGCGTTCGGCCGAGTTTCCTTAGTCTATATATAGTCATAAAATATTTTTCAATATAAGAGGTTAATTTTAATAAAAAAAAGTAAACTTGGAACAAATTTGAAATATATTTTTATTAGTTTATATAAAATATTATAAATTACTTGTATATATGTTAGCGTCAATGTGTTATTTTCGGCAATGTACACATTGCCTGATTTTTTTAGGCAATGTGTTACGGTGGTAGGCAGGGTGAATTAGTTATTTAGGCAATGTATTATTTTTGTAATATTTAATAATTTTTTAAGATTATTATTTTACTTAATTTATAATTTTTTTAGATAATATAAATCAGAGACCTGCAGAGGTACCATTTGCACGGTCCGGTGTAATATTGTAGAAACAATACCATCTAAAATCAATACGGTATTGATTCTACAATATTGTAAAAACAATACGGTATTGATAATTTATGACCGAACCTCAGCTTTTACGAATCAAATTGAAATTTTTTAAGAATACCGTATACAAATTGTTACTACCGTTTACAATTGAAATTTTTTAAGAATATTGTATACAAATTGTTACTACCGTTTACAAATTTTTGAATATCCATATATAGAAACAGGAGAACAATCAAATTGAAATTTTTATACAAATTGTTACTACCGTTTACAAATTTTTGAATATCCATATATAGAAACAGGAGAACAAATTAGTACACAGGAGAACAAATTAGTATATTTAAATTATAATTATAAATTTATATCAATTAATATAGATACAGGAGAACAAATTAGTACATTTAAATTATAATTTTATATTTATATCCATTAAAATACTAAAATAGAGTTTACAAATTACTACTTATATAGAAACACAGGAGAACATATTAGTACATTTAAATTATAATTATAAATTTATATCAATTAATATAGATACAGGAGAACAAATTAGTACATTTAAATTATAATTTTATATTTATATCCATTAAAATACTAAAATAGAGTTTACAAATTACTACTTATATAGAAACACAGGAGAACATATTAGTACATTTAAATTATAATTATAAATTTATATCAATTAATATAGATACAGGAGAAAAAATTAGTACATTTAAATTATATTTTATATTTATATCCATTAAAATACTAAAATAGAGTTTACAAATTACTACTTATATAGAAACACAGGAGAACATATTAGTACATTTAAATTATAATTATAAATTTATATCAATTAATATAGATACAGGAGAACAAATTAGTACATTTATTAAAATTTTATATTTATATCCATTAAAATACTAAAATAGAGTTTACAAATTATTACTTATATAGAAACACAGGAGAACATATTAGTACATTTAAATTATAATTATAAATTTATATCAATTAATATAGATACAGGAGAACAAATTAGTACATTTATTATAATTTTATATTTATATCCATTAAAATACTAAAATAGAGTTTACAAATTATTACTTATATAGAAACACAGGAGAACATATTAGTACATTTAAATTATAATTATAAATTTATATCAATTAATATAGATACAGGAGAACAAATTAGTACATTTATTATAATTTTATATTTATATCCATTAAAATACTAAAATAGAGTTTACAAATTATTACTTATATAGAAACACAGGAGAACATATTAGTACATTTAAATTATAATTATAAATTTATATCAATTAATATAGATACAGGAGAACAAATTAGTACATTTAAATTATTATTTTATATTTATAAAAAGAATACAGTATCAATAAAAGAACCTTTAAATCAACAATTATAGAGAACTTCACAAAATTTTTCATGAATCAAATAGGTACATTTAAATTATAATTATACATTTTTATCAAGCATTAACAGAAAAATATAATACAATAAAGGAATATTTAGTTACAGGAAAGTATTATATATTTCTTAAAAACCACCCAGGGAAAAAAAGTAATTATAAATGCATGGCAAGCAAATTTATTGTTAAAGATGATGTTCTTTACAGAAAAATAAAGAATAAAGAAAGTAAATATGATCACAAAATAATCATTTTCTATTTATTTTTTAGCTTTAGTAATAATGGAAGAAGAAGAGAAACAAAGAGTAATATCTATTATTCACCAAGGATCAGATATATCCTTAGAGTCTAAAGCTATTGGTGCCCACCTAGGTATTAATAAAACTCAACTTAAACTCTCTGAAAGGTACTTATTATGATGTTAGAATTCTTAATTTTGTGTTTATTATTGGTGGCCAAAATTATTTCAAGACACTATTGATTTTATAAAATCATGTGATAGATGTCAGAAGGCTAATGTAAGATTTACCAAAATTTCTTCCACTTTGCATCCAATAGATGTACCACCTTTTCCATGGGCTCAAATAGGAATTGATCTTTGCAGCCTGCCCACTTCAGAAGAAGTCTACACGTGTATTGCCGTTGCCTCTGATTATTTCACAAAATGGGTTGAGGCAGAACCCATGAAATCCAAAACAGCCAATGAGACATGTAAATTTATATACGGTCTGATTTGACGCCATGGCTGCGCAAATGTAAATCAAATTATATAAATACATATCGATTAAAAAATATGAATTTATGATAATTCTATCTTATAAACTTTTCATTTTATACAATATAGATACAAATCAATGATCAAGGAAGAGAGTTTGTAAATGAGATGACTACTAGACTGCATAAAATGACCGGGACAGAGCAACGCATTTGCAGTGCGTACCATCCTCAAGCTAATGGCTTAACTGAGAGAAATAATCGCACTATTCAAAACCTAATGTTAAAGGTTTTAGGAAATGATCAGACCCAGTGGCCTAAAGTTCTTCCAGGTGTACTGTTTGCAATGAGAACAAGTGTACACAAATCAACAGGATTTACCCCATTTTATATGTTATATGGTCGGAATGCAAAGCTTCCATCAGACTTAAATTCCACAACTAAGCCTGATATTGTTAAGGAAATAAATAATGATCCTGAAAACTCTTATGTAAATAATATTGATAATGACTTTGACGAGAGTGAATTGTTAAATAGAATAATGAGCATGTCAGTCGTATGGAAAAAGGCGAAAGAAAATATAATTGATGCCCAAGATAGACAAAAAAGAGATTATCAAAAAAGGCAAAAGGATAAAATATCGTATGAAGTTGGACAACTGGTCCTAATCTGGAACTCCCGTCGTGCGGATCGAAAAGGTGGAAAAATGTCTGATCCTTGGCTTGGTCCATATGTAATTGATAAAATACATGATAAAGATATTTATAGTGTGAGTAATAAAGATAATACTCCATTAAAGCAAAAATATAACGGGTGTAACCTTAAGCCCTACATCCAACAATCTAATAACGGAGATGAGGCAAAAGAAGATTCTACCGATATTAAGATAATATTATATAAGGAGCCTGATACTTCTCCGTTACCTTACCTTGCCACCAATTATGCATGGAAGAAATATCATGCTAAGAGGTTGGGCATCCCATATTCTTTATTAACAGAAAGCAATGATAAAACTAAAAATTTAAGTTATCCTCCTAATTTTGATATAGTTCTTGGTGACGGTAATTGTTTTTATCGGTGCTTAAGCAAAGAAATCTCAGGGAGTGAAGATCACCATGCAATTATAAGGGGGTCTATTACCTCTTATATGATGCATTTTGAAAATAAAGATATTTTTAGTGATTTTATTGGAAAAGATATAATCACACATATAGTTGATACAAAAAAATATCAACTTGGAACGTGGGCAGATGAACTAGATATTGTAGCATCTGCCACATTTTTTCCAACACCTATCATTATATATTGCAAAAATGGAAATGAGATGAAATACATTACATACTCCTCATTATTAAAAAATAACTGTATAAAAATTTTTAATTAAAATATATATTTAATAAATGCGACTTCTGATCATTTTAATCGTGTTATAATATAATATATACTCAATTTGTAATAATCATGTTTCCGTTATTGGGATATATTTTCTTTTTATAATATTTTTCTTGTATTTTTGAAATAAAATGATATATCCTTTTTATTTATATAGTATTAAGAAATCAGTCTTTTATTGCAATAAAAAATATATATACAACTAAAAATAGTTATTACAGTTTAAAAGAATAATATAAAACATAATTTGATTTTATAAAATATTTTGTGTTCCATAAATATAAATGTAATTTTAATCAGATAGAAATAAAATTATATATGCATCTAAAAAATGAAATGACGATTAAGAAGCCAACAGGAAATGATTAAAACATATTTCAGTAATAGATATTTATTGAGATGCTTTGACTTAATTTAGCTTTTGTCTATTAAAATTTTAAGGCTTGAGATAGGAATGAAGATTTTAAGATGAGCCAACAGGCAATGATCGCATAATAATAGTGATAGAGATAATGATTGAGATCCTTTGTTGTAATAGAAACCCTCATATCTGTGATTAGCTTAAGCTTGTTTATTAAAACTTTAAGGCTTGATCCCAATAATAAGATGGTAAATGAAGAAAATTTGTGTACATTGTTCTTAATTACAATTTTCTACAGGATGGAGTTGAACAAACAATATCATTTTAACCATAAGGAGAAAATTAATAAATATGAGTAAAAAAATAAAAATATACAGGATATAAAGAATAGTAAAATATAAATTCCTTAAAAAAATTATATAAAAGAATAGAAAATCATTTAAATATATTTTAACTATTAAATATATAAAATAGATTTTTTACAAATCTAAAATGGCCGTCAGAGTTGTACATTTGCTCAAAATAAAAAGATCTTCAAAGATCTAGATCTTTGAAGATCGTAAAATTTGAAGATCTTTTACTTTTAAAAAATTTTGAGCAACGATCTTCAAAGATCGAGATCTTTTGAAGATCTTTTATTTTTAAAAATTTTTTAACAGCGATCTTCAAAGATCTAGATCTTTGAAGATCTTTTATTTAAAAATATTTTTGATCAACGATCTTCAAAGATCTTCATATTTTATAATGTTTTATTTTTTTGATATTATTTTTTGAAGTAAATGGATTAGTAAGCATAAGCATGTTAAATTAAAATAAAAATTTAATAAAGATGTACCGACAATTTTCATAATCGTTATTTTAAACTTTTTTCGACATATATGGGTAAAAAAAAATTTATATAAAAAAAAATTTATATTATAATTTCAATGAAGATGTAATGTATTAAAAAGTGGAAATTGTAATAATCGTTATTTTTAACTTATTTGATTTATTATATCCTAAATTAAATAGGTTATAATTTTTAATATTAAGATGTAAAAATAAAATTTCAATGAAGATGTACCATAGAAAAGTGACAATTGTTATAATCGTTATTTTTGAAAATTTTTTTAAAGCATAGCATAGATATTATATTGTTAACATGTTAAATTAAAATTTCTGTGAAGATGAACCACAGGAAAGTGACAATTATCATAATCGTTATTATTGAACTTTTTTAAATTTTTTTAAAGCAAATGGGTAAAAATAGATATTGTTAATATGTTTTAAATTAAAATTTCAGTGAAGATGTACCACAGGAAAATGACAATTGTCATAATCGTTATTTTTGAACCTTTTTAAAATTTTTTTAAAGCAAATGTATAAAATAGATATTGTTAACATGTTAAATTAAAATTTCAGTGAAGATGTACTACAGGAAAGTGACAATTGTCATAATCGTTATTATTAAACCTTTTTAAATTTTTTTAAAGCAAATGGGTAAATGAAGATATTGTTAACATGTTAAATTAAAATTTCAGTGAAGATGTACTACAGGAAAGTGACAATTGTCATAATCGTTATTTTTGAACTTTTTTAAATTTTTTTAAAGCAAATAGGTAAAAATAGATATTGTTAACATGTTAAATTAAAATTTCAGTGAAGATGTACTACAGGAAAGTGACAATTGTCATAATCGTTATTTTTGAACCTTTTTAAATTTTTTTAAAGCAAATGGGTAAATGAAGATATTGTTAACATGTTAAATTAAAATTTCAGTGAAGATGTACTACAGGAAAGTGACAATTGTCATAATCGTTATTTTTGAACTTTTTTGAATTTTTTTAAAGCAAATGGGTAAAAATAGATATTGTTAACATGTTAAATTAAAATTTCAGTGAAGATGTACTACAGGAAAGTGACAATTATCATAATCGTTATTATTGAAATTTTTTTAAAGCAAATGAGTAAAAATAGATATTATTAATATGTTAAATTAAAATTTCAGTGAAGATATACCATAAATAATCTTTATTTTTGATTTTTTTATATATAAAATTGAAAACTGATAATTGTCATATGTAATATTTTTAAACTCTTTTTATTAAACAAGGTTAGAATAAAGATATTTTGAAAATTATTTATTATTTCAAAATTATTAAAAAAATATATTGTTAACCAGGTTTGTTGTTAATAAGGTCCTATCCCATTTAATTTAAAAAAATAACCGATCTAATTTTTTTTAATAAAAAATATTGGCTCATTATGTTTCTTAAATTTTTGATGGCTTTTAGATTGTAAAATATTAAAAAGTGGTGCCTTCTAACTTCTATAATTTGAGCGTTATTTAAGTAAAGTCGTGCTTTTACAATGTACAACGACATTAAACAGCAAGAACTCAAATTTATATTACGAGCCAAATATATTTATGGATTGTCAAATTCTTGGTTTTTTAGTTTTGACAAAATAATAAACCTAACCTAACTTATTCAATTGGATAGATTTAGTTTTTTTTATACTGAAAATATTTTATATTTTTTTTATTTTAGTCTATCAATTCGAGTCGCGAAAGGCAGTTTTAAATATGAATATTTATTGTAAACCTAGCATATAAATATTTCTCCTTTTAAAATTCAACCCATACTTTTTGATCCTTCACTACAAAGGTGGAAAAAAATCCCTTAACTACAAAGGTGGGGTCTATTTTATCCCAAATTTTGATTAATATCTCAGAACATATTAAAACTTGAGATCTACAAATACAATTTTGAATATATATTCAAATATTATTATAAATAATAAATACAAAATCTTAGATTAATAGTTATTTCTAAAAACAGTTATGCAAATTTTACTAAAGTTACTAAAATAAAAATTTTTTTCTGAGACCTTTCTTTAATTATATTTTGATCACCATAAAGTATTTAAAAAAATGCAAATTTTATTATATATTTTATTAAATGAATGTCGAATATAGATAATTATATAAATTTTATAAAAAGATATCAAATATTAAATAAAATACTAATCATCAAATATCATGTAAATTTTTGTACTAACATTCACGACAAAATGTATGCATATGATCTAATGAATTTTTAACAATTTAAACAAATAAATGTTGTTTTTACCTCCTTCACTCTTGGACAATCTTTACATACTCCCTTTTTATTATTTGGAATATGTTTTTCATCAGTTATATTGAGAATATCCCCATTGTTGTTACGTATTAATCTACATATACTACTCTCTAATTGTCCCATACATAATATTTCTCTATAAAATCAAGATCTACAAAATAATTCTCTACAAAATAATTCTCTACATTCATTTTAAAATCATTCTCTATAAACGACATTCTCTATAAAACCATTTGTTATAAATGCATTCTCTATAATTGTTTTCTTCTCTATAAATGTTTCTCTATAAAATACATTCTCTATAATGGTTTCTCTATAAAGACGTAAAACCACATTATTATTATTAAAAAAAATTTTATATATAATTCTTTTTATAATAAAAATAAAAACTTCACCCTTCGCTTTCTATTTTATTTGAAAAAAAATTAGTTTTAAAATTTTGGGTTATATTGATGGAGGATTTCTTAACATGTGATGTGTTAGTGAAATGGGGGATTTATTAAAAAAAATTTTAAGATTATATAAAAATCTCTCTAAAATTCTTTCTTTTTTATTAGTTATTCAGAGTCAGATAAAATATAACATTATATATTTTTTTTTAAATATATAATTCTTTATATTAATAAAAAGAAAAACTTCTAACGTTTCCTCGCCTTCTATTTTTTTTCCTTAAAAAAATTTTAAATACCCCTTTCCTTTTATTATAAATCATACATATACATAATCATAATTTTCTTTTTCGTTTTATTTTTTCTTTCAGATTAAGATATATGAAATTTTTTCTTTATTAAATAAAAAATTTTTAATTAATATTATGAAAAAAAATTCTCTTATATCTAACTTCTTTTTATTTGACCAAGACAATATTTTTGCAACATGCAGCTCATGCGATAAAAAGCTCAAATCAATTCCATGTAAGATATTTTAAATATATTTTATTTTTGTTATTGGTTTTTTTACAACATCTTTAAATTTTGGTGATCTAAATTTTGCTTCACAATTAGGTATATTATCTAAATTTTTTAAGCTAATTCTTTTTAAGATACTTTGGCCTTTTTAAAAATTGAATTAAAGGATAATTAAGAAGAATATTATAATATTTTTTCTAATTTTAAAGTCATTCAACATACTACAAAACCTATATGTAACAAATGATTTATTACGGAATTAAAATAAGTTCGATACCAATTATATATACCCCACCAATTGTTTTCTTTTTATATTAGGCCTACCTAGTTTAAAAATGACTTAATAACCTACTAATTATATGCATTTTAAAGCGAATCTTAAAAGACATATTTTCAGTCAACATCCTAATATTGCAGCTAATTTAAATTCAAATGAAGTTAACAATTTAGATATATCAACATCAAGTTCGCAGTCAAACGAGAAGACATCTCAAACAATTAAAATTGTCATGAGCAAATCGAAAGTATTTTTTATTACATACATTATTAAACAATAAAACACTACAATTATGATTATTGTTGGTAAATCGCAGAGTTGTTAAAATATACTTTTTAAATGGATCTAGGTAGAGAAATAAATATTAGTCTAAAAAGTTATAGATACAAATACAATTTTAAAAATGTATCTTGTACAGATACAATTTAAACAATTATCAAGATTGTTGTATCGATTATGTTTTTAAAAAAATTATATATGCTTTTTATATAATTATCTAATTTAACTATTACAATTATCCAATTCAATTGATCTTAATAATTAGAGACCTGCAAAAGTTTACCGGCCTCGCACAAGCAGTATTCGGGCCGTGTACGGGAATATTTTTTAAAAAAATGGGAATCAAGCCAGACTAGGACCTAATTTTTTTTAAACTGGGTGGGGTCGGACCATGTAATTTTTTTAAATACACCTAAATTTATCAATTTTATAATGAATTTTTTATGTAATATTAAATTATTTGATTTTTATGTAAAATTTAATTATTTGAATTTTATTTATAGAAACTAGACGCCATATAACATATGTCTTATATTTTGAGTAATTATAAAAATTAATTTCAATATTTAAATAAATTTATACCGGGCCGGTCCTGCAAAATATTTCGGGCCTAGATTGAGATACTATACATTATGCAGATCACTATTAATGATATACTGAAATTTTCAAAGGATTTTAGCATGACAGAATATTAATTTTTATTGTTCTTCATGGCAATTTGCAGGTTTATCCTGGTAAGCCAGCTTTTTTCCCTCTGATTTTATATTAAATTAAGATTTATAGCAAATTTTAAACACTCTTCTATAATTTGGGAAAGTTATGAGTATTTATTATATCTACATATTATTTCGATCATGATTTCTTAATTTATATGGGGCTTGATAAACCATAAACATCAATTATGGCACTTAATAAGTTTTAATATTTTATATATATATTTTTTATTAAAGTAGTTTTAATTTTTTTAAATATATATCAGACACCTGCAGAAATACCATTTGCACGGCCCCGTCAGGATTTTTTTAAAAAAAATTTTAAGATCCGGCCCGGCCGGTTTTTTTTTTAAAAAATTTTTGGGCCCTGTTCGGAATTTTTTAAAATCATATTCGACCTGACATATACAAAAATTTACCTATTTATCATATTTTTCGGCGAGTATTATCATTTAATATGCATATTAGCCAATGTTGTTAAACGGCTCGTTTTGTGCCATTTTTAAAAACGGCTAACTCAATATTTTTGCCAGAAATATATTAACTATGCCTCGAAATTTTGAAACTATATGTCCAGACCTCTGCTCCTTCTTTGAGCAAAATTTTCAGGTTTGCATAATATTTTTCTGAATAAAAAACTAATTAGCCGTTTTTAAAATCGGCTCAAAACGAGCCATTTAATGAAATAAAATAAATTTTGCATTAAATTATTTTTTATTTATTATTAAAAAGTGTATCAAAATGTATCTTAGAATGAATTTCAAATCAGATACAGTTACTTCTTAAATAATATATAAATACAGATATCTCATTTTTATATCTAGATATTTTAACAACTCTGGTATCGTATATTTTAATTTTTTAAATGCTATTTGACTCAGATTTACGTTCAGATAAAAAAATATCTGATTGATAACAAAATAAAATTAAAAGGTATTTTTTAATCTGATTTGATATGAAAGTTGAATTTTGCAGGACTTTAATTATTAATCTTATCTTAAATCTAAATAATTTTTAAAAAAAATTTAGGTTTACGAATCGGTTGTGGGATTAATTGCTATTAACAACTTGCCAATCAATTTAGTTACATATGAATCATTCAAGCTATTATTAGATCCAATAGTCCAATCATTGAATATGACTTTAAACAAACACATCGTAAATGATAAAATAAAATATGCGGCATCAGAAATAAGATGCCTAATAATGCAACAAGTTAAAAATAAGCTCATTTCTTTGAAGATAGATACAGCCACAGATTTCAAAAATCAGTGTTGGTGGTTAATGCCCAATTTATTATAGATGATAAGATTGAAATACGAACTTTAGGCATGTTAGAAATTGTAAAGGAGCACACGGCGTCTAATTTAGGAAGAAGTAGAAAATTTATTAAAAAAGTATAATATATGTTTGAGCCAAATATACAGTATCACTGTTGACAATGGTGCCAATATGATAAAAACCGTGGAAATGATAGCTGAAGAACAGCTAATTACTCATATCGATCTTTCTGAAGATGCATTCTCAGAATATTTGTTACAAAATAGCGATAATGAGTCCTCGCAGGAATATAACGACTCTTCTCAACCAAATAACGATTATAATAATATAGAGATCACCCAGGAAAATAACAGTGATATTTCAAATATACATGATAATGATTCCTCTGGGGAGTATATAATAAATAATCTAAATCAAGATGATAACATACATTTTCAACATGATAATCAAGAACAAATAAATGATGATATGGAAAATTTATTAAATGATCTAAGAAAATCATTTGGGCTGATTTGTGTGCGATGTTGTGCCCATACTATTCAATTAGGAGTTAATGATTATATAAAAAAATTTCTAAAGGAGGATTTAGAAGATATAAGATCTATTCTAAAAATATGCAAATCACAAAAATATAAAAGTTTATATTCATTAGAAAAAATTAACAAACCAGTGCTGGACACTGTTACTAGGTGGAATAGCACCTATAGAATGCTAAAAAACCTAAAGGATAATAAAATATTTTACTTAAAAATGGGCCATATATATTTAGAAACTTTTATAAATTCAAGACTCTGGGATAGGATTGACGCATATCTCACCGTCTTATCTCCTGTTAATTTATGTACCATTAAACTGCAAGAAAAATCTTGTACAATCGGAGATTTTTTTAAATTATGGCTTGAATGCAAATTAGATTTAGAGGAAATAAATAATGAATCCTCGAATAATTTGATTAATTGTCTGGATTATCGTCAAAAATATATTTTTGATAATAATGTTTTTAGAAGTGGGATCTACATGGATCCCAGATTTAATTATCAGAATGGAATCTATCCATCCGAAAGTGATAAATTGCTGGCCAGGGTAAATTTATAATATATAACTTTAAATTAAATAAATTTATTTTATTTTAGGAACATCTGATGTCTACGTGGAGACAAATACAAATTTTTAATAAGCCAAAAGATAATCCAGCTCTGAGTGGCTCTCCTTTTATCCCTGTAAGTTGTAAAAAAACCAGATTAGATGTATATTTGGAGCGAGAAAGCGCTAATGCTCCAATATACCAAAATATTGAAATCCTTGATATGAAGACCAAAATTAATGCTTTAATATATGGTCAAAAATTGCCATCTGATCAAAATATTTTGCAATATTGGCAATTATGCCCTATCGCGAGTAGTTCTAGCCGCTCCTTGCTCTCAAGTATCTGTTGAGAGATCATTCAGTGCTCTGGGATTGGTCCTTACACCGCTACGAACAAGATTAGAGAAATCTATATTAAATGATATTTTATTAATTAAACTTAATAAAAGTGTATTAAATAACGTTATATTTTGATTTTTATTATATTTATATAAAATTTTTATTTGTATATATTATATCATGTATTATTTAATTATATATAATCATTTTACTAATTAAAATACGAATAATTGAAATACAAAATAAAATTGTTACCCAAACTCTTGAAGTACTGAAAAAAATCTAAATTCACAAATACTTGTTTTAAGTGCTGAAATTTTTAAAATTGAGGTCTTTATAGTCCCACCTTTCTTTTGATGAAAGATAAATTTGTTTTATTAAATCATGTTTTTGGGAATTTTATATAAATATAAGTGCTAAACTGCTAGATTTTCAAAAAGGGCTAAATTTAATAAAGAAAAATACTAAATATATTTGAGGGGAATTAAATATTTTTAACTTACCTAAACCTTGACATTTCGCTGATAAATGTCCAAACTTTTGTGCCATCTATGACCACAATCTTAAGGCTTACATGACGAGGTAACGTTTGAAGTTTTTATTAATAAAAAAAATATTTTAAAAAAAAATATATTTTAATGTTATATTTTATCTGACTCTGAAAAACGAATAAAAAAGAAAGATTTTTAGAGAGATTTTTATATAATCTTAAATTTTTTTTTTAATAAATCCCCCATTTCACTAACACATGTTAAGAAATCCCCCATCAATATAACCCAAAATTTTAAAACTAATTTTTTTTCAAATATATCTGAATCTGAAAGAAAAAATAAAATGAAAAAGAAAATTATGATTATGATTTATAATAAAGGGGTATTTAAAATTTTTTTAAGGAAAAAAAATAGAAGGCGAGGAAACGTTAGAAGTTTTTCTTTTTATTAATATAAAGAATTATATATTTAAAAAAAAATATATAATGTTATATTTTATCTGACTCTGAATAACTAATAAAAAAGAAAGAATTTTAGAGAGATTTTTATATAATCATAAAATTTTTTTTAATAAATCCCCCATTTCACTAACACATCACATGTTAAGAAATCCCCCATCAATATAACCCAAAATTTTAAAACTAATTTTTTTTCAAATAAAATAGAAGGCGAAGGGTGAAGTTTTTATTTTTATTATAAAAAGAATTATATATAAAATTTTTTTTAATAATAATAATGTGGTTTTACGTCTTTATAGAGAAACCATTATAGAGAATGTATTTTATAGAGAAACATTTATAGAGAAGAAAACAATTATAGAGAATGCATTTATAACAAATGGTTTTATAGAGAATGTCGTTTATAGAGAATGATTTTAAAATGAATGTAGAGAATTATTTTGTAGAGAATTATTTTGTAGATCTTGATTTTATAGAGAAATATTATGTATGGGACAATTAGAGAGTAGTATATGTAGATTAATACGTAACAACATTGGGGATATTCTCAATATAACTGATGAAAAACATATTCCAAATAATAAAAAGGGAGTATGTAAAGATTGTCCAAGAGTGAAGGAGGTAAAAACAACATTTATTTGTTTAAATTGTTAAAAATTCATTAGATCATATGCATACATTTTGTCGTGAATGTTAGTACAAAAATTTACATGATATTTGATGATTAGTATTTTATTTAATATTTGATATCTTTTTATAAAATTTATATAATTATCTATATTCGACATTCATTTAATAAAATATATAATAAAATTTGCATTTTTTTAAATACTTTATGGTGATCAAAATATAATTAAAGAAAGGTCTCAGAAAAAATTTTTTATTTTAGTAACTTTAGTAAAATTTGCATAACTGTTTTTAGAAGTAACTATTAATCTAAGATTTTGTATTTATTATTTCCAATAATATTTGAATATATATTCAAAATTGTATTTGTAGATCTCAAGTTTTAATATGTTCTGAGATATTAATCAAAATTTGGGATAAAATAGACCCCACCTTTGTAGTTAAGGGATTTTTTTCCACCTTTGTAGTGAAGGATCAAAAAGTATGGGTTGAATTTTAAAAGGAGAAATATTTATATGCTAGGTTTACAATAAATATTCATATTTAAAACTGCCTTTCGCGACTCGAATTGATAGACTAAAATAAAAAAAATATAAAATATTTTCAGTATAAAAAAAACTAAATCTATCCAATTGAATAAGTTAGGTCAGGTTTATTATTTTGTCAAAACTAAAAAACCAAGAATTTGACAATCCATAAATATATTTGGCTCGTAATATAAATTTGAGTTCTTGCTGTTTAATGTCGTTGTACATTGTAAAAGCACGACTTTACTTAAATAACGCTCAAATTATAGAAGTTAGAAGGCACCACTTTTTAATATTTTACAATCTTAAAGCCATCAAAAATTTAAGAAACATAATGAGCCAATATTTTTTATTAAAAAAAATTAGATCGGTTATTTTTTTAAATTAAATGGGATAGGACCTTATTAACAACAAACCTGGTTAACAATATATTTTTTTAATAATTTTGAAATAATAAATAATTTTCAAAATATCTTTATTCTAACCTTGTTTAATAAAAAGAGTTTAAAAATATTACATATGACAATTATCAGTTTTCAATTTTATATATAAAAAAATCAAAAATAAAGATTATTTATGGTATATCTTCACTGAAATTTTAATTTAACATATTAATAATATCTATTTTTACTCATTTGCTTTAAAAAAATTTCAATAATAACGATTATGATAATTGTCACTTTCCTGTAGTACATCTTCACTGAAATTTTAATTTATATTGTTAACAATATCTTCATTTACCCATTTGCTTTAAAAAATTTAAAAAGGTTCAAAAATAACGATTATGACAATTGTCACTTTCCTGTAGTACATCTTCACTGAAATTTTATTTTTACATCTTAATATTAGAGAACTGCAAAGTAATTTTTTCGCAACCCGAGCCCGACCCGAGCCCGAATTTAAAATTTTTTTTTGTCCGAACCCGACCCGAGCCCGAGCACACATTTTTTAATCCAACCCGACCCGACCCGAGCCCGACCCGAATAAAATTTTGCAATTTAAGTTTTAATATAATAACCAAAAAAAAATTTATGTGTATTTATTCAGTTCAGCCACCTTAAATAAAAGTTTATTTGACGGCCATAATCTATTCAAGATATATATTAAGTTGCATTTTTAAAATTTGTAAAAAATATTATAAAACGATTAATATACAAGCGAATTTAAAAATTATAACGATTATATAATAAGCATCATTTATGCGAATATAGATATGATGTAAAAGTTAATAAATATATAAAAAATATAATGAACATATTATATTATATATTGACCTCATCAATATCATTATCAAAATTATCACAAAGTGAATAATTATGATATATAAATAAAGAGGCGTCCAGTTTATCTGGCTTTAAACGAGTCCTTCTCTCCTCAAAGGCCCTACCAGCAGCTGAAAACGCCCTTTCACTGCTAGCCGACGAAGCAGGGATAGCCAGGAATTTAAGAGCTAAAATACTTAAATTTGGAAACTCATAATGGTTTGTTTTCCACCATTTTAAAATATTATCGTCATCAACACATAATTTCGGATCTAGATATTTTTTTAGCTCGTCAACTTCGGCGCTAGCATCAGAATACGCATTGTCAGCCTCCCATAGAGAGAAGTCCAAAAACGTATCTACCACCTCTGTAGTTTCTTAAGAAAAAAATATTCAATAATAATATTAAGATATATATTTACATTATTATTTTTTAATAATTTTACATATTTGATGATTAATATTTTTTTTGATATATGATATTTTTTTATAAAATTTATGTAATTATCATTATTCAACATTGATTTAATAAAATTTGAATTTTTTGAATTTTATTTAGTGATAATAAAATAATTAAAGGAAGTACTGAAAAAGAAAATTTTATTTCAGTAATTTTAAGAAAATTTGTCTAACTTTTTTTTGGAAGTAAATATTAATCTAAGATTTTGTATTTATTATCTCCAATATTTTTTAAATATATACTCAAAATTTTAGATCTCAATTTTTAATATGTTTTGAGATATATCTAATCAAAATTTGGGGTAAAATAGACCCCACCTTTGTAGTTAAGGGAGTTTTTTCTACCTTTGTAGTGAAGGGTTAAAACAAATGTTAAAAAAGACAATGTATAGGCTAGTTAAATAATAAATAAAACTTACATAAAATATGTCTTATCTTGTAATTTACGAGAAACACAATTTAGTAATAAAATAGTTTGGTATCCGGTTGTTAGGTTTATAAAATAATAATTAATAATGACATGACATGACATGTTAATATGATTGACATTTTAATCCTAAAATGTGATAAATATTAAATAATATGATTTTATAATTAATATTATAAATTATACTAACTATTTAAGAAATTAATATTATTATATATATTTTCGGGTCGGGTCGGGTTTTCGGGTTTTCGGGTCGGACAGCTTTTACAACCCGACCCGAGCCCGAACCCGAGAAATTTTTTTGATGTCCGAACCCGACCCGAGCCCGAGGCTCGGGTCGGGCCGGGTCGGGTCGGGCTACGGACAGCCCGTGCAGTTCTCTACTTAATATTAATAATTATAACCTATTTAATTTAGGATATAATAAATCAAATAAGTTAAAAATAACGATTATTACAATTTCTACTTTTTAATACATTACATCTTCATTGAAATTATAATATAAATTTTTTTTTATATAAATTTTTTTTTACCCATATATGTCGAAAAAAGTTAAAAAATAACGATTATGAAAATTGTCGGTACATCTTTATTAAATTTTTATTTTAATTTAACATGCAGTTCAAAAAATAATATCAAAAAAATAAAACATTATAAAATATGAAGATCTTTGAAGATCGTTTGATCTAAAATATTTTTAAATAAAACGCTGCTCAAAAATTTTTTAAAATAAAAGATCTTCAAAAGATCTCGATCTTTGAAGATCGTTGCTCAAAATTTTTTAAAAGTAAAAGATCTTCAAATTTTACGATCTTCAAAGATCTTGCTCAAATTTTTGAGCGCTCAAAAATCTTCAAAGAAGATCTTTTGTACAACTCTGATGGCCGTCAATATTTTTGACGCGATTAAAATAAATATTTTACAATATGACAATTGTCACTTTTGGTACATCTTCACTGAAATTAATTTAACATGTTTACAATATATATTTTAATCTATGTAATTCAAAAAATTTCAAAAAAGTTAAATCTATTTAAAATAAATATTTTACAAATCGAAAATGGCCGCCAATATTTTTGAAGCGATGAAAAGAATATATAATAATAAATATTTTACAATTTTAATGGCCGCCAACATATTTGAAGCGAAAATTAAATGTATAATAATAAATATTTTACAATTTTAATGGCCGCCAACATATTTGAAGCGATAATTAAATGTATAATAATAAATATTTTACAATTTTAATGGCCGCCAATATATTTGAAGCGATGAAAACGTATTTTAAAACCAATACGGTATTGATTCTACAATATTGTAAAAACAATACGGTATTGAATCTACAATGATAATATCAATACGATATTGAAACTACAATGGGTATTGCTTTCACAATCCTACACCGGCCCGGTTTTAAATTTTTTAGGCCAGGTGTAACGTGTAAAAGTGATTACCGTGAGATTTCGAATTCTCACACCATCATAATCTCACGGCTGACACCGTGTGAAAGTGATTTCATGAGATTTTGATTTTTATCGCTTCAAATACATTGGGGGCCATTTAAATCATCAAAATCTCACGGCTATTCAATATTTCAAAATCTCATAGATATTTTTAAAATCTCGCATTATTAATTTAAATATACTTTTAAAACGTCAGATTTGAATGAGGCTGTCAAATTAGAAATATTTCTATATAATACAATTTAATTTGAAATTCTTTTTCATTATGAAGTAAATGACTTTTTTTCGTCTGCGGGAAAATGGCTGATGTTAAATAGCCACCTCAAAGAAATAATGATATTTATCAATTCTACAAATACTTCTATCACTCACAATTTCATTTTCAAGCACACTATATTCCTTAAATATTTACTTTGCGACTATATACATTTTTTATGACATGAAAAGCCTGACTTCTACTCTTCTAAATCAAAACTCTAGTAAATTCTTTCAAATGCATGGAAGATGTTTGGGAGAGTAATGAGACTCTTTTTTTAATTGCTGAGGATTATACATAACCCATAATATATCTCTGTCAAGTTATTCTTTTATTCATTAATTTTTTTATTTTTTCTAGATTCAAAGAAATAAATTCTCTTCTTTATTTACTAATTTATCTCAATCAATTCATCATAACTTAATTCTTTCTTATCTTCTCCAATTCTTTACCTAAGCTACTATAAAGTTAAGCAAGTACCATTATAAATCATCTATTTATCTTTTATTTCAATTATTTATTTCCTTTAACAATTTATTTTTTCTATATATTAATCTTATTAACTTAATTTAAACAAAATAATATAAATCAACATTTAATATAATTACAACTTCTTTCTTAAACAAAATTTAACTTTAATCCTCTCTTAAAACTCAATTTCATGGATATTTTCTTATTCATCATTTCTCTTGTCTGCTTTTTGCTTTTTTAATTTTTCCAAGTATCGTCTGCTTATTTTATCCCCATTTTTTTTCTATTTCAAAATTCAAATTTATCTTACAATTTACTTTAAAATTTATATTATGTCAATTTTCAAAAATCTAACAATCTACTCCTACAACATTCCTGGCCTACTTTCAAAAACAACTATACTTAGGAAACTCCTTGATCAATATGATATTAACATTATTTTAACACAAGAATCTCTTATTACCAATAATATTTAAAAAAAAAAGAGAAAACAAAACAAAAAAAATAAATAAATAAATTACAAAAACTAATTCTTCTTCCTCTTTACTCCTTAATCACCCCCCCCCCCCTTTTTCTAATACATATTCCTATCTTATCTTTTTTAATAAATAAACATTATTTACAATGTGGATCCTGGCTTATCCACGAGTGGTACCTGTCATCCCACTCAAATTAAACGGGACCCTGTCAGTAGGGTAAATTACTGTCAACTTTGTGGATCCTGGCTTATCCACGAGTGGTACCTGTCATCCCACTCAAATTAAACAGGGCCCAGACAGTAGGGTAAATTTTCTGCCAAACAGTGAATGCAAATTCACTGCACTGGAGACGCCCTCTATGGGGTGGTGGAGTGCCCACTTAATTGTGGGATGTCTCCCCAGTGTATAATATGATATGATTATGAAGTAAATTTTTAACAATATATTTTTTATTTCAGAAATATTTTAGCTCAAATTATAATGATATATATGACTTCCTAAAATGTTCTAACACCGCCTTCAAGATTATAGAAAATCAATTATTCTATGGGGAAAGTAAATTTTAGATATGTCTAATTTATTATAATTAGCCATTATAAGTTTAATGCAATATATTATTTTTTAACATTGAAAAATGCTCAGGCCATTGATTATTATCTTTTTTTCATCTAAAATTAATTATAGCTGCAAATGTAAGTGTATATATATATATATATATGTAAGAACATTTGATAAAATTTTACATATAGGCTTTATTAAATGCTATTTTACAACTAAAATGTAATTTAGATTATCGCATAAAGATGAAAAGTAAATGTTAGATACTTTTATTATAATGTATATGGGCTTAAAAATGATTGCATAATTAATTTATTAAAGTTAGGTATTATAATATATACAACTAAAATTGTATGACAAAATTAAGTGCAGTTTATTATTCTAGCCATTGATTATATATATTTTTTCTGCATCACAAATATTATTATATATATAATTTAATGATATTTTAGAAGAAAGAAAAGTTATAATGACAGGAGATGAACAAAAAAAAATAATTAAAACAATACATGAGGGGGGTGTATCTACAGTTGCAGGTATTGCTATGGGAGGGCATCTGGGGATTAATAAAACTAATCAAATAATAGCTGAAAAGTAATGAATTATCTTTTGAATGATAATCTTATAATTATTTTTTGAATAATAACCTTATAATTATTTTTAATGTTTTTATTATAATTAATGCATTGCCTTTAGATAGTACTTCCCAAAATGGCCTTTATGATGAAATTATTCCACTTGCTATGGAGTTTGTTGATCCAAACTCTCCCAGAGGTATTGTATTTAGGATATATATTTGAATTATCTTTTGAATGATAATCTTATAATTATTTTTTGAATAATAGCCTTATAATTATTTTTAATGTTTTTATTATAATTAATGCATTGCCTTTAGATAGTAGTTCCCAAAATGGCCTATATGATGAAATTATTCCACTTGCTGAGGTATTGTATTTAGGATATATATTTGAATTATCTTTTGAATGATAATCTTATAATTATTTTTTTGAATAATAGCCTTATAATTATTTTTAATGTTTTAATTATAATTAATGCATTGCCTTTAGATAGTAGTTCCCAAAATGGCCTTTATGATGAAATTATTCCACTTGCTACAGAGTTTGTTGATCCAAAGTCTCCCAGAGGTATTGTATATAGGATATATTTGAATTATTTTTTTGAAAATAAAGCAGCACGTGTGTTACTTATAGATAGTGGTTCCCAAAATGTTGAGTTTGAAGATAAAAATATTCAGCTTGACAGGGATTTTATCAATCCAAAGACTCCCATAGGTAATGTTATTTCTGATATATATTTGATTTATTTTTTAATTTATTACGTATACAGAATTGGATGATGATATTTTGATAATAAATAAATTAGAAAATATCCCTAGATATTTTTTTCCTACAACAAAGGTATGGAAAAAATATCATGCTAAAATATATGGTCTAAAGCCTCCCAAACGTTGTCGGGATGTAGACTATGGGAAACAACTTGGTGAACCCACCATTCTGGTGCAAATTGAAGGTGATGGGAATTGTTTTTATAGGTAAAACATATTAATATAAAATTTCATAGGGCGATTAGTGTAGAGCTTACTGGAGCTCAAAATTACCATGTTATTCTCAGCCAATGGTTGGCACAATTTATGCTAACATCCGAGATGGGAAAGGTAATTGAAAATTATCTTTACGACACGAACAAAAAAATAGACATAAAAACTTATGTCTTAAATAATGTAATGACACAGCAGATATGGGCTTCTGACACAGAAGTCAGGGCGATGGCTACAATGTTAAATACGGCTATTTTTACTTATATAAAATATAATGATAATTTTGTATGGGCCCGATGTGACCCATTTTATATTCGCGACAATATTAAAATATTTAATAATAATTTTATTTATATAAAAAATGGGGGGAGTCATTTTGAAAATGTTTTAGATTGCGATTTATCTTCCATCTAATAACTATTTATTATTTTTATTAAAAAAAATTTTTTATATAAAAATATATAAATATATTTCATTCATATTATAATTTATCGACTTATATATTTATATTTTATGAAAGTTGTAGTTTATAAATAATATTCAATTACATTCTGATATGCAATATATGATAATAATTATATTTTTCCATGATGTTTTTATTAAATTTAAAATTATGTATAAATATTTATATCAATAAAGTTTTTCGTCTATTTTCTTATACCAAATAAAGTTTTATCTAATATTTGTGACCCAATTCAGTACAAAATAATATAGAGATGGATTATCTTTAAAACATTATATTAGGTAAACAAAATAAGCATTACGATTAAGCCATTTAGGCTAAGAATTTATATTACTCTTTCTTTGCAGTGATTCTTAGAGGGTTGGGTAGAAAAGGTGGTTTGCCTCTAGTAAATTTTCTGTCATATATGAGCTTTGTCTAAATTAATGTCTATCGAGAAGATGTACTTTGTATAAGAAATATCATGGGATCGGAGTTGGTTATTCATGTTGTGTAAATTAGCATGTTAGTAAGGATCTCTTCCCTACCTAAATTTTGCTAAACTTTAATTATGATATTGATTGGAGCCTCCTATCAATAATCTGAACTAGAGGTCTGGATTGGGTGGTTTTTTCGCCCGTACTTTAAAAAAAATATTTTCAACATTGGGCGAGAGGGTTAAAAAATTTAGGAGAATTTGATATTTTTCAGGCGAAATGAGCAGAACAGTAAATAGTTTTTCATAATATTCCATATTATATGTTTAATTAAAAATACATTAAAATAAATAAAGAGCCAAACCAGCCATAAAATAATTTTAAAACAAAATATATATAAAAAAAATTATAAGTGAGAGCGAGGGCAGGTTAATCTTTTCGCTAGAAACCCGCCCATTACAGACCTCTAATCTGCATATCTTATCACACACTATTTGGTATGATATGCAGACTAAAAATATAAATTTAAAACTATAGAGAGGCGGCGACTATTTAGATAAGATAGATAATAAAAAAACAATTTAAATAAAAAAAGTATGGTACATGGATTTGATCCCACATTTTAAGGAGAAGTAATGTAAGACTTACTAACTAGAGTACCCACCACACCTTGTAATGCTTAATTTTATTTGTTATATATAATCTACTTTTTAATTAAATTTATATATATCAAAAAGAGAAATTTTATTATATTGTTAACTTTAATGATGTTAAAATAAAGATGAGCTCTTGAAATGAAACAATATATATTTTACAAAGCATTACTAAAATATTATTTTAAAACATAGATTATAATTAAATAGCTAGGTGTGATACCATTATTGTCTCTATATTATATTTTATATCCTTAACTTTAATGATGTTCCTTGATTTTACAGCTCTCATTATTCGATTTAATGATCTTAAAAAAATAAAGATGAGTTCTTAAAATGACACGATATATATCTTGCAAAGCATTATTAAAATATTATTCTAAAACATAGATTATAATTTAACAGTTAGGTTTTATACCATTATTGTCTCTATATTATATTATCATTTAAATTCATGTCATGCAAATTTTTACTTTAGATTTATCGCTTCAAAAACATTGGGGGCCATTATCATCAAAATCTCACAACTGTGAAAGTGATTGCGTGAGATTTCGAAATCTCACAGATCACTTTCACACGTTACACCGGCCCGGCCCGGGTATATTTAAAAAATTTAAAATACGGCAGGCTTAGGGCCGGGTCTGCAGATCTCTGATATATATAAAGAAAAAGTAATTTATATAGAGAGAGTAAAGATGTAACATTTAAATCTGTCGAATTGTATGTAATATTATATTAAAATTCAATTGATATTCAAATTAAAACGAATTCATTTTACGCTGAACGAAATAAAAATATGATATTAATCCTCGGTTCACTCCACTTCTTCATAATCAATGTGGTTAGTACCGATTTTTTTTATTGTTTATATTTAGATGAAATAAACAAAAATTTATTAACATGGGCACTTAATTCCGCAGTATTCATCTTATGGAATGTCATCATAAATATTAATGGACATTCGATTTAGGAGTGGATTCCAGATCTATATATCAAATTTAGGGAAATAATTATCACGGGGAGAAAGAAACGTTTTTAAAAAAATACAGCCCAAAGAAAACTAAGAAATGGAATTTTTATCGATTTTATTTATATATTTTTTGGTAATATATATGTGTAGCTCACCCCCCCCCCCCCCCCCATCTCGTATTTTTAAGCGTTACATTACAGCTTACCAAATTGATCATCTGAATAGTATTTGTTTCTATTCGTGATTAGCATATTATTTTGCATAATGTTAGTAATAAATATATCCATTTTTTTCTGCTTTATTATTCATAAAAAATAGGCCACTGAAAATATACCTTGACGATACCTATTTTTTTAGATCTCAGCGTCAACCCTATATTTTTTAAGAACTCTGATTCCCCATGATTTCCGATTTCCAGACCCACCCTCTCCGACCGGGCTAGGGCGCGCAAATCATTAGTAAATATAAAGATGCATGCCTTGTTTTTTATTTATTATTAAATAATTATATTAAGATCTAGATCTAATAACCTAGTGTTTCTAAATGTTTAATTATCATTTGGAATAAAGGGAGATTAATAAATGTCTACCTAAATGAAGTAATATTATTAATATTAATTAATAAGCAGAACCGAGCCAGAATTTTAAGGGATAGTGCATTATTGGATGGGGTTTCCATAAATTTTATCGCAGGACTTTAGGTCAACTTATTTTAGACTTCATATGCTACATTCTTTTGAATAAAAATAATTATGGTTTGTCTTTTCTTAAATTATAAAAATGAATTTCCTAAAAATTTTAATCACTAATTATATAAAAAATGACTAACTTTTTTTAAAACTATTGTTTAAATTTTCTAATAATATATTGCTTAAATTTTTTGAAGTGAGAGAATTTTAATTAGTTCATATCTACGAGGAAATACAAATCTCTGAAGGGGGGTCAAACTACTATATGTTAGAAAATTCGTTGGAAGCAAAACCTCCTCCAACCTACCCTCTAAAAAAATCAATAGCCACCATGCGCAACCTCCAAACAAAATCTTAATTAAAACTTTCAAGCATTATAATCTAGGCTAGGAATAACAAAAAACCTTAGTTGGTGATAATTACCTATTTGTTATTACCCATCTAAATATTAAATAAATGATTTAAAAATGAAATAAATGTCTATTTATAAATTAGAATCCTTCTACCAGTTATTTGTGAATCTATAAATTATATTTATTTTTACCTCAATTTACTCCTTAGCATACCCTCTTCAAAAATTTGGAGGCAATGGCTTCTACTACCCTAATATAAACGCTGAGAGGAGAACTGTCGTTCTATTTGCAATGTCTATTGATTTAAGATGCCTTAATATCGTCTGTCTGTAGGGGCGGACTGGCGACGCTATGGCCTCGTGGGCATGTTTTTATAGTGGCTTTATTTTAATGGGGGCTTCGCTCCCATACCCCCCATTGGTCGGGTTCCCTTTAATGGCTTCTTCGAATTACATAATTTTTATTACCTCTTATTTTTGAAAATAAGTTTAAGCGATTTATAAAAAAATAGAATAGTATGACACGATAATCATATATTTTATTTAAAAAAATTGCACATCTAAAATTATTCATTGCACATCTAAAAAAATATTCATTGTGCAATATATTTTATATTAGATTTACAACGATATTAGACCATAAAATGAAATCATATATCACGTGTTAAATATAAGATAATACATACTCAATAAATAAAATAATTGCACATATAAAATAATTGAAATTATACAATTTTACACAGAGAATAAAATTGCTGCACTATAAAATCAGGCAACGATCATTTTGCAAATAGATATAAATAAGATTTAAATACGAGAATCAAGATAATATAAAATTTTTACGTTAATAAATCTCTCATTAACTTTGAACCTTTGCGCTTCTAGTTCAATCTGCGCTAATAGCTCTCGTTCAGCTGACATCATTAAAATTGTAATTTTTCTTCGCCTATATTAGCTTCAACCTATTTTTTATAATTTTTAATATACTAAATGTTCTCTCACAATTAACCTACGTAAATGACAAAGTATGTATTCATATGCCAAAAATAAATAAGTGTATGCATATTGTATCTTTTAAGAATTTCATACACGCATATTAAACACTTGTTATATTTATTATCACACTCTGAATTATTATTATTTTTTAATATTCCATCATCTTCATATGGCTCCTCACTTGTACATACAATATCATAGTCCGTTTCATTTAATTCTAATATTTAAATCTTTGAATACAGTGGCGAATGATCACAATTCGTTACGTAATTTAACACTCAATATATTTGCTAATTGTATCAGTTTTTCCAATGCCTTTACTATTTATTTCATCAAAATACCTTGGATGCAAATACTGCACATTCAAAATAAGCTACTATTCGCAAAATATAGTTCCGACAAGCTATTTATAATTTAATCAATTATAGGACGAAGTACTTCGACACTATAAAGGTCAATCGATTCTTGAGGACGTTCATCTTGGCCTTCGTCACTACATATTCTATTCGCTCGTCCTGTTCGATCTTTTTACAGAGCATTTTATACTCAGATACTTTCTGGGAGCTATAAATATGAAAATGTTTCATTTAAATTAGAAGCTGTTTTTATTTCTTTATTTTGAAATGATGTAATAGTTATCGATGATACAGATGACTTGAGGTTTTTGCCTTAAATGGTTTATCATTTATTATAAATTGAAGTGCCCTTATCGTTATTGGGAGCAAGCTCTCTTTACCATATATCCATCTAAGGGCCTTTTCATGTGCCCACCACCTTGCCTCGCCTATTTTTTACAGCTTTCTCAATAGCCAGATGAATTATTTTATTTTACCCAAGCATCCATCCTTTTATATGATTTACCAAAGAAGTTGCTAGTCTTTTCAATAATCCAAATAAATTTTTGACTTCAATATTATCGCAAGAATCACATATAAAGAGATTTAATATGTGACTCTAGCACCAAATATAAAAAACTATCTGGAGCCTCTTTTAATAAGAGCATGCAACCCAACAATTTTACCCCTCCCCCCCCCCCCCATATTTGCAGCACCATCAAATGATTCTCCCACTACATTTCTCATTTGAATCCCATGTTTTAAAAGCATTCACTCAAGATATCAAAAAATCCTTTTCCAGAAGAGTTTAAATTTTGTAATCCTTTGTTATTTTGCTATTGTAGGCAAATGGTTGCTTGTCTTATAATAAATTAATTAACACTTAGCTTTCACCCAACTAAAACTCAAACGGAAGAGTTACGTTACATAATTCTAAGGAATGTGATATTCGAATAATATAGATATCATTAAAAATAAAAAAATGGTAAGAGAAAATAATGTAAACACAATATCTTTTTTTTTCTAATCGGCCTCTTTTTTGATATTTTCCTCTGATCGGCCTCAAAAATCGACATTTCTCGCGGCCTCGTGGGTAAAATGCCCACCTGGTCTAATGGCCAGTCCACCACTGTCTGTTTGATTTATTATACAAAATCTGATTGCCGAGTTAGGTTTTAGAATTTCGCAATATAATTTCAATTTTAAATCTCGCTCCTATCTCATTTTAATCAGTAACCTATTTTTAATGTCGTTAGAGACTAGAGATCTACAAAGTTAGGCCCGGCCCATACGGGCTTCGGGCCGAATTCTATTTAAAATAATCGAGCTCGGGCCGGGCCTAATATTTAAAAAAAAATTCGGGTTGGACCTTGGAAATATTTTTAAATATATCTAAATTTATCAATTTTATATTGAATTTTTTATGTAAAATAAAAATATTTGATTTTATTTGTTGAAACTAAACGACATATTGTTTTATTTTGAGTAATTATAAAGATTAATTTCCATATTTAAATATATTCGGTTGAAAAATCAGGCCCGATGCAGATCACTATTAGAAATATCAAATCTAAAATTTATTTTAAACGACTATTTCATGTTTTTCAATTTTTATTAATGCTTCAAATAAAATTTCAATGATGGACTGAACTTTTAAAATTAATTTTATACGGTATTGTATGAAAAGGCAAAATTAATAGATATGTTGGATTTAATCATAAGCATAAGAGTTGTCAAAAACTATATGGATAATAAATTTCAAAAAATTATGACAAATATTAAACTCAATTATAGAGTCAACGAAAAATTGCTATATTTAAAAAAAATGATATTAAGCCATCTAATATAAACTCACCTTGGTCCAGCCCTTTAAGAAAATACCAGTCGATGCAGCAGTATATAGATGTGGAACAAAGGGTTTTTAAATTCTTGCATGAAACAAGGAGCTAATATCTTTTTTACAATCAAATTTTTCTATATTTAAATAATTTAGGGGTGGGCAGATAAATAATTTTGATTATGTCGAGCTATTCGTGACAAATAAGAAAAAGGTTCATTCGGGATTGGGCCAGGTATGACATATTTAAAAAAATTTCATTCGTGGTTGGGACAGGTAGGACAAATTTAAAAAAAAATTACATTCGGGATTGGGCTGGGTAAGACAAATTAAAAAAAAAATTTTGAGCGTTGCCGGGCTTGAATAATTAGGCTCAATATAGATAACTACTCTCCACTTAATTATAAAGTGGTGAATTTTTATCAAATCTCACATTGATGTGTGATGTTTTATTTGAATTATCCAATCTTTCTTTAAGGCTTCAGACAAGAACAATAAGTTTACCTCAGGGATCCAAACCGAACCGTTAAAAACCGGTATTTTTTATCAAACCTAAACCGTTAAAAAATTTCTAGCCGAACCTGAACCTTTAAAATGGCTCTGAATCGGTTCGAGCCTCATAATTTTATGCCTATAAAATATGTAAGTTATTACTAGTATATTGCAAAAATTTTAATTAAATTTGAATAGTTTTAAAGATTATTACCAATTTGATTGATAAGTGTCAGTCATAATTTTTATAAACTTTAAAATATTGCCATTTTACATCATTTTTTAAATATTTTAGGTTTATAAATTATAATGTCTAGAGAAAATTAAATCCAATATATAAATTATTTACATATAGTATTATAAATGCCACATCAAAATGTAATATTACTGATTGTCAAATAAATATGAAAGGCCATCATAAATTTTGAGCGTCACATAAAGAAACCACCATCTAGAATTCGATAAAATTAACAAAATATCACAATAAAAGCCTAATAAAATAAAAAGGTTTAAGATGTCATCAAACCAACAGACGCTAGTAGAAGCATTATTAGAACAAACAATATCAGTAAAACTAAATAAAAAAAAATAACCGATGCTTGTACTGAGTTGGTCACTTTTAATTGCAGACCATTCAAATTAATCGATGATAAAGGTTTTAAAAAAATTCTTGATCCTATATTAGAAGACGTGGGTAAAATTAAAATTATTTCTCAAAATATTCAATCTAATGTTGCAGAACAAGCCTTAAGTATTTGGCAAAATATAATCAAAGAAATAAAAGTTATTTTTTGTAAAGAAACCATGTTAAATAAAACTATGAATATTTTAAACTATTGGAAAAATCAGAGTAATCGATGCTCAGTATTATGTAAATTGTTTGATATCATACTCAGTGCCAGCTACCCAAGTTAGTGGGAAAGATATTTTTCAACAATTAAATTTATACTATCTTTTTATAGATGAATTTGAGTGAGACGAATCTTGAAAAAATATATTAATTGTGTGGCCTAATAAATTTCATAAAGTTAAATATTGTTCATATTAAAATTAATCATTGATATTTATTTGTATTATTTATAATTTAAATATTATTTTGTAATGTGCAATTAATAAAAATGAAAATTTTATTTTATTAATGAAATAAAAAAAATATAACTCCCTATACATAATTCGAATGTAGATTTGAATATAAAAATGTTCAAACCAGTGTTTAGGTTCGAACCGAACCGATATATTTATTTTTTAAGAACCGATATTTGTTTAGGTATCTCTGGTTTACCTAACTGAAAAATCACTAAGGTTTTAAAATTGTTTATGGATGCCTTGGTAGATTTAAATGTCTTCTATAATTTCTAAACGAATGTTTATTTAATATTTCTAAAGGAGAACATTTAAAAATAGCTTAAGAAGCTAGGGAATAAATAAATTATGATTAGTAATATTGAGAAAACAGAAGGCACTCTGGTATAAACAAAAATCAATTCATTACTGCCTTAATAGACAATCTGAAAATAGGTTAAGGGATGCTAATTTCTATAATTCTACCAATTAAAAATTCTATTAAATATACCTTTTTTAGCTAACTTATCTAACATGGAATATTTAGAAAAAGATAACAGGCCAGCAGACCCTCACATTCGTTATGATGAAGAGCAAAATGTCTATCTCGCAATAAATGAGATGAGGGAATATATTGAAGATAATAATGAAGTCATTATAAGGAATTTACCTGCAAGACTTATGATAAAACAAATAGACGTTAAAGGGCCTCCTCTCAGCAAGTCAAATTCTTTATAGTTATAAAAAATATTCGCTTTTGACCTGTTCCGATTTATGCATTATATTATAATTATTTATATATAATTATGAAATGCATTCTAAAAAATTAAGACATTTTCTGAGGATCCTTATAAATCCCAAGTCCGAGGTGCCTTACATCTTGTTGAGCTCGACGGTGGTTAATTAATAAACCAAATATTAAATTTAGTTAAAATTGGACCCTCGTAGGTTGTGGAACACGGGGAGGGATGCCAATTTCTATATTGCCCTCTAGAATTATATAGATATTGATTCTGTCCGTTTGCATATTTTTTTATTTGTTCATAGATTCAACATCTAACATACGACTAAGGGCACACAGAAATTGGTTTTGTCCGAGACCCCATTACTCCTGGAATATTGACCGTAATCAACCCCCCTATTTGACCAGGTACATAACAAGCATAATATCGAACTAAAACATCTTAAAAGGTTTAAGGCCAAGATATCATTAAAATATACATGTAATTCAAAATTAACAACTATATTTTGTTCGAGGCAATATAACTAACGAATAAATGAAGTCCAACAATATTTTTAATTAGTCACGCGCTTTTCCCTTATTCTAGGTTTTGCCATACCTTTTAATGTGAGTCGATCCTTTTTTGAGAAATCGTTTGCGAGTTTTAGTTTCAATCAATCTTGCTAATAAAATGATAGTAGAAAAGGAGAATGTAATTTAAAAAAATAATAATTAAGGTCGATTTTTAAGAAGAAATATACGACATTTAAAATCTAAGAATCGTACATCTCTTATTTTAATCTAATTTGTGGCTTTATTTTAAGTTCGTAGATATGAAAATTGTCATCTTAAAATTTAAAATTAGTATATAATTTTTTAATTTCATAAATCGTTCAGAATTTTTTTAATTAATAAATAATATTGAATTCAAAGATAAATAAAACGGTCAAAATGAGAACTAACCTTTAACGTTAGAATCGGTTTTTTTTGTAGTGAGAGATTTGGTAGATATACTATCGCTAGGTTTTTCAGGTTCGGGCTTTTGATATATCTTACGCAATTTAGCGATAAAAAACCCGTCAGTGTTATGTATGTGAGGGTATAGTCTCCTGCAATACTTCATATCTGGGTGAAATCGATGCTCTCGAAACCTAATATTTCAGATAAATATAAAATATTAAATTGACCAACTTTTCACCTTAGGGCAACAAAAAAAATCTTAGCGCTCAAACCATCCCTGCCAAAAAGAAAATATTTCTGGGTGATTAAAGCTGGTATTTATTTAAAGTACATTAATTGACAAAATAAAAATATAACAAAAGTAGTAAGACAAAATTAGAAAGTGAAAACCGAAAATGGACAGAGAAATATATTTTATTACGTTGAATATATTTAATAAGTAAATAAAAGAATTAGTTGGACATTCAACTAATTTTGGAGTTATGATTATTGAAAGAGACATTATTAGACCGTGCGCCGGCCGCCAACTTTATGGCGCCGAAAACGCCGCCGTTTATGAAAATCATGCTGGCGCGCCGCCGATTTGGCCGGCGCAGAATTTTTTTTCATATTTTATACCTTTATATTCTAATAATTGGTCAACATCACTTTTGTAATTTTTTAAATGTTAATCAGGATGAATTTATTTTCTACATGTTTTAAAATCATAATTTTACATATTTTAAAAATGGATGCCTCTACATTTAATAAACTAAATAATTTTAGTATTATAACAGTAAATAATAAAAAATCATTTGTGTGGAAGTTTTTTGGTTTCTTACACTTAAAAGGAGATAATAAAACAAATTCAAATTTTACTGTAATTGTTGTTTAGAAAAGGCTATTGTACACGATGATTCAAATAACCCCTTTTCAAGTTATATTTTTTTTAAATATTTTCTTTTACTAATTAAAATATGTTTTGTAAAATATAATATAGCTATAAAATTCAAAACTTTTCAATCAACATTGGCATAGGAAATTTGTTAAAACACTTGACTTCTGATCATAATATTAAAGAAGATACTTCATCAAAATCGCAAGATTTAAAAAAATATTTTATATCCTAACCAAAATTCCAGACAAATTCTTAAACATCTAAAAAATGGCTTCTAGCAAGATACTATGTGTTATTATGTTGTGCTGACTTATTACCTTTTCAATCAATTGATAATTTAGGAATGAAAGATTTTTGAAGGTGTCATGTTTATAAAAAAATTGGTATATTATCTATAATATTATACATTAATTAAATCCATTATTATTAAACAAGAACCTTTTAAAATCTACCTCTATGTCTTTTTTGTTTTGTTGAAATAGTAGGGGCTGTTGAGGAAGGTTTACAATAGTTAAATTTCCTAGCCATGCCAACAATGTTTACATATAGACATGAATAATTTAAAAAATATTAGTTAATTGCATATTCATTTATCCTAATCATCTCTGTTTCTGGGTAGCTTTACATAAAACCCAGAATAAATTTTTAACAGGTTTATTTCTTCTTGATAAATTGTCCCTAAATTAATGATATAATGATGTTTTGTTATAAAATTCCAAAAACTTATTTTTGAAATATCAAGTTATTAATTCTAATTCTGATTTGCCAAACAGGACAACACTAAGCCGTACTGCTCTTAATGATGTTTACCTATCAATGAAAGCACCAAGAATAAATTAACCCAGGGTCAAAATTTTGCTCAATTACATTCAATATGTGGATAGATCAATATAGAAGAAGAAACTATATTACATTTACACTTCATTTAATAAATGATAATTTTGAAATGATTTACTTTACTTTAGCAACTCATTATATAACCCAAAAACACACAGGTGAGATTATTCTAACTGAGATTGATAAAATAGAAGAGAAATTTAATTTAAAAAAAAATACAAATGGTCAGATGCTGGGCTATATGTTAGAAAGGGTGTTCGTTAGACGAATATGAACACCAATTATGTTTGGGTCATGGTTTACACAATCTCGTAAGTAGATGGTATTAAAAAGGTATCCTTTGTTGAAAATCTCATCAAAAGAATTAGATAAATTATTACTGCTCTAAGTAAGAGGTCGAATTTAAACTCGAGATAGATCAAAAAAATGCCTAGGTACAATAGATCTAACATCAGACATGTTAGATCTTGATAACACTGATCTATACCCAAATACCCGTTTTCAAATTGGCAATTCCAACTTTCAAAATTTAAAGAAAACTGTCGAATAGGGAATATGATGTAACCTATAATTAAATATCAATTATTTTCAAAAAAAAATTTTCAGGCCTGGCAGGGATTTTTTGAATATTATATTTATTTTGTTTGATAATAATGGCTATTTAATATATATATTTAAAAAAAAATTCAGATAGGACCCAGTTTAAAAAAAAAGAAGATTATATTCATTTTTATAGATAGACCTGACCCGGGTATTTCTTAAAATTTTTTTTTAGGCACAGCGCATCCCATCCATGTATATTTAAAAAAATTAAAATAAGGCACGGCCTGTATACCCAGGCCTATTACATTTATCATGCTATAAATGATATAGGTTCTAAAAGATGATCATAATTGCACTGCATAAAGCATATATAACCTTCGATATCTCAATTGTTTTTTATTTTCGAATAATGCAATGCTATTAAAAAAATAAATTATTCGAACAATCCTATAGTTTAAATTAGTGTCCTACAGAGGTATTAATTGCATGGCCCAACCTGGATTTATAAAAAATAAATTCTGTAAAATTTTTTTACGACCCCAATTTATAAAATTTTTCAAACGGTTCACGTTTATAAAAAAATATTTCTATTTGGCATTTAACGTTCATTCAAGCAAAAATGAAATCAGTTAATAATTTCAAAACAATTTTCTTCATTCTAAAATGATAATGAAGATTACCAAAAAAGTAGTGAAATAACTAGGTGTATGTATAAAATTTATATTTCACCTAAAAATAATTATAATTAGTTAGCTAATTTGTAAAATTGCTTTTATTTAATTAACTTGTTAAATGATCGAATGGAAATATGAAAATATATTTTAATATATATAGCTAGTTCGGAAGCATGGCCAACCAAAGAATCAGAAGAGAGAAGTCTACAAACTATGGAGATGAGAATGCTGAGGATGATTGCTGGGGTAACAAGAGTTGATAAGGTGCGCAGTACAAGAATATTAGGAAGTTTAAAGGTAGTGCCCAATAAGACTAAGATAATGGTAAACAGACTTAGATAATATGGGCATACAATGAGAGGGCCTATGAACTAGTAGCAAAATTAAAAGGTTCCAGAAATTCTCGGTATATTTCTATATTATTCCAGGCTAAGGCACTAAATTTTCTTCATTGGTATTTTGTTCAAGCATTTGGTATGTTGAATTCCAACGTCTTGGTATATCCAAAATTGGGTGAAGAAATTCTAAGTGTGGATTTTTTTTCAATAAATATTTTTTCGAGTTTATTAAATTTAAATATAGAAAGTTTAAATTTTTTTTAAAGTTGTATTTAAGGGTTCCAATGCAGCCATGACAGCCAAATGTATGTGTTAATTGTATTGTTTATTTAAATTTGTGATCAGTTGAAATAATTTATTTTAATGTTAATTGAGTATTAATTTGAATATCTATTGAAATGTTTTAGTATATATAACAGTTGATTGTTATACATATTATCATTATTATTATTTGATTTTTTAAAAGTAGAAATAAAATTTAATTAAAAACAAAATATAACGTGTTTTCTTCATGGCGCCCCGGTACGTTTTTGTAAAAAAAAAGAAGAAAATATATAAAATTTGCCTAAAATTAAAAAAAAGTAAAAATTAAATTAAATTCGAAGGACATGACTTGTTTTTTTAAAAAAAAAATATATATAGTCAAATATTATTCTGATATATATATACAAAAGTGAGCTACCTATTGAGATGACTACCTTATCTATTGATATGACTACCTATTGTGATGACTGCTTAACCTATTGAGATGACTACCTTATCTATTGATATGACTACCTATTGTGATGACTACCTAATCTATTGATATGACTACCTAATCCATTGAGATGACTACCTATTGTGATGACTGCTTAACCTATTGAGATGACTGCTTAACCTATTGAGATGACTACCTATTGTGATGACTACCTAATCTATTGATATGACCAAGAATCATACCTTAGCACGTTCTTTCATGCAAAAAGCTTCTTTCTTCATGGTGTCCTGGCTCTGGATGTTAGACTGGAATATGATAACCAGCACCTAACCTAATGTGACAACCTGAAAGAACCAATATGGAAGTTGGACGTTAGGTTATGAATTCTATATTGTGAAACCAATGATGATTACTTATTATTCTAATCCACGTAAGAAGAAAAGTTATTATAAATTAAGATTTTATGCCGGGATAAAGGCATGTTATAAATCATTAAAATAACTAAAATGTAAAATCATAATGGATATATTTGAACACATAAAAAGCCTTAAAAAAATTATTTACTTAATTTCTTAGTGAATATTGATATTTTTTCATTTCTTGAATGATGACTAATTGTTGTAAATTAACTAAACCTAAAGATGAATTTTTAGATATAATTAAAAATAAACCATTAAAAATCCTAAACAAGAAGATAAACCTTTAATTTTAAATATATTAAAATGTAATTAAAACATGAATTAAAAGGTTTAAATCACATGATTGATTTAAATAACCCTTATAAGTAACACTTAATATGATAAAAATGTTTTTGAAATAAAGCTTTTGAAGACAAGTTATGTAACATCTTCATTTTAGATAAGTATTTAAATGATGTGATGAGATCATTTTCTAAAAATTATCTTATGAAGAATTTTTATTAAAAATAACACTTTTTGAATTAAAACTAGGGTGTGAAATTAAAATTTTTTACTTAAAGAGGGAAATGTGAATAATATTTTATTTGCATATTTTAACCTCGGAGATTGAAAATAAATTAAATATTAAAATGCAACTTAAATTATTAAAATATAATATTAAAACGAAACTTAAATTATTAAAATAAAATATATAAAATGCAAAATTTGAAAAAACGCGAAATATTATATAATAATCTTTTTTGATTTATCATTCTTACGGAGTTCTACATATTTATCATTCCATATTCCAAAAATTTTTATTCCGTATTCCATATATTCAAATTTGATCAATTATTCCTTACGATAATAACGTACAACAATTTTAACAAACCTACGAAAACGTATGGACTCACGCGACTCAAACGTAGATTTATGCGCCCACCAAGCAGCAACTTGATACTTTGTCGAAGAGGGGAATGTTAATTGTGTTGTTTATTTAAATTTGTGATCAGTTGAAATAATTTATTTTAATGTTAATTGAGTATTAATTTGAATATCTATTGAAATGTTTTAGTATATATACCAGTTGATTGTTATACATATTATCAAAATTATTATTTGATTTTTTAAAAGTAGAAATAAAGTTAATTTAAAACACAATATATAAGTTGTTTTCTTCAGTATGATATGGCAAAAGCATTTGCACACATTATCAAAATTATATTTTTGTTTTAAAATTCTTAGAAATGCTAAATTATTACTTGCATTGTCTAATGTAATGCAAAAAAAATCAATTTCAAATTTTACTTTTAATACAGAATTAAAAATATTAATAGAATTATCTGCTGATTTAAAAGGAATCAATAAAATCTAATAAATGATTATTTAATTTAAAATCATTATCATGAATTGTTATGCCCAAAAAGGGTTTTTTTAATTGGAGGACCAAATGTCCATTGTTAAGGAAAATTTAGATGTAATGTTAGAAAGTACAGATTTTAAATTGATAAAAGAACTATGATAATGTTTCATAATTTATATTTTAGTGTTTATCTAGAAACTAATGTTAGTTAACGGTTACAATGTGCTATTAAATTTTTAAAAGTGATATCCTTAACTATTAAAAAGGCTAACTTATTTTGAATGAAAAATTAAATTATTTAAATTAGCTTTATTATTTATATTATTAACTAAAAATGATTTTATTGTCTTAATTTTTTTACTGCCAATATTTATTTGTTCACATTTCCTATATAATGTCGGATGGATGGATTTAAGATGTGTCCATAATCCTGAGGTTCCAAAATTGGGAAGTGATATTTTTTTTTACATTTATTACAAATTGCCTTTTTTTATTATCACAAGTAGTATAAAATTCCCAGATTTTTGCTGTATTTCGTCTTTTATTAGATATTGATGATTCTTCTTGTTCATTATCGCTATTATTATTAGTACCAACAGCATCTATATTTATTAACTCTATTTGGTTTTCATTTATTATAATATCCTAAATGAATAGATAAAATTGCTAGATATCATGTAAAAAATTTACTTCCATAATAAAAACTATAATTATAAATAACAGCAATATTGATAACACAGTAGTATTTGGAAGAAATAAGATGTAATAAGTTTATGCAATGAAAGTTAAAAAAAATACCACGATATAATTATCCATGATAAAACCAAATAATTGTTATTTTTAATATTGGTATTGGTTAAAATAATTTTAAACAATATATCAAAACCAATATATTTAGGTAATTGGAATATTGGTATTGTAAACCAATATTTAAATATATATTGGTATTGTAAACCAATATTTAAATATATATTGGTATTTTAAACCAATATTATATTGGTATTGGTCCCACCCCTACTCTTATATCAAATCAGTAAGACATTTCTTCGCTACGATGATTAACAAATAAAATGCCCCAGCAATATTTTGAGAATGCAACAAGGTTAGTTAAGAATTCTTGCCTTCAAAGGAGGAATCCGAATTAAAAATTAATAAGATGATTAAATGTTAAGAGTCAAATGACATTTAGATTCAGTTAGTTCTTAGTCTTTTGAAAGGCCTCCTCTAATTAAATTAAATCAACATCATTGGGAATTTAATCTGATTAGGCTTAATATTATGTTTTATATTTGTGTTGACAAGTGAACGCAGGTTAATTTGACAATCGATTGCAAATGATTTTCAAAAGACAGAACTAACTGAATCTAAATGTCATTGATTTTCTGAGCGTTTTGCAAAGACAGGAATGACCCCTTTAAACTTATAATCTTAATATCTACAAATTTATTAGTCATAGAAATTTGATCGCACTCTTCCTAACTATTAACAGCTGTTTTGTTAATATGCATTTTAGTCTATATAGCAAATCAATCTAAAATATATGTTTATAATTAAAATATTGGTTTGTAATAATACCAATATATATTTATTAACTACCAATATATTACGAACTTTTATTTTCCAGTTATATAGGGTTAAGAATTAAAAATTAATTAAATAATTCCATAATGAATAATGTCAACAATTTCATTCCAGGTTTTCTTGTTTCTTTTTTACTATTCGTCATGTTATATTTTCCATATATGACATTTCCTCCCCCTCCTTTGACTTCTCCCTATCCTCTTGATCCTTCTTCTAATTACGCCAACGTTCAAACTCATTATACATTCGACGATAAACAACTAATTTGTGGGCATTATGAGGTAACGTAGTAAGTGCTATAAAATACTTGCTGTCCTGTATATTGATTTCCGTACAATCCAGATCCAAGTTTCGAAATCACTTTCCCTAGGTTATTTGTTAAAATATCATTTTCACTTGATGTAAGCATATACACCTATGCAATAATTATTCCCTAGTCCTTAATAATGTCTTCATAAGGAATGATCCCTATTAAATATAATAATAGGGCATAATATTCAATTAGAGTGATGGAGAATTTGAAGTCTTAAGCCAGTCATTTAAGAAGCAGAGATGCACCAATCCTTATAGCCATTACCAAAAATAATAATCCTTTATATAATAAACGTGTCACAAACATTGTGTCACATTTTGTGAAAAAGTGAAACAATACCAAGAGTAGGAATCAAACTCGCGACTAAATTAGATATTTGAACATTTGTTGCAGCAGCTTAACGCTATACGGGTTTTTATGAAATATGTATTTTTCTATCTATTTATTTTCCATTAACTAACTTTGTATTACAATTTTTAAAAAATAGGAAAGGAAAATATTTTCTACAAATGTATGTTTTAAATCATTTCCCTACCTTTCATATAAAAATTTGAATTTTCCTTTATTAAATTTAAAAATTACAAAATAAAATATTTCTGATATTTATAAAATATATATAGCATAATTGACACTTTTTAGATGCTTTAAAAATATTTGCAAGAATAGCATAACTTTTTAAATAATATATATAATAAATATTTACCCTCCATATTTACAAAGGTTATAATAAGCATTTTATTATTAAATATTTTATAGTATAATATCTATTATCAAACTAGGAAATGAAAATATGTGCTATAAATGTATGTTTTAAACAGGGTTGTGCGACCGATATTTGACCGGTCAAATATCGTCAAATTCAAATATTTTACACCAATATTAACTTTATTTTGCATTTATATAATATTATAATAAATCTATGTATAATAATAAATATCATAATATTTTTTAATTCATTCTATAGTCAATGTTTCACCCTCCATGGCAGAGTCTTGTTCCGATTCATATTCAATATCATTATTTTCTTTAATATTTTTAATCAATCTTAAATTATGATACACTCTTACTAATTTTCCTGCTGTAGAAGCCTTTAATCTATTTCTGTTTTTCGTGTGAATATTGCCCCAAACCGACCAATTTCTTTCAGAAGAAGAAGTCGAACTAGGAAATGTTAGTAAAATATTAGCGACTTCTCTTAATGGGCAAGGTGGGCAAAATGCATTCCACCAACTTGAGGCCGAAATTTGATTGTTTCTTATGGAAATTACAACTTTCCACATATTATGGCTATTAAATATACCGCCTTTGCTTCTGAAATTTACTATATTACTCAAAATATTTTGATTATCACCACCTTGTAAAATACCCAATTCTGTATTATATTACATGCTTCATCAAATTCAGTATTAGTAAGATGCTCCCCTTGATATTGGGGGTCCAATAAATAAGCAGCATTGTGAGCACATGTATTTAGATCAGTTTTTCTCTTTTCAAACATAACCTTAATTTTTTTTTCTTGAGATGGAGAAAATATAGAATCATGGCATGATTGTATTATGTGTTTTTCCAAATTAAGCATCTCGTTTTTTACTTGGGCCAAAGTACATTTATCCCCTTGCACTTTCAACAATGAGGTAGCTAAAGGTTGGAGTATAGCTAAAAATTTTAAATTTTTCGTCCAAAATTCTTCGTTTAATATATTATTGGTAATTTCGATGGGACAAATATCACAAACAGCTTCTTCAACAACTGATGCTTTTAGAGCTTTCTTGCATATTTGAATTTGCTCCATACATTTTATTGACGATGCCCATCTTGTTTGGCTAATTGTACTTAATGTAGATGGTATGCCATGAAGATTCTTATTACGGGAAAATACTGCAGCTGGTATGTGTTTATTCTTGAAAAATTTAACAATTTTTTTAATTATTGAAATATGGTCACTGAAGGCGTTCAATCGTTCAAAATCGTGAAAGAATAACTGCAATGTATGCGCTGCACAACCATAACATTGTATATGATTATAAATAGATTCAGATTTTAGAATTCTCCAGGCTGCTTTCATGTTAGCGGCATTATCAGTAACTAAAGAATATACTTTTACCGGATTCAATTCATGAATTACATTTTTAAATTGCCGTATGGCGATTTTCCTCAGTATTTAGAAATTTGTAGAACACTGGAACAGGCGTCATCACCATAAAATTAATAATACTCTCGTTTCTAATGTTGCTCCAGCCATCTGATACAATTGATAAGTAAGGAGCTTTATCTATTATATCTGCAACTCTCACCTCCATATCACCTGACGCTTTGTCTAGAAGATATCCAGCCAGCTGCCTTCTCCTGGGTAATGTGTAAATAGGACGTATTTTTTAAAAAAATTCTTGGATGTAGGGATTTTCAGTGATGTGAAAAGGTAAATTGCTCGCATATACAGCCTTTGCAAACAATTGATCCAGCTCATTTTTTTCTTTGGGATTAATTCTATCTATGAAACCGGTTATACAAGATTGAGATTTATATTTAATCGCCTTGCTTGTAGATTGATTAGAAATAATGGAATCAAATTCTCCTGAGTCACAAGACAAAATATTGTTCATTTGATAATCATTCTCACTAATTTCACCCAATTCTTCATTAGAGTTAGACTTAGAAGTATTACAAATTTGTAGAGGTTGATATTTTGGAATTTGAATAAAAGTTTTCCTTATTTATAACAGGGCACATAGTACAGCTGCTTAATAAATGTTTGACCATTCTATCAACGTGGGTGATATAGGACATCTTGCAAAACTTGCACACCGCTTTAACTGATTTACCATCGCGTACTTCTTGAAAATCCAAAGATGATGCTTTGGTTTGACCATAATCCCTAATATATTAAAATTTAACAAAAAATGATTTTGATTATTGTAAAGTTAATCAATCTTAACTATTTTATAATTATCGACCAATTTTTCCAATAATTTCTTAATATTATAAATATAATATAATATATATAACTTTTTACCAGAATTGAATAATATTCCGTAAATCTGACCAGAAAAATTAAAATGAAAATTAATTTTAAAAACCAAATATAGCAAGTGTAAGTAAAACAAATGAGAATTAATATAATTTATACTCGGCTAAATATTAAATAAAATTTAAATTTATTAAAAAATAAGAATGAAAAAATTATATTATGATTATAATAAATCGGGTATTTTTATTTTTTTTAAGAAAAATGAATTGAAAAAAATAAAGAAGGCGAGAAACGGCAATGATTAAGCAAAAAAATAACTAAATATATTACTATATTTATATTTTAACAATAAAAAAATTCTTTTATTTTTAACAATTCATGATACAAATAATTTTTTAAATAATTGTAACCTAATAAGATTGATAAACATGCTTTTAATGCATACTAGTTAATTATATCAAAATATTTATTCGCCATTAATATTTTAGAGTATTTGACCAGTCAAATACTCCTCCGGTGAATTGACTGACCGGTCAATTGACCGACATGCCAACCCTGGTTTTAAAGCATCTCTCTACCTTCAAATAAAAACTCTAATTTGATAATCCATTATGGAAATTATAAAGATTATTCTTTATTAAGACTCATTCTATTAAAATATTATAAAAAATGTTCATTTAGTATTATGGTTTATATCTAGAAGAAGTAGGTATTCATTGCTGAATGCGATATGAGAACTTGAAAGCTGTATGAGAGAATGCATATAGGACAAGACCTAATTATATATTATTTGTTTATATTGAAGGTACTAAATATATACCTTATCATATTTTTAAAAAATATAACGAAAGATTCCGAATTCATCTCTCATCAAAATAAAAGTAAATTTGTGATTCACTCATTATAGATGGAATAGCGAAATGTCGGCTCAATCATCAGGCGCCACCCGGAGAAAATCAGTTAACATGAAGGTATATTAATTTATTTTAATTCCTTCAAAATTTCATCTGCTATCTAAGAAAAACCCCGAGGAAAGTGATGGTTTTCGGCTAAAAACTGCTTAAAATATTGTATTGCTCAACTATACTCCTCATAAAATTTCTGATATGGCCAGGTATGGGCCTAATATTATATTTCACAGGCCTTTTAAAATAAATGTAGGCCGAGTTTGGGCCTAAAATTTTTTAATTTAAATTTAGCTTCTTTCTAATAAAATTTAGTATTGTAAACATAATGATTGCCTACACTGAAATATTGTTTATTTTCATTTAATAAAATAAATTTTTTATATGGGATTCTTTAAAACTTGTTATGGGGCGGTAAGGGCCTATAATTTTTTTTAGTGCGAGCCACGGGTCTAGGCTAGACTAGACCAAAAAATAAAAAAATATAGGCCCACGAAGGTCCCTGCTTCACCCATGAACAAATAAAGATGAAAATTCTGATTTAATAGTCATTCTTGACGGGCTATCTACTCATGTAGTATATATTAGAGACCTGCAGCGGTAACATTCGCACAGCCCAGCACAGATTTTTTTTTGACCTGGCCCGGGTTTTATATTTTCAGGCCCGTTCCAGATTTAAAAAAAATATATTATATTTATTTTTGATTTTTATAGGTATTAATGGTGATTTAAAATATTTGATTTTAAAATATATGGCCCAGCTGGGTACCCGGACCTATAGGTCTCTGATATATATATATACAAAAAAATAAAAATACATTTCTTCAATATCAAGTATGCATATTTATACCATTATCAGTTTCGGGCCTATAATCAAGGTAACGACAGATCAGTTTAGAATTTTTTAAATTAAATTTATAGCATTAATAAAAAATTTATATGAAGATTAATTACACTTTGAGTATCAGCCATTTATTGGTCGATATCAATCTCTGAAGGGGATTTTTTTGATTCTATAAGTCCAAGTATGCCCGATTTTCTTTTGGATTTTGAAGGCCCGAAACTGATACAAATTTTAAAATTTCTCAAGGCCGAATTTTGTCGGATTTCAATAAGCAATTTTACTTTGACAAGTCCTGATTTTTGGCATATGGCACTTCAAAAATTACCTCTATTATATTAAATATTATGTTCGAATATTTTAAGAAAGGATTAAATAATAACTTGGTGAATGCGTCGTTGCCCACATCTAATCCAGTCGGCAAGATTTTAATTTTACGCTTACGCATAACGTAGTCGATGACCAGTTCGTTCTCGTCCACCTTTAAAAAGTAGAGAATAATTATAAATATAATCCATATATATTAGGACCGGTTTAAAGGTTCAAACCGAGCCGATATTCCTATTTTTTATGATCGGAACCTGAAGATTTTTACTTATATGTTACGGTACTCTTATGAAAAGTTGGATATCTTTTAATTTAACCTCAAAATTCAAAAAAAAAATCGAAGAATTTCGTTATAAATGCTAAGCGAACCTAGCTAGTGTTGTTAAATGTTTCGATTTTGTCAATTTGAATTTACGATTTTAGCCAATATGCAAGCCTCGAGATTTCGTTAATAGATGCCCAAAACTTTCTACCCTCTATGAGCAAAATGCCCAGGCTTGCATAATAATTTAGGCGAAAATATTGAACTAGTCGTTTTTAAAAATCGAGACGTTTAACAACACTATATAGCACATTAATACCTTCAAGCGACCAACTTTTACTGAATTTACCTTATCCTTTATAAATAAATTATCAATAATAATCCATTGGTTTTTATAAAATAATGTTAATACTTTTGTTAAAAATAAAATTCTTTTTTTTTATTGTCCCCTCCCGCTTTATTTATTTTTATTTTTATAATATAAACATAAGGTACATAAAACAAAACCATTTTTTCTTTATCTATAGATTTTATATTATAATGAAGTATTAAGATAAAAAATCCATGGGGATTCGGAAATCACATTTTAATATCATTTACTGAGGGAGATTTTTAATTTAAAAAAATCTGATTTGACCGGAAATGTATTCCATCATAAGTAGAATACCTACCCTATAAATTCCGTACAATTTTGGCCATAGTTATTTTAAATTTATATAAAAAATCTATTAAAAAACGGATATAAATTAAAAACATTTCAACAATTCCAGATAAAACAATCTGAAATTCAGAAAGATTTTTCAGATTTAAAAATCGGTTTCAATAAATTATTCAAAATTGAAAGATTCCGAATCCCAATCAATCCATATCCTAATATACATCAATATATGGTTTAACCATTTTTTTTAAATTTTAGGAGCTAAATTGTCATATTTATACATTATAAACATTTAGCATTAATATGTGTTTTCTTTAGATCCATTTTTTTAGAAGAAAAAAATTCCTGTAAGATGGAAATTTATTTCATCTATATCTTCTGTACCTGTAAATCACATGATATGTTCTGCTATAGTTTTTATGAAAAGTTTTATAATTAGAATTTAAAAAATAGAGTATAAGAAATATAATAGATCCATAAATTTATATTATTTCTTCATCAATTTATACAATAAAATTAAAGGAGCATTTTAAAAAAATATAAGTGCTCCGAGTGGTACTTTTTAACACTAGTATAGATATCTATTTACTTTTGAACCCTTTGTTTTAAATAGTTAAATAAAAATTGTTTAAGTAGACAGATGATTATTATTTTAACTTTTGAAAATGTTGTTTAATTTATTATTTCACAAAAATCGAATGTCAAAATAGTCATTCACCAAGAGGGAGCAAGTCGAATACACAATAATTCCGTCCGATTTTGGGTCTATGCAATCTATGGCAGCTAGCAAAAGTTCCCTTTGCAATTTAGTGCATTTCCGTAACGAGATTTCATCCTGTATAAACAAATAAGTAATTTATAGAGTTTGGAACCGAACTGGAACCTTAGTTTAAAATATCAAGGAACCAATCTGGTATTAACAAGAGTTCAATTTAGAATGTTCAAATCTGAATTTCAAAATTGTTTATCAACAAAGTTCGGAAACGGAATCCCGAGATCAAATCTTTGAGACAGAAATCACTTTATTAAAAATATTTAGAGCTTAAACCATTATTGGCCCACTCTGTTTTATACACAACAAAGTTTATTGATAGGAAATAGGTATAATTTTGAAGTGGTAGTGTTTGAATAATTACATTTTATCAGAAAGATGCAAGCTCAGACCGGGTAATGGGTCGGGCCGTAAAGTTTTATTAAAAATAAGCCTGTCGACCCTAATTTTTTTGATATTAATAATCAGTTAGAATATTATATAATGGAGTATATAACTCAATAATTGATCAATCATTTTATGCCTGGCCAAAAAATGATTTTTATCCAAATCCGGGCTAGGCTTAACATCCATACCATTGCAGATTCTACATTTTATGGGGGAAATGATAACGGTTAAATTAAAATGCTAAATTTAATATTTCCCTAATAATATCATATTTAAATTCTTTAAATTAATTGTAAACCTTATTAATCTTCACAGATGAATCTTTACTAATGACTCCTGTTCCCATACAGGGGGCATCGACCAAGGCCCTATCAAAACCACGCATCACCTATTTAAATAATAATAACTATGTTGATAAGATATAATAAGAATTTTTATTATTGGTATAATAACATCGATTATTTCTATCTGTTTAAGTGTTGTAAAAAAAGTGGGATGGTGAGAGGATTTGGGTGGACCTCTCCCTCATGGAAAATATGATTAGGTAAAATTTTATATCTTAATACTTTTATATTGATATCTAAGTAGGGCTGTGCAGGTCCACAAATTTGTCACCGATCAGATATTATATTAATTTTTATGTACCATCTATCTTTGAACCAATATCATAAAAAAAAATCAATATTTTCTAATAAAAAATCCAACTAATTTTCACGAATGATCAAGTTATTTTTTATTCTCTAAAAATTAATTATCTCATTTATTGGTGTTATAGCTGAATCTAGTGCCGATTTTTAATAACGACTAAATTAATAGCCAAAATAATATTATCTAAGACTTTTCGCCAATAGATATCCAAACCTTTCTGTCATCTGTGAGCTAAGTCTCCAAACTTGGGTCATTTTATCTTGGCTAAATCTTATGTCGCTTTGAAAAATCGGATAAATCGAATCGTTTAACAGGGAATGTGACTCGCTAGATATGTTTAAACTCTTTTCTTGTTGCAGATAATATAACAAAATCAATTTACATTATCTATTAAAATAATTCGATTTTTTTAAAAAACTACTAATAAATGTTTTTAGTTATTTATTTCATAATTGTATATATAATTAAATAATTTTTTTTATTTTATACTGTTTTTGTACACTATTTTTTGTTATCTGCAATAAAAAAAGGATTCAAAAATATTCAACGAGTAACAAGCAGCTAGTTTTATTAAACAGCTCTAGCCAATTTTTAAAAACGGTTAATTCGAAATTTTGGCCACTAATCTAGCCTATTTATTTTGCCCATAGCAGAAAAGTTAAACATATTGGCGAAATTCCGTGACAGGTATAATATTTAGGCTAAAATCTTGATTTAGCACTTTTTAAAAATCGACTAAATAGAACTGTTTACAACACTACATTCACCTATAAACAATGCAAGTATTTAAAATGAGATTATTAACTTTTGTATAATAATAAAAAAATAAACTTGATCATTCGTGAAAGTTAGTTTTTTTTATAAAAATAGAAAATGATATTTTTATTATATTGGTTCAAAGATTGATGAAATAAAAATCAATATAAATATCGGATAGGTTTTTTAATAATATTGGATCGGTGTGATCAACACCTTTATTATGTATAAAATAAAAAATATTATATATACAAACACAAAATAATTAAAAACAATAAAATATCTGATCCGATATATTTCAAAAAGTTAAATATATGCCCTGATTTGATCCGCCCCAATATCTACACGAAAATATGATTTCATTTCTTTTAAATTAATAAAAACCCGATCCTTAATTTTCTAAAATATATCAAGAAATATATTCTTCTATTAAAGAAATTGCGTGAAAAAAAATAAACATTACTATAGACATATTTCATTTTATAATTAAATGTTCTCATAAAAAATGTGATATAAATTATATTAAAAAAACGGGACGCTTCCCAGAGACGCTATAATTCGTATGGGATCGGCGTTTTGCCCTTTCTACTTTTACTTGTAAAAGTGCTATAGTATTAGTACTACTTAATAAGCAAACGCTCAACTCGCTTGAGGGTAAAAAATAAACTAATTACAAATTTTTAATTTTACCCTAACCAAGCCATCTTATTTTGGCATCAAAATTTCCAAAGATGCCACCAGTCTATATGACTTTTTTATGCTGCTGCTACTAAATAAGAGTATCAAAGCTACAGCTAAACATCGAGTTTTATACTTATAATAAAAAGTTGATTTGTTATCACGATGATAGTAATTTATTTTAGATATTTCGTTTATTCAATTTTTTTTATAGTTGCATCTAGATTCTTCGTTCTATTTAAAATTTTAGTAATTTTTGAATAACCTTTATATATTTAGTGTTTATCAAACGTATTGAAGATAAAACTAAAATGTATATTAGCATTACATATTGGCCTAAGCTTAAGAACTAATGCTTTCATAAGTTTGACAAATTTCATGCTTAAGACTTCGTCTTAATATGAGTCAGATTCATATCAAATTACTATGTGATTTCAACTATTTTACATCTATTAAATAAACTGAAAAGAACAAATACTATTTAAAGAGATCAGAGTTATGAATCGAGGAAAAACAAACGAATGTATTTTTGAATCCGATATTTAAGACTCAGCCGATTTATTTAGTTTATAACTAGTTTTAGTTTATTGATTGATAAATTTGTAAATACTAATCAGGCATCACATATGGACATAAAGTGTTCTCGCATGATGTCAATAATTGAAGCATTAATGCATAGGTGTGCGTATCCAGGATTTTCCTACAGGAGGGGAAATACTATTAGGCGGGGTTTTCCGCCATAAAATTAGTAGGAGTCTTTGGGTCCATTGTAAGCCTTTGCGTTTATTAAATTTTAATAAAATAATTTTGGGGTTTCACTTATTTTTTTTATATAAATCCTTTTTTTCTAAAAATTCCAATTAAGGTCGTTAATAGTTATTACTTTTACTAATTCTTAATAAATTTGTATATAATTTTGTGGAAGAGGAGAGGAAAAGAGCGTAGGGAATTTTTTTTACTGAAAATGTTATTTTCGAGAAGAGGCAAATTTGCGATGGGGGAATTTATCCCTCCTACAGTTTCGCGCCTGTAAGTTTCAGAGGTAATGCTTGCAGTTGCAGATTGGTTAATTTAACGCTGTGATATATATTTTATTTAGCTTCTAATTAGGTTACTATATTGAGGGTGGGAAAATTGATTGAAGAATTTACTAATCAGGTAATAAATATTAGCGAAAACCAGACATCTATGCTTTAATATTTTCCCCCAACTTTAAACCTTCAGCCAACCGGATTAATGAATTGAAATATGCTAATAAAGCAGTACTTAATGGTTAACATACGTTTCAGAATTAGTTTTTCCAAAAGCTTAGCTCAATCCATGATTAAAATGTCTTTTTATAACTTGGTCATGGTTGGCAATACTAATTGAAGAATTACTAATCAGACAAGACACTAAATATTGGCGGATAGCAGAAATTTTGTGTTTCTAAATTTTCCATTCTGGTATTTTTTTTCTTTATCCTAACTAGTATCTACCAAATGGATTAAAATAATTTACTAATTAACAAAGTTGTTAAAATCTAAATACAAAAATGTGGTATATGTATCTAGATATGCCTTTATTAAAAGTACCTGTATCTAGTAAATTTATCTGTACCTATTTTAGATGTTTGAAATAATTTAATTATATATTTTGTGTAGAGATGAGATATCAATAGGCATTATGTACACCTTACATAATTATAATAGTATCTTGCGAGATATTGTATATATATTAAGATACTTTTGTAAAAATAATATCTGTATACATTCTTGGACGATGTACGATATATTTATCTAGATCCATTTAAAAGTATCGTTTACAAATTTTGCTAATTAAGCAACAACATTGATAATATTTTCATTTTCAAAACAAATGCTTTAAGTTGATTTTTAATCGTAAGTTTGGACAAAATTTTGCTAATAAAATATTTTTTTTATTATTTCTAGGATTTTCAAATTTTTCAATAACGCTATAAGTTTAATTTTTCGTTCTGTGGAAGTTTTATTCATGACCATTGAAGCTTGAATACTGGATGTAAAATTGCAGAAAGAACATATTGATCTTCATATATATATGTTCAAATCTATTAAAAAAAATAAAATATTAATGAGTGATAGGTTTAATACCTTTTATTAATCCCATTTAATACGGCATCTATCAATGGTTGACCATATTTGAGGCTACTAATTTTTTATAATTTTAAAATAACTATCGTTATTATTGGGGTCAAATATCCCAAATGCATTTTTTCTTTAAATTTAATGATTTTACTTAGTTATATTATATTATATAAAATAATTAATATTACAATCAAATGTCGTTTTAAATTGGAACCTGAGGATTTTGACAATATAATACTTTTTGGCCATATTTTACATTTGGTAAGCATTGAATTAGTTCCTTCAATATAGGATATTACTGTAAAACATTTATCATATTTGGCCATGGTAATGATAATTCATCTGATTTTGGATTTTCAGAATCAGATGATGAGGATTAAATAATAATATTCATGCTTATGCTAATCTATTAAATTAAAATATAAACAATAATACTAAAATTAATAAACTATGTGTTAAAAAAATTGAAATGTGAAAAGGAAATACACAGCCGATTAAAAAAATATAAATAATACTTTTTTTTAAAAAAATTTGGAAATATTAAATTTTTCAAATAAATAAAAAGTATTTTTAAAATTGAAACGAACGTTAAATTCGAACGCGTTCGTCATAAAAAAAGAACTTCGTTCACGAACGCGTTCGTTTACAACACTAATTTTGTCCTAATTGGCGTTTTTAATATTGTATTGGGATATATATTTTTTTTTTGTAAATTCATTATATGTATTTTTATTACGCGGAATAATCCGGTTTGTTAACCTTAGCGCATTGGTTTGTTTTGGGAATGTAAGACTCACAATGAGTCGTGTTATTCGGATTTGTAAGAATTATTCTTTTATTCATTTTATTTTCATCTATAAAATAGCCGTTTTTGGCAAATTAAAGAGAATTATTTTTTTGTGGGAAATTCAATAAAATTATTATATTCGGAGTTTTGCTTTCTATTCTGCCCAGACTTGTTACGGCACAACGTAATAATTGGTGCCGTGATCAAACAAATAAAAAGTTAGTTTTTTTTATATTTATATATAATTTTTTTTTAGGTAATAAAAAGGAAAAACTTAACATTTGTTAAGGGCACAGTGGATTAACTGTGGTATTGAATTTATATTTTAAAGGCACAGGGGTTCTGTGGAATATTTATTTTTTTTGAGAAAAATCGGTAGAGTACCGGGATTGTTGTTAATAGAGATAGGAAAAATTGTAATTTGGGTTACAGTAAGAGTCTGATGTACTGTTGTGTTATTTCGGTATTAATTTTATTAATTGTATCATATTGTTTAACTCTTCAGGTAGTTAAGATTTTTTTAGTTAAGTTAATTATTAACTTTTTGTAGGTAATATTTTGAGATATATTTTATTTTGTTAAAATGGTTAATATAAATAAATTAATTTAGAAATATTTTGTTTCAATGATTTGATTAAAAATTTTTTTCCTTAAGTGAAATGAAGGGTTTTAAATTAACTATATATGTAGATACAGTATAATATATTAGGAGCGATAGTGGTATTGCTGATTTTATTAGGTAGTTTATATTTCGGCAGGAGAGAACGCTGGAATAGATGTATTAGGATACGGGGACAGACGTTATTAATTGAAGGACATAACGGGGAAGAAGATAGATATGGTAGGGTTACGTGGTTGCCCGTGCAGGAAATGTTGCAGGGATGGGCAAGTAATGAGGATTTAAAATGGAGCGGTAATGAAAAAGGAATTGAAGATGGAAGAATAGGAATATATGGAGGTCGAGGAGAATTGACAAGGTCGTTTAGGACGGAAGGTCCGAGAAATAGAAATATGGTATGTTATAAATGTGGGTTAAAAGGGCATATAGCCATAAACTGTAGGGACGTTAAATGTTTTGAGTGTGGCCAAGGTGGTCACATTTCGACGTATTGTCCGGGTAAAAGAGAGAGATTACGATGCGCTGGATGTGGAAGATTTGGACATGCGGAGAATGATTGCAGAGTGGGAAGAGTAGAAACCAGAGGAGGATTTCCCCAAAGAGGAGAGTTCGAATGCTATTAATGTGAGGAGTATGACCGAGGTTTCAACAAGAGGTGAAATGGGGGCCGATTGCAAAATTATATGTTTCAAGTATCGTGAAGAAGGGCATGAGAGATTGCGACGGGGGATGACTATATGATTGTGGATAAAGGAGAATTCAGGCCAAGGAGGGGGGAGCGGAGGGGCTAGAAAGGGTTATGAAAATGTTGAGGGAAGAGGGTAGAGAGGAAAAAGTATATCTTTCGAGTCCGAAAGTGTGGTTTAATATAAACGGAAAAATGATATCCATGTTGTTTGATACGGGAGCAGCTATTTCGGTAATGGGATATGAGGATTTTAGAAGACTATGGCCGAATAGTACAATAATTCAGGAGAGGATTCAAGTGAGGCAGTTTGATGGATCCGAAATGGAGATGATGGGAAAAGTGAAAGGCGATGTCGGAAGTGACGGACGCCAAGTATTGAATTTGTGGATAATTAATAGAAGTGTAGAGCCAGTGATGGGATGGGACTGGATTACGAGTGTTGGGTAGAGTATAATTTTTGGGGAGTATTTGCGCAGTGGATATTTCTGGCCGTCAAAGAGGGCATCAGGGAGGATATTATAAAGATGGTCGAGGATGATGAAATTTACAGGAGAGATGGTGAATGGATGGAAGACCGAGACAATATAGAAGTGGATGAGGGGACATCCATGTTTTGGGGAGAAAGTGAAGTGATGACAATGGGGGATGGTGTAGAGGCGATGAGAGAAGGTCAAATTGTTGATGAATATGGAAATGGGAGGATGTTCAAAAGTAACAAAGGAAATAGTTGGACCGTGGATGCGAGGTATAGAAAATGGAGAATTACAAGGGAAGGAGTTGCAGGAACAAGGAAGAGAAGTAAATAGACCAGAGGAGTCTGTGGGGGAATTGGAATTTGTGAAAAAAGGAATAGGGTGGTTAGTCCAGGAATATGATGAAATTTTTAGTGATAAGTTGGGTTGTGAGGGACTATGAAGTGGATATACGGATGAATGAGGGATGTGTACTAAAATATTATGCTGTGCGTAGAGTACCTTTTGAATGGAGGCAGGAAGTAAAAGAGTTGGATCGGTGTGTAAAGGAGGGCATAGTGAGTCCGGTGGAATACAGCGAATGGGCGACACCTTTGGTACCCGTAAAGAAGGCCAATGGGAAGTTGAGGTTGTGTGCGGATTTCCGGGTAACGTTGAATCCATGTGTGGTGGAGATGAAGTATCCGTTATCCAGGATAGAGGAGATATTGGCCAGTTTAAAGGGGAGCAGATATTTTTCAAAAGTGGATTTTTCGAACGCGTATTTGCAATTACGGGTGAAAAAGGAGAGGCAGAGGTTGTTGACTATAACAACGCCGAAGGGCCTATTTGCTTTTAGAAGGTTGCCGTTTGGATTGAGTGTATCGTAGTCCATATTTCAACGGACGATGGCGGCAGTTTTTCAGGGATTAGAGGAAGTTTTTTTTATTATATGGATGATGTATTAATAACGGGGGTTACGCCTGAGCAGCACAATAGAAGATTGGGAGAAGTATTTCAGAGGATCCGGGGACCCTAAATCAAATTCATTTTCAACTTTTTCTAACTCGAAAAGAATAGTTTTAGCGATATGCTTTTAAGTGACATGATGTGTCGCCAATGTATTAAAATTATTATCTATTTCGTGAAATGTAAAGGTAATATAATTTCGACGTCTATATTTGTCGGTCCATATATAAAAGTTATAGCACAAAATTTTGAACCTATATTAATTTGTTGACATATGTATGCTTTCATTAATAAATACACATCATATAATCCACTAAGGCTAAGTTTTGTTCTGTTAAATCTTTTATATCTGAAATAATGCCATATTTCTACATAATAATAAAAACATGATGCCTTAAAAAATTTTAAATGTGAGATGAGATCAATTTTATTTAAATAATCTAATATAAAATAATTTGATATTTTAACGGTTAAAATAAAAATTAAGATTGCCCTATAGAAATTATATTTACAAATAACCTCTAGAAAATCTTGTACTATTATTTATAGAAGAGGCATTCAATCCTTGCAACACATGAGAACATAATTCCTTACCTTTTATCTTTTATAGGGTCAGTTGTATCTTTTATAATAAAATAATTTTAAATTTTGTTCAGATATTTCTTCTTTACATGATAAGTCATGTTTGTCAAGTAAATTTTTTATTATGTTTGATGTGCTGATATTTTTAGAAAAAAATTTGATTGGATAACTAATTAAAAAATTCACAAATATTTTAAATCAAAAAATTTACTCTGACAAGTGCTATTTGTAAGCATATATTACAAAAGAATTTATCTGCAGCAACACTGGTTCTCTTATTATTTGTGTCAGTTATTAATATTAAGTATCCAAAATGTTTCCATGCAAAAGAAGGTTTTGCTTGCAAGGATATACTTGTTACAGGGTATTTCAATGCTGCCTACATTAAAATTGTTTTAATCCTGCTATGTTTATATAAGTTATAATGGTAATACAATAAAAATCATTAATTAAAATTTCCTTTTATAATAAAAAATAAGTCTTATATGATGAGTTGTAGATTGCATTATGAAAATATTGTATTACTCCTTATACAATAACTGATGGTCTTATACAAAAGATTTGAAACATCAAAAATTAGAAGAATAAAATATATAATAATATTTCAATATCTTTTCTGTAGATTTCTAGCCTAATAATAACATATCATCTTATTACAAATCAAATGTTTTTATTACAAAAATAATATTTATTAATTTTAAAAAATAAAATTGCATTCATTAATAATTTAAAAAATATTTAAAATATTTTTCTTCCAATTACAATTCATAAATAATATATAAAATAAATATCATTTTTACAGTGTATTTGACCAGGGGCGCACAGGTCTAGGCATAATAAAGATATATATTTTGGGAATAAAATATGAAAGCATTAAAAAAGAAATATCTAATAAAATGGTAATTAGAATGTGTGCAGGACCTAGCTAAAGATTGGGTAAAATAAGGGTTTGAAGGTGAAACCCTCCAAAATATTTGTAATTTCCTTCCTCTGTTAATATCGTGACTACACTAATAATCTGCTTTAAGGTCATTCAATATCAAATCAATCACTTTACAATCTGACCATCTCATTGGTATATAAGTTAATGAGGTGTTATGATCTAGAACCATAGCTATAAGGTCTCAATGTGGCTTTGCTTGGTCTTTTAGTAAACTCTTCAATAAATAAAATTAATTTTTTCCAAATTTTTGATATTTTGTAAAGAGTACCAAAATATGTTCACATAAAAATTTTCAGCGTGGTAAAAAATAAGTAGGGAAAATGCTTAAAAAGTTACCGCTAAGTGGCATAAATCATTTTAAATAGCTTAAAATTTTATTATTTGAAAATATAAGTCAATCTAGATTTTTTATAAACCATAATATAATATTTATTGAAAAAAATCTCATTTTGGCACAAAAATAAAATTTCCGCTAAATAGTGCAAGTAATTTAAAATAGCCAAAAACTATATTTTTTAAATATGTCAGTTGAAGTATATTTAAAGAATTGATTCATAGTAAAATACTTAAAGTATAGGCGCTTAGTTATATTGATTTCCTTAAATTTAATTTGTGTGTCATTTTGGATTTTTCACGATTAAATTATAAATTTTTCTGTAGTGGTCAAAAGATTCATGACAGTGGAATATCATTTTCAAAAGAATAAGAATATCAGGTATTGATAGATAATAAAAGGACTGAGAAGGTCCATTAGGGGCAAAATAATTACCTTTACCATCAGCACTACTAATAGCCAGAATATATGCTACCAACTATTCATTATAATAAAAACATGTTACATACACTTTAATATAATTGGTTGATATTTAGCCTATTCGATTTTGAATATTTTGAGGCGTGGTTTGAACAGCAGTGGAATATATTGTGTAATTATTTGTGAGAAATTTTTTGAGTTCCAGGAATTAAAAGCTTTAGAAAACCGACTTTAAAAGTTCTTGCTCCTCTTGGAATTCTTCATCAGATGTATAAGAAAAATGAAAATTTTCTATATTTTCATCAGCAAATTTAAAAAAATCGCAAGATTTTATTTGATTTTAATAAGTTATTGTAAACTGGCCTGTGCAGCCAAGGGTTTAAAATTCCATCGCAAGCCCTTTCCCCATGTGAAGTAGCAAGGAAATACCATTCTGCTGAGATAGAGAAGTCTACCTGATGATAACATAAATTATGAAATTTTCCATGTTTTATGTTGGGCAACAAACCCATAGAAAAAATAATAAATGTTTTTAGGCTCCAATAAAAAGTAAATTTTTGGGAAATTTATTAATTTTTTTGAAATAAACAAAATAGGCACGTATTATGTTCCAGCGACCCGGATATAGCGACATAACTTATAATCTATATATAATCCTCAAAAAATGTCAATTAAATGTAGCCAACAGAATTCTTTTAAAAATATTTATCCATTGATAATCTTTACACCAAAACCAATGCAATTATGTTCCATGCATGCATTAAATCTTACACATAAATTTAAAGACACCATCTTCATTATCAGTAGTAAATTTTATTTTATACTTTCAATTTACACGCTTTTAAATATATAACTTTATGAAAAATAAAGGCTAGATCTTCACTATCAATAAAAAGACACTTCATCATACACAACAGTAAATACCGTTTTTAAATTTCAGATGATTCATGACTAACTTCCAGCAAAATAAAGGCACCATCTTCATTATCAAGACACTAGAGAGAGTTGTTAATGCTTTTTTTAAAGGAGCTAGCTCCCAAACCCATTCATACCAGCTAAAAAAAGCTAGCTCCCACTACTGAGTTTTTAAAGGAGGGCTGCCACTCGTTATTTAAAAAAGTACTAAAAACAATATCATACTTCTTTATTACTTTTATTTACAAAAGTACTAATTACAATTTTTATTATTTATTTTAGATAGATATTTACGCACAACAACCATTGGTAAAAGTACACTATTGTGGCCTGCTCATGCTCAACTTTAAGTGTAAAGATTGTGATTCTTTAATATTTTCTTTGGAAAAACCCTCAGATGGCAGATTCAAGAATTGCTGTCATAAGGTTAAAGCTAAGATATCAATCAGATATATCCCTTTTTTATAAGACCCATTATCAAATCCTTATGAAAGATATCCGTTCATATATTAGTGCCTTTTTATTTGCATTGATGAATGCACAGATTTCTAATAGTTTGAACCGAGGCTACGGCTGATAATGGTGGTTAAATATAAAAGAAAAAAATAAATGTGATCTTTCATGCTAATTGCACAAGTGAAGATACAATATTCCTAACATAGATGAAGTTGCTATAATTTTTACAAACGATGATAGCAAACTCCCGTTTAAAGGGGATATCAAAGTCTATCCTCGAGTTGATGGCAATGAGCTTATAAATATATTAAGTCTTAATCTTGATTCAATGATACATCCTCTATTTACTTTTGGTAACCCTGGTTGGAAACCAGATATAAAGGGTGAGGGTTCAAGGGCAAATATCTCACTGCTATAGTTTAAAATGTTAAGATTAGCAATTTGTGTGAATTTAACCCAATCCTATTTGCTGGAAAATTATCACAATATATTGTTGATTCCTATTTACAGGTTGAGGGAAATAATTTAAATTTTATTTTACAAAATTACGAGTAGAAAAAATATTCTGGGGGTAAACAAATATAATTATCGGTAAAGCTCAAGGGTCTCAAAGAAATAAGCGAGAATGTTATCATGATGCATTGGCCATTGTGCTCAAATTTGGCAAACATGATTTGTTTATACCTCTTATATGCAATACTAGTTGACGTAAAATGAAGGAAAATATATTTCTCGGGTAAATTCCTTCAGATAGACCTGCTTGAATAGGCCGTGTTTTTAAATTAAAATTAAATGAATTATTATTCGATATAAATAGGGCTTTTATATACTATCGAGTTCCAAAAAAGAGTTTGCCTCTTCTACTTATACTTATTATTATAAATAACGAGAGTAAGCTTATATATATAGATGAATGAATAAATTATATTTTTGTTCATCGACAAATGATATAAAAAATTTCTCAAATAAAAAAAAAATGTCATATCATTAAACTAGCTGATAGCCTGTCAAGAATGACACGGAATCAAAATTTTCCTATCTTATGAGTGATTCAGAAATTTATATTTATTTGGATGAGGGTAATATGAAGTATATATTTGGTACCCTTAATTTATGTGCATGCAAAAATTTTTCAATAAAATTTTTATTCATTTTATTTGTAATTTATAATCGAAAAAATATAATCTTGCTAGATGAGTTTTGTGGGGCAATGTTAAATCGAAAATAGGTCATGCAAAACTCTCATCTAGCAAAAAAATATTTTTTGGGTTATATAAATTACAAATATATGAATAAAAATTTAGTTTAAAGGATTTTTTATTGTGCACATAAATTAAAGGTACTATATACTATATTAACACATATTTTATAAAAATAATGGAAAATCCCTAATCAAAATAAATATATATGTCTAAATCACACCTCAAAGATAGGAAAATTTGTGATTCATCCATCATTGAATAAAAAATTATGATTCTCCTCATTTTTAACGGGCTAACATCAGCTAGTTTAAATCATAATTAGCTAATCAAACTATTAAAAAAATTAACGCCATCTAGTGACAATTTTATTTAAAGAATTTTTCTTATTTAAATTTTTTTACCACTTATTTTTATATTGACAGTTCTTGGTACTCTTTATAAAATATTTCAAATTTGGGAAAAAAATAAATTTTATTCAAAATAGGTGCAAGTTTAGTTAGGGCTAAATGAGCCATAATAGATATATTAGACCTGCAGGCCCGGTCCTAAGCCTGGGTACATGGGCCAGGCCATATTTTAATTTTTTTAAATATACCTGGGCCAGGTCTGATTTTTTTTTAAAAAGGCCGGGCTATATATTTTGAAACCACATATTTTAAATCGCCATTATTAACTATAAAAATTAAAAATAAATAAAATATGTTTTTAGAAAATTTGAGCAATGCCTAAAAAATTTTTGAAAAAATAATCAGGTCCTGAGAAATTTTTTTTAAAAAAAATCTAGGCCTGGCCGTTTAAATGGTACCTCTGCAGGTCTCTGAGATATATATATATAGCATCTAATATTAAACCAATTTTAAAAAATAATTTATTTCAAAAAAATGACAAAGCAGAGCCATTTTGAGACCCTATATTTCCAGTTCTATTAGTCAAGGGGTTATTTTGGATTCGTCAATCACAACACTTCATTAACTTATATAACAAATTTTAGAGAAATCTGAGATAGTAGGGTTATAAAGTGATTGATTAAGAATCTTTTTAATCTGGGAAACAGTGATATTCCCTCTAAACCAAAAAGAAGAATTTATTATAATTTATTTACAAAAATATAATTTGTAAAACCCCTATACATATGATGTTACAAAAAAATTACTTTAGGATACTCCCTACCATCGTAGTTAGTAATTATAGTATTGACTACTCCCATTCTGTTGCAGTTCGAAGATATAGCCTTAACCCGGTCGGCGTTCACATCGTTCGCAAATATAGTGCCTTTGTTTTTCATTATGGCAGCTATTCAAATTTTATAATATACATTTAAAATTTAATTTAGATAATAAAACTTGATATTACTGCTTGATTAAAGTTTCAATTCCAAGTTTGATCAAAATATTTCAGACTTAGTCCATTCTTGCTTATATTTTATCTTATCCCAACCTCTTACTCCCCACCCCCCCTCTACCTGTTCATACCGCCTATCATTATTAAAATTAAGAATGGACCGATACTCATGGTAGAAATCTGCAAACATAAACCTACCAAAGGATCTGTGGTAATTTTTTTTAGTATAATATATAATTGTATTATAATAAATTGATTATCAAAACATATAAATATACCTAAAATATATGACATAATCTTTTCAAAAAACTCATTTTAAGTAAATCTACCTAGGTAGGATAAAATAGGTCAAGTCAGGTTTGGCGTGAGTCTCTGCTAAATGTAAGGTATTTATCCTTAAACTCAATTTCTACAAAATATAGCAATAAATGTGAATAAAACACTATAAATTAAAAGTATTATACCTAAGTGACAGGTTTTTCCACCAGGTGCAGCACAGAGGTCAAGCACACGCTGTCCTGGTGCTGGAGCTAGGACAGAAGCAGCTAAGGCACTAGCAGTGCCTTGTATGGCATAAAGACCACCAAGGTATTCAGGCGTTGCTCCAAGAGAAAAGGCACTCTCGTAAACCACTATCAAATGAGGGTCTTCTTTTATGGATGATGATGATTGGGGGGATTTTGCGGATTTAGAATCAATTTCCCTTTTAAAAATATATAAAGTGCTTTATAACTTTTGAACAAAAAGTATTATCTACAAAGCACAAGATAATTATAAAATTAACAAAGGAACACTGTGCTAGTGATAGGTATAAAATAAATATGAGAATATAATTAATAAAACTGAAGAATTCATCTCATATATAATATAAAAGTGTAGATTGAGTTCGGTTATTACACTGTTAAAATAGAACAAAGGAAAAATATCTTAAATAATATGAATGAGGCAACATTGGGAGAGATTATGAAGAAGAGAAAGTTAGATGGAGTTAGAGAATTTTTGTTAACAACACTAAAAATTATAAACTTATGAAATGGTAAAATTTAAAAGATAAAATGAGTGACTTCAAAATAGGAGCAATTATACCATATTTTTAATTTTGAATGACACTTCCATCAGTGATGTATCTAGATTTTACTTTGAAGAAGGCAGGACATATATTTTTTAATTTAATAATATCCAGTAATTTTAAAAAAGTTTTTTTAAATTAAAAAGGAAAAATATATTCTAAAATAAAATGGTCATATTTTGATCTTTCTAGATGTATTTTAAATTTTGATTTAAAGTTTTATAGTTCAGATAATATAGTTAGTCCCATTTAAATATTAAACTTTTGGGGGAGAGGGGGTGGAGTCAAACCCCTTTAATATGCCCATGATTTCTATTAATCTCAATCAATCCCATATAAAAAATAATTTTTTTAAAACTGATTAGCTACTTTTCTCCTTCAATGTTTCGTTATATATAAATCAAACTATATAAAAAATACATTACCCTGTAGATGGTTGCAGCTGGCCAAAAGTGAGTTTATCACACTTCAAAACGCCACCTTTTTTGTGTTTAAGAGATCTCAATAATTCTCCAGCTGATATCTTCAATGTGTTTGCTCTTATGGTAATCGGCCTCTCCTTATCATTCCAATCCAAGAATTCAATCAGCTGATCCAATGGTACCAATCTAACAAATTGTTCCATCAGAAAACGATTATAACCATAAAGTCGGGCTAAATGCTGCACAAGGAGGCTTAAGAAAAATTTTCGGGGCCTAAAAAAAAATTATACATATGTGTTATGAATGTTTTTAAATGAATATGCTTGTGAACAAAGTTCCTTGAATTTTATACGAACTTTGAAAGTGAACGTATTCCTTTTTTGACAAATGAGTTCGTTCTCTTCTAAAAAATCTTCTGTTTTAATTCATTTGAAAATATAAAAAAAATTAATCCAAATTTTTTAATAAAAAAGTGTTAATTAGGTGTTTCCTTTATCACATTTGAATTTTTTTAATCAGTCACTATTTCTGTCCTATAATATAGTTTATTAACTTGAATATTATTCAGTACCATAGCCACACGGGGGGCCAGATACCCCCCCCCCCCCCCAAAAAAAAATTTTTTACTGCTAAACCTGGCACCCTATAAAATTTAAAATTTTTTTTGTAATATATTATTTTTTAAATAAATTTTAAATATTTATTCAAAAAACATGTCTAGATTGTAAATTTCTTTCTATCCTGTTTTATTTTTATCCAATAATAAATCATCATTCATTCATATTTTACCATTTTCATGTGTGTTTGTGTATGACATTATATAGGCACTTAATCATGTTTAAATTGTACTAATTTCAATGATAATTATTTTATTTATTATGGTTCAATCACAATATTATTATTATAATATAACCAGTTATTTTAAACAGCAATGAATATTTTAGAATTATGAAGAATATACTGAGATATCAACAATTTTGGTAAGCCAACAAATTAACCGTAATAAGGTTATGTTTAATCACAGGTGATCCAAAAGTGGGATTTTACCTTAGACAAAGAATATCAATTGAAATTTGTCTATCCAACTGCATATTCATACATGGGTCATTAAGCCCCGCCAACCACACCTAAATATATTATTTTCTCTTCCTATAATTATATATTTTTATATAGAATATAGATATAGTATGTCAATTATAATTTTAATATTCAACAGTATTTTTATCATTATTTTGTTTTATTTTTATAATTGTGCATTGAAGTTTTTTAAAAATGAAAGTGATAATATAATTTTTACTATTTTAAATCAATATTTGATTTGATGCTATTTCTTAGCATACAGCAGCTACCTTTTCGTGGGTTGGTTCAACAAAAATTATGGATGCTGCAAAAGATGAAAACATAATTTATTCTTCTGGACTATTTGTAGCAATGTTTCATACACCATCCAAAAAGGTCCTGGATTAAATAAAATCATGAAATACCTAAATATGCCCAATATACATCACCCCAGATTCAAAAAGAAGTAATATCTATTTGGCAGATATGGTGCTTGAATATATTTCAGATAAATATAACAAAAGTGAGATGGCTTATGTCTTAAGGCTGATGAGACAAAAGATGCATAAGGTTATGAAACTCTGAGCATAATTATTCGCTATATTGTATTCTGAAGAAATTTAATAGGAATTATAAATTTACAGTCTCTTTCTACTGAAAGCATTACTGATTAGATTTTAAAGCAACTTAATGAGTTAAATATTAATTCAACAAATATAATAAGCCAGGTATATGATGGTGCAAACGTCATATCTGATCAAAATGGAGAAGTGCAAATAAGAAAAATTTAATAAAAAAGTTCCTTTTATATGTTATATGTATAACATTGTTATCATTTCTGATTTTTTAAAATTTATCTAATGCATTGTATAATTTTTTAGACATTTTAGAGTATCCTGTAAATATACAGATCATGTCTTAAGAGACTTTTAATTTGATTGGAAAAAGACTCCAATTGTTCTTTAAAAAGGAATTATTATGAAATTATTACTTTGTTTGTGTTGATCGTTTTTTAGATAGATTTACACAAGATGACTATAATCTTCTATCATGTTTTAATACATTGTCCCCCTTTGACCCTGATTATTTTATATCGGATAAAATGGTTGATTAAAATTATTATTTAACTTAAATATGAAAACGTTACATCATGAAATGAAAATAGCTAAAGGATTATTAGCTCAGAAGTTAAAGAAATACATAATTTTGAAAATATCCATATTATGTATAAAAAAATATCATCATGCATTTAAAGAATTGTATAAATGGTACTCAGCAGCCATCATCATTAAGGTACCAACGGCTTTTTGTGGGGCCTCTTTCTCTACAATAAAGAGAGTTCTATTTAGCATTAGAGTCAATGAAAGATCAACATAAACAAAATTTAGTATTGATGGCTTATGAAAAAAAATAACATAAAATTTATTTAATTCATTTATGGATAAATAAAAAATCTTATTATATTATAGTATTATTTACGTGATATATAGCGCATTCGCCCTCTAACGTTGAATATACAACAGAGCAACACTAGGTTTTCCTCATTTCCATCTAATTGGAATTTATTAATTTAAGGGGGGAAAAAAAATATGAGGAGCCCTCCACACGTTTGTGGGCAAGCCGCATGTACTTGTACGCACAACAATTCTGAAGAAATGTTATTAAAACGTCTATAGGCTTAGAGGAAAAGAGAGGGACCAAAAAATAGCCTACACCCAAGAACTACTTTTAAAGTTAATTACTTTAAAGGTGGGAGGTGGAAAATTTAACTTGAAAAGCTTTATTGTAAGTTTATTTATTTTAGAGGTAAAAAAGAAATATACTTTCAAGAGGAATAAATCCACAAGAGAAATCGAGGAAGAAAAGTAAGAAAAAGGTATTTGAACTAGAGATCTCTAGGAACAAATTTAATTTTCATCTAAAATATCTATCTTTGATGCGAAAGAGTTTTCTGATAGACCTTTTGCAATTATTAAGCTTTATAAATTGTTTCATGTTTACATTCAGCTCCATCATGTCTTTTATAGCTTTGTAATACCATAACGATTTATATTTAGTATACTGTTTCCCTTTATGTGTATATAACCAAACGATAGCATCATGTACAAGGTTGTGATCTGAATTTCTTATTATATGGGCTAGGAACTGTATCCGACGTTTTTTTAACGTAATATTTATCGGAGTGTGGCTAGATTTCCTCCAGAGGTTAGAGTTAGAGATGACTCTGAGATAAAAAATACCATTTATAGTTCTCAGACAATTATTTATAAAGGATTGGATACGTCTTAAGTCCGTCTTGTTAACTTCCCATATGTCACTTCCATATAATAAAATGGGGATAATAGTAGAGTTAAAAAGCCTCAACCTCGTAAAAACCGATATTTCCTTAGACTTCCAGATTTTCATGTACATATAGAACGCTCTTTTGGCTTTTTGCGTTCTAATCTTCATTTCCTCTTTACATTCCCCCTTATTATTGAGCATCACACCCAGGTATTTGATATTATCTACTTTTTTGATAACATTCCCGCCTACCAAAAGATTTTGGAGCGGTGGTGTATTTGGCGAGGAAAGAATAACCGTTTTATTGAAATTAATTTTTAAACCTCTGAGGCTTATGGTTTCGATAAGGTATATCAGACATACAGTCTCTTCAATATTTTTTGATATTACAACAATATCGTCGGCATACGAAACGATCTTATTAACAAAGTGAAAATTTTCATTAGACCCAAAGTCAGCCAAGTCTGCAGCAGCATTTACCTCCTTTATGACTTTATTTATTATGATGTTAAAGAGAAGTGGTGATAAAGTACAACCTTGTTTTACTCCCTTTTTTATCTTGAAGAAGGGTGATATTTTATCGTTTGTTTTAAAACATGAAGTTAATTTGGAATAATGATTCCTTAAGATGGAGATAATATTTTGTTCGATACCACACTCTGATAGTGCTACCCATAAGGCGTTATGGTCTACATTATCAAAGGCCCTACTGAAATCAATAAAAGTGTAATAAGACGGAATCCTATATTTCCAGCACTTTTGCATAATTATTTTCAGCGATAAAATAGGTTCCAAAATGTTTTTATTTGGCCTATATGCACAGATATATTTAGAAAGAAGAAAGGGTGTAGAAGTTAAGATCCTATTCTTGATTAGTGTCATAAAGACCTTCGATACACAGGAGGTCAGAGCTACTGCCCGATAGTCCGCGAATTTCTTTTTACATTAATAAAAATATCAGAAAATTTCTATGAATGCTTAATTATTTGTTTTATTATTAAAAAATAGTGGCCCTCAAGTGGCAGCTGGCCCGTAAGCATGTAGGTTGTTATTTCAACATTATCAACTGATTCTGAATTAACATAATCATGACCCAAATATAATAAAAAACTAATTCTATCCATACCAAATGTAAAATATGTCCAAAAAGTATACCAATTTCAAAATCTTCAAATTGAAATTTAAAGAGATACTTGGTAATATTTATAATATTATATAATATCTTAAAGTAAGCTGTTAATAAATAATTTTAGAATGTAGGCTTATTAATTATTATAATAGATCATAAAGTAAAAAATTATAATATATATTATATAGATATAAAATAAACCTGGCTAACATGTTGTGTTAAAAAATATATGGATTTACATTAAATTAATTATTAAAAAAATTTTATTCATAGTTATAAACATTTTTTGAAGGTGTGACTATAGATTATCAGGCTTTGATCTGGAATCATGTTCACTTTCAAAAGATAAAGAACAAATTAATTGAAATTAACACTTGTTTAAATAATATGCTAATAGTCAATAGTTTTTTAATAAAACTTGAAAAAAATCAGTGTTGACTTGTAAAATATTTATTAAAAGGAAATTTCCTGTTTTTTCCTCGAATTCCCCTTAATCATAGTTTTCCAAGAAATTTATATTCCTACTCACAACTCATAAGATAGGAAAGAAACTGATTATACACCCATCATTCCTGATGGGCTATCTGCAAATTATAAATAACAGGAATAAAATATATATTATTACTTTTTAATTTCTGCCTTCATTCTATTGAAATTATTAAGTACATTAACAATTCCTTCAACTTTAGTCTTCAGCTCATTTAAATCCATGCTTAGAGATTTTTCATCTTCCTCTTGTAACCATGTATCTGGTGATTCATTCTCAAGTTTAGCTATACTAAACTTCTCAAACTCATTTTCTCCTAAATCCTCCTCCTCATCACCATCAATAGCAGAAGAATTTGATAGTAATCCTATATTAGTACAATTTTTAATGGCATGTTTCACATTTATGGCAAGCATATTACCTTCCAACAAATCTGTATCACTGGTTTAAAAAAATACATATATATATAAGATTTTATAACAAATCACTGTTTTAATATTTAAGTTAATCAACATGTATATCAGAGACCTGCAGGCACAACCCTAAAATATACCAGGGCTAGGCATAAAAAAATTTTTTAAAAAAATATTCAGGCTGGGGCAAATTTAATAAAAATAATAAGGGCTGGGCTGTGTAAAAAATACCTCTGCAGGTCTCTGGTGTATATTAATATATTTAAAAAATACATTATAATTACAAGTCAGTATATTTTAATAATGATAATATTATGTTAAAAATTTATACCTAATGAATTTATTTTCTATATCATTTTCATATATTTCTATATTATTTTCATCAATCTCTATATCCATGTCACACTAAAATATGTGATGATTAAATTTTATCAAGAAAATTTCACTTGTTTATCTGTTTGAGATATACTATCAGTTAATTTATTGGACTTCTTTTTCTTCTATTAAAATACTGAAAACTATTATATTCAATATATAATACCTTTTTAGGTTCTATTTTAAATTTCACTTTTTTAATTAAAATAATTTCCGCATCCTTATCAATTTTAGTTTCCTTTTTACCTATAATAAAAATTTATAACTGAAAAGTTTTAATCTAACTTTTGATCTTTTTTAATTTGCTATCTTTGACCAAAATACTCTTTATTGGTGAATCTAATGAGAGTTCTACTTGTGTTGATATGTTTCTAGACGATTTATAAACAAACGTAAAATATGCATTAATTACTTTGATATAACTGGAATTTTAATGCGTTTTTTCTTTCCATTTACTTTTAAAAATCAATAAGTAATAATCATTAATTATATTTACTACCTTCAAGTTTTTTAAAATCAGGATCTTTTTGTTTCCTATAAGCTTTTCCTTTACCCCTTTTCTCACGTTTTTTGGAAATAGGCATCTTTGTTTTAAATGATTAAAATAATTGTTTCTATTTCACTCTGGATATAAGATATTTTACTAAACAATAACCAAAGTGAATTAAAATATCATTTTTTTTAGGTAGACATGGCTGGCCCATTTTAAAATTTTTATATCTCAATTACAATTCCATATAAAGTGGTATTATAAACATGTATTGACTACTTATGTGAACAGGTCGATTATAATGGTTTAACATTTTTTATTTAAAGGTCAGAATATCATATTAGCATTCAAAAGTTAAGTTTATAATAAAAATATGTTATATTCTAATTTATTTTTTAATTTATAACGCCTTTTTATTCAAATCACATCTTAGTTGGTTTAACATAATAAATTTCTTATTTTAATTTTATATAACTTAAGTTGACTGGTTTATTTTATTTATTTTCCATTTATTTGCCATTTATTTCAAATTTTATTTATTTATTATTTAAATTATTTATTATTTTGACTTGTATATTAATCAAGGCTTATAGAAAGAAAGGTACATATTTATTTCAAATTTTCAGAGTTGGGCAGGTCCTCCAAGAATCTAGATACAGATACAGATTCCCTATAAAAAAATGAATCTTAGATAACTATCTTTTCAAAATATCAAAAAGATACAAGATAAAAGATACTTGTATCTTTTGTTAAATTAGAGTATCTTAAATACAAGATACTATTAAATTATCATTACCAAATTAAAATATAGTTTTTATTATTTATTGCGAAGAACATAACATACCCATATAATAAAAATTAATATTTACAATAATTAATAAAATATTTAGTATTAATTATAGTAATCAGACTTTTTAATATAAGTATTAGCCAATTCTTAGCATAAATATGGAAGGGAGATTAGTATTTTTAATGAGAGTTTAATTTGCAAAAGAATATCTAAAATAGATCCATTATTTTATAAGATAATCAGATTTTTCAAATAATTTATCATTTGATCTTTGCCGTTTCGGCGTACTTAACATTGTGCCAAAACTAAATAAGCTTTCAATTGGTTTAAAAAAAAATTAATGGAAGGAAAATATTCTTTAATATAATTTAAAACCTCCAATTTAATTTTATTTGTAGTATTGAACTCAGCAAAATTTGCTCACCAAAAGAAAAATAAGCATCATTTTATTTTATTTATTAGAGTTAAATCTATTGGTGCTATATACTCAGGTACTACATTTAGGGCTTCTTAATAATTTATTTTGAAAGTATTTTTTTTATCATCAGACTCAATCCATAAGTTCTTAAAATATAGATATGATTTGATGCCAAAAAAGCAAATATTCATATCGTAGGAAAATATTTTCTTTCTTTTTCTCTAAAATAAACTATTTAAATTAATTCTTTTTTAAATCAAATTTATTATTATTTCTTTATATCTAAAAACATAGTATATATATAAAAAAAGTTAATTTGAACATATTAAACAATCAACTTAAATAATATAAGATATTCAAATGATATAACGTTAATATATTTTAAAAATAAATAATATTCAAATAAGACTAATCAACATTCCCCCTCTTCTACAAAGAACAAAGCTTCTTCTCAGCAGTCATCGAGAGCTTGTTGTCCTAGAAGTTTTTCCTGTTTCGATTGTACTAGGTTTCATCTTGGTTAGCGCATAAGTCTCAAATGTTCTCGTAGGCTTGATTCTATTACGTAGGTTTGATAAAATCGTTTATTAGAGTTTGTACGTTTTTTGTAGGCTTGATATCCTTATCGTATGTTGTTCACATTTCTCAAAATTGTTATTATCATTAATCCAGTCGAGTATTGGAATTTGGAATAAATCGGAATATGTAATTTGGAATAGTTGATCAAATCAAATATATGAATAATATGCACGAATAAAATTTTGAATTTCGGAAAAATATGTAATAAGGAATGATAATTTATGGAATAAGGAATAAAATTTTAATCCAGAATAAGGAATGATAAATCATAACGATTATTATATTATTTTTTAGGTGTTAGGTTAATCATAGCGTTTTATACTTTTAGCGTTTTATGCGTTTTATATTTTTAGCGTTCAATATTTAATTAGTAGCGTTTTAATATTTAATTTATTTTTATTTATTTTCAATCTCCGAGGTTAAAATATGCAAATATTATGCACATTTCCCTCTCTTAAAAAAATTTAAATTTCACACAATATTTTTCTAAAATAATGATGTTTAATTTTTACATAACCTTTTGTCTTCAAAGCTTTTTCAAAAACATTTTTATCATATTAAGTATTACTTATAAGGGTTATTTAAATCAATCCCTTTTAATTCATATGTTTTAATTACACTTTAATATATTTAAAATTAAAGTTTTATCTTCTTGTTTAGGATTTATAATGGTTTATATTTAATTATATCTAAGAATTCATTTTTAGGATTAGTTGTTAATTTACAACAATTGGTCATCATTCAAGAAATCAAAAATAATATTTCACTAAGAATTTAAGTAAATAATTTTTTAAAGGCTTTTTGTGTGTTCAAATATATCCATTATGATTTTACATTTTAGTGATTTTAAAAATTTATAACATGTCTTTATCCTGGCATAAAATTTTAATTTTTAATAACTTTTCTTCTTACGTGGATTAGAATAATAAGTAATCATCATTGGTCTCACAAAATAGAATTCATAACCTATCGTTCAACTTCCATATCAGTTCTTCCTAGGTTGTCACATTAGGTTAGGTGCTGGTTATCATATTCCAGTCCAACATCCAGAGCCGGGACACCATGAAGAAAGAAGCTTTTTGCATGAAAGAACGTGCTAACATCTCCATAGATTAGGCATTGGTCATATCAATAGATTAGGCAGTCACAATAAATAAGGTAGTCATAATAGATAGTCATCTCCATAGGTTACGCAGTCTCCATAGGTTAGATAGTCATCTCAGTAGATTAGGTAGTCACAATAGATAAGGTAATCATAATAGGTAGTCATCTCCATAGGTTAAGCAGTCTCCATAGGTTAGATAGTCATCACAATAGGTAGTCATATAAATAGAGTCATCTCAATGGATTAAGCAATCGTCACAATAGATAGTCATATAAATCGAGTCATCTCAATGGATTAAACAATCGTCACAATAGGTAGTCATATAAATAGAGTCATCTCAATGGATTAAACAATCGTCACAATAGGTAGTCATATAAATAGAGTCATCTCAATGGATTAAGCAATCGTCACAATAGGTAGTCATATCAATAAATAAGGTAGTCATCAATTTCAAATTTAATTTAATTTATACTTTTTTATTTTAATTTTAGGCAAATTTTCTATATTTTATTCTTTTTTTTTTTACAAAAACGTAACAGGGCGCCATAAAAGAAACAAGAAGTTAACAAGTTATATATATTCTAAATAAATTTTTTTTTTTTTTACCTTTTATAATTTTGTAAATTTGGATAAAATTTTGACTATCGAAAAGAAAAGTTAAAAAAAAAAATTTTATATGGCCTTTTATCATCTCCCATATCGAATGACGAATTTGATAAGTAATTTCTTTACCTTTTATTTTTACAAAAGAATTCAAGGTAAGGATATTTTAAACTTTTATTATTTTACTTTGTTTTATTTATTTTTTTTAAAGAGAAAGAAAAACGAAAAAACGTACCACCGTAACCGGGGCACCATAAAAGAAACTATTTAAATTAATTCTTTATCAAATTTATTATTATTTCTTTATATCTAAAAACATAGTATATATATAAAAAAAGTTAATTTGAACATATTAAACAATCAACTTAAAAAATATAAGAAATTCAAATGATATAACGTTAATATATTTTAAAAATAAATAATATTCAAATAAGACTAATCAACATTCTCATACCATCTTGGCAGCTTTTAATTAAAGTAGACAATATTTAAACATAAATTTTTAAGATAACCTATATTTTCATGCTAATATAGTTTTTTAAAATCAATTTATATAAAATATCAATTTAATAATTAATACAATCAAACTATTGAGTTAATATTATAAATGAGTCCTTAAGGTTAATAATAAGTTAATATAAAGAATAAAAAAAATCAATCCGTAAGGTTAATGTTGAGTTAATAGATAGCAATAAAAATATTTAAAAAAATCAATCAGGACATCTCAACACCTTTTAACCACATATAAATAATATACTTTAATATGTTTAACAAAATTTGTGTTGAACTCTTTATCATCATAGGTATTACATTCAGCCTGTACATTGCCCTTTTTAATTTTTATTTAAAAAAATCTCCATCTAAAATTTTAAGATTGATTTGATTCAGGGGAACTTAATTCCATCATTGAAATTTCACTACCTTCTTGTTCACTACCATGAGTGTTAATCATCCTATGAATTAAAAAATATTACATAAAATTAATAATGATATTCTATCGAGTTACATATATAAGTAAAATATAATCTTTACTTAATTCGTTTTGGTGTTGTTATTTTTTTTTATCTATCTGTCTTAATATGAGTTGTAAATTTTCAGCTAATTTTGGTTGTCAATATATTTAAAATATGGCGAAAAAATAAGGAAATTAATACAAGATTCCCAAAGAAAATAAGTATGACATGTAAATTTTGTAATATTAGAAAGAATCTTTATCTGTTTTTTGTCAAGAAAATAAAAAAGATACAAGAATATTTACAAAATAAAGGATCTTAGATACTGATATAAGTATCTAATTAAAAATGTCAAAAAGATACTTAGTACAAGATATAAAAGGATATTGTATCTTGTATCTTAGATACATGTATTCACGGTAGTGCCCAACTCTGCAAATTTCAATAAAGTTATGATACAGTGTTTGATTAGTTTTCATCGTGGCAGATATATTAATAAGAAATACATGATTTTAGATATCTATATTATGCCATTCATTTCAGGCTTTTATATTTCTAATCATAATTATATAAAGCAAATGTAGAAATCAAAGATTTTTAATCATTGCAAAATTTCTACTATCAAATAATATAGAACTAACATTTGATATCCATGGTGGTTTTCGCGAGCTAATAATGAGAAATGAAAATATTTCCTTTTATTTTGATATGGAGGGGCGGAATAAAGGAATGTTATAAACAAGCATATTTTGTCCAGATGGCAATAGCGATTGGTACTCATCGATATATAAATTTCGTTATGACCTTTTATAATATGTTTAATAAATAAAACTAGAGCTTTGCCCTAAATCGGCCTTCGGCTGGGTGGGGGGCATGTAACCTGGAATTCACAAGTGGCGCGGAATCAGAAATTACTATGAATCACAAATAGTGGTGAGTAACAGACGATGGATAACAAATCATGAGATATCAGAGTTTAAACAAAAATATAAAATAGGAGGGGCTGAGGAAGTAAATTAAAAAAATATACTTAATTAATGTGTCGCCATAATATAAATGAGTGTATTTTCATTAGCTAATTTTATTGAGCAGGAATAATGGGAAATAAAAATTATACAAATATTAACTAATATTATGCAAAATAAAAAGTATAAGCGAATAAAAACGAATAGTAATTGTACCGATTTGGCTAAGGTAGGATCCTTAAATAGATATAGAATATTAAAGAATAATATACTAGCATGCCATACAGGGGCGTCACTAGCCTTTATAATCTTAGGAGGCTCAACATTTTTTAAAAAATTATTTTGATAATTATCTATTTTTTTTATAGCTAAGATATTTTTTTAGAGGTATAAAAAAATTCAAAATTTTGCGTCATTTCCTTCTTTATGCAAAATAAATAGAGGGAAGTGGAATATTGAACGGGGATACCAATTGGCAAGCTTCAAGAAAGTACGATCCATAAGAATAAATATAAAATCTTATATAAATCTAATACTAAATAAACTTCTATTTAAATTATAAAAATAGCTAACAACGTATCGTTTTTAGTGAGCTTTACAAAATAATCAGCACGGAAGAATATTGTTTGAGGAGGTCAATTGACAAGCTTCAAAAAGCTAGGATCCATATACAATCCTATTTAAATAATAGAAATAGCGTACTATGAATAAATTAGGAGGAATAGAAAGAAATGTTGTTAGGGGGGACGAAATCACAAGCTTTAAAAATTGTTGGAACCTTAGAAATAGATATTTAGAATTATATTTAAATAATAAATCTATCCTGTACTATGTATCATCGATTTGAAATAGATATGAAATTAGATTTAGATAATATAAATAGCGAACTCCCGTGGAAGCGTCAACATCAGGATCCATATTATTAGCGGGGTCCCTATTGTATCGTTTCTTTTAGAGAATTTTACAAAATAATGCATATGAATAGAATGGAATATTTGAGTATTATGTATATTTTTGTGTTATACAAAATAATCAACAGGAATGAATGGGTATATTGTTAGACTCGACAAAATGGCAAGCTTTTAACAAGGTAGGATCTTTGAGAATAGATTTTAAATAATAAAACTAGAATAGATATATAAATTTATTCAAATAATAAAAATATCTAACTATATATAATTATTTTTTGAATTTTACAGAATAATTAACATGAATATAATAAAATATTGTTCGAGGAGACCTATTGGCATACTTTAAAAAAGTAAGATCCTTGAAAATAGATATTAAATTATATTTAAATAATAAAAGCCAATTTAGATAATAAAAATAGAGAACCATGTATAATTTTTATTTTATAAAATAATCAGCATTAGGAATAAATAGGGGAAATGAGTAGGGAGAGGAAAATTAGTGGAAAGGGAAACGGTAGAGAAATGAAAAGGGAAAGATAAGGGAAAGAGAAAAGAATAGAAAGGGGTAAAGGAAAGGATAAAAAAGGGTAAAGAAAATAGTAAAAGGAAAGAAAAGAGAAGGGAAAGAAAAAGTGCAAGGAAAATAAAAAGGGCAAAAAAATGAGAAAGAAAAAGAAAAGAAAAGGGAAAATGGAAAGAAAGGGGAAAATCGAAAGAAAAGAAGAAGGGCAGAAAAAAGGTTTCCGTTTATAATCGCTAAAATAAAAATCGTTAAAAACAAAGAAAAAATTGGAAATCCTGCTTATATATCCTAGAAATATTTTAATAAGCTTTAAATGATTAAATCTTTTAAAAAATCACTAAAAATGAGGGAAATAAAAGTTTATTTTAAATACAAATGTTTAATCCCTAGCATCTATTAATATTATTTTAATATTACATTAAATTTTTTTAGGAGATATAAGCGAGATTCCTAATTTAAAGCTGTTTTAGTTTTAGCGATTTAGAACATATCTCAGAAAAAGAATAAGGAAGGGCAGAAAAAGTTAAGGAAAAGAAATAAAAATGGGCAAGGAAAAGAAAAAAAATGAAAAGATAAAGGTAGAAAGGGGAAAGGAAAAGGAGAAGGGAAAGGAAAAGCGAAAGGAAAAAGGTAAAGGGAAAGAAAATGAAAGGGTGAGGGAAAAAAGAGAAGAAGGTGGTGGGGGGAATAACAAATAAATTAAAAGGGAAAGGAAGGAAAAGAGAAAGAAAAAGAATATGGAAATGTTAAAAAGGGAAGGGGGGGGGTAAGGGGAAAAGGAAAAGAAAAGGGGCAATAAAAATATAAAGGTAAAAAAATGGGGAAAGGGAAAGAAAAAGTTAAGGGAAAAGAAAAAGGAAAAGTAAAAAAAAAAGGGAAGAAAAAGGAAAAGGGGAAAGGGTGAGAAGAAAAAAAAGAAAGAAAAAGGGGGAGGAAAAAGAGAATCAAAAGAAAAAGGGCAAGGTCAATGTAAAGAAAAGGGGGGAAAAGCGATGGAAAATGAAAAGAAAGAAAAAGCGAAAAAAGGAATAGGTAAAAAAAAATAGAAAAAGGAATGTGGAAAGAAAATGGTAATGGAAAGGGGAAAGGAAAAGAGAGGGGATAAGAAAAGAAAAAAGGATTGGAAATGAAAAGAGAGGAAGGTAAAGAAAGGGGAAAAAGAAATAGGCAAAGGAAAGGAAAAGATAATGGTAAAGAAAAGGAGAAGGGAAAAAGGTATAGAAAGGGAAAGGATAAGGACAAGAGGGAAAAGTGTCGTAAATAATACATTTATAATATCATGTCAATCATATTTGTTTATCTATGTGTTTATATATAGTTAAAAAATGTCAGTCATTTTTTAATATTAGAAATTAATAGATATTATATTTTGGTAAAAAGAAAAATCACTTTTAAATTTTGATAACTTTTTTTGATTTTAATAAAACCTTTTTGAATTATGATAACATTTTGCGCTTTTAATTTTTGACCTTTGTAATTTGATGAATATTTTTTATTTAATAAAGATGATGAATACATTTTATTCAATAAAGATATAAGTCCAAATTTTAGTTCGTGTTGCATTTATTTTATAAGTCTTAATTTAGTTCATTAATTTGATAGTTTTCCTTCTGAGTTTATTCTTATATTAGAATTTCGTTTTAGTAATTTTTGATATAGTTAACATTTTTTTTTTGACAAAGAGGATAAGGGAAAGAAGGGCGGAATGGAAAGAAAAGAGAAAAGGAGATGGAAAAGATAAAGAGTGTAAAGCAAAAAGGAAAAAAAATGGAGAGGGAAGGAAAGAGAAAGGAAAAGGGAATTAAAAATGATAAGGAAAAGAAGAGAAACAAAAAGGGAAAGAAAGAGCAAAATAAAAGAAAAAGAAAGGTAATGAAAAGGAAGAGGAAATAAAGAAAGGAAAAGAAAACGGGAAAGAAAAAGGAGAAGGGCAAAAAGGGAAAGTAAAATATGAAGGGAAAGGAAAATGGTTTGGAAAAGAGAAAGAAAAATAGATAGTGAATCAAAAAGGGAAAAATGAGGATGAAGGAACGGCGAAAGAAGAATGGAAAGTGAAAGAAAAATAGATAGTGTAAGAAAAAGAAATAGGACAAAGGAAGAGGGAAAGAAATGAAAATAAAAACGGTATGAAAAGGGAAAATGAAAGAAAACAGATGGTAATAAAAGAAAATTGGGAAAGTAGAGGGGAAAACGAAACGGAAAAGGAGAAATAGGAAAAGGAAATAAGAAGAATAAAGGAAAAAAAAGGACAGGAGAAGGGGAAAAAGGAAAGGAACGGGAAAATAAAAAAATGGGGAAATTAAAAGAAAAAATAGAGGAAAAACGAATGAAAAATGAATAGAAAAAGTGAAAAAGATGGAAGGTTTTTTTTGGTGGATTTTTGATTTTGCTATTTTTATTTGTAATGTCCACTGCAATCTAAAAATATAAATGAGAAATATTTATCTAATTACCTTTCTTTATTGAGTTTTTAAAAATTATTTATCATATCATTTAATGTGTAAAAATTATTAAGGATGATTTTTATGTTGTGTTCAAAAAATATTTAAAAAATTTTATCATACTTAACAGGGTTCGCCGTTGTTCTCGAAAACTTTTATTATGAGAGCACAAAATATGTAAACAATATTTTATATTGTTTTTTCTCATTCGCGAACATATAAAATAATAATAAAAAAATGTAATTACCCCTTTATCATTCTTTCGAACAAAAATCATATAAAACAAAGCATTTATTTTTTAATATTTTATATAAGTTTTGATATTTTATATATAAGTTTTAATATTTTACATATATTTTTTTAATATTATATATTCGTAATTATCAACAACCCAGAAATTTATTTCTTCAAAATACAATTAACTTTATTTTTCCTTCTCAAAAATATGAATAATTTTTATAAAAACAAAATGGAATAACAAAATTCTCATTGATTGACATTTATTATAATATATTGCTATTTAAATTATTTAATTTCCATTTTAGACAGCTGCAACACGCCCACCCTTCATAAGCCCAGTGTCCATCTCCCCCATGAAGTTGAAATTTATCGATCTTCAGATTCGTCCAATTATCTTATTTCTGCCATTGGCCCTTTGTTTTATTAATTATCACATCGTCCTTTTGAATTGTATCGACCAGGTCCATGGTATTTATCGAATCGTACAGTTGAAATTTCCTGATTTATAATATATACTTTCCGAAATGAAGTTTGACATATTCATGTTAAATATAACTTAAATTATAAAAATGCGAAATTGATAAAATAAATAATTTCACATTTTATAAACCTATTTAAAATTTAAACAATGAATGATAAAATAATTATGATTTTACTCCCAAAAAAATAAATTTCTACATGTAGTAATTTAAAAAAATAAATACTATCAATAAAGTATACAATGTTCATGTTATTCTGCATCACAGCAGTAAGGATTATGATAGATGTATACATATCTATATTATTTAAATAAATCATATATGTATAGTATAAGAACGGTTTATATAATATTATAAGAGTTTATCACGTTTTTTTATCTACTGAGAATTTTCGTAGTTAATTACATGATCTCATATTTAAAATAAGATATTTTTTTTATTCAAGGGGTCAATGCATTAATAATTACAAATTGAAGTTTAAATGTACTACACAAAAAGAAATTGTTTTTTTTTATATAAAATTCAAGTATCTTAATAAAAAACTTATAAAAAAAACATTTCTAGATTTTCTGTTTATAATTTGTTTTTTCCTTAACAAATGTGAGATGTATACTCATTTTCTTTAGGTACATTACAATAAAATTATTGATGTAAATATTTAAAAAAAAATATATAAAATATACAAAGTAATTTACATAATAAAAAAACTTTCATTCCAGTATCGACTTATAAATATATCAGTGACGAAGCGTCAAGTTTACTACTAGGGAAGCAATCAAAAAAAAAATTATTTTTTATTTTAGTCAAACTCAAACCATAAAAACATTAAGATTTACAAATAAGTGGTATTCGTCTTTGTTTTTGAGTAAAATGATCAAGTACTGCATTATAAAAGTTATCGCTATAAATTTTTTAATATTTTTTTTCAATCGAAATCAAAGATAGATTCGATAATCGATTTTGGGTCATCCTGTTTCTGCAATAAGATTTGATTCTTTTTAAAGAAGAAAAACTCCGTTCTGCATATGCTGTTGTTGAAGCCAAAGTTAAGATGAATTTGCATAATTTAAAATACTTTAAAACTTTTCATCAAATTGGCGCATATTAAAAATTCAAGTATTTCATTAACATTCTTTTTCTTTCTAAATTGAACATCCCAAAACACTACCTTTAATTAGGTTTCCAGCTTGTGTAAGTCGAAAAATTGAGAATAAGTGTCATTTAAATTATCTAATAAATATTCTGGGTAATTGATTATTTGACAATTCGGCGAATTTAATATTTTTTGGTGTAAGACATATGAAATAGAATTAATCAAATCATTTTGAATATTGCTTGATAGTCCAATAAAAACTGCACTGTTTCTAAATGATGTTTCAATAGTAAATTTTCTTCCGCGAGCAAATAAATTAATACAATATAATTTCCTCTTCATCATCACCACGGAATACGAGCTCCTGAATTCCAAGAAAACATATAGAGTTAGTTGATCAATATTTTCAATATTTCTCTATTTGATTTGACTTTAGAATTATGCTGTTCGATTGATATTTTGCGCATCGAATTTATCATATTTTCAATACGATTTTGGCCGAATGTTTTTAATTGAATCATCGACTGCAAATGAGCGGTTGATTCTTTACTCTTTAAGTGCCTTTGAAAAATTATTCACATCCGAAAATCCTCTATCATTCCAAACATATTTTTCCTTTGGGAATAATAGGCATGACCAACAATATAGAGAATTAGAAAATTACATCCAGTGAGCCATTAATATTTTTCATATTTATCGATAGAAAAATTACACTGTACAAATTTCGACTTGATTTTTTGGGAGAAAATAAAATAAACATGTTTTAAGAGAGTTTTTTATGCATATTCTAAATCCGCTGTCAGTTTATTTTTAACACGTCCGGTTTTTTAATTATTTTAGGTTAAAGTGGTCAAAAAGGTCATTTTTAGCACTTTTTGAAGGTTTATAACTTCGGTTTTAATGATCCCTACAACTAAAAAAATATCTTAATTTTTGCAGCAAACCTTCCTTATTATTATCATACATTTTTTTTTATAAAGTCCTTACTCAATTTTTAAACAACCTAACTTTTACCTCAAGCGAGGTTAGAAAGGCTATTCTCTCCTTCAAACGCGATTCTTCACCGGGGGTTGATGGGTTTCGCCCAATATTCCTACAGGATCTAACCGCACCTTACATCACACAACAATGCGACGTTTTGGAAAAAATTACTCAACTCATCAACCGTATGCTTGCTGGAGGCTTACCACCCGCCATTATTCCACTCCTTTATGGAGCTAAACTCATCGCCCTCCACAAACCTAATAAAGATATTCGCCCTATCGCTATTGGAACCACTTGGCGCCGATTAACCGCAAAGCTAGTAGTGAGCAGAATATTGTTCACAGTATCTAATCACCTGTGCCCTAATCAATTAGGAGTCAACGTAAAAGGGGGATGCGAGGTATCCTTACACATGACCAGAATGTATCTACAAACAGACCCCAGTGACGATATCATAATTAAGATAGATTTTTCAAACGCTTTTAACTCTCTAAAACGTACAGCGTTTCTTAATCCCATCCTTACCCTTTACCCAGAATACTCGCAATTCATCTTCGATTGTTATGCTAGTCCATCACATCTTCAATTTGGAGATAGATTGATTCCCTCTAGTAGTGGAATACAACAAGGTGACCCTCTAGGCTCCTTCTTATTCAGTCTGGGCATTAATAGCCTAATACAAAGCATAAATGACCAATGTAAACTAAACCTTCATAACTGGTATATCGACGATGGTATACTAGGCGGCTCACCCAGCGAAGTTATGAAGGCGGTCGAAATAATAAAATCCAGCGAGAGCAGTTTGGGACTGCGAATCAATCAAGACAAGAGCGAATATTGTCCTCTTGGAATCATCGACCTTAACTATGATCCTATGTTCAATCATACACCATTGAACTTCTTAACACATCTCGGATCTCCAGTGGGTAAAGACGAGTCCTTTGTCAAGTTCTTCGCCGACACTCTACTAGAGATATCGCTTATGCGCGGTACACTATCTCGCCTCCCAGCCCACCAAGCGTTCTTTCTATTAAAGAACTACCTCCTAATCCCAAAAATTCTATATACACTCCGATCGTCACGTATCTTCCAATACGACGTCAACCTCGCTGCACACGAGCTAGAGATTAAACACCTTACAGAGGATATACTCAATCTCAAATTCGGAGACCTATCTTGGCTACAAGCTACCTTGCCAACCAAATCCGGCGGCATTGGCATACGATCGCCTTCCCTACTCTCTGTTAGTGCGTTCATATCCTCTCGCCTGTCCTGCGAGCCCATCATACACGCACTCACAAAACATCCTGACCCTTTACTTCCCCAGGCAATTGATCTATGGAAATCTCTTTCATTAGTCGATCCTCCCTCATCGACACTGCAGAAGGACTGGGATAAGCCTCTAGTTGGCAACTCCGTTGCATACCTTAAATCGAGGAGCCAACCCGAGGACCATTCTCTACTCTTCTCCATTTCCGCAGACAGCGGGTATGAATTTCTCGAAGCTTTTCCATCGCGAAACCTTGACCAGCTCCTAAGCAATGATGAGCTACGTCACGCCATCGGTCTAAGACTTAATTGTGATATGGTAATACCCTATCACTGCATCCTTTGTCAAACGCCGGTCAACTCCAAAGGCCGTCACTCTTTACACTGCAAGCGCTGTAAAGGCAGATTCATTAGACATTCAAAATGCAATGATACTATTGCCAGGGCCCTAAAATCTTACGGTATCCCATCAATTCTTGAAACCACTGGACTCTACAATTCTGATGGTAAGCGTCCCGATGGCTCTACCATGATCCCTTGGAAGAGGGGGGAATTTCTAACCTGGGATTTCTCATGCATCGATCCCCTTGCCCCTTCCAATATAAATAGAGATGCTCTAGTAGACGCCGAGACGAATAAACTCGCTAAATATTCGCCATCGCTTCAGGCCAATTACACATTCCTACCACTAATCGCCACGACTCTAACATCGTTCGGCTCTCACGCCCTTGCCTTCTTTAAAGAGCTGGGGAAACGGATCTCTACTAGGACCGAAGATCCCAACGAGGGTTACTACCTACGCCAAAGATTAGCCCTCAATATAATAAAATCCAATTACCTCAGCTTCATATTCTCAATGACTGATACCCCCTAATTACTTACAATTTATATCTAAATTTTATTCATTAATTAATATTGAATTTATGATTTTATTTTTATATTTAGTATTACATAAATTACTAACATCTTAAATGTTCTATTATATGATATTCTAACTGATTAATATAATATATTGTATTTAATTTAATATTTAATTTAAAGTAATATTTTTTAAATTTACCTTTTTTATAAAATCTTTTTTAATATAGCTTACATTTAATATATTTATTTATTGTAGCTTTCGTTCTCTTCGCTACACTGCACACGGTTTCATAAATCCTTTGAATTGGAGAAATTGGACATTTTTGTGCGGGCAATATATAGTCCGCACAGATGTAACAAAATTTAGAGACACACTTTAAACAAGTGGACCTCGACATTAATTTTTTGTAGAATATTATATAAGGAGGGAATTTGAATAATATTTAAAATCCAATTTAAAAAAAAATTAATGAAAGAAATTAAATGTTTATGAAAAATTAAGCGCGAAAAAAAATAATTCTTCTCCTTTCTTCCTACTCGTTATTTGGCATTATTATTTATTGCCCAGACTACGGGTTCAAGGTACTCCATTGGAAAATCATATATTTTGATATAAATTGATTAAAAAAACAAATATACTTAAATACATCTAAAAAAGATAAATATTAATAAAAAATATGAAAAAATTACCAATTATTGCATTTTAAATGAATTTTGCTTCAAAAATGCTCAATTCAAAAAGAGTACAAATTAAAAAAGTGGGTACAGATATCTGATTTTGATATAAATTGATCATAAATGCATAAAATATAACTAAATACAACTAAAAAAGATAAATATTACCTTAATTTTGCTTTAAAAATGCTTTATGCAGAGAAAATTCAATAAAAGTGTACAAATTAAAAAGTTCGAAAATATCTGTACCGACGTTTTTAATTTATAGATTTTGGTTGAATTTTCATGGCATGAAACATAATTAGAATTAATATAAAATCTTGAGCATATTTGAAGCAAAATTATATAAAATTTATTTTCTAAAGTTAATAATTTTTATAGTAATTTAAATTGAAAAGACCCCCAAAACGAAATTCTTTACCATTTTTCTCAAAAACCAATCGATAAAAAATTATAAAAATTAGTAAATTTATAAAGACAATTTTCAGGGATTTTTATTTGATACTTTTTAAAATATATCCGTATAAAGACCTATATTTTACCATTTTTGAGATTTCGAAAAGTTGTCTTTATACAATAATATTTTTAAAACTTGACGTGTAGGGAAAATTTTTTAAAAGGGATTCGAACTCAGCGTCAAATTCTGCACCAAAACTTGTTTTTATTTTCTTCTTCCATTCTTCTTGTCACACAGTGTTATGGATGCAAATTTTGATTTCTTTTTTTAAGTTTTGTAAAATTGGTTTTGATCTTCCTTTTTCAATAATCAATTTTTTCGCATCAAGATTTCTTGAGCTAAATGATGTTAATAAATTTTTAATAATACAATTACAATTATTAAACATTAATTAAGGATTTTAAAAACGGAAAATTTTTTATTTTAATAAAGTAAGGAAAAAAAATATTATATAAAAAAATTTCTTTCTCTTTATTTATTAAAAAAAATAAGCAATATTAAATTTGCTTCCCTCATGTATATTTTTTTTATCGTAGTAAAAATAATAGTCAATTTTTTAACGTAGTAAAAATAATAGTAACATTTTTAATATAGTAAAAATAATATCAATTTTTTAGCGTTATAAAAATTATATTAATCTTTTTACCATTATAAAAATTATATTAATATGTTTAACGTTATAAAAATTATATTAATCTTCTTAACGTTATAAAAATTATATTAATATTTTTAACGTTATAAAAATTATATTAATCTTTTTAACGTTATAAGAATTATATTAATTTTTTTAAGGAAGTCAGATTAGTTTATTTAGCATAGTACAAAGATTATATTAAGTTTATTAAAAATTTTGTAAGAAAGTATGATAAAATTTTTTAAATATTTTTTGAACACAACATAAAAATCATCCTTAATAATTTTTACACATTAAATGATATGATAAATAATTTTTAAAAACTCAATAAAGAAAGGTAATTAGATAAATATTTCTCATTTATATTTTTAGATTGCAGTGGACTACAAATAAAAATAGCAAAATCAAAAATCCACCAAAAAAAACCTTCCATCTTTTTCACTTTTTCTATTCATTTTTCATTTGTTTTTCCTCTATTTTTTCTTTTAATTTCCCTCTCCTGGTTCTACAACTTTTGGCCATGTACTATTTTTATCCTTACGGGGCATGTCAGACCATGCATTACAAATCTCACATTCTTTTCTCAATTTATCAATATCCTCGTTCATTTTCGGCCACCATACCTATTCTCTTCCCCATTGATACGAGTAACTCCTTGATGACCCGCATGTATAACATTCAAAATTTTTTCCCTCAATTTCCGGGGTATAACAGCTCGGGGTCCCCTCATAATACAACCGTTCACTATAGTTTATTCTGTTTCAATATTTTTGAAAACTTTATCATCATATGTCACTGACCCCTCTTCCTCCTGATCTCTTTTTAATATATGTGGTTAAATCCATATCAATACGGACCTGTTTAAATTAGGACAGACTTATTTAATGAACCTCTCTTTCTCACTAGGTTCTTAATGAATATCATATAGTATATATATTATAAATATGGGCCAGTTCCAACATAAAATATAATATTTATATGTTTTTAAAATACATTATTACTTTCTACCAGCTATTGGTCAGATTGGTTTATAGGACTAAATCCCCCATAGCAAATTTGACTGTTTTCCTAAATATCATTTAAAGCTAATAAAAATTTTACCCCCCTCCCCTCCCCACTGCCCGTCAAAATTTTTCAATATCAAGCAGAGTCTATCCTGCTAGTTGCATTAATAAATTGTTTTCCTAAAGCTCACTACTATGTAGAAATTTACAAAACCCAATCAATTTGGTTCAGATTATTGATTTGGAGGAAAATGTGAACAGGAAGAATGAATGTAGATGAATATTTCATAAAATTTATATAGACGTTGAATCAAAAACTAAATCTTATAGAATATTATAAAATATCCAATTTCATCCCATTCTAAGATACTTTTTATTGCAAGTTAAGTACAGTTTTTAGATAAAAAACAAGTCTTTGGTAATCTTCAAATTTTATTACCTAAATTCACTTCTTCATTTTCTGATGCCATTATTGGTAAAATTAAATATTTAGCAAAAATTTATTCCTATGATATAGATACTGAAATCAATTTAATCAGTGAATTCGAATTGTGGTATAAATATTACTACGTTTATTATGATGCGATCAATCGGTATAAAAAAAATCTTGGCTTAGTTTACAAATATTTTGAAGGTATTTAATATTCTTGCATGTTTAACATATACGAATGAAAGGACCTTTTTCAAATTGAGAAGGTTGAAAACTTATTTACAAAATACTACTTGCGAATCTCGGCTAAATGGGTTAGCTCTGTTAAATATCCACAGAGATTTGATTCCAACGACAAAGAAAATTCCTGATGAATTGGCAACTTTCCCACGAAAATTAAAAATCGCATTATAATTCTAGTATTTAATAAAAAAATTTGTATAATATTGTATTTGATAATAAGTTATAAAAACTTGTTCTTTAAAAAATTTTATAGTCAATATTTTATACACACTACAATTAGTATTTTCAATACAAATTTTTTTATTCTATTTATATTATATGAGAATTTAAGTTGAAACTAGTTTTTAAGCCAATTTTATAAAAAAAAATTGACACTAAACTTTATTTCAATTTTATCTTCTTTAAATATTCATAAGCGCGAATTAGTAAATAAAAGCTAAAAATATTAATATAATTATTATTGAATTATGAATAATTTAAAAGAATAGCTCAGGCCAGCCAAAGGGGGTTTGGAGGCAAAGCCCCCCAAATTTCCCCCCCCCCCTATAGGAAAATCCTTGATACGCGCCACTGAGTATATTTCCAAAATCATTCATCAAACTTTATTTATTCTTAATTTTTTTTTACTCAAACTTTGCGTTGTCATATTTATTCAATTTTTAATTAAAAATTAATACATATAAAATTATGGTTTATTTGCCTGTTTATTTAGGTAAATTTCGCTAACCTAAGACCCTGCGATCCTGGTCACAAAGTACCATTATCAACAACCCAGAAATTTACTTCTTCAAAATACAATTAACTTTATTTTTACTTATCGATATGAATAATTTAATTTTTATAAAAACAAAATGGAATAACAAAATTCCTATTGATTGATATTCCTTATAATTTATTTTTATTTAAATTATTTAATTTCCATTTTGAATAGCTGCAACATTAATATTTTACTTTATTTATATCAGAGACCTGCAGAGGTACAATTTGCACGGCCTGGCCTGGATTAAAAAAATTTCGGCCCGGCCCGGATTTTTTTAAAATTATATTAGACCTGGTATATACAAAAAATTCACCTATTTGGTATTTTATCATATTTTTCGGCGAGTATTATCATTTAATAAGCAAGCATATTAGCTAATGTTGTTAAACGGCTCGTTTTGAGTCGATTCAATTTTTCGCCAGAAAGATATGTCTAAACCTCGAAATTTCGATACTATATTTCTAGAACTTTGCTCCTTCTATGAGCAAAATTTTCAGGCTTGCATAATATTTTTCTGGATAAAAAACTAAGTTAGCCGTTTTTAAAAATGGGCTCAAAAAGAGCCGTTTAACAACACTATAACATATTTTATTTTATTTTTATTCTAAACAGATATTTAGTATATTACAAATTGATACTATAAAAAATTTGTGTAAATAATATTTTGAGAATAAACTATATTAATTGTATTTATAAAAAAAATAAAACTGATATTTTAATTTATAAAAAATATAACATATATTATATAATAATATATTTAATCCTTTGCGTATTTATTCGATGGCAGGAAAACTAATATTATATTATGTAATAGATACTATGAGTGTTAGCTAGTGTTAACTTTCTCCAAACATTAAATTAATCATAACTATATATAATCATTATAACCATATCTAAATGACGAATATAGCAATTCATGTTGTATAAATTTTTTAAAAAAATACGGCCCGGCCCGGCTCGGCCTGGGGCTTAGGGCCGGGAGTCTCTGATTTATATTATGTGCTCATAACAAACTGAATTCATTTAAATATTTTTATTTTTAATATAAAAATGCATTAAATAAAAGAATATTAAAATGTATCTAAAAATAGATATTGATATATACACATGTTTTTATAAAAAAAAATTTTACTCAAAAAATAAATAAATACGTACCGATGACATGACATAGCGATTACATGACGTATACAATCGGAAAATTATAATATAATGCATAAATTGTATTTATTGACCCCAGTTTGATTTCTAAAAAAAAGTGGGGAGTGTTCAGTGGCCCCTACGCTTTCTAAGCGACGGAAGCAGAATACACCCCTGAAAAGTGCCCCCCATGGTTAACTATTTTTTGACATCCATAAATTTCAAAAATAGGTTTTATTGCATCAATCTTTAAGATATAATAGAAATAAAATGTAAAAAAATATATAGGGGAGACTAGGGTTAGGTAAACCCCGAGACTTGGCAAACCATTTAATCTCATTTTAAAATTAAATACACCAGATGGTTAAAATTTTATCCTAATATAGTTCTTATTAGTTTACATCTATAGACAAAAAATCTTTTGAAATATTTTTTTCAAAAGATTTTTACATGACAGAATTTTAATTTTTATTAAAATATATAAACATTTATATGTAAAAAATTTCATAGCAAAATTTAAACACTCTTTCATGGTACTACTAAGTCTTGAATTAATTTAATCATGAACCTTTCGGCAGTATATGAGGTAGTAGGAATTTATCATCTCTTATATTATAGGGTATTAAAAGAATCGGTAAAGACGATCTTAATATCAACATAATTATTAATTAAGAATTTGTATTTTTTTGGTTAATATTTTCGGGCATATTTTGAAATTGGAAAAATAATTTTATGACAAGAAATCTCGGATAACAACCTAATTTGCTAAACATCGACCAGATTTTATTAAAATGTAATAAGACCCCCCCCCCCCCCTTTCCCCCACATATTATTTAATTTAATTTAATTTAATATGTAATATAGTTATCATTAGGTCGAGTCCAATATCATAAACCAGAAATGACTTGGTTATGGATGGGTGTAGTAAAACAATAAAAGAATTAAATTTTTAAAAAAAGTACCCCTATTCAAATTTTTAGAAGGAGTTGCTTTGGACCCCCACCGTTGTAGAGGCCACTGGGAATGTTGTATCTATCAATTTGTAATTGACATTTATGAAGTTTGTTGATATAATTTCAAGGATTGATATTATTATTTTGTTATGTTCTTTTGTCTAATAAATAGTGGTCTTGGATTAGTAATTTTTCAATATTTAATAATTTTAATTATGTGCATGGATAAAAATTAAAAGATATTTTATGACAATGGATTTGTTTGCTGTGTCTAAATAAATGGTTGCAATTATTTTTATTATTTGGGAAATACGTATATACTCATATATGAAACTTATAACTGGAAATAATGAGGCACACTAAAACAATATAAAAAAAGTCTGATAGATACGAAATATGATCTGATAACTAATTTTGCTAAAAGTATTTTAAAAAAAATGAAATTGGTTTCCTGGGTAACAACATAGATGCTAATGGTATATATATCCTAATGGAGATAAAATAAAAGCTATTACTAACATGCCAGAACCAAAACCCAAAAAGGAACCAAATACATTCCTAGGTATGGCAAGCTATTACCGTAAGTTTATAAGCAATTTTGAAGAGTTAGCAGATTCATTGTATAAAGTAGTCAACAAAAACAAATAGACATGGGAAAATATACATCTTGACGAATTAAAATGCTACAAGTTCACCACCTACACTTATAATCCATATTAGCATACTAAGATCGCCACCAATGCCTCGAAAGGAGGCTTCGGAGCAGTTTTATTTCACATCGAAGGTGACGGAAAAGAAAAACCTATTACTTTCGCGTCAAGAGCATATCTCAAATCAGAAATAAAAAACCACATAAATATTGAACATCCCTTGCAATTATTTATAAGATTAAAAGATTTCAAATGTATTTGATAGGAACAAAATTTACAATTGTATTATAAACTACTTGTTTACATATTTATTAAGGGACTACAACACATCTATGTCCATGAGATTGTAATAATGGACTTTAGCATGGGAGCACATGATTTTAGGATAATTTATAAAGGGGGAAACGTAACTTTATACCTGATTTTTATCAAAATTATTACTATAAATACAAAGCTAATGATACAGAATTTGTAAATCGAATTATGGGATAAACAAATAAATTTTAAAATGTAATAAAGAAACTGCTAACGATAAAGAATTGATCATAGATAATATTAGAAAAAGGAACCGTTATAAAACAAAACTTACAAAAAATATGGAGACGAATTAAGTTTGATAAAAATTATCCTTTTAATAAAGTTATAATTCCATTCAAAATGAGAAAAACAATGTTACAAGAATTATATAGGGGGCATTTAGGTGCTGATAAAACTAAGCTGTTGGCCACAGACTAGATATGGTGGCTAGGTATTAATAAGATATTGTGATTCATGCAACAAGTGGGCATATAATCCATATAATATTCAAAATCCATAAATAAGTTCAACAAAACCTTATGAGCGAATTCACTTAGATAATTCATAATATTCACAGATAAATTGGCCCATATTAGTAAATTGTATAGCAAATTTCCTGTTATCGAACATGTTAAAACAATAACTTCAGAAACAATAAAAGAGTTAATGAAGATCATAGATTTATTTGGCATATCAGAGATAATAGTAACTGATAATGGGACAAATTTTACAAGCCAACTATTTGAGAAATTTTGCAAAGATCATGGTAATATATAGTTACTTCTCAAGGTTGAAAAAATAGTAAGGACTTTCAAAATGAATAAGAAATATGGAAAACTATAATATAGATTTAGACATGGCCTTAGAAATTTTTTTATTCAACTATCGTAAGAACTAGTTGAGGATTGGCTTTCTCCATCACCACCTTCTTCTCCATCAAGATTTTCAAATTGATCTTTGAATATATTTAAAATTATATAAATTATATAAAACTATGAAATTCCAGATCAATGATACATTAGCAGCTGAAAGATTAAAACAACTTAAGAAACATAAATCAATTAAACCTTCCAAACAATAGTAATTTTTTTAACCCCTCACTACACAGGTGGGGTAAATAAAACATAATCTTTGTAATACAAAACCTAGTACATATTCTGACCTGGTTTTTACAGTAGTTTAATATTTGTAACAAGACTTCCAAATTTCATTATTATTGATTTGACAGTTTTTGAGATATATGTAATATGTCGAACTTGGGGTAAAATATTCCTCACCTGTGTAATTACATAATTTTTTTTGTTAATAATTATGATTATATATGGCAGGTTAATATATAAAATTGAATTTTTTTTATCTATTTGTATGTTTTGATTGATATATATATGATTTAAATAAACATATGATTTATAATTTAAATTATTTTAATGAAAGTAATTCTATAACAATTATATAGGTAATAGATTTTGAATCAAGTGATGATGATTTTTTATTAGATAGCAATCACAATTCAGAGATTGAGGAATCACAGAGATATGTTTGATAATTTTAATGAAAACTGTAATAACTCTTATAGTATTGGACAATATGTTGCAATTGATGAAATGCTTCCAGCTTTTAGAGGGAAAATCCCTTCAAGCAATACATGGCAAATAAGCCTTCAAAATAATTTATGCCCAAGTGGATTCAAAAATTTTTTACTCTTTAAAAATAGAATTATATGCTGGCAATTATAAATTGAGCAATAAACCTTTTTAAGTGCTTGAAATACTAATTCAACCAATTTCTAAGACTAATATATATATGTCATCACAGATAACTAGTTTACCAGTTATGAACTTGCTAAACATTTGTTATTGTTAAATTCCCATTTATTAACTATAGTAGGAACCTTAAGAAAAAATAAAAAGTAGATTCCAACATCATTTAATTTTAAAAATAAAGATATTTATTCAAGCTTATATGCCTTTCAAGATAATTAGACATTAGTATCTTACACATACCAAAAAAGTATAAGCATGTTATTATGCTTTCTACCCTTCACTATTTTTTTTGAGCAACTTTAGTAAAAATATCATAACTTTATTTAGAAATAAATTGAAATATAGAAATTTTGTATTTATTATCTCTAATAATTTTACAATAATTGTGTAAAATTTTAGGTCTTAAAATTTATTATTATCTGAGATATAGCTATTTAAAATTTGGGGTAAAATAGAAACTATTGGAGTTTTTTCCACCTGTATAGTGAAGGGTTAAATCAATCTTTTCTTATTTTGATAATTTTATATAAATTTTGTAGTTGCCCATTTTGAAATTTACTACCCAAAAAATAAAATTTTAGCTCTTAGAAAATTATATTTCTTTTTCACAAATATATAAATAAAATTAATTTAAATAATTTACTTTGTTGGGGCATCAAACAAAATATACGTGATACGTAATAAAAGCGTTTTCGCCCTCTGGTTGTGGGTACAACAGAGCTACGCTAGGTTTTCCTCAAAATCCATCAAACTGGATAGTTAATTAGGGGAATAAAAATGAGGAGCCCTTCACATGTTTGTGGGCAAGCCGCACGTACTTGTAGGCGCAACATTTCGAAAAAAGTTGCTTACCTCTATAGAGTAAAAAAGAGTGTGGTAAAAAGAGCATATACCCGAGAACTACAGTATAATTTAATTACTTTAAAGGTGGGTGATGGCTGAGTTTGAGTTTAAATTCTTTAATGTAAGTTTTGATGATTACTATCACTATTGAGATTTAGTGTTCATAGAATCTGTAAATAAATATGATTAAAATAAAAAAATTTGCCTGAACAGTAGATATAGTGTTATTTTTTTATTAATGATTCAACCCATACAATACAGTAATCATAGTCTATGTTCAATTTAATGTAACCATTTCAGCTTCAAAGGGAATTGAGTGTGATAAAAATATTTAGTATTGGATGATCCTTTGCTCTTATAAATTGCAAAAGGATGTAGATATATACAATCAAGAGTGGAATGAAATGTTCAATAACCTAATTGTGTGATCTTTTGGTTCTTATATTTACAAGAATAAGGAATTCAATATATCTAATTGTGTGACCCTTCACTTAACTTTGGATCTGATATACTCAAAAATTTAAAAGAGATCAAATGTAACTATTCCAGTTTAGAAGGTATATGTGTAAGTAAACTTATAATTGCAAAAGGAAGTATAGAATATTATAATAAATCTAATTGTATGGTTATTTTTATACCTACTGAGTTGAATAAAAAATTTTCAATATAAAATTGCATGTCTTTTAATCCTTATAAAGAATAAAGATATTCTATGTACAATCAAGAGTGGAATGAAATATTCAATAACCAAATTGTGTGGTTTTTTAGATTTATACACAACAAAGTTAAAATAGATCAAATGTAACTATTCCAGTTTAAAGGTATATGTGTAAAAAAAGATGTATTTATCTACATTATAATTAATAAATGCTACTTCCTTAAAAGGGATTTATAGATGCAATATCATTACAGTTCTAAAAAACATGTCCATAATTAGGGTTCCACAGGTACCAAAACCTTTTTTTAGGTGTAACTAAGGGATTCACAAATGCAAGATCATTACAGTTCCATATATGTTCATAATTAGGGTTCCACAAGTACCAAAACCTTTCTTTAGATGTAACTATCTATGTACTGACTATGATTCAAATGTATATAAGATAAAAAAATTCATGTTATAATTATAAATTATATAAGCTGGAAATACATAATTAACAAAATATCTTATCTTGAGGATCTTCTGATAATGTAAAGCTTCTTGAAAATAATTCCATAACTTTGAATATTCTTCATAGGACTTCAATTAGTGTTTATATGGCATACCCGCCACAGATGTTATAGTTTGATCTAAAAAGATAAATATACATTATAATAATAACTTCTAATATAGTATTGAATCTTGGTATTCTATATTGTGATTGAGGATAACAAATTTTATTTCGTTTCACCGGAAAAAATTTAATTTTCAACCATAATACAGGTGATTTAAATTCGCGGGTATAATATTTATCAAACAAAATATAATATATGATTTATAAGAGGAAAAAAATAAAGTAAAATGAAATTAAATCCACTAGGAAAATTTAATTTTATTTATTATTTACTTACGATTTAAGAATAAAATATTTAAGAAAAATTATGAATATTAACGAATATTTATAAATAATTTTGAATAATACGAATAATTTCGAATAATACGAATATTTACGAATAATACGAATAATTTCGAATAACACGAATAATTGACGAATACTTTTTCTAAATATTCATATTCGATTCGAATTTTCAAATCGTATAATTGTGATATTCGTATTCGTAAAATACAAATCGAATCAAACTGAATCGAATTTCGAATAACAGATAATTCGTATTAGGCGTACACATAATTAATCACAGCTCCTAAATTATACACTTTTTTCTATTTATAGATGAGAAAGTTGGCTACATATGAATCTATAATTTACTCTGTTTTGTTTGCAAAATACAAATCATTTTACCCTGGTCTCCCATAATAAAGAAAAGATCCGCATTTGTGCTTTACTAATTGGTATTGTTGCAAAAATACATACAGTAATTATAACATTGGAAAAACTTAAATATATATTAAGTAAGCAATGTTTCCATTGTGTTTCTTTTCTTGGAGGACATCTATTAAAATTAGTCTTTCATACCAAGATTTAGATTTTGAAATTAATAGGCCTTCGGATATATTTATATCCTCTGAATAAAATTTAGCTATATATATCTAGTTTTTTTAAATTAAGATTAAATTTATCATCAGAAGGATTTATAGTCAATAGTATTAGTAAATTGGGTGGAGCCATTTGATGAATCATCAATGGTTCATTTATGGACCATATACAAAAATGGAATAACGGTTATTTTATAGTAATTCAATTGAATCCACGTTAATATTGGAACCCTTTGCTTTTCTAGGCGCAAGTCTAGGTTTGGGAATATCAAAATCATATAATTTTGCTTTCGCTTCAACAATAACATAAAAGACTTGATATGGTCGATATTATCTTTTAGTTTTCTAAATGGTAATATAATAATGTTTGCGATTCTCATAGTTTCATAATCCACATCTTTTTTTGAAAAATATTTTATTAAATTATGGTATAATTATATAATTGAATACATTCCCATGCAAAGAAAAATTGACTTTCCTATTGAATCTAATAATATTTACTTCAAATGAAGTATCTTATTCAGGCCATTTTAAATTTTTCCAAGGGCATTTAAAATAAGCTCTTCTAGATCCAAAAATGCAGTATTCGCTTGATGTCGACAGCTCCATCTTGTCAGGCATGCGTTTGGCAGTCTTTTACAAGAAGTCTCAGAAATGATTTAGTAAATTCGGTCTATTTAGATATATGAACATTTGATACACTCTAAAAATGTTACCTAATCATAGTTATTAGTAGAGATAAATTAAATAGGAATTTGTTTTGTTGATAAAATTATTTTGTATTAATCAATGTTTAAGGTTTAAAAAAATGTAAGAAAATACACTTAAAATTTTAATGGGGTAAAATATTTAAATTAAATATAGTTTTTTGCTAAAATTTAAAATAGAACATAACCTATTTAAAATAGAACATAACCTATTTGAAATAGAATACTATGCAATTCACAATTCATGAAAACCTTTTATATATTTTTAAAGAAATTTGCTCCGGGGGGGGGGGTATATCTCTACTTAGAGTACATGCCTGTCGATTGATATTGCAAGATCTGATCATATCATTTTTCGGAGCTATGATGATTTTGTGCCCTGACTTGCTCTGACTTGCCGTGGTCTACTATGTTAAATATATTGCTTATTATCTTGCAAAGTAAAATTGCATATTCATAAATTATGAGTCATTTAGGGATTTTCAAAAGCACATATACTCTATTTTGCACTCTAAACATTCTGCTTATAATTGACGAGGAATTTAAGATTTATATCCTCTACCATAACTATAAATATACCAAGATTGACAATTAATTTACATTAAAATCTTAGGAAAACTACTTTAAAAAAAATTATACAGAAAACTAAAATGGCATGTCACCAACTGGTTTGTGTTCAACTATCTTTTAAAATACATCTTAGTCACTGAATAATCGTCAGTCTAGATTAGTATTATATATCCTTGCTTCAAATATAGATGAATTTATCTAATAAACAGTCTCAATTACTTCTTTTAAAGTTATATTGAGGTCCGATACCTATATTATATTTGTAGACTTAATTGAATTGAAGTCTAAAAATTTAATGGATATCATTGCTAGATTATTTTATATTTTTAAATAAGGGTTATCTGAGGGTAATTTACATAAATGTATTTCTTTAGCGATGTGCCAGTTTTGACATTCATTTGCTGAAGATCAAAAAAGTAAATGGTATAGAATTGGTATCTAGCAGTCTTCGCACTGTAAGAATGGTTTAGATTAATTATTAAAGCTTTGATCAAACAAAATTTAAAGTATATTGACCATCTAGTTAAAAACTCTGGGAACCTATTAGATCAAACTTTATGTGTTCTGGCCGAACTATTCAATGTTTCCACTCCAGTCAGAACAATGTTTGCCCGAAGCTTGGAAAAAACAATAAATAGGGATATTGTTTTACAATCGTTGGAAAATTAAATGCCAACACTTTACCTTGATGACAACAATAAAAATAAATTGTAAAAAATTGTTTATTAAAAATTTAGAGAAAGAATCACTATTATAACTTATAAGTAGGTTCATTAACCATTATTTACTGATATTAAAATAAACAAATACAAAATTATGGATGTTTATATCGGTATCTCTTTTTGTCAAGGGGAACGGACTTAAATTTTTAAAAAATAAGCTAAAATTAGATTATACTTGCGAATTTATTTTGAAAACTAAGATGAAATTTTTTAAAATACAATTATGTATGTTTTAAAGGAATTTGCAGTCCAAAGCTACGATAATTGTTTTTAATTCATAAAGAAAATCGCAAGAATTAAGCAGATTGGCGAAAAATATTTTCTTATCAATATTCAAAGAATGCTCAGACAATCTGAGCTCCACAATAAATGAGGCTATCTTGGAAACAAAAATTAATAATATTTTGTAGAAACCCTTAAAAACATAGAAATATCTATAAAAGAAATTTATCATGCAACTAGTACATAAGATAGGCTTGTTTCTAGATTTAAAGTTTAGAAATCTTAAGTTTTTAACTAACTTAGAAAAGGCAGACGTTTACAACATCTTTACAAATGCTAAATGTTCTAACATTAGATGATATTTATCAGACAATGCCTACTCTTATTTTTACGTTTTAATTCATTTTCCACCTATAAACCCCGTATTCTTAATAAAAATTTTAGAAAATTCCTGAATTATTCTTCTGCCTTACATCTACATCTACCAAAGAAAGTTGTAAGGATAAACTAAAAAGATTATTCAGATATAAAACAAATAACAATCAAGACATTTAAAAGTTTTAGAAAAAGAAAAATTACAAGAAAATTAGAAAGTTGGCAAGTTTGGCTTCTAGTAAAAGATTATTTCCATTAACCAATTGCTTATCAGAGGAAGAGAAGCACAATTAAAATAAAAAATATGGACATTCACTTTTTTTAAATAAAAATTTTTGATTAATAAATGATAATTATTGCTTTGTTATTTACATGGAATTATATTATAGAAATAAAAAAAAACAAAGATATAATAATTTAATGAATAAAAGATCGAAAGTAGGGAATAAATTCAATTTTTTTTTAGCATTAATAGAAATTCCGATAGAAATTAAAAACACAGTGAAATTTTCAAACATGATCAAAATATTGTCATTTGTAATAATTTGGCCCGCGCTCCTCTCTAGTCACTATGATAGTTTCATCAATAGTTATTTCCAAAATAGATTGATAAATTTAAGAGATGGAGAAGAAATTAAACCTGTGCTAAGAATAAGCATATCGTTATTAGAAAGCTAAAAGGGAAAAATAATGATTGGAAGGATGACAATAACAAGTTGACAATCTATAATTTTTAACTTAAATTCTAGGTAACTAAACTTCAGTAAACTTTTTCTAGTTGTTACTCTATATATATAGAATTGTATCCACCAATTTTTTAAAATTTTTGAGCTGAGTTACATGCTTTTATACTAATTAAATTATGATTAGTTTATGTAAAAGAAAATAACGAAAAATTAATTTTAAAAAAGACAATATAGTTATACTTATATGTATCAACCAAAAACTAAGTTTCTGAAATTATTTTTATATTAGTATATAATATATGTAATAACTTATTTTTTCCAAGTATATGTAGCGATTTTATAACATAATATTCTCTACTTCATGATAATAAAAATTACGTATCAATAATTAATTATTTATTACATTCAATTTTTTTTAAATTTTATAATAACAAAGAATCTTTAACCGATATAAATAACTTTTACAAATAGTTTGTGCTTATATTATAAATTTAACAACTTTAGCCAAAAAGACATACATTTAGCGTGAACAACACATCGATAGATTATTAAATAAATTGCAAATTGAAAATCATATTATTTAGGTCAGAATTTGCGTTTACCCCATGTGTGAAACTCTCTCCAATCATCTGGTCTCTTTTCCCATAAGTTATTTCCATTATCATTATTGCCCATTTCCATTTGAGGGTCTTTTGGGATCATGATTTTAATATATTGAAAATATATTATACAAAATTTTATAAATATTAAATTTTTGTGATTTTAGAAACACACAAAGATCGGATGTCAAATTTTTAAAATAATATTTGTAAACCTTTAACCCGTTTCCCCCATGAATTAAGACTGTTCCAGCCTCTCTTCAAATTGTTATTTTCATCAATGTTTATCATATGAGGACTTTGGTCATCGTAATCTAGATTCTTATATGGCATATTTAGAACCAATAGCATTCCTTTATTCTCCGCATCTGAATCTCCTAAAGGGTGTTATGATTATATTAAATCTATTTAATATTTGGATAATTAAACATATCAATTATTTTTAAAACTTGTGTAAATATCGATGGATAGAGCAAATATAGTTAGTAAGAGCTTATAAGTAATATTTGTTTTACTTACGTTTTCCCCAACTACTAAGGGCAGTCCATTTCTCTTTTTTAGTCCAGGGCTGAAGCAGGAAGGAAGATCCAATATTGCTTTCCCCTGGGAAATTTTTATTCGAGGACTTATTGAATATCAACGATCTTTTGCGTCTACCCCAAGAATTCAGCTTATTCCAATCAGCTCTCTTCCCCCAAGATTGGAATTCATCCCATTTTCGTTTTAAATATGGGTAATTTCGAGAACCCAACCCGGATAAAGCTATTTCGGGCATTAGAATATACATTGGATAACCATTTGAGGTATCTAATGCCAAATATCTGCTTCTGTCACTTTTTGATTGCGGTGAAATTTCTAGCATTTGACAAGGGTAAGAGTAAACATTCACCACTAATATCATCGCTACGAGTATAAACTTCATTTTCGAGTAGTAGTTTAATAAATCTATTATATTTTATAAGAAATAAACACTATATCATTTATATAGTGCAATAGATAAAATATTTTTAATTGAAACTGTGTTATTTGAAAATCTTAATAATGCAACTGGATGTTTTACTTGATTTTAACATTTATGTCTAATTTTTAGTTTTTTAGTGTCCATATAGAAAACAATTTATAAATTGATTAAACAATATTATTTTTGAAGATATACTATTAGTTATATAATAATTTCAGGAGTTAGACACATTATATAATGATTATTTATATAGTATAAATTAGAATTATGGGTAATCGAATAGAATTACATTTTATAAAAAAGTCTTTATAGAAAATTATAAATTCAATTTATGTTGGAAAATTTAAAATATATACATAATAATTCTAGAAAACTTTGATGAAATTCGTGAAAATTAACGTTCTTCCATAAAACTGCAATATATAAAAAATACATATAAATTGTATAAAACTATAATTATATCAAATTTTAATAAGATTAAGCGTTAAGATTGAAATCTTATGAGATAATATACTGATATATTAATTATTATTAAATTATCATAATATAGTGTATCTAGTTATTAAAAAAATTTTTTAAATTTAATTAAATAAAAATTACACAAATTTGAAAGGAATGAAGCCTTACAATATAAATTATTTTATTAAGAATAATATTGAATTTTTTAAAAAAGTAATTTAATTTTATATCTTCACTCCTATAATTATGGTTACACTTCTATAAAAATAACTAATATTTACATTTTTAAAAGAAATTTTTTATTAATAAAATTTTTAAACAAATATCTAAGATATTTTCAATTTTTTATATATAGTTAGTTATTAAATCAATTCATAAAAAAAAATTTCAGAAATATATCAAGGAAATTAATGAGTTTTGTGTAAATTGCTTAATTTGTGACTTATACTTATGTTTTATAACAATGAAAATTAAAGATATGGTCATAAATTGTAAAATCAATAATCCCCTTTGAACAGGTTATAATAAAAAAATTGTTTGATTCATATTTTCTAAAGTTATTCAACTTTCAACTACTAAAAAGCCCAATTACATAAAAGATTAATTAATAAAAGACATATCAATTTTTTTAGGGTATTAAGGGTTTAAGTTCTCAGATTGAGTGTTAATTTACTTTTTCCAATTAACAAGCATTTCATTAAAAAACAATTTTATCAGAAGCTTATCTCGGGGTAATCTTTCAAAGCTAATTTTAATTAACCAATAAAAATATAGTTTAAATTTCAAATTATTTCAGTTGGAACTTTGATATGATGATTATATATAAGTATAACAAATAAAATAGAACACTTTGTTAAACTGACACCTCTAATTTGAATTGACTAAAGAATAAATGTTTTTAAAAAAATTGAGCATAATTTTTTAAAATATTAATAAATTAATGTCGTTTATAAATTAAACTAAACAATTATAAATTGCCATTTTTCGACATCATCTGCACTTTTAAAGTTCTGATAACATTTTAATTGTATATACATCGAATTCCATCTGAGTTCAGGGTTATCAATAGGTTGGACTATCGATATTTATCATACTAGTTATTAATCAACCTTAAAATTATTCCATTTCTAATCAAACTTAAAAGGATTTTCGAGATAAAAATCGTAAATTAGGCAAATCGAATAATTTTAAATCAATAAACTTGGCAAAGCTAATTTAATTTATTTATCACCTATATCAAATTAAAAACGAAGCTATTCTAAAAATATCAGGATTAAAATAATTACTTTTATCAATATCAACTATTTTTATGATACTTCAACTTTTTTACCCCACTTGAATAATAAACAAATAATAGTGAAAAGTTTTAAATAACTTGCTTTTAGGCTGGATAAAAAATTACCGGTGGTAGAATAGTAGACCGTTATAAGAATTTAAAGGATAGTTTGAAATTGCTATTATTATTTTTACCCTTGAAAAAAAAGTGGGAAAATCGAGTTTGGATTGGATAAAAGTTTGGAAGTGGAATGTTTCACAACCTTTGGGGAAATTAAAAATTAATATGGCCAATTTTTACCCCACAAGATGAATAATAAAAATATTAAAAAAACCTCTTTGTATCTTACCAATCTAAAAAAAATGGGATAATTAGAAACTATGTGGATTTTGTACTATCATAGATGAATAGATAACCAAACAATATCTCTTACCGAGGAGTGATAAAATACTAGTAACAATGGAGGAGAAATATATTTTACACCTCTTGAGATATCCAATACCTACCATCAAATAGAAAGGGTGAAAATTTCAAAAAATGCCCTGTTATTAAGACACCAAATGTATTATTGATGTAATAACCACCATTTAAAATCTCTTCGGTTCCTGCAGATATTTCAACATACCATTGATTTACTAAAATGTCTACCAGGAATAGCAGTTTATTTAGATTGCATAATAGTAAATGGATTAAACTTAAAGGAACATAAAACCAATTTATGTAAAGTATCAATATTATTAAGAGACAACGAAATTAAATTAAATTTAGACAAAAGTAAATTTTTTGCTAAAAAGATTAAATTTTTAGGACATAGAATTAACAAAAAAGGGTATATCACCTACTACTAAACACTTGGGCGTAATCACGTTAGCACTGATTTCTGAAAATAAAAACAAATTTTAAACACAAGAACAAAATGGAAATCAGAACAAGCAACAAAAACATAATTAAGCTGATTTCGATCGCTCGTTATTCTTAAAAGGAATCAAGAAACATGGAAATTGCGACAAGCTATCGGGCCTATCTTTAGCCAATGTACCAATAAGTGTATGGAAATTATTGCCAGAAAACAACAATGAAGGATCAATTAGAAGCTATTTCAGATATACAAGTTGATGAAAGAAACAGTAAATGAACTAATCTTGTCAAGAATTGCCTTATATGTAGAACAGTTGGGCTTATATGTACATACATACATTTTACTTTAAAAGGCTTGAAATTATCATGGAAGAAGGATGTCTTTCAAGGGGATTATGTTTGTCTCTATGGTATTACAAGCATCGGTATTAAAATTTATACATATAGAACAGCCAGTAACTACATTTATGAACCTGAGCATGTAAGGCGTTACAATGAATAACGATTTTGAGAAAATTGAAGAGTACAATGTATATCAAGGAAATATCTAAGAATAGATTAGTCCGACTTAGCTTAAGGTGAGAATACCATGGAAAAGATTAAACCATTTTGCAGGATTTTTAAAGAAAACTATTGTTAATAATTATAGATAGTTGCGTAAATGGGCAGAGATAAAGTTAATCAGTTGTTTGAGAAAATTATTTTGGTAACCTCAAGTTCAATCGTGACCAATTATGGACCCCATTTCAAGGCAAACCATTCAAAGAATTTTTTAATAATTACTTTTAATCCTCATATCGCCAGAGATCAACGAGGAAGAAAAAAGTTTTCTTAGAAAGACACCTAACTCGAAAAATGAATTAGATTTTTATTTGTTTATCAAAATACCCACAATAACCAAATCTTCTCGAGCCTTACATATGTTAAAATTTTTTCCAAGCCATTAAATAAATTAAAACCACGATACTCCAAAAATGAGAATGAAGGAGATTATGTGAAAAGTAAAAAGGTTTAATATATAAGAAAAGTATTGACCCGAAATTTTCATGGACAACCGGGGTGGATTCTAGCAAAATTAATAAAATAGATCAGTCTTATGTAATATTTAGTTAAAGAAATGATTATGGAGAATTTATCCAGATCACCTAAAAACCCGAGTAGCTCAGGATATTGATACTTCACTTAAATATTAGAACCTGTAGATTCAGTAATTTAAAAAGAGTGTGATGAGGAAGCACTAAATCAAGAAATAACTGAAAAATATAACAACAGGACAAACAAAGTATAAGGACATTGATATCAAGAAAACCCTCATAGTCTATTCGACAGCATCATGCATGACCGCAGATCCTTTTTCCAACCTGACCAAATTTTGGAGAAAATAGCTATAAAAATAATATCTGACATGAATAAGAAAACCTCCTTTAAAGTGTCTAAGTTAAAGAGTAGAAGGTAGCCGTAGTTTGACCTTTTTGCACTTATCTTAAAATTTGCTATTTTGGGTTGTTATATTCTAATTTTACTTTCTTGTTCTTATTTTAATAATAAAATTTAAGTTACCGTTTTGTGTTTTATTAAAGAGTTTATTACCTTTTTTTGTTTAAGTTACCATATTACTATTATTATTATTATATATTTGTTTTTCTATATATAGAGACATTTTTTGTATTAACTGAACTGCTTTTAATTATTAAATTTTTAAATAAAATATACATTGTTCCCTTAGCACAATCCTACACGTTACGTTCACTCTAAAGCACGATTAAATTTAAAAAAAAACACAACAAGGTAACTCAAATTATATTATTAAGATAAGAACAAAAAGATAAATTTAGAATATAACAACCTAAAATTACAATTTTTAAGATAAGCGCAAAATATATGCCAATGTTTTATGCTTTATTAGTGCCTATGAGTACTTTAACTAGAATAGTATCCAGAATAAAGGAAATAATGATTAGTAGTAGGAGGGTAAAGTGGCTAAATTGAGTATAAAAGTGATTATTACAAATTTTGGATAAAAACATTTTTTCCCCAAAAAAACGTCAGCCCAGGAAGATTTTCCAATGAACATAGGTAGGAAATTACAAAAATAAACATTTTCATACCAAATTTAAGGTCTTTATGCTCAAGGTTAAAAAGTTATCCACGATAACATTGTTACCCCATCAATCGCTTTAACCAGCAAATTATTTGAATAATTTGGTTCGAATATTCTAATAATGCAATTATTAAATAACTCGATTCGAATAAAACTAATTCAAATTATTCGTCGAATACTTACAATTTCCTTCAAATATTTGAATTATTCGTCAAATAAATGAATGAAACAAATTATTATAATATTGGAATTATTCGTATTATTTAAATTCTTAGTTTTATTCCAATCGAATAATTGTTTAATCGTATCCTTATTCAAATTGAAGATTAAATTAATTTTTGAATAGACCTACTATTTATTGATTTCCACATTTGGAGTTGAAATATTTTAAAACGCACATTTCATAGCTCACAGATTTTAGAAAAGCTTATTTTAAGTGTGCTAGAAATCACTGAATTTCGTTAATTTTGAATGTTTAAATGATACATCTTCTAGACTCTTCCATTACTAGAGAATTAATTTAATTTTTAATGCAATTAAAATTAAATTATTTCTTATAGACGCAATAACCTATTCTATTTAATTTTGGTCCATCATTTTATCTATTCTCGGATTTATGTTAAAATAATTTTTGTGTATTTTATTCAACGTTGATCAAGTAGCAGTATAATAAATAAAATATAATTAGCTTATAATTTAAAAAAAAAATTTTTAATGAATAAAAACTATTTATTTTATTGTATATTCGGTTAATTTTTTCTTCAGAAAGTTCACTATTTTCTTTATTCCACACAAAAATTTGAAAAATATAAAAATTATTTACAAATTATTAAGAATATAATTTTTATTTACAAATTTTTAAGAATATAATTTTTATAATCATATTAAGATCATATAAAAATTCTTGAATAATATTTTAATAATATTAAGGAGAAACTATTACTTATAGTTATGAATCTTTTTTCATAGTTTTGAGAATGCCCTACTGTAGTGTGGAGACTTAATAATCATATCTCCTATCCTAATGCTGTAAGCTTTTATATCATCTAAAACCCTTACTGAGCCTATAAGGGAAAATTCTCCTAAAAACAATCAATGTTATGGCAAAAAAGGTAAATGATATCGATTTGAAAAGATTAATCAGGTAAGCGATTGAATCATTAGTGAATGTTGCATCACCATGAAGATTATTTCAGATTTTTAAGTAAGATTCCTCAATTATTTTTTTTTTCAAAATTCATAGATAAAAAAATATTGGCGACCCTTTAGACATTTTATTAGAAGTTAATTTTGATGATAAGAAGTCATTAAGAGGTATATTGGATAGTATGAACTATAGTTTTTTGTGGCTCGGATTTTCTCTTAGATTACTAAATTTTAATTATAGAAATTTTGATTTTGAATTTTTTATTTATATAATTTTTACATAAATGACCATTTTATTATGAATAATATATAATTTTTATATGCGAGGATTATAAATATTTTAGGCATAGACACAACCTACCCCGAATATTGCTTTCTTCCCGATAATTTTATTTAAGAAAAATTATGTGGTAAAAGTTTAATATCTTTTTAATTTTTTAAAATGATGTAAAAAGTAAGTGAGGGGAATAAAATGATATATTATTTATCAAGAATTAATAAGTAGTTTTTATTTTACTGCAATTTAGGACTCTCATGATCCCTCGTCTCCTCTACATACTTTTTGACGGGAATTTATAAAAATCCATCTAATAAAAGAAAAATAGAGTACAAGTAAAAGAACCTCTAGTCAGTTTTTTTACTAACTGAAACATAAAATACTAGTAGATATTATATAACAATGATACTGATACATAGTCAGACAAGATATATATCAAACATGTCATCCATATTATGTTTTAAAAAATTACATAAAATATATAAATTTTGAAATTCATATCGTATTTTAATTTTTTCATTCATATAAATTTATGGCCTTAATGGTCAATGTTGCAGATATGTAACGATTCAATTTGCTGTTATGCTTCCTTCAAGTGGATTCTTTTAAAATTTATTAGTTAGAGACTATTAAATAATATTTGAAAAAAATTAGACATGTTCATCGACTGGAAAAAGTCTGACCAATAATGGATTAAAAGTTTTTATTTCTTGTAGATTATACTTAGCTCAGTATTTGTCATGCAACATATATAATATAAAAATAAAGTAAACATAACTATTAAAGTGATTAAACTATATATTTTCCTACTAGTCTCTCGCGAATATACCCCAAAAATATAAAAAAAATTTTGATAAAAAAAATATTCTTTTAAATAGAATAAATGAGAATTAATTAAAAATGGCGATTTTCGAAGCAAATGATTTCAAAACTGCATAAATATGTAAACTATATTCATCGTATATCTAATTTACATTTATATTAATGTTGTTTGCACTGTACCCACTTCGATGTATCTTTAAAATATTTTATTTCAAATTTAAGTATTTGCAAGCATGTAACTTTAGATAAAGTTATGCAATACAAGAGACAAAAATATATCTGGAGGGGTATAATCCATAAATAAATACTTACTATAATTAAGGATCTGAGTTGAATATTCATCAATTGAATATCGAAATATAATTATTAATAGAGATATTTGCTTTAATTAAAAAATTAATAAATCATGATAATTTTATGGGGATTCGAAGATATAAAATCTAACCAAAATAAATCTTTATTATAACAGATGAGTAAATGATTTAAAGAGTTAAATAGGGTTATGTAATTATATAATTGCTAGGCTAAGATTGATTATATAGGAACAATTAAACTAATATTTAAATAATGATATATATTATATATCAATCTAGAAAATCAATTTCAAGCCAATTTTAACTATTTATAGACATTTTCCCCTTTGAATACTTTAGTAGTTAATTAATTTATTTTAAAATGTTAAAGAAATTGGCATTTTCTCCCATAAAATCAAACAAGAAACAAAATTTGGCATCTCTTATTTTCGTCGAACTTCTGTCGCCCGGCCTGCTGCCCCTTTCATCCATGCCGACGAGGGCTTGGGTATCCATCTATAAGTGAGCTTGATAGTCTCAATTATATTATCAATATATTTGTCAAATCCTCTACTCTATTTTTATCTAGAAATAAGTATGAATACACCTATTGGAATGTTATCTGGTTCCATCGAAATACCCTTCTGATAGCATAGACGATTACTTTCTTATTTATCATCTCTATACCACTTGAATTTTTAAATCGACAATAGCCACTCTCTATTTATTCTGTAATCTCATTCAATGCTTTTCATATAAACATACTATACTATATCTAAATTGTCTGAAAAATCCTAATTAATAATATGTCTCATTTTCAATAATAATGCCTCCAATTTTTTAAGATTTTGCCAATGATAATATGACTCCCCCTCATCCTCACTTTTGATCTATGAGTAAATTAAAATAAAGGTTTAATTATTTTTATGATCGCTCCAATATTCAGAAAATGCATCTTATTTATCGTAACATTTCACCTCTTTATCTGAACATTTCCCTTATTTATCTGAGCATACATACTTACAATATGAGCACTTCATTAATTATTCTAAGAATAATTGTTTGAGAGATTTCTTACTGAACTTAACAATTAAAATTAGGAGTGATTAACTCCTTTTTTCTCTGCTTCTGAGTGTTTTAACCACATTAATTCCCTAGAATTTCATTTTTCGTTTTTGACCGAATAAATATTTATGATTATTGCTAAATATAAAAATAAATATTTGCTAATTAATTTGAATGGTTGATTTATTCCCTAATGAGTACTAAGTTATGAATAGAGATTCCAAAGAATTGTTTAGGTCAACTAAATTTTTTTTTAATAGAATAAATTATAAGTAATAATTTTTTCCTTTATAATTTAGTATGGTCCTACCTTTTTTATCCGCAATTATATCACTTATATTTATATATCAATTTACATTACAACATATAGTATGTGGAAGCATTTTCTATTTGAACCTTATTTATGGACAGAGAATACTAACTAATACAATTTATTTACAATTTTTATTCAATATAAGCACTGGAAGAAATTTCTTTCTTATGTAAATGGTCGGTTTTTTTGTATTTGAAATTTTCTTCGTTTTATTTTTTTTTGTATATCCATACTTTTTTTGGCTATTTAAATTAAATTTTTTATTATATTTATTATGACACTTGGGCGTAGCCAGAGGGAAGCATAGGAAGGGGATATTTCCCTTTCCTTCCGAAATTTGTTTATTCTCATAAATATCATTTTAAGCTAATAACTCCCCCCTACGTATCTCTCAAAATTATACAATATATATCACCAAGGTAAAAGTTATTAATTTTTTAAAATAATGGCTACAATTTATATTTAGTAAAAAAAGTGAAAACAATAATTATTCTTTGAAGAATGTAACATAGACAACGGCCTGCAATATACGAATTTAGAGATATTATGGAGATAAATCCAAATAATGACCCCCCCCCCCCCCCCCCCCCCTTGGCAAAATTCTTGTCATGCCAATAATAACACTTGTGTTTGCTGCTTTCCTTTCTAAAATTAAATTAAGGCATCACAGTTTCAGATGTTCGAATTCAGATTTTATGGTTAATTTTAAAATTGTTAAATAAATAGAAATTTACCTTTAAAATAAAGAGTTGATCCCAAGTACTTTTATATCGTCGATACGAAAAAGTATAAGATAAATTATGTATATTTTAAAATCCTTTTAATTCTAAAATAATATAAAAATTAATTTTAATATCAAAATAAAACTATATATTTATATATGCATTATTTTTAGTAAAATATCCATAGATATATTTTTATTTTATATAATATTACTAAATTTTTTAATTTGACAATTTAAGATTATTTTTTTTAAAAAGATTAAAAAATTATCTTTAATATTGTTTTTATTATTTAAAAAAAGATAAACCCAAAACCAATAAGTATAGATAAATAATTTGTAATTAATAAATTTAAACAATATTCTTTATTATAAAAATTCTGTTTAATTCCAATGGAATAAATCATTACAAACACTATTTCTAATATATAAACTATTGGGATATGAAAAATAAAATTTTATAACTAGGCTTTTCATTATGGGTATAAAGGCTTTGCATTATTTATGAGAATTATTGATTTAAGTAGTTGGGAAAATCACCATTATAAATCCATATCCATATTTTAATTATATATTTTATGATATTATAATAATTAATTTTAAATAATATACATTTTGCTGAAGGGTAAGGAGGTGGGCGTTACTTTTAGGAGGGCTTTGATCTTGGACATATTATCATTTAAAATTTATACGTAAATATCAGATTTATAGTTTACTACAACTTTTCTGTTTTTCGATTTTCATCTTATGCGCCTTTTCCTTACCCATATATATTTAAATAGTGAATTTACAAAGTAGCTGGCCTAGTTCTAGAAAAAATACAAAATAGAGAAGATTTAGTTAAGAGATAAATATTGAATCCAAGCCAAGGCTTTAACTATGGGATAAAAATTGGAGGTTCAATACTCTTTTCCGACTCAACAAAACCCAGCCCAGCCTAGCCTTCTTTCGGTCCGGCCCCGGTTTACTTAAGTCTGATCAAGATTTTTAAAATCTGATCGTCTATATTAATTTTGGCTTTATTTTGGAAATAGTATAAAATGAAAAAGGAAACCAAAAATATCAGAAGAGAGTATATAAATGATCTTAAATGTAATATAGACTGGTTAATTAATATAATTTAATTTATTGTCAATAAATATTAAACTCCGCCCTGGTTTGTAATTTTTTATTGATTTCGATAAGGGTTTAAAGTAGAGGTTTGCTTTGGGCAGGTTTTCGGGATGCCCGCCTCCGCCCGCCCATCTAAGTGGGCGAAATTTTATTTGAAAGTAATTAAAATTTCCTTTTATGGTAATATAATAAATTTTTTTTGGATATTGAAAATTAAAATTTACTTTTTTGAAAATAATTAATATTTCTGCATTGTATTGCTTTATTTTAAATTATAAAACTTTTTGTAGAGGTGTAATTAGGGATGTAAATTTCCCGGGAAACTATATTTCGGGGAAATTTCCCGGGAAATTTGGGGAAAAAACGGGAAATAATGGGAAAATAGGGAAATAACGGGAAAAAACGGGAAACTATCTATTTTATAATACTTTACAGGTCAATATTGATTTTTTTTTATGTTTTATTGAAAATATATAGATTATAAACATTATAATTAAACAAATATAAATTATTTTCAACTAATTTGCAATTACTTTACATGTTTTATTTGAAATATTATATATAGACTAAATAATATTTAAACAATTAATTTTGAATAGTTAATTATCTTCGTTTGAAGATGAAAATGATTCCAGATCAGAGCTTGAAATTCTGGAATCCAGCAATTTGTCATTTTCAGAAATTTCCTTTCCCATAAAATGTAGATTGGCTCTTATATAAACTAATTTTTTTATTCTATTTCTATTTCTAGATTTAGAATGAATATTTCCAAAGGAGGACCATATTCTTTCGGATGCTGCACTTGTTGGTGGTACTGATAAAATTCGTATGGCTAGGGTCGATATGTATTGATTGCAACATAGACCTAATAAAATATTGAATAACACAATTTTAAGATTAGAAAAAGAGTTAAGTTATTGTTTACAGAAATATAAAAGTATTTAACCTTTCCACCAACTCACTGGATCTGTAAATGATGCGCCTTGCCAAAGACTTGCTATATTAAAAAAATCTTCCCTTGCACGATATTTGGATAGGTTTCCTATTACTCTTGCAATATCTAAATCTAGATATCCAGAAAATCGGTTAATAATATCCAACCCCTTTGCAACTTCATTGTCTCTTAAATTAAATCCGCAAAACCTTGGGTCAAATATATGAACAGCATAATGAATGTCCCGACAACAAAAAATTTTTCGGCTTTCGATAAACTGCTCTATTTCTAAAATCTAGCTCTGCCACAATATATTTGATATTGTTTTATAAGCGTTAAATGTCTCCCTGATATGAATAAACGCTTGAGGGACATCAGATAATTAACATAACTTAAAATTTCATATATTTATAAATTTCATTGGTATTTATTTATAATATAAATATACTTTTCAGACTAGCTATTTAATTTTAACAAGTATCTTCTAAAATTTTGCAAATGTAAATAGGGAAATTGACATAATTCAAAAACAAAACACAATTATAATTTATGATATGAACCACGAGGAAAAAATGATTTTATAAAATCTAATAAAAATCGTATTTATTTTATCATAAGATCATTTTCAAAATTGGGAAACTGTTAATATTATAAAAATCATGTTGATTTAGGCAAAAAAACCTATTATAAAAATTGGGGAAACTATAGGGGAAATTTCCCCGGGAATGTCTTACATCCCTAGGTGTATTGCTGAAACTGAATTATTTTTTTTATTAAATGCTTAGAAAATTAAAAGAATGGCCATAATTAAATTTATAATAACTGGCTTGGGTTAAAAAATTTTATACAATGAGCGGGCGGGTGGGTAAGAAATTTTAGACTAAGGGCGGAGGGGGGGGGTATTTTTTTTGAAAACTTCGGGTTAGGTCCATGGGTTGATTTTTTTAAACATTGGGTGGGCGGGCTTATGGGCTAAAAACTCGACTATGCAGACCTCAGTTTGTAGGTCTCTAAACATAAATTTATTTATATTTAATATATTTAAAAAATATTATGTATCTTTTTCCTAAAACTTTTATTTGAAATATTTTCCTGTTCCAACCTCTTCTCACTCATATGTTGAAACTATATTGTTATACTTTTAATATTACTAAAGATTTTTATATTATCTTATAATATCTATATAGTATGTAATGAATTGCCTAAGAAAATCTTTTTGTAACAGTACGATTTTAATATAGAGAAAAAAAACAATTTAGAAATAATATAATCATAGAAGATACTTTATTAAGCTATAAATGTAGATAAATTTCTTTTAACTTTTAGTAGGTAAAACTCATTAAACCTGGATTCCAATTTGGTTTCTAATGGTTTATAAAAAAAATATTGTCCCAAATAAATTTTGCACCCCCCCCCCCCCCTTCCTCGGAAGTTTTTTTGCTACGGGCCTGTTTAAATGTATTAGAAAGACATTAGAATTGTTATATCAATTTTGTATCCTATTAATGGCTTATATCAACTATATTAAATACAATTTCAAAAAATCTTTGTTTATAATAAAAATTAGCACATAAAAATATGTATATTTCTATAAATAATGATACATGATTCTAAAGACTCTTTTATGACTTTTTTTAAAAATTTGCTACCACTTCATAAGTTTGACTTCGTCTTGACTGTCTATTTTTTAACCATTAATTTTTAAAATAGGAAAAAATAACGAAAATTTTTTCAATTTGTTGATCCTATTAATTGATTGCAAATTATAATCTCATTATGTTAGAAATAAAAATGGATTTAAAAAATTGGTAAATAAATACACTTAAAATGGAAAAAGCTTTGCAAAGACAAATTTTATAAAACTTTTTTTAATATAAACGAATAACAATCAAGATAAAAATATAAGCTGCTAGATTAAACAAAATTTCAGCTATAAAATATGCTAATCTTTTTAAAAAAATATATTGAATTACTAGGGTTATAAAGAATTCGTCATTAGCACTATTATAAATCAAGAAGGATATTAAATTCGTTTATAGGTTTCAAATACACAAAAATTTAATTTGAATATTAATAATAATATATTGGTATAGTAAGTGTAGTAATAATAGTTAAACACTAATGGTATAATATTACCTGAATAATTAATTGATATTTTTCGTAATTTCTTTATTTAAAATATTAACTAAAATACACCCTCCCCCCCCCCTGCCTGCCCCCTTAATAAAATTATAATTATTAACCACATAATAATGATTTAAACAAACATCTGCAATTATAATTTTATTTCTGTGAATGAAATTTGATCAAGTTTCATTTTATATGGCCAAAATAATTTTAGGATTAGAAAATGAATATTTGACTTCAAATTTGCTTTTAACTGTTATCATTTATAAAACAACCTTTTATATCATTTTTTTATGAACCATATATAATTAAAAGAATAGCTTTTAAGTAGCTCCAAAATAAAAAAGCCATTCAAGCCTCTAGAGATATTTATATAAGCACGACTCGATGCTGACTCAACAAGGCCGGTAATACGCCTCATACTGAAAAACTATTTCAGCCATATAACACGCTTATTTTTTTTAAAATATATCCCTAACTTTATTCCATATATGTGTTTCTGGTGAAATCAAGCGAAGGAAATAAAGAATTTTTTTAAAAAGGAAGCATTTTAAAATTTAGAATTATATTTTTGGAGCTAAACCCTAGCCAATATCAGACCTTCATTCATATCTATTGTATATTATTTGCAATAGCTGGCAACAGGCCTTGGCCTAAATGTGAATATCAAACTTAATTAATTATGAAGTACTGAAAGGCGTTTGAATTTTTCATCTTTAAGGCATTGTTTTAAATTTGTTATTAATAAGATCTTCGCATTCAAAAGATTTTAAACAAAAACAATTTTCTTTTTTCACCCTTTTTATTTGAAAATGTTTGTTTTGGGACAAGTGTTTTTTGAATTTTATGGAATTTATACGACATATTTCTCATAAGCTACTGAATAAACTTGGTTGGAAGTTTTTAGACAATTTAAAATAATTGTTTGAGTCAAATAAGGTAACGCACAACCTCTGGGGCTATACGACAAGAGTTGGATGATAAATTTGTGAAGCAAGTATTCCCAGGGCAATGATGCAACAAAATATAATAATGGTTTTCTACCTGTAAAATCTTACCAAACCCTTATATTTTATTGATGATCGTTCTAGATCTGAAACCATTTTGAATGACCTTAGTGTTTCCCAAAACATTGATGTAAGTTCCAGAACAATAATGAGTTTATAGCCACTTAATCTCTAGTCAGCAGGTATTTTTACTACAGTGTTGGGGGGGGGCTGAGTATGACTAAAGAATGTCATTGAAATAAAATAGGAAGGGAAAGGAGGTAGAAAGATTGGTTAGATTTGGGTTTTAAGCTAATTTTGATGGTTTCGATCCTTTTTTCGCTAAAAATATTTAGGGGGTTGGTAAAAAATTTTTTTATTAGGTGTCGGGGAGGAGAGGGTAGCAAATTTTTAGGGAGGTAATATTATCATCTAATAAAAGAGAGCTAATATTTGATATAATGCACTAATTGTCCCGAATACGCATATCCTATCTGTGCAACGAATTATTTATTTTATTTTTTTAAATTTCGTAATTTTTTAATAATTATAACAGAAAAATAAAAAAATTTATGTTTCAGGGTTAAATTATATATCATCTTACCATGAAAGACATGCTGTATTACCTAGGATTTTTGGTTAATAGTAGACCTGTGCGCCGATGTCTTAATCGACGGCGGCGTTATTTTTTAATTTTTCCATCGGCGTTCGGCGGGCGGCGGCGCGATATTTATTTTTAAAAAATTTAATTTATAAATCAATGTATTTTTTTAATGAATTTAATTTATAAATCAAAGTATTACATTTTTTTATAATTTAACACATTGTTAACATAGCTTTATTTATTTTTTAAATTATTTCCTGTCTCACTCCAATTTAAATTTATGTATTTTCTCATTCTCAGAAATAAAATGAAATTGCATTTTTACTCAGATCAGAGTCACATAAACAACACATATTAGTAATATTCTATTGATTTTTATTATAACAAATTATAATATATATTTGGAATGCAAGCAAAATATAAAGTATGAAATATAATAAATCAGAATTCATATTCAGAAAAATTATAATTGTCATGATTAAATAGTTTTTATCAAGATTCGTGGGACTTAAAGAAGTCCTTTTTGCATTGAGTATTAATCCAGCAATGGAAAAAATTCTTTTGTAGGTATACAAAGAACCTTCCTAGCTAAATTACTAAGCCTAGGAAGTTCCCGTCGCTTTTTCATCCAAAAGGTTAATGTGCATCCTCTTCTGGGATATTATGTTGGAGCAAAATATGACAATCTTGTTCTAGATTACTAATGTTGTAATCGTTGCTTGGAAGGGAATGTTCACGAGCTATTAGCTATATAAGAACTGGATGCTTGCCCATTATCTTAACTTGAATCTCATTCTGTGAAATTCTATCCTCTAAAAGTTTTAAATGTCTAATTAAAAATTGCAATGATGTTGTAAAATTCGAATTTAAATATTCTGAAACAATTTTAAGATTTTGAAATCTGGGATCAAATAGAGTCGCTAATATCTAATGTTTAAAATATAATTTTATTAATAAAAATATAAAATAACTTGTTCAGTAATGGGAAACCTATGGTCAATTTTTTTTTTTATATTTTCTTTTAAGCAAATAATATCTGAATCAGATCTATTGCTTTAGGGTTTCTATTTCGCTGCGAAATAATAACCCCAAGTTTAATGTCGATCCCTTTTAGGAGGAAAGAAATTTCACCGACTCTCAAAGATTTAATACTGCGTAAACCTCATCAATCATATCCCATTCATTAATAAAGAGTTTTAAAGATAGTTTTCCTATTTTATTTAGAACATTATTTATAGGAATTTTGTTTACAATACGAACACTTTCTAGCATAATTAAAATGCTTTGCCAGCGGGTAGGTCAATTTAATTTTAAAGTTTTTATATTAATTAGATTGGTTGGGGCAATGACATTTCTATATCCGATTCATCAGACATATCAAAATGGTCTTCAAAGTATGGATCAGAATCATAAATATCAAGATATGACCTGTCTCATAAATTGACTGCAGACATTTACGATGCTCTTCCTCAATTTCACATTCCAAATCAGCTACTCGATATCTGAGGGCTGAAATAATTTCGCTAATTTTTTAAATGAGATTATAAATAAAATGGATTATGTTTATCCGAATATTCCTCATCTTTTTTCCCCAATTTTAGGCAAGGTTCACAATAAATATAATCAGGCATTATTGTGATTTTCTTATTTTAATTCTTCAAAAAGATTTCCAAATACTTCCAGACATAACTTGATTTATAATTAGTAGAGAGAGTTGTTATTTCAGAATTGTATATAGGGTAGTTTAAAACGAAGTTCATAAAAATAATTAATATATATTGTTTGTGGAAATGGAATACGATATATGTATGTAAATGAAATACACTATTCCAGGCGCGTACGCAGGAATTTGGTCTGAGGGGGGAGGGGATAATAAAATTTTTCCAGAATTATTATTGTTTTTTAAATATCAAGCATAAATTTATCAGGACTAATATCTATTTTTAAAACACAATTTTAAATTAATGTAAATTATAAAAAAATTATATGTAAAGAATCACTTAAATGACCCAAAATAGAAATTTGAATTTTTTGAGCCTTTACACAAAATGTTTCTTAGGAATATTTGCATTTTGTATGTTATATATTTACAATATATAATCCAATCTTCGTTGTGATTGAGCTAATTTTTCAATTTTCTCATTCATGCTTGTTGTCAAATTCCTATGAATATTCAAAAGATCCAAATTTCAATTTTCAGATGTTGTACTTCTTGGTATGTTTTTCAGAGACCTTCAGGCCCGGCCCCCGGGCCGGACAGTATTTTAATTTTTTTAAATATACCCGACAGGGCCCGAAATTTTTTTAAAAAAACACCCAAGCCGGGCTGTATTTTTTAAAACAGCCTATATTTGAAATCGTTATTATTAGCTATAAAAATCAAAAATAAATATAATTTATTTTAAATCCTGACTGGGCCTGAAATTTTTTTAAAAAAAGCCGAGTCGGGCCTAAAAATTTTTTTAAAAAAAGCCGGGCCGGGCCTGAAAGTTTTTTAAATAAAACCCAGGCCGGGACTTAAAAAAATCTTTAAAAAAAATCCGTCGTGCCCTACAAATGGTTCTGCAGGCCTCTGTTATTCTTCTTAAAAAAGAGAGTGTTCTCTCAATAGTTTACTAATGGGAAGAAATTATAAACCCTTTTAATACATTGGGATTTTAATCTAAAATGTGTTTGAAATAATGCCGTTGTTTAATTAAATTATACATTCTAATGAGAAATAAAATTTGGGCATTGAATCCAATAATTTTCTTGCTTCTGAGGAAATATTTCTTTCAGGCCATGTGATATTTCAGTAATAGCAAATAATTGGCTCTTCTAACTCCTTAAAAGCTGTTACTGCTTGATGGCAGACTATCTCGTTGGACAAGGTTGCTATTTCTTTTTCCCTGTTGTTGGACAAGAAATTTCAGAAATAATTATTATTTGACTAGAAATTTGAAAATGGTAGATAAATATTACGCCACTAAAAATTTGAAAATAATAAGTAAATATTACGCCGGAAAACATGAAATCGAAATTAATTGATAAAATAACTTAGTAGATAAATATGATAATAAATGTAATTAAATATATATTTATTATGAGATACGAATAAATATTAACAAATATAAATTAATATAAACAATAATATTTTTGAAAAATATATCCGGCATTTTGGCTTTCGCTGCGTACGCCAATGCACTATTCTATTATATATTGAAATAGAATACAATTCATATGTTGATTTTATAAATGTATTCAAATTTAAATAATAATAATTTAATATATATATAATTAAACAGCATTCTAAAAATTATACACGCCGCGCCGCCGCCATAAAAAAAATTGGCGGCGAGCCGGCTCGCGCCGATGAACTCAATCGGCGGCTGTTTCGGTGTGAATAAAATTGCCGTCGGCGCACAGGTCTAGTTGATAGTAAAAAGCGTGACTTTTATTTAATTCTAAATAGAACCACGGTAGAACACCCCTGTTTTATTTATATTTTTTAGTTTAATAATGAGCTATTCAATAATACAATTAGTTTAATTTTATGAAATAAAAATAAAATAAAATTATATCATAAAGAGCAAAACACCTGACTTATAAACCTGATCTCTCCTATGTGTTTAATTAAACTGTTTCAAAATCATTTTAAAAATTACACCGTAAAATATGGTTTTAAATAAACCCATACTCTGTGTTTCAAATGTATGTTTGTTTAACTAGGGGCAATTGAATAAATTAAATAGTATAGTTAGATATCCTTATGATAAATAAATGTGTTTTAGAATGTAAAATAGAAATTTTTTTTACAACAATGATAGTTTAAACAGTAAAATTTTATCTTATAATTTCATTTTGAGATATGAAATTATATCCAATTATTTAAGTAAAGTGTGTGTGTTTTTTTTTGCAAAAAAAGAGGAATATCTTTTTTAAAAATTAAGAAGTCTTTTAAAAAAACAATATTTAAAATTTCAAATATATGTCTAATTCTCAAGTATCATTAATTATTTTTTTGTACCTTCTAAAAATTCTACATAAGAAAAGATGATAATAATTATTATAAATCACGTTCTCATTAGATGCAATTTTAAATTTTAACTAATATATTTAAATTTTACATTAGAGCAGTTAACCAAATTTAACAAATTATTAAAATAAATTTTTATTTTTGAGAAAAAATATATTTGATAATAATTATATATAATTTTTTGTTGGAATTTTCAAATTTAATTATTTGTAGCTTCATATTTTAAATAAAAATAATGTAATATTATGGGCCAAAATATTTTAAAAATAGTTTATTAAATATACTCATTTTTTAATTTTATTTTTTAAATATATTTAAATTTATTTTATTTTTCGCTTATATATAAATTTCTTTTCAAATAGCAGCACTTCGAAATTACTATATATTTGTTAAGTTTTTTTTTCTTTAAATAATGCATTTCAAATAATAATTGGCATCTCCCATCTTGGAGAATCATTTTGCGTTAAACAATATTTAATGTAACACAGCAATTTGGGTTTTAGAAAAAAAACTTATAATAATTTGCTTCTGTTTAAGAATTTTAAAATTCTTTAATTTAAAAAAAAATGCTCTTCGAAAAGTCAACGTTTAATTTGTAAGCACTATCACGAATCCATTTACATATTTATTAAAAAATTTATTTTTAACTTCTGTGCTGTCTGGTGGCTCTTCAACTCATATGTGAGGTATTAAATATATTATTTTGTTTGTATTAGAAATTTTGATAAATGATTTTGAAGTTAGCATTATATTGAACATCGAGTAGTTTTTTAAAAATTATATTTTTGGTTGGTTAAAGGATGGGTGTTAGCTATATTTGCATTTACAGGGGCGGACTGGTCATAGGACCAAGTGAGCATTTGGCCCACAAGGCCGCAAGAAAATGTCGATTTTTGAGGCCGATCAGAGGAAAATATCAAAAAAGAGGCCGATTAGAAATTTTTTTTTATTATTTTTACATTATTTTCTCTTATCATTTATTTATTTTTAATGATATCTATATTACTTGAATATCACATTCTTTAAGAATTATGTTGTTCACTATATTTTAATGCATAGAATATCAATAAGGTCGCTTGATACATCATTACCACGTGCTTTTTTTGTTTTTTTTCTAATGAAGCGAAAAAGCTTCCGTTTGAGTGAGCGAAAGCTAAGTTTTGATTTATATATTATATTAAATATTTATACATTGATTTATTGTAGAAGTAATATAGCCAATATTTATGATTGTGTTTCTTGTTTTTAATTCATTGAAATTAAATAAAACCCAGGTATAATAATTTTAATAAAATAAATTTTTGATCATTTGATTTTCCAATTTCTTTTTAATGTTAATTAATTGAATGTTAACTTATGTGTTATAATAAAACCAATATACAATAAAGCACTGCTCAATCTGCCTGGCATTTGCAGCATGCGAAAATACTTTCACAACAAGCTCAACAAATTTTTGACATATGCATTTAGTAATTAAAATACATGAAATTCAAGAGTTCATATTAGTGCAGTCGAGGCCTACCTCAGAGCATCAAAAACAAGTCATTTGATAATTGAATTAGTGTTAAAATATTAAATGGAAAAAATCGACAAATTTATAACAATGTCCACATAATAAAACAAATATCGGAGATAAAAAATTTTTAGGCAGATAAAACTTACCCTACATAGGATCAAATGCTACTTAAACACTTAGCCACTTTAAAAATGAAAATTTGAATTGGAAATTTCCTGAAAATGATTCGTATTATATAAAAAAATGATTAAATATTCAGAGATCATATAGAGAAAGCTATTTTAAAGAGAAAATGTAGAAAAGAAAAGCTTAAACTCTCCAAAATCGAAGAGAAGAGATTCACTCATAACCTTGTTGTCAAAAACAACTTTTAAAAAAGTTATTGATGTTGTTCTTGATCAAATCAGGAATTTAATAAAAAAAGGAGATTGGTAACAAACGGTTTAGTTTGCAAATGGATATTACTCAAGACATTAGCGTTTATGATCAAGCAACCCTACAATACATATATAATGGCAAAATAACAGAAAGGCTTTTCGCACTTACAAAAGTTACAAACTCTTCTGGAAAAGGATTTTTTGATATCTTGAGTGAATACTTTTAAAACATGGAATTCAAATGAGAAATATAATAGGAGAATCATTTGATAGTGCTGCAAATATGCGGGGTGAATTTGTTGGGTTGCATGCTCTTATTAGACTAGAGGCTCCGTTTTTTATATTGGATGTTATAGTCACATATTAAATCTCTGTATATGTGATTCATGGGATAATATTGAAGGCAAAAATTTACTTGGATAATTGAACAGACTAGCAACTTATTTGGTAAATCATATAAAAGGATGGATGATTGGGTAAAACAGAATAATTCATCTGGCTAAAGTAAGTTGAGAAGGCTGCATTGAGACAAGTGGGTGGGCACGTGAAATAGCCCTTAGATGGATATATGGTAAAGAGAGCTTGCTCCCAATAACGATAAGTGCACTTCAATTTATAATAGATAATAAATCATTTGAGGCAATAACCTCATAAGAAGCTCAGTCTTTGATCGGTAATTTATGTTTGTGTCATTATTCAAACTAAAAATTTAAATATTTTATCAGCATAGAAAATGATATAAGATGATAAGTCTTCTGTATCATCGTAACTATTACATCGATTCAAAATAAAACAATAAAAATGGCTTCTAATTTAATTGGAACATTTTCATATTTCTATCTCCCGGAGAGTATCTGACTAAAAATGCTCTGTAAAAAGATCGAATAGGATGAGCAAAGAAAATATATAGTGACGAAGGCTAAGATGAATGTCCTTAAGAATCAATTGACCTTTATAGGGTCGAAGTATTTCGTCTTATAATTGATAAAATTATAAATAACTTGTAGGAACTGTTTTTTGCGAATAGTAGCTTATTTTGAATGTGCAGTATTTGCATCCAAGGCAATTTTATGAAATAAATAGTAAAGGTATTTCTAAAGGCATTCGAAAAACTGGTACAATTGGCAAATATATTTGTTAAATTACGTAACGAATTGTGATCATTTGCCACTGTATTCAAAGATTAATAGTAGAATTAAATGAAACGGACTATGATATCGTATGTACCAGTGAGAAGTCAAATAAAGTAGATGGAATATTACAATATGATAATAACTCAGAGTGTGATAATAAATATAACAAGTGTTTAATATGCGTGTATTAAATTTTTAAAAGATACAATATGAACACAAGTGCATATACTAATTTATTTTTGGCATGTGAATACATTTTAACTTGTCATTTAAGCAGGTTAATTGCGAGAGAACATTTAGTAAATTAAAAATTATAAAAAATAGGTTGAGAGCTAATATAGGCTAAGAAAAATTAGAAGCATATTATTAAATTTATTCATTTATTAAAATAAAGATTACGCGATTAATAACAAATTTAATTTCTAACAATTAAGTAAAATGTGCTAGTGTGTATTCGGGTAATTTTGCTACAATGTATATTCCAACTGAAATTATATGAAATTGTCTGGACTAATTGGTAATTGTGTATCATTAAAAGTAAAATAATAAATATAAAATAAAGAAATTACAACCCCGATATATACATTATGCATAATTTCGGTCAACTGTCAAATTTTGAAATGTTCCTAATGCGTGTTAAAAAAAAACTCAAGATTGATTTAATGTTCTAAAGAAGACCATTTATCTCGGACTAAAGTATATAAATTTTATTTTAAAAAAAATATTTTTAGATTTTTCTAAAAATCTATATTTAACATCAACATTAAAGACTTAATCATGCTTTCATATATTAGGTTTTATAACAGTTACGCAGTCTCCCAGTGTGATGATGGTTTTTCAATAGCAACTCGAACTATATCTTATGAATTTGACAATAAAATTCTGATAAATATCAAAAAAAAATTACAAGAAAAATCCATTTTTTTAACCATAAAGATTTCCTTTCTTTTAGAGATATGAGATTTTTGGCAATCATATGTAAACTTGTCTTAAGTAATATATCTAGATATAATGTTAAATTAATATAATTAATGTGGGGTTTTTTAGGAAACACGCCCTACTATATTTTTGCGCCAATTCTGAAATGGGTATAGGAAAAAAATATTTTGAAATTTTTACATAATTAAAAGACTATAAGGCACCAAGGGATTGACAAATAAATGTTTAGAACCACTAATGTGAAAATTGACATGCCTATTTTTTAAAAAATTTAGATGAATTTGAATTGCTAAAATATTTACTAGCCTTTAATATATTTTCAAATTATTAACATATCTAAATAAAAAAAAGCCAGATAAGGAAGACTGGGAATATATTGAACTCGTGGTTATAGCGAGACGTGGTTTTATTCCCAGAGTATTAAACTTCTAAGGGCCAATTTTTTTTACCAAAACTATATTATTATATAATGCATTTGCGGATATAATTTCTATAATCGGACAGCTTGAAGAATTTTTATAATGTATTATATGCGTACCTGCATTTTGGAACTTAACTATTTTACTAAGATTAGTAGGGGAGACTCTGGTTAGTCGAACCGAGTTTTACAAAATTGGCTATAGCTAGACATGTGCGCCGACAGCATTATCGGCGGCGGCGTTTCTTTTTTAAAATGATCGGCTGGCGGCGGCGAATCGATTTAGAGCGGCTACGCGGCGGCGTCAAATATTTTTATAACTCAAATTTTTTTAATTAAAATTATAAATTCATTGGAAACACTTATAAAATAAAATTATTTATGCTTTATTATGTTTATAACTATAATTTAATGATTTTATTAAGTTAAAATTATCATATAATATATTTAGATTTATAGGACATAATAATGATCTTTTAGAGTTCAGAGTGAGCCCAGCTATGGAAAATACTCGCTCGCTGGGTGTGCTCGTAGCTGAAACGCACAGGATTTTTCTAGCTAATATTGAAAGTTTAGGAAGATCCAATGCTCTTATCTTCCAAATATCTAAGAAATCTTTTATCTTTAAATTATAAGGCGAAAATAATAAATAACACTCTTTTTCTAAACTAGTTAAATAGTCTTGTTGTTTCAGATTATTGATATGATTAGATGAATGAGTCGTAGCTAATGTAAGATAATCGAATTTTGAAGCAACTTCCGTCGTTTCACATACGGTTAATCGTCCGTGTAAGGCCATAGAGAGTTAGCGTGTTGACATAAAAATTGCACCGGAGTAATATTATTTTCCTTTAAATATTCCTTTATTATGTTTATAGATTGAAAATGAGGATCCAAAAGTGCTCCTAACACCTAAGTAAAAAAATAAAACAAAGAGAAATAATATTTAAAAAAAAACTAATTTATGTATTTTAAAATACTACCTGAAGATCGGTTATTGGAAATCTATGATCAAATTTAGTAAGCATATTTTGTTTAAGGTGTGCATGGGAAGATTATCATATTCTTTTACAATTAAATGATATTTGATTTCACTACGAAATAATAAGGATACATTTATAGTAACCAGAGTTGTTAAAAGATCTAGATACAAGTATCTAGATCCTGTATCTAGATATAAAAATGTGGTATCTGTATCTAGATAGATTTTTGATTAAAACATCTGTATCTAGATATTATTTTAGACGATGTACCTCTATCTAGATCCATTTAAAAAGTACCTTTTAACAACTCTGATAGTAACTACTTTTTGGAAGTATAAAAATTCAACAGTTTTTTTGAAGGTTTTAAGAAAATTTAAAAGTTCATGCACCAAGTCCCAATCGGATTATAATTTGAGATCCGGTTTCTCCATTCTATTTAATAGAATATTTATAAGATTTTTGTTATCACACTTTCCAGCATTTTTAAAATACTATGCCAACATGTAGGCACATTTAATTTTTAAATTTTTTCTCATATGATTTTTGATATTCACTATCATCATCAAACCCCAAACGATCTTCATAAAAAAAATTAATATCATCCAAATCTTAAACATCCGATGTCAATGATATCGATTTAAAACATTTTCTATTTTCGATATCGTTTATATTTTCAAAATCCGTTGTGTTGAATCTTAAGGCAAATATAATTTCTCCCACTTTTTAATGAGATTTTCTATTTTATTAACTTTTTTTATTCCATTGACTGTCACTAGATTATGTAATCCATGCCCCAAACATAAATGATGGTCATATTCTCTTAGACGAACACTTTTCTTTACATTGGGTCCTGCATCCGTAACCATTTGAATTTTCTTGGACCCTAAATGAAATTCATTTTCAACTTTTTCTATCTCGGAAAGAATAGTTTCAGCGGTATGTTTTTGAGTGACATGATGTGTGGCCAATGTATAAAATACAATATTAAAATTATTATCTATTTCGTGAAATGTAAAGATAATATAATTTCGCCGTCTATATTTGTCGGTCCACATATCAAAAGTTATAGCACAAAATTTAGGACCCATATTAATTTGTTGACATATGTATGCTTTTATTGATAAATACACATCATCTAATCCACTCCAGCTAAGTGTTGTTCTATCTGGTAAATCTTGTATCTGAAATAATGCCATATTTCTACATAATAAAAAGTTAATAATAAAAATATTATGCCATAAAAAATTCTAAATGAGATGAGATCAGTTTTATTTAAATATTCTATTATAAAATAATTAAATATTTTAACAGTTAAAATAAAAATTAAGAAAAATAATAAAATATAAATATCAATACCTTTTCTGTTTTACTATCCTAATCTTATCTTATCTAGCACGTTGGTCATGGACCTGCCCAAAGTGAGCCAACGTGTATTATATTGATTGTTACAAATCAAATTTATAGCAAATAATATTTATTAGTTTTAAAAAATAAAATCACATTTTAATAATTCCAAAAATATTTAATATTATTTTTCTTCTAGTTACGTACCTAGTTCTAATCTAGGCTTGTTATTAACTAACGAAGAACTCAGAATAGCCATAGGTCTTAGTTTAGGATGTGAAATCGTAACACCTACATCATGCGTCCTATGTGAAACCCACATCGATAGTCTTGGACACCACCCTACACTATCGTTTCTTAAAAGGCAGATAACCCAGACACCATGCTATCAATTTAATCATCACCAGAACCTTGAAATCCTCAAATATTCCCTCTACCCTGGAACCATCTGGCCTCAGCCCCAACAATCAAACCAGACCAGATGGTATGACGCTAGTCCCTTGGAACCAAGGTCTACCTCTCGCCTCTGATTATATTTGTGTGGATCGCCTTGCCAGATCTTTTTTCTCCAACTCTATCACAAAAGCCGAAAACACAAAAACAAACAAATATAGCAACCATGTTTTGTTTGTTCCGGTAGTCTCAGATACCTGTGGATCATTTGGACCCCAAGCCCTAAAATTATTCAAAACAATAGGGCAAAGGCTACGTTTAATCACAGGTGATCCAAAAGAAGACTTCTACCTTCGACAGAGAATATCAACTAAAATCTGTCGTTCTAACTGCATATCCAGACAGGGGTCATTAAGCCCCGTCGATCATACTTAATTTAAAAATAAAAATTTTTTTAATTATCATAAATTATTTTTTTAATTATCATAAATTATTTATTTTTTATTTCCCTTCTTTTAATTATATATTTTTATATAGATTATAGATATAGTATCTTTTATTAATTATGATTATTTATAGTCAGAATACCATATATTTTCAAAATTAATATAAATATGATATAAATTTTAAAATAAAGATTTTTAATTATAAATTCATAAATAATATATAAAATAAATATTATTTTTAACTAAAAATGTGCACCGCTGGTAAAATGCGCCGCCGCCGGTGATTTTTGACCGCGCCGACGCCGCCGCCGATGTAAAAATTTAGCGGCTTGGCGGCGTGATACATATTTTTTACTATTAAAAATAATATTTATTTTATATATTATTTATGAATTGTAACTAGAAGAAAAAAAATATTAAATATTTTTTGAATTATTAAAATGTGATTTTATTTTTTAAAATTAATAAATATTATTTGCTATAAGTTTGATATGTAACAATCCATATAATACGCGTTGGCTCACTTTGGGCAGGTCTGTAACCAACGTGTTAGATGAGATAAGATTAGGATAGGATAGTAAAACAGAAAAGGTATTGATATTATTATATATTTTATTATTTTAATCTTAATTTTTATTTTAACTGTTAAAATATTTAATTATTTTATAATAGAATATTTAAAAAAACTGATCTCATCTCACATTTAGAATTTTTTATGGCATAATATTTTTATTATTAACTTTTTATTATGTAGAAATAAGGCATTATTTCAGATACAAAAGATTTACCAGATAGAACAACACTTAGCCGGAGTGGATTAGATGATGTGAATTTATCAATGAAAGCATACATATGTCAACAAATTAATATAGGTCCTAAATTTTGTGCTAAAACTTTTGATACGTGGACCGACAAATATAGACGGCGAAATTATATTCTCTTTACATTTCACGAAATAATTTTTAATATTGTATTTTATACATTGGCGACACATCATGTCACTCAAAAACATACCGCTGAAACTATTCTTTCCGAGATAGAAAAAGTTGAAACTTACACACGGACGAATTTACCAAATGTGAAACGACGGAAGGCTTCAGAATTTAATTATCTTAAGTCAAAAGCTATGAAACATTCATCTAATAAAAATAATCTGCAACAACAAGACTATTTAAATAGTTTAGAAAAAGAGTGTTATTCATTATTTTCGCCTTATAATTTAGAAAAAGATTTCTTAGATTTTTGGAAGATAAGAGCATTAAATTTTCCTAAACTTTCAATATTACCTAGAAAGATCCTGTGTTTTCCAGCTACGAGCACACCCAGCGAGCGTGTATTTTCCATAGCTGGGCTCACTCTGAATTCTAAAAGATCATTAATTAATGTCCTATAAATATAAATATTATATATGATAATTTTAACTTAATAAAATCATTAAATTATAGTTATAAACATAATAAAGCATAAATTTTATTTTATAAGTGTTTCCAATGAATTTATAATTTTAATTAAAAAAAATTTGAGTTAGAAAAATATTTGACGCCGTAGCGCTGCCGCCGATGTAGCGGATCTAAATTGTTTAGCCGCCGCCAGCCGATCATTTTATAAAAAGAAACGTCGCCGCCGATAATGCTGTCGGCGCACATGTCTAAGTACTCCTGGTTTTTTTAGATAATATAAAAAATGATATATGATTAGATACCTAAAACTATACTCTATAAAGGTGCCTTATAAAAATGTAAGAATATAATCATTTTTTTTAGTTTTATTTATTGAAAAGTGAAAGTTTTGTCTAACAAGCCCCTATAGAGGGTGAGGCAAACCACTTCAAGGGGCTTCCTAAATCATTGGTTTTTTAGGTCATAATAAATTGAAATGCATTTTTATTTATTAATAATGATACGTATAGAATAATTTTATTGTTTTTTTGTTCAAAATATCATAATGCTTATAAATGAAGCTAATTATATATAAAAATTGAAACTTAATTTTGGTTAATTTAGTAAACATTTTGGACATAAAAAAAATAAGGATCTTAAGGAGAGATTATGATTTCTTAGCATAAATCCTAAATACCAATCATAAAACAGCCATGTAATTGCCTTTTCAAGATTTTGAAATTTTTTCATTATCAACTGCCATAATTGACATGTAGGTTTAGTAAGCCCGCTAGTTCTAGCTTTACTAAGATTGAAATAGTATCTAAATATAATAAATATTCATAAAACTTTCCCAAATTATAGAAGAATATTTAAACTTTGTTATAAAATTTAATTTACAAATAAATGATTATATATTTTAATAAAAATTAAAATTCTGACATGTAAAAATCTTTTGAAAATTTTATTTCTTAAATAAAATTTTTAATAGTTAAAAATTTCAAAAGATTTTTTGTCAATAGATGTAAACTAAGAAAAACTGTGTTAGGGTAAAATAACCTTCTACTGCATTTAGTTTTAAAATGAGAGTAAGTGGTTTGCCAAGCCCCGGGGTTCACCTTACTTTAGTCTCACCTATACATTTTTACCACTCAAAAATTATTTTAAATAAAAGAAAATATCCTATTTTATAAAATATCAACTTACCCGAGTAAAAAAATTAAAAATGCTAATATGATCTTAAGTGAAGGTAGTGGGATGGGGCTATTTTTATGAGGTTAAGACGAGCCTTTTCAGCTATTTAAAATTTTTTTACACAGGTTAGTAATTATAAATTGATAATGATATTTAGTCAAAACTCATTATAATAAACATCACTAACCTTAGTTATGCCACAATCCATAATTCAAGATTCAAAAGAAAAACGAATTTATTTTATTTAACATAAATTTTTAAAAGTCAACAAGAATCAATACCTGAAAAGTATTCTATCAAGACATCTAATTTGTATTTGTATAATAGGCTTTACCATAAAGAGTAATTTTATCAATAAAAATTTTATTATTTTGTTTAAATATGGGCCAGAAATTTTGCCTATGAACTTTCACCCGAATACAAATTGAAGTACCACAATCTTGGGTAAATAACAAATCCGCTGGTGTGAATTAATTAACATCATTTCTTAAAAATAATCCTTCCATATCACTGACGAGCCTTGAAGGAACCAGCTTTGCAGGGGCTTCTAATTTTAAAAGAATAATTTAGATAAATTTTTTGATAATCACAAATATTTGATAATACAAGAATAATTGCAAATGAGGTCTTTAATATGGCAAACAGGTAAAATGTTAATTTATTAAGTCATATAATAAGGTAAGAATAGTTATCATATTAAAAAAATTCTAATTTATTGAATATAAAAATGATTGCAATTGAAATAATTAATGACTGATAAAATGCATATTATAAATATTTATATGTTGAACTATTCATTATTATATGAGTTATTAATATAGGTTTAACAACTATTCATAAGCCTGCTAAAGTTTTAACTATAAAAGACCAAAAACGCTTTTGCTTATAACAGTGTATAATATTATTAACTCTCCCACCACATTGAACATATAAATTACAACCATAGATAAAACAGTTTTTGGCCAATTAAAAAGATATTATAATTCTTCAGTCGTCTCGTCGTAAACGTTTACAATCTATGTCATATACTATATATTAGTATCACCTGACTGATACTTATTTAATGGATCAATTGTTATTAATATTTTATAAACTACAAAGACCAATGTAGTTAATTTATATTAATGTATTGAGAAAAAGACCAGTGTCTCCTCCTGAAATCACGAGTGAAAACCTCCGAGTCAAGAGTTCTATTATAGAAGTAAAATAATATTTCACTAATAGCCTTAAAATTCTCATAAATGATTCGAGATGTTTTTAAATGTCCAGTCCTCCTCTGGTCTAAAAGTCTTTTAAGAGTATGGCCTGTATATTTACATGATACATTAAAATGCCTAAAAAGATTTATAATGCTTTTGTTAAATTGAAAATATTAAAAACAGGTATTGCAGAATATTGTCATACCAATTATTAAAAAGACGTCGCAATATTGATTTTAAAAAATGTATATAGGGGGCCTTTTTATTAATTATTTTAGAAATAAAGTTTATACTCCTCCATTTCGACCAAATTAAATACCAAAAAAGACCCTTATACACATCACTTCAAATTCTAAATGAAGTCATATCTATTATGGCAGAAATTGTGTTGTAATCTATCTCAACAAATTATAAAATATGATGAAATGCCGTTTTTTTGTCTTAAATCTGATGAGATAAAAGATGAAGCAAGTTGTGAAATTTGAGCTTAATATTTAGTATATTTTTTATGGAAAAGTCCAAGATAATATAATAAGAATAATTGATATAGAGAGTTTTTTTGGTGAAAGCATAAAGCAACATCATTATTTAAAGATGAATTCCTCTAATATAATAGGCCAGGATTATTATGGTGTAAAACTGTATTTAGCAAGATTCATAAAAAAAGATCTACTTTCATTATTTTATATAAATGACCCTTGTATTATATGTTCCTAGAGTTCATTTTTCTGGCAGGTGTATGAAAACAATTCATTAAAAAGTCCTGAAAAATAATTTCTATTTTCATCTGCCATCAGATAATGTAGTGGAACCAGACTCACTAAAATGTAGCTTATGTATGTTGGGAAATTGTGTCAAACATTGAATAGGGAAGTCCGGAAATATTTCGGACATATTTGACTTAAAGTGTCATATAATTGAGTAAATAAGACTTTGCGCAAAAATAGCTATATGAGTAAGAACCCCCATCATGCTATGATTCATTATTGCCTAGGTATTTTTTTTCCGAACGAATTTAACGAGAATCATTTTTTGTCCGGATTTGCTCCAAGCCCGGGGTATTCCCGGACACATCCAGGATATTTAGAAACAAATGTTTATTGGAGCTTTATTTTAATAGAAAATGATTTTAAAATCGACAAATTATATAAATAAACTTTATTAATGAATATAATAATCCTCGAGGCTCATCATTGGCCAAATGTTTGATATGGTTTTAATAGATACTTTACCCTTATGCATTTTTAAAATTTTGTTATAATCTTTATTAGTAATAAATTTATGATTATTTTTCTTTATAAATTTTCACATTTTAAAAAATTATAAATAAAATATCAATGATGAAAACATTTATAGTGTCCTACAATTACCCCACCCGGCATATTCCCGGAGATAGTATCTGCATAAATGCGATCATTATCAAATAAATTTGTTCAAAATCTTTGAAATTTTGTTTTATATTTGTTAAAGGTTCACAGTTGTTCACAATAGCAATTTTAATGTATGAAACTAGAATAAATTATTTTAAACAAAAAAAAATCTAACAAACATTTTTTTTTACTTTTAGTCATTAAATGAGATTTTTCTCCAATAAAATTTTTTCAAAATGTCGGAAACTAAATTTTTTTCTCATAAATTAATTTTTTTTTATAAACCTATTTTAATTATAAATTTCAAGTATCAAAGTCAAATAGTTTTTAAATGCAAAGGCTATCCGGATTTCCCCATGTCTGAAATACCCGGTCTACCCTATGCTCAACTCAGCCCCTACTCTTTATGAGAAATGGAAGCTGAATACCCCCCTGAAAAGTACTATCCCCCCTCGAAAAAATGGTTAACTTTTGACACCCATAAATTTTTATTGCATCAATCTTTAATATATAATATAAATAAAATGTAAAAAATATTATTTTTAAATTAATAATTTAGATAAATTGGGGGAAGAGAAAGCTAAGGAATTTATAATTTTATCAATATTTAATTGTTTAAATATTTTTTCCATTGATAAAATATTTCTCTACTTCATAAAATCTCGTGCCTTTGAAAACATCCAAAAATTCAGTGTTATTATATATTAGGATTAAAAAATAATTAAAGACAATAATTTAAATTATACTTCTCAAATTAATTAGGCAATCTTTTGCCAATTGAATTTGAACTATTGCAAACCCTATATCCTTCGAAATGGTTATTTTATCCAAAACACAAAGTGATAAAATAAAATAAAATTTTTCTATTCTAAAGGCTATAGCACTATAGCGGAAGTGGCAGGATCTTCAGAATCCTTTAAATTTGTTAAAGCTGCCCTCAAGGCATCATAAAGTAGAAAATTTTTACAATAGCTTTATATGACGATAGCCACCTTCTATCTAAACAAATAAAATTATATTAACAAGTGGTATTCTTGATGCGTAGATATCGTTGCGATTTTGTCAGTGCATTACTCTGACATGTTTTGAGCACCTAATAACACCATTAAAATATATATAAATCTCGTCTTATATTCCTAAAACATTTCGCAATTCATTGACATAATTGAACAATGTTTAAATTTAATCGATGACAGTAGCACCAATTAAAGCTACCTTTGGCGCCTCCGCTCGAATCAAAGTTTCACTCAATTGATACTTCCACTCATGTTTGAGACACCATCATAGCCTTGCCCAACTAGGATTCAAGAAAATTCATAGAGCCAAGTTTGGATATTATATTCTTTTTAATATTGAGACAGTTGTATTTCCCATACAAAATTTGTCTATCAGTCTTTCAATAGGCTTAGGCGTCTCACTATTTTTCACATATATTACTATCAAAGCATTGGCGTACCCAGCGGGGGGGGCAGGAAGACACCCCCCCCCCCCCAAGCCAAAAATTGCAGATGCCGGATAAATTTTTCAAAAATATTAATGTTTAAATTAATTTTTATTTGTTAATATATATTCCTATCTCATATTAAATATATATATAATTACATTTATTTATCACATTCATCTATTAAGTTATTTTATCAATTAATTTCGATTTCAAGTTTTCATTGGCGTAATATTTACCTATTATTTTCAAATTTCTAGTGGCGTAATATTTATCTACCATTTTCATATTTCTAGTCAAATAATAATTTTTCTGAAACTCCTTGTCCAACAGGGAGAAAGAAAGTGCAAGCTTGTCCAACGAGATGAAGTCTCCGCCATCAAGCAGTAACAGCTTTTATGGAGTTAGAAGAACCGACTATTAATGCTATTACTGAAATATCAATATGGCCTGAAAGAAATATTTCCTCAGAAGCAAGAAAATTATTGGATTCAATACTTATTTCAATTTTTTTTCTCATTAGAATGTATTATTTAATTATACAACTATTTTATGTAATACTTTTCAAAAACATGGCATTGACTTGATTAATAAGATGAGAATAGCGGAGAGCATTTTATTAGAACTCAATGATATTAGGGCTAATGTTGATGAAGAATTTCAATTTTATATGTTATTGTTGAGTCAAAAGGAGAATTATACGTGTTTAATATTTGTCTCACTCGATTTGCAGCAAGGCAAGTTCAACGTCAAAACATTAGTATAAGATCAGTAGAAAAGTATTATAAAACTATAATCCAAATAAATGAATGGTTTTTAATTCATCATGCAGCACTTACCAATCTGCAGATATTACTTCCACAAAAGCCTTCCCAATCTTTTTCAGATGGTGATAGAAAAAAAATAATATTTGTTTGTTGCCTTATTAGCTGAATAACTATGTTTAAAAGATTAACTAAGATATAGTCCCAAAAAAAGCTATGGATGCTTTGTATAATTTCAAACACATTTTAGATTTTATTCCCAATGTATTAAAATGATTATATATAATATTAGCAACTCTTCCCATTAGTAAACTAATGAGAGAACACTCTCTTTTTTAAGAAGAATAACAGAGCCCTGCAGAGATACAATTTGCAGGGCATGGCCTGGATTTTTTTTCAAAATTTTTTTCGGCCCGGCCCCGGTTTTTTTTAAAGAAATTAATTTATTTTTGATTTTTATAGCTAATTTCAAATATTTGTAAAATATATAGCCGGGCCCGGATAATTTTTTTTAAAAAAATCAGGCCCGATCCGAGTTTATTTAAAAAAATTAAAATACGGTCCGGCCCGGGAACCGGGCCTGCAGTTCTCTGAAAACATACCTAAGAAGTACAACTTTTGAAAGTGGATTGAATGGTTTGGATCTTTTAAATATTTATAGGCATTTGACGCCAAGCAAGGATGAGTAATTCAAAAATTGGCTCAATCCCAACGAAGATTAGATTTTACATTGTAAATATAATACAAAATACAATTATTCCTAAGTAACTTTTTGTGTATTAATATTTATATTTCCAACATTAAATTTTTTTACTTCATATATAAATTTTAAAGGTTCAAAAAATTCAAATTTCTATTTTGGGTCATTTAAGTGATTCATATGGTGGTTATATTCACTTTATATTTTTTAATTCACATTTATTTTATAGTTATTTATGTGCCGGTTTGTATATATAATTTTTTTATAATTCATATAATTTAAAATTGTGTATTAGAAATAGTTATTAGTCCTAATAAATTTATGCTTGATATTTATAAATAACAATAATATTTCTTAAAAAAATTTATTATCCCCCCCCCCCCCCCCCAGACCAAATTCCTGCGTACGCGCCTGTATCAAAGCTATTACTTCTGATTTGGAAACATCATATGTGCCATCAACTATGATTGAAAAGCACCTGTTAAATTCAATCTCATTTTTAATTTTTTTTATAACCATATTTTTCATGGTTTCAATGAGAATATTTATGTTGTTATATGATATAATATATTTGAATATAATTTCGTTTTTAATCCCTTATTTTTTTTCTCCCTTCTTCATTTTGTTGTATATACATTTTAACAGGGGTTCGAACCGAACCCGAACTCGGAGAAGAAAACCAAGGTTTTTTGGAATAAAAATTTGAATCCGAACCGAACCGGAACCCCGTTTATAAATTTTTCAAAACCCCGAACCAAACCCGGGAATTTTATTTAAACCCGGGTTCAACCGGGTTCAGTGTATTGTTTAAATTTATAAGATATTTGTATAATTGTAAATACAAAGATTAATAATTTACTTGACATTTTATAATATTTTCAAATTTCCAATTAAGTGAAGTGTTAATAAATTTTAAATAACTTAATTCATTTACTCCATTTTTAAATTTTTTATAATTTATTCTCGATTCCTTTTGGATTGTTAATAAATTTTAAACAATTTACGCCATTTATTTTTAATTTTTAACTTATTCTCAAATATTATTAATTAGAGGAAAATGAAAGTAAACAAGTCAAAGTAAACATTATTATATTGGATATTGTTAATTTAAAGAAATACGTCTAAATAAAATTTTTTAAATCTATACCTGACTATGCTTTGTATTTTAAACTATATTTTGACTATAAATAAAATGAAAAATTTATTTTTTATACCAAATTTATGTCAAGTTTTTTAATTATGATTTAAATATAGAATTTTTTTTTTATCAATTCAAAAATTCCTAAATCCGAGCTGAACCCGGAACCAAACTTGGGTTCAAAAATATTACCCTGAACCGAACCCGAACCGAACCCACCTATTTTATTAACCTTAAACTGAACCCGAACCGAACCCGGGCAAAAATTTTGTCGGGTCATCCCTGCATTTTGAGTACGGGTTCAGAATCTGAGTTTAATAAGGTCTATCATCTTGCCTTCTTGTTGCCTGTTCCCCCAGAAGGCTTGGTTATGAGTTATTAAATAACCTAGACATATTATTATTCTTATGATAGAACGGTTATTATCCACACATTCTTTCTGGGGATTATAAATTGTAATAAGGAATTTTTGTTATGTGAAAGCCTTCCATAATCGGCTATCATATGTGCCGTGAAGATTCATGCACAATAATATCATGATTAAATTTCATGATCATTATCAGAGTCAGATACTATATTTTTTTCTAACACATTTTTGTTATTATTAGTACACTTTTAAAAAATTATTGTATTAATAAACATATTTATTATATCAACAGCATTGAATTACCACTTTTTACTTCTTTTTTCTTAAATTGCGATTTAATACCCTTTATAAAATAAGTATAAACAATTAAATATTTAATAAAAAAATTATGCTATATTTGTCTAATTTTGAGTAATATTCTTAAAAGCTACTAAAAGCTTTTCTATATATCATTAAAATTAAGCCCACCATGTCTTTTTCTAATGGGATCTGTCCATTTATCATCTCTTATATTATGCGATGTGCAATTTTTAATTAAGCTTTTGTATTTTTTTTGGTTAATATTTTTGGGCATATTTTGAAATTGGAAAAATAATTTATGACAAGAAATCCATCGACCAAAATTTCCGTCAATACATATTAAATTAAATGATAAGTTGTGGGGGGGGGGCGTCTTATTTTTACATACATAAACCAGAAATCAATTGGTTATAGATCGATGTAGCAAAACAATAAAAGATATAAATTTAAAAAAAAACCCTTTCAAATTTTTAAAAGCAGATGCTTCGGACCCCCACTTCCTCCCGTTGTAGGGCCCACTGGCTCAACTTATTTGTTTGTTAAAATTGTCTATATTTCTGTATCTTCTTTGAATTTAAATGACGTTTAGAGGGTTATTGTTTTAATAGTTCTTTCATCAGCTCAAATGTTTTTTAAATTAGAAGAGTTAATTTTAAACTATCAAAATGTATTGTTAATCATCAATCAAATTATCATTGACTGACTTACCATGTTTAAGAAGAGGTTGAGAAGAATCCGATAACTGACGAATTTATCAACACTCTAAGTCTTGACAAGGAATAAAAAATGCTTATATCTTTTGTTCTTTTTAATAATTAATGAGCGAATAAATCATTTATAACTAATATTTTTTAAGAATTTTCTCGTTTTTTTCATATAATTTGGTTACTTAAAAATTTTATAACTAATATTTCCCTAAGAAATTTGTTGTTTTTTCATTTAGATTTAATGGTTAATGGCGAATAAAAATTCACTAACTAATATTTTTTAAAAATTTGAGAGGCGGAGATATATGTGGAGGTGCAATTGGCTTCCTAATTTCTTAAATTATTTTATACTTATTTCTCAAAATTTATTCTAGTAAAAGTGAATTTTTGCGCCAACAAGCCCCAAATAGGGGTTGTAGATTTAATTATTATATTAAGTCTCCCATAGGATAATTAGTATTATTATAATATTATTTTCATGGACAATATATTATTGATATAAATATAAATATACCATTTACATAAGAATAAATAATATAAAAATGACAAAATATGACATTATTTGATTAATAAAAAATGTTTTAATAAATATATTTTATTTTTCCCTAATTCTATTGTATTATCATATAGAATTAATTTAAATATATAATAGTGGCTAATAAATACTTATTTTCTATTATTATATAAATATATTATAATACATCATATTTGTAAGCATAATTTGATTGATCCCACTAGCCCTGATTCTATTAGCTCTATATAATAAATACCTTATAAAAATATATTTAAAAATGGTACATGATTATAAAACTTCTGGAATGCGAAAAGAAGGTTTTTAATTTAATATAATGTGAATTTTATTATTTTTAACTCTTCATATTTTAATGCCGCCTAATATTGTGTGTAAAAACATTTTGATTTTTACCTAAAAAAAACATTTATCATAAGCAAGATTAAAATAGTTGAAGGGTATAAAATATTTCTAGCCTCAAATATACATATTATACAATGCTTTTACATAATTAAATTTGATTTCTAAACATGTCTGGTTTTTAAATAAAATCCTCTGAACCGACAAATCCCCTGCTCCGACTAGTCCTGGTCTCCCCTATATTCAGTGTTGTAGTCCTAAAATTTGTGGCGGGTGCATACTATTATTCTAAAAAAATAGTATGGAGCACGCTAAAATGGTAAAAAAATAACGGCGGCATTTTGTTTTCCCATGAATTTGAGGCAAAATTATTTTGAAAAATTGTTTGTTTATATCGAAGCATTTGTTATAAAATACATTATACCTATCCGTTATATAAAATCCGTGTCACAGTCACAATTTATGAAAAATGTCATATTTTGTAAAAAGGAGTATCATATCAGAACAGTCATAGCTGTTAACCGTTATGCCCATGCGAGTTCTTATGAATAATGTAATTTTTAGCGATTTATTTTTCATTCTGGAAATAATTTTAAAAGTTGAATAATAGTTATTATTATGTATTATTGTAGATGAATACGAAATTTTTTATTTTAAATCAGTATTCTGATTGTATTTTATAACACATTATGATTTTTTTAAAAATTTTATTAGTTCTCAACTAATATTAATAGATAATGAACATTACAGCTGGTTGTTTAAAATCGCCGTCACAAAGGTCGTTTTATTTTCAAATCACGGTATCTTCTGAAGATGTTGAATATAATTCTTGACTTTTGAAAGTTGAAGAGTGTTCAAAAGTTAACAATTCTTTACCCCAGATTCTGTTGAAATTCCAAATTCATTACTAGCAGATTTATTAATCATTACAAATATGTGGAGATTCTTTCTAAATAATTAACATTAGCATTTTTTCAAAAGAAAATATATTAACTACTAAAAATAACATAATCTTAAATTTAAATAATTCTGTTTTACAACATTTGTGATGTTTTATTTATTATTAAATTGTTTTTCTTTTACTATAATTGACTCTTTAAATATAGAAATCAAAAAGATTTACAAATATTATAAAAAATTCAATTAGGATTTATAGATTTACTTATAAAATATTTTTTATAAAAATTAATTTGGAATTAGCCATAAGACAAAGTGGGAATTTTGCCTATGAGGCCTTGAGAAAATGTCGATCAATAAAATAATGAAAAAAAGGAGGCCGTTCAGAGAAAGATATTTATCATAAAAGTTATGACTTTCCTCTTTTCATATTCATATTTTTATATATTAAAAGTTATCATATTTCCCTTTTATCATTTAGAGTATCATATTATACATTTTTTGAGGATTTTATGGGTTTTCTAAAAAAAAATGAGTGTCTGTTTGAATGAAAGTCAAGCATTGATTGATTTATATTTTTCTATATTTTCTATTATTTTATAATTTATTATTTAAATATATTTCAATTAGGTTTAAAATCATGTAACAATATGCATATTTGAGATATTACAGTTGTTTGGTAAACAAATCCTACATATATATACGTTTTTACACCTTTTACGTAAAAACTAAGGTTAATATGAATACTTAGACAATTTTCACTTTTTAAATTTTTATTTTTCTTTTCTAAAATACAATTTTTTAAAACAAAAAACAAGATAATAATAATAAATTCAGCTCCGTGAAGTTGGCCGAACGTTTGGAAGCACTAACGATGAATCATATGTCATTTTTTAGTACTTCGTTAGTGCTTATTTGTGCTTCAATCCGTATAGTAGCCGAATTTAAGGAAAAAAAGTTATTAGCAAAAATAAAAATTTGTGCCAACTTCACGCTTAAAAGTTGACTGAAAGCACTATCGATGAAACTTATATCATTCTTTAGTGCTTAGTTAGTAGAGGTTAGTGATTCAATCACTTTTGTAGCCGAATTTAAGAATAAAAGGTTATTGGCGAAAAAAACAAAAATAAACAAATATTGGCGACGTGTTAAAACAAAAACTAGAGTAGTACTAAACATCCGGTTTCCGCCATTATTTAGTGCTTAATTAATGTATTTAAATTCCGTTATTAATTTGGTTAACCGCCATATGGAAAAAGCAAATAAAAATTATCACATCACGATTTAGGCGTGAAGTTGGCCGAACTTTTGGAAGCACTAACGATGAAACTTATATCATTCTTTAGTGCTTCGTTAGTAGAGGTTAGTGCTTCAATCACATTTGTAGCCGAATTTAAGAATAAAAAGTTATTTGCGAAAAAAACAAAAATAAACAAATAATGGTGACGGGCCAAAACAAAAACCATAGTAGTACTAAACATCCGGTTTTCGCCATTATTTAGAGTTCAATTAGTAAATTTGAATTCCGTAATTAATTTGGATAACCGTCGTATGAAAAAATCGTAATACACTAAATAAATATTTAGAGGTCAAATTTTGGCCAAAAAATTATGAAAGCACTAACGATGAAATTTATATCCTTCTTTAGGGCTTCCTTAGTAGAGATTAGTGCTTCAATTACATTTGAAGCCGAATTTAGGAATAAAAAGTTATTTGCGAAAAAAACAAATATTGGCGACGTGCCAAAACATAAACTATAGTAGTACTAAACATCCGGTTTTCGCCATTATTTAGTGCTCAATTATTAAATATGAATTCCGTAATTAATTTGGTTAACAGTCTTTATAAAAATTGTAAAACGCTAAAGAAATGTTTAGAGGTCAAATTTTGGCCAGAATATTATTAAAGCAATAACGATGAAATTTATATCCTTCTTTAGGGCTTCCTTATTAGAGGTTAATTCTTCAATCACCTTTGTAGCCGAATTTAATAATAAAAAGTTATTTGCGAAAAAAACAATAATAAACAAATAATGGCGACGTGCCAAAACAAAAACTATAGTAATACCAAACATCCGATTTTCGCCATTATTTAGTGCTCAATTAGTAAATTTGAATTCCGTAATTAATTTGGTTAACCGTCTTTATAAAAAATTGTTATACACTAAGGACTATGAAAATATATATTATATAAAAATAATAATAAAACCTAATTAAAAAAATAAATTAAAAATATATATAGAAATAAAATTAATATTAAAATTAACATATCTATAAAATAAAATAAAACAATATTATATAAAAATGGAGGTTGGACTACAAGTTCCCAAAACATGAATATTTATATTTTAAAATAGTTATTTGTAGGTTTTGTTTTAAAAAATAGTATTCTTTTGGTTCTGATGTAAGGGCTCTTATCTTATCGCCTATATTTTTTTAAGAATTTTAAAGTACCGGGGAAGAGATTACGATCGGTGTAAAAATATAATTTGTCAATTTGGAATATTTCATTGTTTTTTTTATCTCGGCTATATCAACCGGATTAGAATTTAAATTTTTTGGGAAAGAAGATACGCATGTGAAGTCCCAAATTAAGGATTTCCCTAAAGACCAAGGCACGGAAGTTAAGCCATCTGGTCTTAAGCCATCATCTAATGATAAATTTGTAGGCTCCAGGATGTTTGGTATTCGGGCCCTGGTAAGATAACGGCTAATAGCTAAATTAATTGCTGCATGCCTTGCATGCCTGCATTGACTATATATACAATTTAGACCATGAGTCAACTAATATTTTACATTTGATGCATGTATGTGGTTGAACAATGTTACATCCAAGTCGATGGCCTATGGCAACTCTTAATTATTCATTTGATAAGAGGTTACCTAGGTTACGACTTGGTAATGCTTCCAACCATTCATAACCACTAGTACAGTCAGCATTCTGTAATAGTTGAAAAGGGGGGTTTGATGAGATTATTTTTAAAAACTTTTAATTAAAGGTTCGAAAATAGATTGGTGTGTTAAGATTGTGGGTAAGACAGCTTCAGGTGGAGCTAAAGATACCCAGGCTGTCAAGGTTGAGTTTAAAAGGTTATCTTTAGGAGAGATAAAAGAAGATATCATGGCGTTATTCATCAAACGGATGCCAAAAATGAGGAAAGAGATATAAGATTTAAAGGATATAAATCTAAACCACCCATTTTTGAGGGTAATTGTGAGAAACCCCAATTAAAATTCCAATTTAATATTTAAAATATTTTCTAATAAACATCTAAAAAATTTATGAACACGATTAATAATTTCATTATTTAAAAAAAAGGAAGAAGATCTAAAAATATGTAAAATCTTTGGTAAAAATAAATATTTTTTTAAAAGAAAAAAGCTCTGGTGTGAAGGAATTTCGTTTAAAATAGTTTCAAGTCCTAATAAGCCTTCGAAAATTTTTTCCACAAACATCTCACAGTTGGAAAAACTGCTTAAAGGTGAACCTAGAAGATTAATTTCACTTTTTTTAATGATTTTAAACCCTTGGACTTTGAGTTGAATTTAAAAAGCATATTTCAGATTTAGCTTTATTTAGGCCTATGTTTAGATAATTCTTCTCTATATATTCTATTGCTGCAAGAATGTTTTTAGAAGGTCCGCAAATGGTACCATCATCTAGATACCATATGTTTAAATCTAAATTAAAAAAGGATTTTAGACAATGAACTAGGTTATGTATGCCTAAACTAAAAATCAGAGGGCCCAAAGGGTCTCCTTGTTGAATACCTTCGTCAGATGGAATTGTATATTCCTCAAATTTGAGAGGGGTTCTACAGCCATAAGACTATTCAATAAATCTTGCATAAACTGGGAATTTTTCATGAAAAATGTTCCTGGATAAAGAATTAAAAGCATTTTTAAAATCAAGCTTAAAGATTACGGCGTCTGGAGATTCGATATATATGCGAAGAGAGTGAGCGGCTATTTCGCATCCCCCTTTAGTACCAAAGCCTAGTTAATATGTTGGAACATTTTTGAAGCATCAGGTTTGATGCGCTCAACGATTATCTTAGCTAATAGTCTCCTAAAAAAGACCCTATTGCAATTGGCCGAACTCCACCATCAGGCTTAGAAAAAGCAATTAATCTTGCGCCAAAAAGAATTTGGTAAACTTGACTAGGTAAATCATTGTTCAATATATTTTCACTAAGTATTACCAATGAATTTACAAATGAATCTTGATAAGGATTTTTAGGGTTAATTAATTGGAAATAAGAGGGGCGAAATTGAGTTCCCAAAAAGGAACCATAATTGTGTCTTTGTCGAATAAAAAGAAATTCTCTGGGTTCATTTGTGAAAAGTCGTATTTTATTACCCAGATTTTTTAAAAACATAAATGTTGAAGGCGAAAAATGCCCGTTAGTAAAAGTCACTACTGGAGTGAATATGAAGTTTTTAAAATTTTTGTATTTGTTTGTCTTTTTAATTTCTGCCTGTGTTATTAAATTGAAATTTATGTTTGAAGGTAATGATGAGACACACGTGTAGTCCCAATGAGTGATTTGCCGAGGGCCCAAGATATGGTTGTCATACCATCAGGTCTTAAACCATCTACTTAAGATAAATTTGATGGTTCAAGATTGTTTGGAATGTGTGCAGCTGTTAGGCTTCTATTTATTATATGGTTTACAGCTGAGTGTTGATTTATTAATCACATGTGGGAAATTCTGTGGTTATTTTTTTATATTACTCAAAAATTTTTTGATTACTTGTAAATTTTTATAGTATGTAACACATTTCCATAATGTGAAACATTCTTATATAGTTAAATAATTTTCCATTATTATTGTAAAAAACATTTTGATTTTGATAATATTTTTTAAAAAATTTTTTAAATAATAAAACTTTAATAAAGACGAACGTCAAATTTATGAATCGAATATATTTTTTAATGTTTAGGTCCAAAATTTTCTTAGGCGTCTAGAAAGGTGTTAGAAAATTTGAAGGATTAATATGGCAGTAATTTATCTAATCAGGGTAACTCTCAGAATTCCTGCATAAGAAGTATTAGTGATCTGCATCTGCCTAATTTTTCAAGTCCGGCCCGGTCCGAAATTTTTTTAAAAAGTTTTGCTGGCCCGGCCCGAACCAGAATTTTTTTTAAAAAAATTTACCGACCCGGCCCTGTCATGTCCGAATTTATTTAAATATAGAAAATAATTTTTAAAATTACTCAAAATAAAAGATATATGTTATATGTTGTCTAGTTTCTATAAATAAAATCAAATATTTTTATTTTACATAAAAAATTCAATATATAATTGATAAATTAGATATATTTTAAAAAATTTCTAGGCCCAACCCTACCCGGCCCTTTTTAAAAAGATATTAGGCCCGAGCCGGCCCGAACCCGATAAATTAGGCCTGAAACGGTTCGACGGTGTCGTATTTCGCTCTTTATCGTTTTTTAAAATATATTATTTTATATATATGTAAAATCATTCTCGTTCTTTTTGTGTGAATACATTATTTTATAACGTCATTATATTTATAATATTGGCGGAGTAATTTGGCTCCGAATGATAAGACTCATAATGAGTCTTGTTATTTTGGGGGAGCGAATTATTTTGTTATTTATTTAATTATAAGATATAAAAAGGCCGTTTTTTAGGCAAAATATGTTAATTTTTATTTTTTTTTCAAATTTAATAAAAAGTTTATTTTTCCGTTTGTGTCTTTTAAAAATAAAAAGTCTTTCTCTTGGGAAATTAAGTACTGTGAGGAACTTTAAAATTTTCTGTTTTAGTCAACGAATTTTATTCAACGGTTCGGCACAATTGCGATAGTTGGTGCCGTGACCGAAAAATAAAAAGGTAAAAATTTTATTTTTATATTTATATTTTTCTTAGGTTAATAAAAAAAAGAAGAGGGATTACTTAACGTTGGTTAAGGGCACAGTGGTTTTACTGTGGTATTGAATTTGATATTTTTAAAGTCACAGAGGTTCTGTGGAATATTTTTTTTGTGTGGGAAAATTCAGTAGAATACCGTGGTTGTTGTTGAAATCACATAGATTCTGTGGAATTTTTTTTTGTGGGAAAATTCAGTAGACTACCGTGGTTGTTGTTGAAATCACAGAGATTCTGTGGAATTTTTTTTTGTGGGAAAATTCAGTAGAGTACCGTGGTTAGTAACGGTGATAGGAAAAATTGTAAAGGGGGTTACAGTTGATTTTAAAAGTGGTATGTACTGTTGTGTTGTCTCGGTGTTAATTTTATTAATTGTATCCTATTGTTTAATTTTTCAGGTAGTTAAGATTTTTTTAGTTAAGTTAATTATTAACTTTTTGTAGTTAATATTTTGATTTTAAATTGTTTAGAAAAAAACAAATCATTTTCAATATAAAAATTTTATCAAAAGTTTTAACCTTTTGAATTTTTTTGATTTGAATGAGATGCCTGCCTTCAAAGCACATAAACAAGAATATTGGATTACTAATGATCAAATAATACCTCTTTATACAGATAATACCCTTACAAAACCTTATAATTTATTTACTAAACATGGCAAAAATACAAATGAATGGAAAAATTTTATATCACAATGGAAACAAAGTAATTATACATCTTTATGTTCAAAATATTTAACATAGGACTGGGCTTCATATTTTATTTTATTTTGTTAGAATATTTAGTATAATAATTAATTTAGAGATATTTTTCCTTTAATCAGTTTATTAATAATATTTTTGTGTGTTATAAATGAAGGGTTTCAAATTAACTAAATATGTAGAAGTACAGTATAATTTACTGGGGGCGATAGTACTATTGTTGATTTGGTTGGGAAGTTTGTATTTTGGCAGGAGAGAACGCCGAAATAGGAGTATTAAAATACGAGGGCAAACGTTGTTGATAGAAGGGCACAACGGGGAAGAGGATAGGTATGGAAGAGTTACTTGGTTGCCGGTGCAAGAAATGTTGCAAGGATGGGCAAGTAATGAGGATTTGAAATAGAGCAGGGAAGGAAAGGAAAGTGGATATGGAAGAATGGAGATATATAGAGGTCGTGGAGGTTTTACAAGGTCGTTTAGGACGGAAGGGCAGAGAAATAGGGATATTGTATGTCATAAATGTGGTATAAAGGGACATATAGCCAGTAAGTGTCGGGACATTAAATGTTGTGAGTGTGGCCAGAGTGGTCACATTTCGACATTTTGTCCCAGTAAGCAAGACAGATTGAGATGCGCTGGATGTGGTAGATTTGGCCATCGGAAAGAGAATTGTAATGTAGGAAATGTCAATACGAGAGGAGGGTTCCCGCAGAGGGAAGAAGTATCGAGCGCCATTAATGGGAGGATGGCAAAAATTAAAAACGAAGGCAGAGGAGCAACGACTCTGGAGGTAGTTAAAGAGAGCGGAATTATATGTTTTAAATGCCGGCAGGAGGGGCATTGGGCGAGGGATTGTGAAATGAGGTGACTGTATGATGGCAAGGCAAAGAGAATGCCGGCCGAGAGATGGGAACGGATTGAGGGGAGTATGAGGACAAGGAAAAGCAAAGGGGATATGCGGGGGTTGCAAGGAGAGAGAGGAGGGAGTTTCATGTATGATCCCTGCCCAAGGGTATGGTTTAATTTAAATGGAAAGGTGGTATCAATGTTGTTTGATACGGGAGCGGCTATATCAGTGATGGGATATGAGGAATATCGCAAGTTATGGCCGAAAGGTGTTATAAGTCAAGAGGAAATTTGTGTGAGGTAGTTTGATGGGTCGGAAGTGACCGTAATGGGTCGAGTAAAGATCGGAGATGTATTTAGTGGAGAGTTAATTGTGTTAGATTTATGGATAATGGATCGGAGGGTAGAAACCGTTTTGGGATGGGATTGGATCACGAAAATTGGTCCGGTATATAATTTTTGGGGAGTATTTGCGAGATGGGGTGTGTTTATCCCCATAGATAGCGAGGGTAGAGAAGTGATCATTAGAACAGTGATGGATGAATGGGAGGAAATAGAGCCGGAGGGTATGGCGGAGTGGAGAGAAGGAAGGGATAACATCGAAATGGATGAGGACGATTCTCTGTATTGGGGTGAAAGTGAGGGAATTACAGTGAAAGATAGTATAGACGCGGTAAGGGAATATCATATGTTGGGAAAAATGGAAGGAGGGAAGTTGACGATGAGGGAGGAGGAAGTGATACAACCTGTTCGAGGTGTAGGGAATGGGGAATTACCGTGCGAGAAGATACAGGAGTAAGTAAATGAGGGAAGAGGATCGCATAGGTCGGAGAAGGAATTGAAATGTCTGAAGAAGGAAGTAGAGCGGTTGACCAGGGAGTATAAGGAAATTTTTAATGAGGTGGAGGCAAGAGGTAGAGAGAGAGTTGGATCGTTGGGTAAAAGAGGGAATAGTGGGCCCGGTTGAATACAGTGAGTGGGAGACGCCTTTGGTACCCGTTAAAAAGGCCAATGGGAGTTTGCGTTTATGTGCAGATTTTCGGGTAACGGTGAATCCATGGGTGGTGGAGGTGAAATATCCGTTTACCCAGGATTGAGGAAATATTGGCTAGTTTGAAAGGGGGGAAATATTTTTCGAAAGTGGATTTTTCGAAAGCATATTTGCAGCTGCGGGTAAGGAAGGAGATGAAAAAATTGTTAACGATAACTACTCCGAAGGGATTGTTTGCCTTAAGGAGGTTGCCGTTCGGGTTGAGCGTTTCAGCGCCCATATTTCAGCGGACTATGGCGGCCGTGTTTCAGGGTTTGGAGGGGGTATTTTATTACATGGATGATGTGTTGATAACAGAGGTAACGCCGGAGCAGCACAATAGAAGGCTGGAAGAGGTGTTTCAGAGGATACGAGAGAAGGGGTTGCGTGCAAGTAGAGAGAAAAGTATATTTGGGGTAATGGAAGTTGTCTATTTGGGGCATCGAATAAATGGAATGGAGGTACGGCCCTGATAAAAATATGGTGGGAATTGGAAGTATGGTAAGGCCTCGATGTAAGGAGGAGGTACAGTCCTTTGTTCGGATGGTAAATTACTATCATCGGTTTGCTGAGAATTTCGCCGAAATAGCAGCGCCGTTGTACAAGTAATTAAAAACGGGGGTAAAGTTTGAGTGGGGCAATGAACAGGATGTCGCGTTTGAGGGTCTGAAAAGGAAAATTGGGGAGGAGCCAATTTTGGCATGTTTCAACAACGAGATGGAGGTGATTCTCGCGGTAGATGCGTCCAGTAAAGGCGTGGGAGGGGCGTTATTACATGAGATAGATGGGATAGAGAAGCCAGTGTTATTTTTCTCCAGAGTGTTTCGGGATGCGGAAACGAGATATTCCGTCATAGAACAGGAGGCTTTGGCAGTGATTTTTGGGCTGACCAAGTGCAGAGAGTATTTAATTGGGCTAAGGTTTGTGGTATATACGGATCACAAACCTTTGATACATTTGTTCAAAAAGGATAACAAGGAGCTGATGATGTCTCCGCGGTTGCAGCGGTGGTTGTTATTGGTGGGTAGCTTTGATTAACGTTGAAGTATAGAAGGGGACGAGAAAACTACTTGCCGGACATTATGTCGAGATGTGGGGCAGGTGAGGAAGTTGAGGACAACAATGAAATGGTGGAGGAACAAAGAGAGATGGCTATGGTAAGGGCGATGTCGAGAATTTTAAAAGGTGGTCCCGTGAACTGGGAGGAAATTCGGGCTTCAACATTGAAAGACAGATATCTGTGTCGAGTAAAGAAGTGTATAATGGGGCGTAGGCCATGGCGTGAGGGAGATAAAAGATACCAGAATGTAGGAAAAGAATTAACCGTATTGGATGATTGTGTAGTACGGGGAAATAGAGCGGTTGTACCTAGCAGGCTGAGAGAAGCCGTAATGGCAATGTTACATACGGGGCATCAGGGAGTAGAACGGATGAAACAATGGGGTCGCGAATATGTATGGTGGCCGGGAATGAATGAGGAAATAGAAAAGCTGGCTAAACAATGTGTAGTTTGTAATACCTGGGTCAGTATGCCTGCGAGGGATAAAAAGAGTACATGGCCGAAAGCTTCGGGTCCTTGGGAGAGGGTGCACGTGGACTTCTTTGAGTTTGACCGGAAAGAGTATTTCTTGGTAGTTGATGCATACTCCAAGTGGATAGAGTTTGAGGTTGTAGGTAGATTAACAACTAAAATCGTGGTCAGAAAGTTGAAAAATTTATGGGCGAAGTTTGGAGTGGCCAAATTAATTGTGTCCGATGGAGGTCCGGCCTTTAGTAGTGAAGGGTTTGGGAGGTTTTGTATGGAAAGTGGGGCGAAACATGTGCTGGCACCGCCTTACCATCCGAGCTCTAATGGTCAGGTGGAGCGGATGGTGGGAATTGTAAAGAGTTGGTTGAGGAAGGCCAAATTTGAAGGAAGTGAAGTATGGGTATCGGTGGCTTATTATAATAATAGCATGAAAGGGACGGAGTTGTCGCCGTCTGAGAAATTTTTGGGTCGGAGAACGTGGATTGGTTTGGATGCATTAAAACCAGGGAAAGAGAAGGAAGGGGAAAGGATTGAACAGGAAAATGGTGGAAAATTTGAGATAGGCCACACAGTGTGGGCAAGGTTGTATGGGAGTGAAAAGAAATGGGAATCGGGAGTAGTGGTCGAAAAAATGGGTAGAATGCTGTGCCGTATAAGGTTCCCGGATGGAAGAATAGGGGTCCGACATGCTGACCAGCTGAGGAAGGGAATCGAACCAGGGCAAGTGAGGTCCGGGGAAGTCGAGCCGGGGCAGCTGGAGTCCTAGGGGCAAGGACGGAAATAAAAGGGCAGTGAATGACCAAAAGTTTTTATTTTTTTTCAAGGTCATTGTAAAATCAACGGGTTCCTCTTTTCCAGGAAAAAAAGAAAAGATATGAAACTTTCCAAGAAATAGGACCTTGTAGAAACTTTCCAAGAAATAGGACCCGAATAAATGGTAAATAGTAGCACCCACGTATTGAAATAATTTGTTTGTAAATATAGTGGGAAGGGTGAGTAAGCGGTGAGGGTTGTAGGTAATTTTCTTTTTCTGATAGTTTTTGTAAAAGTAAAAAAAAAAGGAAATAAGGTATTAATCATTAAGAGTAAGATTGATTTGGGTATACGTAAGAAAAACATTACTTTATAGCGTTTTCTTTTTCTGATAATTCGTGTAAAAGCTTTAAAAAAAAATTAAAATAAATTCATAGTTAATAGTAAAACTAATTTGATTTAAGTTAAGTTAAGAAAATCATACTTCATAGTAAAATGGTTTATGGTGGTTGAGAAAGAAAATTGTTTTTTTTATTTGGTTTATGTTTCGAAAATTTTTTTTTGTGAAGTTGTTTATATGTTTGAAGATTGTTTTTCTATAAAGTGTAATGTATGTGAGATGGGCGGAAGAGGGAGTAAATGTTAAGAAAATTTTATATTAATATTAAGGAAATTGAAATGTGATTTATAAAAAAAAAAGGGGGAACAAGAAAAGTTTAATTTTGAGGTAAAATTCTATGTTGAATTAGGATTTTTTTTTCGTAACGAATAATTCAGTTAGTATAATATCAAAGGAGTTGGATTTATTTTTTTTTAAAGGTCGCAATAACATACCTGTAACGAACAAGTTAGTTATGAATTATTTGAGATTTTTGTTTTGTGCATTAAATGGTTAAGGAGTCGTTTTTTTAGGTTGTAAGATATTTGAAATAATTTAAGGTAAATTTATTTGATCTAAAGTAAGAATTGGAAAGTGTTTTCCTTTGTTTTTAAAGTTAATGGGAATAGGTTTTTGAGAATAACCATGAAAATAGGATGTAAAAAAAAATATAAACGAATATGTATGTTAATGTCTTGTATTTATGTTATAATAAATGAGATTGTTTTTTTTGGGAAAGAGAAATATTTTTTTTTATTTTATTTTTTTAGAGAGGAATAGAAAAATGATTTATGGTAGGAGTGTGAGATAAAAAGGGAACGGGAATAGTTAGTTTGTAGTTGAGTTTGTCAAGGTTTCATATAAGGAATAAGATTGTTTCTTGATAAGGAAATAAGGGAAGTTTCTTATGAAAAAGAAAATTATTCTTTTCCGAAAATTATGGTTAGATAGCAAAATAATGTCTTAGAAAGAAGTGAGGGTTGGCAGAGGGAACGTAAATAATTAGTTTTGAGTTAAAAAATATTTTTTTAAAAAATAGTTAAAGATTTTTTTTTGGAAAATAGTTTGATTTTGAATTAAGATTTCTTTCTTACATAATTTTGTTTGGAATTAAAAGAAAAAAATTGTTTTAAAATTTGTAATTAAAATTTCTATTTTAAATATTTGTCTTGTTAGTATAAGTGCTTGTGAAAATATTGTTTTCATTCCGGGGTTTATAATATCAAAGTGGTATACAGCGTCTTTGAAGTTCGTAGTTATGCCAATAACAAATAGGTAAGCTCTAAATTATTATAAGGGGTATATTGAAATGGGGCAGTAAATTCGGGATTGTTAAAAAAAAAGGGGGAAAAGAGGATTAGGAAGTACGGGAATATTTTTAATAGTAGATATATAGTCTTTATGTCTGAAGGTATGTAGATTTAGGTACCCATATGCTGCGGACCACGGTTATTAGCAACGATATGGAACGCTTAGCCAGTGAATGGAGACCGATGTCCCGTGAACAAGACGAGCGTCATCCTAGAGCTCGAAGCGCAGATACTCGCGTGTTGCCGGCGTCCCGATGGGAAACAAGATTGCAGTGCTTTCGTTGTGGAGTGGAGGGACACGTCAGAAGGGATTGCCCACAACTCAATGTGCTACGGAGGAGGGACCCCAACGTGGGAGGTGAGGAAGCAGCAACAGTGCAATCGACGACCATGCAGGTGACGTCCATCCCTTCCCAGAGGAGACCAGAGCCGACGGGGGTAATGGTCCAACAAAGACGACCCATGGTTCTGGAGGCGCCGGGACGGCAAGTGATTACACATGAGGAATATTTGGACCTGGGAGTGAATACCCAGGAACTTAATGATTTATTTCCGACTTAGGGAAGATCTCTACTACCCCTGGCCCGAACTTTGGAGTAGGGAAGGGGAGAGATGTCGGATTTTGCTCTTTATCGTTTATTTTAATATATTATTTTATATATATATATATATATATATGTAAAATCATTCTCGTTCTTTTTGTGTGAATACATTATTTTATAACGTCATTATATTTATAATATTGGCAGAGTAATTTGGCTCCGAATGATAAGACTCAGAATGAGTCTTGTTATTTTGTGGGAGCGAATTATTTTGTTATTTTAATTATAAGATATTAAAAGGCCGTTTTTTAGGCAAAATATGTAAATTTTTATTTTATTTTCAAATTTAATAAAAAGCTTATTTTTCCGTTTGTGTCTTTTAAAAAAAAAGTCTTTCTCTTGGGAAATTAAGTATTGTGAGGAACTTTAAAATTTTCTGTTTTAGTCAACGAATTTTATTCAACGGTTCGGCACAATTGCAATAGACGGGTACTTCATAATATTGTGATCTTAATATAACTAAAATTTCTGATAGAAATAAATATATGCGTAATTTTTTCGAATAAAATAAAACTATGTATAAAGAACAATTTGAATCAAGAATAAAAAATTTCTGAGAATGTTTTTAACCATATCATTTAATGACACCTCAGAATAATAGATGCTGGAGAAAAAATGTAGTTGTTACAATAAAATAATAAAAATTATACAATTATTACACAGGAATAGGGTTCAATGGACCCATTTACGCAGTAGTGGAAATAATACTTTGTTACTTGGTTAATGTATTTTGGGAACCTTAATATATATAAGCTTCTGAAACATTATATTACTCAAATATGGCAGATGATCTTCGGAAACAATTGTAGTAGTACTAAACATCCGGTTTTGCCATTATTTAGTGCTCACTTAGTAAATTTGAATTCCATAATTAATTTGTTTAACCGTCTTTATAAAAAATTGTATTACGTTAAAGAAATGTTTAGAGGTCAAATTTTGGCCAGAAAATTATGAAAGCAATAACAATGAAATTTATATAATTCTTTAGAGCTTCCTTAGTAGAGGTTAGTGCTTCAATCAGTTTAATAGCCTAGTTTAAAATAAAAAAGTTATTAACAAAATAAACAAAAAATCTATCAGCTACAAACATTTTATTTTCACCATTATTTAGTACTTATTTTGTAAAATTTAAACTCTAAATAGTTTGATTAAAAACCCCAAGTAATTAAAAAATGCATATTGTCTTTTTGCACTTAACCTATCAATTGTTTCCGTAGATCATCTGCTATATTTGAGTAATATAATGTTTCAGAAGCTATATATATTAAGGCTCCCAAAATACATGAATAGCTATAACCAAGTCATAAAATATTATTTCCACTACTGCCTAAATGGGTCCATTAAACCCCATTCTTGTGTAATAATTATATAATTTTTATTATTTTATTGTAACAACTACATTTTTTCTCCAGCATCTATTATTCTGAGGTGTCATTAAATGATATGGTTAAAAACATTCTCAGAAATTTTTTATTCTTGATTCAAATTGTTCTTTATACATAGTTTTATTTTATTCGAAAAAATTACTCATATATTTATTCCTATCATAAATTTTAGTTATATTAAGATCACAATATTATGAAGTACCCGTCGAACCGTGCTCAGGCCTATTTTTTTTAAATAAATCGGGTTCGGGCCTAATATTTTTAAAAAAGGGGCCGGGTAGGGTTGGGCCTAGAAATTTTTTTAATATATCTAAATTTATCAATTATATATTGTATATTGTATTTTTTATTTAAAATAAAAATTATTGATTTTATTTATAGAAACTAGACAACATATAACATATGTCTTTTATTTTGAGTAATTTTAAAAATTATTTTCTATATTTAAATAAATTCGGGCATGACCGGGTCGGGCCGGCAAAACATTTTTAAAAAAATTTCGGACCGGGCCTGGCTTGAAAAATTAGGCCCGATGCAGATCACTAATACTTATGCAGGAATTCTGAGAGACCCTGATACGATAAATTACTGCCATATTAATCCTTCAAATTTTCTGACACCTTTCTCGAAGCTTAAGAAAATTTTAGACTAAAACATTATAAAATTATATTCGATTTATAAATTTGACGTTCGTCTTTATTAAAGTTTTATTATTAAAAATTTTTTAAAAAATTATATCAAAATGTTTTTTACAATAATTATGGAAAGTTATTTAACTATATAAGAATGTTTCACATTATGGAAATGTGTTACATACTATAAAAATTTACAAGTAATCAAAAAATTTTTGAGTAATATAAAAAAATAACCACAGAATTTCCCACATGTGATTAATAAATCAACACTCAGCTGTAAACCATATAATAAATAGAAGCCTAACAGCTGCACACATTCCAAACAATCTTGAACCATCAAATTTATCTTAAGTAGATGGTTTAAGACCTGATGGTATGACAACCATATCTTGGGCCCTCGGCAAATCACTCATTGGGACTACACGTGTGTCTCATCATTACCTTCAAACATAAATTTCAATTTAATAACACAGGCAGAAATTAAAAAGACAAACAAATACAAAAATTTTAAAAACATCATATTCCCTCCAGTAGTGACTTCTACTAACGGGCATTTTTCGCCTTCAACATTTATGTTTTTAAAAAATCTGGGTAATAAAATACGACTTTTCACAAATGAACCCAGAGAATTTCTTTTTATTCGACAAAAATTACAAATAGAAATTGACACAATTATGGTTCCCTTTTGGGGACTCAATTATAGAATTTTATTTTTAATTATATAATTATAAATTTATAAATTATAATTTTTTTAATTAGGTTTTATTACATATTTTATAATTTTATATATTTTCATTATCCTTAGTGTATTACAATATTTTATAAAGACGGTTAACCAAATTAATTACGGAATTCAAATTTACTAATTGAGCACTATATAATGGCAAACCCGGATGTTTGGTATTACTATAGTTTTTGTTTTGGCACCTCGCAATTATTTGTGTATTTTTGTTTTTTTCGCAAATAACTTTTTATTCTTAAATTCGGCTACAAAGGTGATTGAAGAATTAACCTCTACTAAGGAAGCCCTAAAGAAGGATATAAATTTCCATCGTTATTGCTTTAATAATTTTCTGGCCATAATTTGACCTTTAAACATTTCTTTAGCGTATTTCAATTTTTATAAAGACGGTTAACCAAATTAATTACGGAATTCAAATTTACTAATTGAGCACTAAATAATGGCGAAAACCGGATGTTTAGTACTACTATGGTTTTTGTTTTGGCACGTCGCCATTATTTGTTTATTTTTGCTTTTTTCGTAAATAACTTTTTATATTTAAATTCGGCTACAAAAGTAATTAAAGCCCTGATCTCTACTAAGGAAGCGCTATAGAAGGATTTAAATTTCATCATTAATGCTTTCATAATTTTCTAGCCATAATTTGACCTCTGAACATTTCTTTAGCGTATTACAATTTTTTATAAAGATGGTTAACCAAATTAATTACGGAATTCAAATTTGCTAATTAAGCACTAAATAATGGCGAAAACCGGATGTTTAGTACTACTATAGCTTTTGTTTTGGCACGTCGCCATTATTTGTTTTTTTTGCAAATAACTTTTTATTCTTAAATTCGGTTACAAAAGTAATTCAAGCAGTAATCTCTACTAAGGAAGCCCTAAAGAAGGATATAAATTTCATCGTTATTGCTTTCATAATTTTCTAGCCAAAATTTGACCTCTAAATATTTTTTAGCGTATTACGATTTTTTCATACGACGGTTATCCAAATTAATTACGGAATTCAAATTTAATAATTGAACTCTAAATAATGGCGAAAACCGGATGTTAAGTACGTTTTGGCACGTCGCCATTATTTGTATATTTTTGTTTTTTTCGCAAATAACTTTTTATTTTTAAATTCGGCTACAAATATGATTGAAGCACTAACCTCTACTAACGAAGCACTAAAGAATTATATAAGTTTCATTGTTAATGCTTCCAAAAGTTCGGCCAACTTCACGCTTTATACGTGACGTCATAGTTTTTATTTAGCTTATAACTTTTTTTCCATATGGCGGTTAACCATATTAACGGAATTTAAATACATTAATTAAGCACTTAATAATGGCGAAGATTAGTACTACTCTAGTTTTTGTTTTGGCACGTCGCTAATATTTGTTTATTTTTGTTTTTTTCGCCAATAACTTTTTATTCTTAAATTCGGCTACAAATGTGATTGAAGCACTAACCTCTAATAACGAAGCACTAAAGAATGATATAAGTTTTATCGTTAGTGCTTCCAAAAGTTCGGCCAACTTCACACTTAAGTCGTGACGTCATAATTTTTATTTAGCTTATAACTTTTTTTCTTTATGGCAGTTATCCAAATTAATAACGGAATTTAAATAAATTAATTAAGCACTAAATAATGGCGAAACCCGGATGTTTAGTACTAATCTAGTTTTTGTTTTGGCACATCGCCAATATTTGTTTATTTTTATTTTTTTCGCCAGTAACTTTTTATTCTTAAATTCGGCTACAAATGTGATTGAAGCACTAACCTCTACTAATTAAGCACTAAACAATGATATAAGTTTCATCGTTAGTGCTTTCAGTCAACTTTTAAGCGTGAAGTTGGCACAAATTTTTATTTTTGCTTATAACTTTTTTTCCTTAAATTCGGCTACTATACGGATTGAAACACTAATAAGCCTAAAAAATGACATATGTGATTTATCGTTAGTGCTTCCAAATGTTCGGCCAACTTCACGGAGCTCGCGAAATTATATATAAAAAAATATGTGAATAATTGTGAAATTTCTAAAAATATTTATCAATGATGACATTTACAAAATCTCGGAGAAAATTTTACCAATTATATTTTAAGACTTGAAGCGCATTTTGCGGCAAATAATATTACGGTGGAAAATAAGAAAAAAGATAATTACTCTCACATTACAATCCAGATTTATATATATATATTAGTCAAAAAAGCTGTGCCTATAAATGTTATGGATTTAAAATATTATGATGTGTTACATATTTTAAAGGGGAAGGAAGCATGTTATATTTCCGCGATAGACCATGAAATTAATTTTCAAAAATATGAATAAAACAATAATAGATTAATAATTGATAAAAAAAACAGCATGAACACAAAAATGATAATAATGTCAATGAAATGGATAAAACTTCGAGTTCGGAAGGGAAATGGAGGCAGGTCATGAAAATAAAGAAGACACACGAGGACCAAAGCCGAAATAGATGAGACTCTCTCTATGGTGAGAGATGATATGAATATCGATTTCTCGGAATTGTTATTTTAATTTTCTCGATTTTGTGATATTGAAAAATTTATTTTTGATGATTGAGAAAATAAAAATTTTAGTAAAATTTAACAAGAATAATGAAAGCTTAAATATTTTAAATATATAAATTAACCTTTGATCCCTATATTTAGAACAAATCAAAGAGCGGATATAGTTTCTACCTCCAAATCTGTTTGTCCGATTGGTGGGTTGAAATTTATACCTAAGGTACAAAAATGTATAAGAAATAGTTGAATATATGTCTTCCTTGATTTATCTCGAAGAAGAGCATATATAACTGGGATTATGCCATTTTCATACTTGACGTGGTGAATGGTATAGAGTTGACAATACAAGCTAGGGACTATGTAGAAAGTTCTGTCCGTATATATTGTCTAAGCAGATGTCATCAATTTTAGCATATTTATAGTCCCAGACAAATATCCTACTATTTTCAGTAGGAATAATAAATATTTTAGATTTAGCAGTTGTTGTATATGCTGGAGTTAAAATTATATCAATTGAATGAGGCAGTAAGCATTTCTATGAGAATATAAGTACTGAGCTTTGATGTCCACCACTCATATTATGATTAGGTTGGTTTGGTGTATTGAATGATTAATAACTGTAGCATGTGAATGTGGTGAATAATTTATTTGTGAAATGGTTGAGTGCATATCATAATATTTCCATGATTTGATGATTAAAGATTAAAATATTTAAAGATTCTGTTATCAAATTATTTCAGCCAAGTATTTTGCAAATTAGTAAAGAAATAAAACTTAAAATTAATGCAGGATCTATGTGAAAATGTTAAAAATAAATACTAACTTTTTTAAGCAAAAGTATAAATAATGTCTGTATCTTTTGTCAAGAAATATTCTCTTGAAAATAAAGTATTTAGATATAAACATAAGTATCTTATTAAAAATATCAAAAAGACACAGAGAAAGATACAAATGAAATGTAGATACATGTATTCACAATAGGCCTAACTGGACTGACAAATTTATGGAAAAATTAAGCTTTTAAAATAAATTCAAAGATATAAAAATATATTTTATGAATTTATGAGCAAGTATGAAATAAAAAATTTAACTTCTTGATAACAAAGTTTTTATGGTACTTTGAATAAATATTAATTGGTAACTTTATGGTACTTTGAATAAAATAATAATTACTCTATAATTGGGCTTTTAGAAGTACCATCAGCTGAACCTACAATGTTATATCTTATATTCTCATTATTCACCATCAAGCAAGGAATAATAGAAAGAATATTCAATTTAATTCCAATAAATAAGGATAAATTGATATAATTTAGCATTTGTTTTTTAAAATTGAAAAGGTTAGCAGGGATCAAGGCAATAAACAAAAAATTTTTATTATATAATGTATTTAAAAAATATTAAACTACAATTTAACTATATTTTTAACTTCCAATCTATATATAAATTTATCCTTTATATATATAAAAAAATCTATTAAACAATTAAATGAAAAAATGGTATTAATTAAATGAATGTAAGATATAAAAATTGTCAATTAAATGAATGTAAGATATAAAAATTTTCGCTAAATAATAACCATTATAATAATAATAATCCATATTTAACATTCCACCCTCTATAGGAACGCCGCCTAGGTTCTCTTTATCTTTTGTGTTCAAGTTTCCCATCTATTTTGATCATAAAATCTTTCATAGTTTCGTCTTGATAAATGATAGTTATTTTGGTTGTAAAATCTTATCTTGCCTTGCTCACTCCAATTCTTTTAAAAAAACGGTTTAGTATGTGATTCGACTTTGTCATCCTATTGTTAATTATTATCATAATTTGTTATTGAATAATTTTAGAATATATGTAATATTGAATAAGAATCGCCAAATAATCGAAATAGAATTAATTTAACGAATATCGAATTTTGAATAAGAATAATTGAAGTAGAATAAATTAATCAAATGTTGAATAATCGAAATAATATGAATTGATTGGTCGCGTTTTATTTTAATTTATTATATTATAAATATCGCGTTTTAAATAATAGCGTTTGATATAATAATTTTTATCGATATTAAATTTCAATTTTATTTATTTATTTTTAATAATTTTTTATTAAAATTTCAATTATTTTTATTATTTTTTTTTTTAAATTTTACTCCCTTGTTTTTTAAATCAAATAATAACTCAAAATTACTGTTTTCTTTTATCTTCAATAAAAATAATGTTTTAAAGTGGTCAATGTAACTTACACATGTTTTGTCCTTAAAACATAATTTAGATTTCATTGTATTTAAAATTTTAATTTTGAAAGATTCGTCCACTTTATCATTAATTATATAAGGTAAATGTTTATTTGTATTGTCTACTCTCTTGATTTTTTTAAATTTATAAGTGTCAAGCTTTAATGATTTGGATTATACTTTTTTAAAATTTTTGTATATGGGAATTTCAACTATTTCAGTTTCATTAATTTTTTCAGTACTAAGATTTATATCATTATTTTTACAGTCATAATACTCTTTTAAAATTTCACCATGTGATCTTATGGGTATATTTATATTTTCATCATTTTTTATAATCACAAATGTTTTAAATTTTATTATATAATTTATTTCTTTTAGTTTATAAGGTTTTAATTCAATATCTAATTTTTTTAAACTAAAAGATTTATAATTATAATTTCTTTTATAATAATGTGTTTCTTTATCCAATTTTCTATTTTTATAACAATTCTCATTATTAGATTTACTAAAATTTTTATTAGAACAATTTTCTTTTATTTCTGTAGCCGATTTATAATTACATAAACACTCTAATGTACATAATGTTTTATCATAACTCGAATTTAACTCTCTTGGAAACACTGCTTTCATGACTAAATATAATTCATCCGGTAAATTACCTATTAAGCTTAGAGTATTCTCACTATCATGAAATTTTAAATAATCATCTAACTTGTCAATGGACTTTGTTTTAATATTAGTATCCCAAATTGGTCTATTCATGATTTAGAGAAAAAAATTTTTTTTTTTTTATTCTTCACTTTTTTTTAAAATTAATCATATCTTACGTGTTTTTAGAATAAATTAAATATTACATTCCAGAAATATTTTTTATCTAGTTGTCTACATTCTAGTAGCTAAAATCAATCGTGTTTGTGGGTTTAGAATAATTTGTAAGTCATTATATCCCAATTTTAGTAATCATTTCCATTATACATGATAGCTCCGTAGTTTGATGTCTAGCTTAACAATTCTCCTCATAGTTGATTGATCCATTTGATCTAATTTATATTATATTTTTTGAAAATAAATTAATTTAATTTAAAATCGTATATCTCTCCGCTGCCACCATGAAAAGGTTTGCAGGGATCAAGGCAATAAACAAAAAATTTTTATTATATAATGTATTTAAAAAATATTAAACTACAATTTAACTATATTTTTAACTTCCAATCTATATATAAATTTATCCTTTATATATATAAAAAAATCTATTAAACAATTAAATGAAAAAATGGTGTTAATTAAATGAATGTAAGATATAAAAATTGTTAATTAAATGAATGTAAGATATAAAAATTTTCGCTAAATAATAACCATTATAATAATAATAATCCATATTTAACAAAAATTCATAATAAATTTTATCTAATTGGAATAAAATTGAGATCATAATAATGGTACATCCAATTTTGATTATTATTTGATATGCCTAAAGACTCATTGAATGGTGTTATAAGTATTCCGTCATAGGAAGATAAAAGACCTCATGATCAGCAGGACAGAAAGGATGGCTCAATATTTAAATATTTGAAATTTAGGAGAAATATATGGAAATAGACTTTTGTAATAAAGTGTGCATTATAGAATTATGCATTTTGGGGTTTTTAAAGGGATATTATTATTAATTAGGGTTATATATTGTATTTGTAATTTAATTTCAATTAAAGTTGATATATCATTAAGTGATCCATTGAGGGTGAGGTAATGTGGTTTATTTTGAAGTAATTAACCATTTTTATGAAATAGGGTGTAATGTGAATTACATATATGACATATTAAATTTTGTGTATTTTGAAGTAATTAACCATTTTTATGAAATAGGGTGTAATGTGAATTACACATATGATATATTTAAATTATGAATGATAATTTAAAGGAATTGAAGTATGATGAAGTCAGAATAATATCCAAGGTTAGAGGTGGATAGTTATTTTGATTTAGTGTCTACATTTGATATATATATAAATGGGTTAGGAATTTATATGATATATTAGATGATGTGTAATATATTTTTTTAAAAAATTATGAAATCTTTATATTTAATATATATATTTTTTTTAAAAATTATAAAATTTTATAAAAAGTTATATTTGCAATTATTATATTATTTTTATGGTATGCAATGATGTGAAGGGAAAATATTTTTACAGATAAGGTCAGCCCGTGTTGATGGGTATGCCTTGAGGTGAGAATATTGTTTAGTTTGCATACTGGAGAAAGTTTTTTTTTTGGTGTAAATTTATTTTTGTAAATTTATGCTGCATATTACATTTTTATCTTTGTAATAATTTTATAGCACATCACTATTTACTATTTATATATGAACATTTTTTTTTAAAGAAAAGACTCAAATTATTTTATATTGTGAAGGTATATTGAAAATTCTTTACGTATATACCATATAGCCCATTATATTCTCAATTTTTGTTACTTTGTATTCTACATTTTTATGAATTTGTGCTAATTCTGATGACAGAGTTAGGTAGAAATGGTATATTTTTCTTAGGATACTGAGTAATTCCTAGATGGAAAATATTGTATTTTCTACATATTATATATTTGTTCCTTCATATATAATATTAAATGTATTTATATACGTATGTATTGTAATTTTATTTATAATCTTTGTTCGGCAAAGTTTCGCAATTATTTTTAATACCTAAAGATGGATTTTTATATTCATTTTAGGAGATATTTATAAAGATGTAGCTTTGTTTTTTTCACATGACAGAAGGAAGACTACATGTGTTGAAATTGCATTTCACACACAGACAATATGTTCACATTACATTATTATATGTAAAATCATTATTTCTTAATTACCATGAATCATACCCAAATAATGTGTATTATAGCTCATATTTCCCAAATGTCTTAAAATGAATGAATTATTATGTTTTGCTGATATTACATTGTCCATATTAATGTTCCATAGATTATAAATGCAGATACCCCAATGTACATGTCATTATTGATATGTGTTTTCGCGATTATATATTGAAAGGTATCGGCGATATTATATTATAAATCATCATAAGGGAAGACGATTCGACAAATTCCCTGAACGTCTTCAAGGCGTCTCGATACAATTCAAAAAGGTGAGTCGATACAATTCAAAGGGGTGATTCGATACAACACCACCACAGAGAGAGGGACTCTGGGCTTGTGAAGGGTGGACGTGTTGTAATTGTTGAAAAAAAGAAGAAATAAATTTAATATAATACAAAAAATGTCAGTTATTTTCTGACAGGGGAAGTAAGTTTTCCTTGGGGGAAGAAGAAGAGGTGATGATCACATGGAGTTTCATTGTTAGGAAAAAGCCCTAGTTGGAGATATTGGATTAATGGTAGAAGATGTCAGCTGTGGACCTTTGGGAGATGAAGAATTGGATAATTATGATTTATTATATTATATTTTTCTTAATGGATAGATATTAGATTGTTGTTTTATTATGGATAAATATAATTTTGAATAAATGGGTTATGTTAAATATGGATCGTCGTTAATGGTCAATGTTATATAATTGAGAGTAAAAGGCATTTTTATTATATCTAAGTTAACTTGTAAAAATTGTAAGCAAATTTGATGCTATATAAATACCATAAAAAAAACTTTATCAAAACCATAATTATATGAATTCAATTTGCATGGGTAGCCACAGAAATATATTTATGACATTTTTAACATATTTGAATAAACTAAAGGTGATAAACAACTAAGTGATTCAGTATTTTAAAATTATACAATAAACTCTAAAAAAAAGATTAAAATACATCATATATTTTTTACACATTGGTTTGATGACAAATAGCAATCAAAAAAATAAGGATTATAGTTTTTGAGAAGGAATTGGCATGAATACTTAATTAATCTAAAATTAATTACACTTAAAATATAAATCTTATTATTTTTGCATAATGGCTAAGCATAGGAACACAGATAAAATTGATTATAAGGCTAACACTTGAAAATTTTTTCTAATACATTCTAATTTTGAATTGCCTATTATTAAGAGTACCATTAAATTTCCTATAGAATTATATGGCATAGGTTTCCCAAACATTACACATTATTCTCATCAAAACATAAGACACCAATTTCACAATTACTATTTACATTTTCAAATGAATACGATTAATAATATCATATGATTCAAAAGTAGGCCTACAAAAAAACGAATCGAATAATACTATTATTCATATTCGATTCGAAAATTCGAATCGAATAATTGCGCTATTCGTATTCGTACGAATAATAAAATCATTATTCGTTTCGATTCGATTCGAAAATTTTTCTAAAGCTTATAAAATATAAAAATTTTTTTACAGATGTTTAAAGATGACACTTTTAAGGATTCTCTAAACTAATTGTCATTACAATATAAAAATTTATTGAAAATAAACGAAATAAAACCCAATGATTTCATAAACGTTAACCAAACAAATTGACCAAAATATCCGATTTTTAGCATTAGAATTGCTTATAAAAAAATATTTAAACTATTTCTTCAATCTAATATTCAAATTTTATTAAAATTTTCTAAAAATGTACAATAATCTCATTTTATAAAAATAGAAAATAATACATAAAATATAAAATTATAGTAAATCCGAATTTGATAATATCCAATTTTTTAAGCATAAAGTCTTTTTAATAGTTTCCTCCTTCAAAGACATTCTATTTTTCATTATCATATTTGTTCCTATTGAGAACAACCGCTCACATGAAGCCGAAGATCCCTGAATTGACAATATATCAGTTGCCATTTTCGACAACATAGGAAAACGATTCCCATGCAATCTCCATCATTCTAAGGGACTCTTATTCGAACTGATTCTTATTTCGTTAAGATATGTCTCCACCACACATACTGATGCGATGTTATTTTGTTTAAAAATTCTATCCATGTTCGACTGTACTATTGGGTTAACTGATGTTGATTTGATATTATATTTTGTAATCATTATATACATCTTTAAATTTTTCTAATAGATTTGTCGTGTCTATGTTATATGTAGTTGGTAGTTGCTCAAAAAATTCCATTTTTAGTCTATCCAGTATTGTTGATATTATAGCGTGAATATTTGTTAAGTTATAATAAGTTTCTATTTTCTCAATCGCACTGATAGATATTTGCGAATAATTACGAATATTTATATATAAATAATTTCGAATAATACGAATAATTTTCCTCATTATTCATATTCGATTCGAAATTTCGAATCGAATATCAAATAACAAATAATTCGTTTTAGGCCTATTCAAAAGTCCATTATTTTAATTTTAGCGAGGCACCAATCACATTTACTATTTATATTTAAAGAAATAATGATTAATAATATCATACGATTCAAATATCCATTATTTTAATAGGGGCCATTTTTTGAGGATGTTATTAAATGTTTTGGCTATTATGAACTTGGCGATTTAGTGGTTATACGTTTTAAACATATACATTTTTTCACGTTAATTATTTTATCTGGGGTACCATGTGACAATTTTCACGATAAAAAAGGTTAATGATGCTTGGTACCTTAAGGTACCATCTATCAAATTTGAATTTTGTTCATTTTTCATTTGGATAGGCACTACCAAATATATTTATAATATATATTTGAAAAATCGTGATTTTTGGTAAGCCTCTATGGCCTAGTAGGCAAGAGCTTGGTTTACATATCCCATGCTCCCGGGTTCGAATCCGGGGAATGATCATGTTTTTTTTCTTATTCTAACTTGGTGGTTCCATCCTTGGGGGGATAATATATAGGAGGCCGGACTCGACCACGTGATTCCGTATTAATATATTAAATAATAAGAATCTTATTACATTTTAATAAATTTTGGTCGATATTTAGCAAATTAAGTTGGTATTTAGAATATTTCCATACATTCACTTGGTAGTAAGCATCATTAACCATAAAAAACAACAAATAAATATAATAAACATTTAATTTTAACTATACACCATAACAGTTCATAAGCTTAATTCTTTTGAGATTTTATTTAAAATTAATTAAATTCATAACTCATATATATATTCTCATCAGGCGGGTATGCAGTGAGGAGGGCAGTGGGACAATCCCCCCCCCCCCCCCCCAAAAAAAAGCCAAAAGATGCAGATGCCGGATAAATTTTTCAAAAATATGTATATATTTAATTTATTCCATTCTTTCTTTTTAAACATATATTTAATTACATTTATTTATCACATTCATTTACTAAGTTATTTTATCAATTAATTTCGATTTCATCTTGGCATAATATTTATCTATTATTTTCAAATTTCTAGTCAAATAATAATTATGGACATAAATTTTTTTAAACATATTGCTGATGATGAAAATCCAGTCATCTTAAAAAAAAGCAAAAAAGTACAAATAATTTTATAACATTTTATAATTAGCCTAGAAGTAAGACATAAGCTTCTTAATAAGGTATTAAAGATACCTATGATAAATGTTAAAATTGTGTTCGCATCCACATTATTATTTGAGAATCATTTTGTATCAGTAGCGTACGCAGGAATGTGTGGGGGGGGGGGATAATTAAAATTTTTTAAAATAAAATTATTGTTATTTATTAATATCAAGCATAAATTTATCAGGACTAATAACTATTTCTAATATACAAATTTAAATTAATATGAATTATAAAAAATTAAATATATAAACCGAACCGATATATAAAAATAAATTTGATTTAAAAAATATTAAACGAATATAACCGGCAGCATATAAATACTTTAAATAAATCTGAATTATAAAATATTAAGTGGATATAACCAGGATATGATGACTATAAAATAAATACTCCATAATAGAAATTTAAATTTTTTTGAGCTTTTAAAATTTATATATAAAGTATAAAAAATCTAAATGTTGGAAATATGAATAATTATATTTTTTATGTAAAAGAAAAATATATAAGACATTAAAAAATTATAGCACAAAAAATATTATAGAAACATTATATTTTTATAATGTAAAATCCAATCTTCGTTGGGAGGGAGCTAATTTTTCAATTATCTCATCCGTGTTTGGCGTCAAATGCCTATTAATATTCAAAAGGGCCCGACCATTCAACCTACTTTCAGAAGTTGTACTTCTTAGGTACGTTTTTAATCTTCTTAAAGAAGAGAATGTTCTCTCATTAGTTGCAGTACTAATGGAAAGAGTTGCTAATATATATAATAATTTCAATATATTGGGAAAATAATCTAAAAGATGTTTGAAATGATACAAAGCATCATAGCATTTTTTGGGACTATTTCAACCATAGTTAATCTTTTATACCATAGTTGGCATTCAGCTAATAAAGCATCATGAGATACATTAATGTTTTCATGATAAAAATCTTCCAAATATTTTATTTTTTTTCTATCACCATCTGAAAAAGGTTCAGAGGGCTTTTGCGGAAGTAATATCTGCAGATTGATAAGTGTTTCTTGATAAATTAAAAACCTTTCATTTACTTGGGTTATAAATGTATCCAAAAGAGGTATAAAGACATTTATTTTATAATATTCTTCTATTGACCCTATATTAATATTTGGACGATAAGTTTGCCTTACTGTAAGTCGAGGGAGACAAATATTGAACTCGTATAGCTCTGCATTTGATTCAACATTAGCATATAAAATATGAAATTCCTCATCAGCATTAGCTATAATTTTTTGAGTTCTAATAAAATTGTCTCTGCAATTCTCATCATCTCAATCAAATCAATATCAGGTTTTTGAAAAGTATTACATAAAATAGTTGTATAATTAAATAATTTATTAATATATTCTAATGCGAAAAAAAAATTTGGTATAAGTATTGAATCCAGTAACTTGCTTGCTTCTGAAGAAATATCTTTTTCAGACATTGTGATATTTCTATAAGAGCATTAATAATCGGCTCTTCTAACTCGATAAAAGCTGTTACTGCTCGATGTCGAAGACTCCATCTTGTTGGACAAGCTTTTTGCAATTTTTTTCTCCTTGTTGGGCAAGGAGTTTCAGATATAATTCTGTTCAAAATATTTTGAAGCTTGGGGTATCTAAACATCTCATAGATGCTAGATATTTTACCTGATATAAATATAAAAAATTTAATTTAATAATTAAAAACCTAAGCAATTTGATATCAATGGTAAAGAACATGAATCCGATATTGCTAAGTTGAGTGAATGGGCAGCACAGTGAACATATTTAGCTGTTGGGCATTTTTTTTTAATAAATGCCTGAAGCCCATTGAATTGTCCACTCATTGCACGTGCTCCATCATACCCTTGCCCAAGTATCATATTTATATTTAGCTATATTTTTTAAAATAATTATATAATAAGATTAATTATTACTTTTAATTTTTTAAGATTCACAAATATTACATCAGCTAAAGCAGACCCAGTCATGCTTGAAACAGGAATAAATTGGAGAAACATTTCCTTGATAATGTTTTTATGAGTATCTACATATCGCGCACACAACGACATCTGCTAAATGCCAGCAATGTCCGTTGTCTCATCTGCCAAAATTGAGAAGCATGGGGCAGAATTGATTTCAACAATCAATTTTTCTAAAATGATATTGTTGCAAATATCAATTATCTCATTTTATATCCTAGGGCTGAGATAAGTAGCATTTTTATTGGTACTAATGAGGCTCTCCATTAATACAGGATCTTCTAATGCTTTAAATTTTAAAAGTCCACGGAAATTACCTTCGTTATCATTATTATTAAAATTTAAGCTTCCTGAATCCTTGTGGCCACGAAGTGCTAGACCTTGCAAGCCACAATATAAATTAGCCTCAATAGTTAGTTTTATCTTGCCTCTATTTTCTTTTGCAATTTTAACCCTATTTTTATCAATTATTGATGAAATGGGAATCATATCCCCCATTTGAATTGATTCTTTTGAGGAAATCATCAGTTCACAGCTTTTGTTTATTAAATTATCATACTATACTTTTTTGCTTTTTGGCATGATTTTCACCTTCAGCGTTTTTAAAAAAAAGTCTAATATCCATGACTAGAAATTTGAAAATTATAATACCGGGAAATTTAAAAATAATAGATAAATATTATGCCACAAGGAAAACTTGAAAACGAAATTAATAAAGTAAATTAGTAAATGAAAAAGGTTATAATATAAAAATTTAAAAAGAAATAGATATGAATAATTATAATAAAATATAAAAATATAAAAAATAATATTTTTGAAAAATATGTCCGGCATCTGCATTTTGGCTTTGGGGGGGGCGGAGGGGGGGAGGATTTGTCCCAATGCCCCCCCCGCTGCGTACGCCAATATTTTGTATAGGTTTTAATTTAATTTAATTTTATTATAATAATTTAAATTTTCATTATAATAAGTTACATTTTTATTTTCTCAAAAAAAAGATGAATTACATTTTTTTATACTCCCCTTTTTTTAACCAAAACAATCTCTATATATATCTTTTTTTAAACAATACAAATTGATATATTAAAAAAACAATGTTAAGTGAATAAACAAATGTCACATTAAAATGATATATATAAAAAAAAGAAGGTAATATAAAATTTTGACCGAAAGGTATAATCTCTATTATATAACAATGATGTTAATATAAAATTTTAACCGAAAGATATAATCACTATTATTTAACAATAAATATTTTATTTAATAATATATTTATATTTCACCCCTCAAATTTCAATATCCACGAACTTTATGTGCTAATTGAAAGTTAAAATCTTAAAACAGCTATTTTACTAGATAGTTATGGCTAGAATTCTCTATCCGAGACAATGAGCTTATTGCAAGATATGAGTCCTGTTAGTTAAGTCAACAAGTGCAAAAATGTTATAGAAATATTTGACAATCATCAAAAAACAAATTATCGCAAACGCTGTGAACCTATTATTTCTTCAAATATGGGGATATGTTTCCCATTTTATCACATATTAATAGTGTTGTTGAACGCGTTACGAAGTTCGTTTTTTTAAAAAAAGGTGATGAACGACGTTCCTTTTTTTTGACGAACTTTGAACGTGAACGCGTTCCTTTTCTTTGATGAACGAATTTTATAAACACTTTTTATTTTTATTTATTTGAAAAATTAATATTAATCCGCATTTTTTAACAAAAAAGTCTTATATTTTTATTTATTTGAAAAATTAATATTTAATCCAATTTTTTAACAAAAAAGTCTTATATTTTTTAATCAGCTGTTTTTACTTTTTCCTCTTTCATATTGCAATTAACGTATCATAACGTGCTACTGCTAGAGAAGATAAGATTAAAGTTTATTAATTTGAATATTTTATATTTTAATTTAATAGATTAGCATTTGCATGGATATAAATATTTCATCATCAGATTCTGAAAATCAAAATTCAATATTAGATGAATTAGAATTACCATGGCCCAAATATCAAAAATATTTCACTGTTTTAAAATCAAAAGGTAATTCTATAGTTACCAAATGTAAAATGTGTCCAAAAAGTATTATATCAGTGTCAACATCTTCAAGCTCCAATTTAAAAAGACATCTGATTGTAACATTAATTATTTTATATTATATAATATGTATAACTATATAGCCAGTTAATAATTTATTTTAATTGTTCTAAGTAAAAATAATTACATAATATATATATATAGTTAATTATAATAAGGCATTTTAATATTAGTATTTAAGAAAAAAATTTATAAATTTATTTTTTTATCGCTCTATTATATTGTATTTATAATTATATTATCAAAATAAAACTATTATTTTTTTATCATGGCTAATATATTGTGTTGAAAAATATAAGGCATTTATTTATATTAAATTAAATTTAAAAAAAATTTTATAAAATTTTGAACGCATGAACGCGTTCATGAACTTGAACGCGTTCCTTTTTTTGAATTTGAACGTGAACGTGAACGCGTTCGATTTCTGTCAATGAACGTTGAACGCGAACGCGTTCGATTTTTTTAAAAATGTTTACAGCACTACATATTAACAAAAATAGGATTAAAATAGCAAAAGAAAATAGATGCAAGATCAAGCAAATATTGAGGCCATTCTATATTGTGGATAGCAGGGCCTAGAATTACGTGGCCATTTGGATTCAGGAAGCTTGAATTTCAATAATAATGATAATGAAGGTAATTTTCGTGGTCTTGTGAAATTTAAAGCTTTAGGGGATTCTGTAAACAGAATTATTTTTGAAAATCCTTGTCCAACAAGGAGAAAGACATTGCAAAAAGCTTGTCCGACGAGATAGAGTCTTCGCCATCAAGCAGTAACAGCTTTTATAGATTTAGAAGAGTCGATAATTAATGCTCTTACTGAAATATCACAATGGCCTGAAGGAGATATTCAGAAACAAGCAAATCATTAGATTCAATACTTATACTTTTTTTTCTCATTAGAAAGTATATTTAACAACTATTTTATGTATTTTCAAAAATATAACATTGACTTGATTGAGACGATGAGAATAGCGGAGAGCATTTTATTAGAACTCAGGGAAATTAGGGCTAATGTTGTTGAAGAATTAATTTCATATTTTATTTGTTATTTTTGAGTCAAAAGCATAGCTATACGAGTCTAACATGTATAGGCAAGCTCATTGTTCTTACAATAATATAGGGTCAGTAGACGAGTATTATAAAATAAATGTCTTTATCCCTCTCTTAGATAAGAACTCAAATAAATGAACGGGTTTTAATTTATCAGGCAGCACTTAACAGTCTGCCTCTGCAGATATTACTTCCACAATCTTTCCAACCTTTTTCAGATGGTAAAAGAAAAAAAAATATTTATCAGATTTTTTTCATGAAGATGTTAACGTATCATATGATACCTTATTAGTTGAATGCCAACTATAGTATAAAAGATTAACTATGGTTGATATAGTCCCAATAAATGCTATGGATGCTTTGCATCATTTCAAACATCTTTAAGATTATTTTCCTAATGTATTAAAATTATTAATATTAGCAACTCTTCACATTAGTACTGCACCTAATGAGAGAATCCCTTCTTTAAGAAGAATAAAAACATACCTAAGGAGTACAACTTCTGACAATACATTGGTTTGGCCCTTTTGAATATTCATTGGCATTTGATGCCAAGTACAGATATAATTGAAAAATTAACCCAATCCCAATGAAGGATTTTACATTATGAATTTTTAATATACTTCTTAATAATATTTTTTGTGCGATTTATTTTTTAATTATATTTTTTCATGAATACTTTTTAAGTTATTACATACAAAATACAATTACTCCCTAAGAAACTTCTGTAATAATTTATATTTCCAACATTTAAATTTTTATACTTTATATATAAATTTTAAAGGCTCAACAAATTTAAATTTCTATTTTAGGTCATTTATATTATAGTGATTTATATGCTGGTTATATCCACTTAATATTTTATAATTCACATTTATTTTATAGTTTTTCATATGCCGCCGGTTATATCCGTTTAATATTTTTTTAATTCACATTTATTTTATAGTTTTCTAAATGCCAGTTTATATATTTATTTTTTATAATTCACATTAATTTAAAATTCTGTATTAGAAATAGTTATTAGTCCTAAAAAAAATTATGCTTGATATTTTTTAATAACAATAATTTTATTTTAAAAAATTTACCCCCCCCCCCCCCCCCCCCACACCAAATTCCTGCGTATGCGCCTGATTCTCATCCTTTAACTTTCCTACACCACATTATCACGATAAATCACATAAAATACCAATTCAATATTCCGTTGTTTTTCATAATGTATAATTTTTAATTTTTTTTCTGTTTGATTTCAACTTATTCTTCATAACTCAGATAATTATTATTTACTTTCTCATATATTTCCCAAATTTTTCCCTTTATTTCCTATATAATTTTTCCCGTAATTTTTTAATTTTTCCCATTACATTTTGATACTCTTCTTGCTCTAAGTTGATCTCGATGCCTTGTGACCTCACTATTATCCTCCAATCTAACCCTAAGTATTTTATTTCCCACATTCCCTATGACCACTCCTTTCTCCCATTTTTTTAGCCATTCCATACAACCGAACCCCTACTAATTGATTAATTACATATTCCAACTCAGCGTTACTTTCATTTTTCAACAATGTCGAAACTAAGGCCCGCCCTCCATCAGACACTATATTCTTTGGAATACTAAACCTAGAAAATATTTTCATGTAATGTCTTATAACTTCACGTAGTTAAACCATGCGCCTCTTCAAACTCAATCCACTTAGAAAATAAATCCACACTCAAGACAAACTTTTTTCCCTTCCATTCTAGCAAATCTACGTGAACCCTCTCCCAAGGTCCAATGGAGAAAATTTGGGAACATTTGGGAATATTGATGAGATTTTCCTCATTTTTAGCAATTTTTCCTAAAACTCAATTTAAATACAAATTTTTACCTCGATAGTAACTATATTTATTTAAAAATTTTCTAGGAGATATAAGCAAAATTTCCAATTATTTTTGTTGTTTTTAGCGATTTTTAGCGATTTAGAACGGGAAGCATTAAATCTTCTTAATTAATTTTTCAAGTGAAAATATTTTTGAGATAAAATCTTCTCTTGAATATGTCTTATAAGGACTTCCTTTAGAATTGTTAATTAACAAGGATTTTGGTCTAAAAGATCTATCAATTATTTATTGGTGTGACTTAGGTAAAACTAAATTTAACCTCAAGAAATTTTTTATTGATCTTCCTTTATCAAATTACATATCCTTTTATATAATAGTTTTCTACGCCTCAATTAAAAATATATTATGAGGATGAGGAGCATTTATTATAAATTTTTATAAAATATATTAAGATAAGATATAGATTTTACCTTTTTATAATATGGTTGATTTTATATAAATGATTGAAAATGGAAGGTAATTTTTGATTGAACTGCTTTTTATATTTTATTTTTGATCATATTTTGAATATTTTTTATGTAAATTAATAAAATTTTATATTTGATTTTATATTATTTAATATATATTTTATACTATACTAGAACGATGCTTCATAAGAAGCTTTTGACACTCAATTTATTAGGGAAGTTTGCCTGTATGCCAATTTTTTTATAAAGAATTTTAAAACCTTATTTGCCTTTCTGCCAATTTATAAGCCTATAACTGGACAATTTTCATAACAAAATTTAATATGAGATAAAGTATAAAAAACACAAAATAATTACTAAAAAATATTCGAAGTAATAATGTCTAAATGAATGTAAAAATCGATAGTGGTGATAAACTTTCCACGATAAAAAAATTGGATTCATAGAGAGATGTTTTAAATCTTTCATAATTGGAAAATCTTTCTTAAAATCATATAAATTTTTTGGCTATTTCCGTATCCTTGTGGATTCTTCTAGATGCACGTTAAATTTATATATTGATTTTTCTGACTTTATTTTTATAAGGTCAAATAAATTGATAATTTCTATTATCTTTCAGTATTTATACATTTTTCCCGTAAATTATAATGCTCTTTACAGCCTGAAGATAATTATTGAGGGGATCAATTTTTATTATTATAGCATAAATTATAATCTCTAAAATAATAAAATTTGTAATATCACATTGTAAAAAAGGCCATAAGTTTTTGTTGAATTATTTATGAAGTTAATATTTCTTATCAGAGAATTAAAAGAATATGTCAGCAAATATTCATTTTCATAGAGAATACCAGATGTTTCTAAGGGATCTGTCGATCTCTGGTTTAATTTGGCCAGCATTTAATTGTTTATGAAAAGAAAAAGGTTCGTTTATTTTTCATATACAACATTGACATGGTAAATAGATGGCTTAGAATATGATTTAGATAATATTCAACATGCATTATGAAAGAAAATTTAAACATAGTGAGAAATATATAAAAATGTAATCTTAAAAAATTATAAAAATTACCTATAAATTGTATAAAATACACAAATTCCATTGAGAGATAGATTTTTTAAAGGGGGGGGGGGAGACTATAGGAGGAATATATCAAATTAGTTATCATTAATATTTTTCTGTTTTTTACATTTTTTTAGATTAGACTTCCAACTTGAGTCGTGTATACAAATTATATACTTGAGTCGATTAGAGGACGAATATTTCAATGAACTTGAGTCGTCAACTTGAGTCGACTAGAGGACGAAAATTAGTTATTATTAAAGTGATTGAGCATATCCTATTTGTGCCAAAAATTATCTATTTTATGTGTATTATATTAACGGTGAAGACTAATTTATATGGCAAAAGAGCAAAACACTTATATACCAGGGTCTTCCCTATTAATTATGAACCCTACCTTGTATCCGTATTGTTTATTTTTTACTTGAGCTGTAGACGATTAAATATCCTTTCATTTGATTGCTCATTAAATATTAAAAAAAACTTAGGCAAGACATATGTCATAAATATAGAAATTGGTCTAAAAGATAAAAAAATAGTGGGGTGGCTATTCTAACATATGGCAGTTAAAAGTACTTTTTCTATATTTAATTTTATCCAAGTTTGATTTTTGGCGCTGTCATAATTCCAATCTTTCCTATCATCTTCTAAACATATATATACGGTGCCAATTTTTTAAAAAATACAGGAAATTTTGGTAAATTATTAACAACTTTGTTTTTTATTATTATGTAAAGTAAAGCCAACGTAATTTAAACAATAAAGGTTTAATAAAGGGGAAAAAATATAATTAAATTTATATTATGCTTACAGCTCCTATACTAGTCAATTCTTGCCCTACTTGAGCACATGTGATAATGAAAAGTTTTCTAAAAGTAGGATTTGCAAATAAATCCTTCCATTTTAAGGTTGGTAAACTTTGTTGCTCTCTAAACTCTAATTTTATTTGGTTTATTTCTTCATCTATGGCTCTAGAATTGATACCTTTCAATTTAATCAAAGCTTGATATTACAAATAATATAAGAATATATAATAACTAGTTAGTTAAGAAAGAAAAGACAACGGTTATTAAAGGAGAAACTAGTTAAATAAAGAGGTAACTAATTAAATTTAAAAAAAAGACCTAATTAAGTCAAAATGTTAAAACAAGTAAATAGTACAATTTCTGGCTCATGCTTCGTCTTTCCTAAAAATTATGTAATAACCTGTGGTAAAAATGGTAGAGTAACCAACTGAATAATAAATTGCATGTATTGCATATATAGCTGATTAATAAATTTTATTGATTTAAACTAAGTTTTAATAATGAGACTACATACCAAAGAGGGTAGGCCATAAATTTTGGGAACCAAGAAGATAGAGCCATCCCAAAAACTGTGATATTAATATTAAAATTGTCATGCTAAGCTTATACGTGGAATCCGCAATTCCTTCTAATGTTGTGGGTAAAATCTCCGCTAAATAAATTGGTACAGCACCATTATATGTTTTATAAATAACTTAGAAAATAATATAATGTGTTTTAAAAAATAATATAGGAAAGCTCTTCTTAGAACTTGAAACTTTTTAATGTGAAATTCAATTTTTACCGCAATTAAATCCCATGAGAAATCTCGCAAGGATTATTAATTCTTAAGATCTGCACGGCATGACTAGAAGCACGCAAAATGTAGCCAGAAAATTTGGAATATTGTATATTATCAAACATCTCTTTCTTTTCTACAATATCATCAACAAAATATAATATAATATTATTTAATATATAAATAATACAACTAAAATAAGATGGATTATTACGGTATGACTAAATACTGCATTGCTAAACTGCATTGGTAAAATGCATTTCTAAAAAGCAATTAATCTTAATCAATCAAAATTTGATTATATAATATTTTTTTAAAAATAATTTTCAGAAACATTTTTTTTAATGAACATAAATCAATTTTTTATCAAATAAAAAATTGAGATTAAATATGAAATAATTTAAAATTCTATTTTTACTTAATATTATTGGAAAAAAATATATTTACTAGCTTATTAAAACTTAAATTTTATTTTTCAATTGCAAAATTTAACAAATATATCATAAGAGGGCGTTAAATGTATAAATATAAATATATCATCTTAGGATACCAGAATGATTATTGGTAAGCGCTTTTTTTAAATTTGGGTATAAATACACATGAAAAGCCCAAAACTTTTTAAAAAATTATAGGTTTCTTTGACATTTAACTAATGTGTAGGTTTAGAATCGAAAAATAATAGAAAATTTGTAAGGCACATATTGCTGGCGTTATTGATCAAGATCTCTTCATTTATGGTTAAACGTGTATATAGGTGTTAAGCATTATCCTAAAAATTATTTTGAAAATATTATGATTTGAGCGAATGCCGAGCAGAAAACCGACCAATTATTAAATATCGATCGACCAAATTTGGTAGTAATATTAATTGAAAAATGTTCATTTTTGGTTTATTTATCTATAAATACATGTAAAACATTATCCCAAAGATAATTTTAAAAATATCGTGATTTGACCGATAATCGATTTGAAACCGGAATACTGCATTGCTTTCATTATTCATGGAAAACTTTTTATTTTTGGTAATTACTTGTACATTTAGGTGTTATGCGTTATCCTAAAAAAATATTTTGAAAATATTATGATTTGACCGAATGCTGAGCTCAAAACCGACCCGCTACTAAATATTCGATCGACAAATTTGCTAGTAATATTAATTGAAAAATGTTCATTTTTGGTTTATACATCTATAAATACGTGTAAAACATTATCCTAAAAAATATTTTGAAAATATTGTGATTTGAACGATAACTGATTTGAAACCGAAATGCATTGCTGGCGTTATCCATGGAAAATTTTTTATTTTTGGTTTATACGTGCACATTAATGTGTTAAGCATTATCCTATTTGAAAATATTATGCTTTGACCGAATGCCGTAAACAAAACCGACCACTTATTAAATATTCGATCGACCGAATTTGGTAGTAATATTAATTAAAAAATGTCTTATTTATCTATAAATATGTGTAAAACATTATCCCGAGAAATATTTTAAAAATATCATGATTTGACTGATAAACGATTTGAAACCGGCCCAATGACTAAATATTGCATTGCTGGCGTTATCCAAGGAAAAAATTCTTTATTTTTGGTTTAAGGTATTAAGCATTATCCTAAAAAATATTTTGAAAATATCATGATTGACCGAGTCGCGCTTAAAACCGACCACTTACTAAATGTTCGATCAAATTTGATAGTAATATTAATTGAAAAGTACATTTTTGTTTTATTCGACGAAACGTTAAATCTAACCGAAGGCAATAATACGGTCGGATCGGACGAACTCTTGGCCAACGAGGAACGCTCTCCCGGCCCCGAGGAATGCCTTACCTCCCCCGCAATAACATACTCTTTAATACTTGATAGCCTTTGGCACTAATACATAATATAGCAATCATAAATTGATAATTAGTACACATATTTTTGTTAATAAAACACCAATATAGGGAGTAATAGGCCGCCAAACCCAAATACTTAATTTTATACACCGCTGATACGCCCCCCCCTATATGATCGATAGATCTATTTGCTAAGCATTGTAAAGTCGATAGACTTCCCTTGTCTTAGGGTCGGAAACTTATTAAGGATACCCTCCTCGGGTGAGCAGAAATAAAGTCCTAAGCATATAAATGCCAACACAAGGTTATAAAATTACTTTTTATCAAATTCGAATTAATAACCTATTTAACTCACCAGGGATACCCTTAAAAATGTCCGACCATTTTGTAATAAGCCAAGATTAAAATTATTATTTATTTGTTTATTATTTTTTTCGTACTTTCACTTTTAATTTATTTTCGCTTTAGGAAAATGCCAAATTTTTTTTAAAAAAATTATAATTTTAAAATTTTTTTTAGAATATTAAATTTTCATGAAATTGAATAATACCAGGCACTTAGGTAATCTCGACGGAGGTGGAGGGAGAAATAATTTTTTGTAATATTAAAATTATTTTTTTTGGAACATCAAAAATTTATTAAGTGGTGGGGTTTGAGCTCGGCATTCGGCCAAATCATAATATTTCCAATATTTTTTAGGATAATGTTTTACAAGTATTTATAGATGTATAAACCAAAAATGAACATTTTTCAATTAATATTACTAGCAAATTTGTCGATCGAATATTTAGTAGCGGGTCGGTTTTGAGCTCAGCATTCGGTCAAATCATAATATTTTTTAACGCTTAACACCTAAATGTACAAGTAATAACCCAAAACAAAGAGTTTTCCATGAATAACGAGAGCAATGCAGTATTCCGGTTTCAAATCGATTATCGGTCAAATCACGATATTTTTAAAATTATTTTTGGGATAATGTTTTACATGTATTTATAGATAAATAAACCAAAAATGAAATTTTTTTTAATTAATATTACTACCAAATTTGGTCAATCGAAAATTTAAAAAGTGGTCGGTTTTGTGATTTTAATTTTCCTAACGTCAGCAATGCAGTTTTTAGTCATTGGGCAGGTTTCAATCGTTTATCAGTCAAATCATGATATTTTTAAAATATTTCGCGGGATAATGTTTTACACGTATTTATAGATAAATAAAACAAAATTGAACATTTTTCAATTAATATTACTACCAAATTCGGTCGATCACATATTTAATAAGTGTTTTGAGCTCGGCATTCGGTCAAATTATAATATTTTAAAAATATTTTTTAAGACAATGCTTACCACGTATATGTACATGTATAAACCAAAAATAAAAGTTTTCCATGGATAACCCCAGCAATGCAGTATTTAGTCATTGGGCCTGTTTCAAGTCGGTTATCGGTCAAATCAACATATTTTTAGAATATTTTTTGGGATAATGTTTTACACGTATTTATAGATAAATTAAACAAAATTGAACATTTTTCAATTTATATTACTACCAAATATGGAATAAGTGGTCGGTTTTGTGCTCGGCATTAGGTCAAATCATAATATTTTCTAAATATTTTTTAGGATAATGCTTAACACCTAAATATTTATAAACCAAAAATGAAGAAATTTTGATCAATAACGCCAACAATTTTTATATCTCCGTTTAGATAATGGAGTCCGGAAAGGAATTGCTGGTGGCAAAAACGTTAATACATTTAACATCCAGCTAACTTTCTGCCTGCCTTGGGCATAACTGGTATTTTCCAAACTGGTGAGGTAAGCCCCAAGTGTTCTAGCATAGATGGGAAATACATTTTATCGAGATTTATCTAATGTTAGTTATGTTGTTGCATGTCGGATGCTTCTCTTTTTGCTGAATTTGGAATAAAGAGGAGGGCAGCAATTCAACTTAATTCCCACGTTACACATCAACGGTAAAGGAAAATAATTTCACAACTTAAATATAAACCTATAGCTATTGGCAATTTTTCCTGTTAGGTGAAGTCTCAAACTCGTAGGGATGACTTCAAGTCACTCATAGTCATTTTTTAAACTGGCAAACTTTAAATGAGGCTAAAAATATTCTTATAATAAAATAAGATAAGTCTTAAAAAAGCAAAAACAGTATCAGAGTAGAATAATATCAGGATTTGGGACAAAATATTTAGATATTGTATCTGAATCGGTAGAAAAATTTGAAATGGTGCATCTCTATTAAAAACAGGTATGAAATTTAGTTAAATACAACCGAATTTAAATGGAATTTTAAATGACACCCACTTTATATCCGAATTGAAAAGAACTTAAAACAATTGATCCGCATTAATAATATGGAAGTTAGACATTATACTATTTAACTATATGGATCATCTTATAATGATCAATTATAAGAATTAAGCCCAGAACAGTGTTGGGGGGGGGGAGACGTATGGGCAGGCAGTTCTCATAAAAATTTAGTGGAAATTTAATTTACTCATCAATAATTTTATAAAAAGTATGAAACACCATTCATTGCCAAGTGAATGAAAATTTAACATGAAATGAAAATTAAATAGAGTATACTTTAATATAAAAATAGGTAAATATAAATACTATATGAAATATTTATAAGTTTTTAATGGATATATTTAAAAATAAGAATATGAAAATGAAAATTGCACAAACGTTTTATCAAACAACATGGAAAAACTATACTAGAGATCTGCAATAGGTTTTTAAAACGAACGCCCATTCACCCATTATTTTTAAAAGTTTTTTACCTTTGGTCTATAGTTTAAAAAAATTACCAACCTTACAATTTATCTTAAAAAATTAGCCTCATGTTTAAAATAATTTGATTGGTTGGTTTGGCTCTATATTTATTATAGTTTAATATAGTATTATTTAAACTTATCAAATATTCAATGTTATGAAATAATAAAATTATTTTTAATAAATATATACTCGTTCTATGCATTTCGTCGGAAAATTATTTCAAATTCACCTGCCCATCTATTCTTTCAAAATATTTTTAATCCGTCCGTGCACCCATAATTTGAAATTTTTAACTCGCCTATTATTTACGTCTAGATTTTACTGTCTAATTCATTTACAATGAGGGTGACATTATATTGATGTACAAGGTTAATATTTGATACATCATATAATCTCGCGAAATCAAATAGTGTAGCATCTTAAAATAAATTTTCAATCGCTGGTATAGAAATAGATTTATTAGAGCAAATATATTTGGAATAGACCCTATTTTGCAATAAAAACATTAAATCTAAATTTAATTAACAGCATGCACATGGAAATATAATGATATAAACTTACAAAGTAAGATGTCTATGCTAATGGATTAATCTACTATATAATTAAATTAAGCTTTATTAGTTATTAACGGTATTGGAACACTAGGTCCTCTCGTGATGATTCTTCTGTTCATTATATTTTTTATACATAATGGTTTTCCTGATGATTTCTTTTACAACAGATATAGATTTATTTTACGTATACTAATTTTGATAAGAAATCTGTCAATAATATGTATTTCCCTTATACTCTTTACAGGTTAATCAATCATAAGCATTATGATGCGACAGGCGCGTACGCAGGAATTTGGTCTGGGGGGGGGGGATAATAATATTTTTTAAGAAATATTATTGTTAATTAAAAATACTAAGCATAAATTTATTAGGATTAATAACTTTTCTAATACACAATTTTAAACTAATCTGAATTAAAAAAATTATATATATAAACCGGCATTGAAAAACTATAAAATAGATGTGAATTATAAAATATAAAGTGAATTTAACCCACGATATGAATCACTTAAATGACCCAAAATTGAAATTTGAATTTTTTGAGCTTTTAAAATATATAAAGTATAAAAAATTTAAATGTTGGAAATATAAATTAATATAGAAAAAGTTTCTTAGGAATAATTGTATTTTGTATGTTTTGAGCTAATTTTTCAATTATTTATCCTTGCTTGGCGTTAAATGCCTATGAATATTCAAAAGATCCAAATCATTCAATTTCAGATGTTGTATTTCATAGGTATGTTTTCCACAGACTTGCAGGCCCGGCCCCCGAGCCGGACCGTATTTCAATTTTTTTAAATTAACCCGGGCCCGTAAATTTTTTTAAAAAAACACCCGGGCTGGGCCTGAAAATTTTTTTAGAAAAAATATCCGGGCCGAGCTGTATATTTTAAAACCAAATATTTTAAATCACCATTATTAGCTATAAAAATCAAAAATAAATATAATTTATTTTAAAATTCGGGCCGGGCGTGAAAATTTTAATAAAAAAAACCCGAGCTGAAAATTTTTTTAAAAAAAAATCTGGGCCGTGTCCTGCAAATGGTACCTCTGCAAGGCTCTGTTATTCTTCTTAAAAAAGAGAGTGTTCTCTCAAGTTTACTAAAGAGCTGCTAATATATATATAACCATTTTAATACATTGGGAGTATAATCTAAAATGTGTTTGAAATAAAAAGCATTCATAGCATTTTTTGGGACTGTATCAACCATAGTTAATCTTTTAATCATAGTTATTCAGCTAATAAGGCATCATAAGATATTTTAACATCTTCATGATAAAAATATAACAAATATTTATATTTTTTTTCTATCACTATATGAAAAAGTTGGCATAGGGGACATTTGTTTTGTAATACTCTTCTACTGATCCTATATTAATGTTTTGATGATGAGCTTGCTTGCTGCAAGTCGAGGGGGGCAGATATTAAACACGTATAGCTCTGCTTTTAACTCAACAATAACATATAAAATATGAAATTCTTCAACAACATTAGCCCTAATTTCCTTGAGTTCTAATAAAATGCTCTCCGCTATTCTCATCTTCTTAATCAAGTCAATGTTATGTTTTTGAAAAGTATTACATAAAATAGTTGTATAATTAAATAATACATTCTAATAAGAAAAAAAATTTGGAATAAGTATTGAATCCAATAATTTTCTTGCCTCTGAGGAAATATTTCTTTCAAGCCATTGTGATATTTCAGTAATAGCATTAATAATCGGCTCTTCTAACTCCATAATAGCTGTTACTGCTTGTGGCGGAGACTCGCTCTCGTTGGACAAGCTTGCAATTTCTTTCTCCCTGTTGGACAAGTTTCAGAGATAATTATTATTTGACTAGAGAGGAAAATTACGCCAAGGAAAACTTGAAATCAAAGTTGATTGATAAAATAACTTAGTAGATGAATGTGATAAATAAATGTAATTAAATATGGAATAAATATTAACAAATATAAATTAATATTAACAATAATATTTTTGAAAAATATAATCCGGCATCTGCATTTTTTGGCTTTGGGGGGGGGGGGATTTGTCCCCCTGCCCCCCCCCTCCGCAGCGTACGCCAATGTGATGCGATGACTTCATTAGAATTTAAGGATGGTAGAGATGATTTTGAATATATATGAATGTTTTATTCAATATTGTTATAATGGTGGTACCCCTAGTTCAATTTTTATATGAAATATTCAAAATAAATAAAATTAATTTATTAGAAAATCTTTATTTCTTGTTGTTATTTTTATTAGGAGAGACCGTGGATAGTGTTATTCCGAATCAGGCATTTCCTTATCAAATAATTTTAAAACTAATATATCTTGATATTTTGAATTTAAATAAATGTATTTTAATAAGATGCTTCAATGGTTTTAAAAATGTTCCACAGAAATATGTCATTCAGGGTTTCGAACCGTTGAGCATAACGGTTCGGTTTGTTTCGATTTTTAGTTTAAAATTTTATAAAGGTTTTGTTCCATTTCGGTTTTAAAAAAAATTCATATCGGTTCGGTTTATAATTTACAACGGTTCTTTTCGGTTTGTTCCGTTTTTTATAAATTTGATTTAAAAAAAATTAATCATTAACCATGTATATATTAATTTTAGAGAAAAATTTGAATATATAATTTCTTATTTAATTTAACCATGATAATCTAATAGATATTTTTATTAAACTTAGTAAATATAAATTAGACAAATTAATTTTTTTTTATTTCATAAATAAATAAGATAAAAACAAACATGCGTAAATACAATGATGAATAAAATAACGCATAAAGATAATAAAATGTATACTATTTATGTTAAAAAGACAATTAGAATGGATAACTATTTCTAATATTTCAGGATTTAATTTAGTTCTCTGCGCATAGAGTATAAACTTAAGGCTATAAAATGCTCTTTTTTACGGATACCTGTGTAGCTGGAACTGCTAGCACAGTTATAGCTAACTTATAAAGTTCTGACATACTATTCTTTACATTTTCCCAATAATTCAAAAGATTAGTATCTTTTTCTAATCTCTCTATATTATCAATTGACCGAATTATATATTCTATTTCAATTTTCTATGCCCTGAGAATTATTCTTATTAAGACTTTCATGCGACTTTAATAAATCTTCAAAATCATCATCGAAATTATCTTTCGAATGCGAACACGTAGGCATAGTATTTAGAATTTCAATATTCTGATTATTTAGACTTTGTATCAAGTTCCAAGTTTTACAAAGATGTTTTCTGGCGATCTCTCTTTCTTCAAATGTTAAAAATATTATTTTAATAATAAATAATTTATAATGACTTAAATGAATATTAGAATTCTGAATTTAAAAAAACAATATGATTATAAATAAAAAATTATTATATCATTAAAATATTGCTGACCATTTTATTTATTGTTAAATTCTATGAACCAAGTTTTTATAATGAGATAAAAAATAAACCATATAATACATACGCGTAAGCAGGAATTTAGTCTGGGGGGGGGGGGGGTGGATAATAAAATTTTTTAAAAAATATTATTGTTTTTTAAAAATATCAAGCATAAATTTATTAGGACAAAATAACTATTTCTAATACACAATTTTAAATTAATGTGAATTATAAAAAAATTATATGTAAAGAATCACTTAAATGACCCAAAATAGAAATTTGAATTTTTTGATCTTTAAAATTTATATATAAAGTATAAAAAATTTAAATGTTAGAAATATAAATTAATACACAAAAAGCTTAGGGAATAATTGTATTTTGTGTGTTATATATTTACAATGTAAAATCCAATCTTCGTTGGGATTGAACTAATTTTTCAATTACTTATCCTTGCTTGGCGTCAAATGCCTATGAATATTTAAAAGATCCAAACCTTTCAATCTACTTTCAAATGTTGTACTTCTTGGTATGTTTTTCAGAGACCTGCAGGCCCGGCCCCCGGGCCGGACCGTATGGCCGGGCCCGAAATTTTTAAAAAAAACACCCGGGCTGAGCCTGAATTTTAAAAAAAAACATCTAGGCCGGGCCTGAAAATTTTTTTTAAAAGGGCCGGACTGTATATTTTAAAACAGCCTATATTTGAAATCGTTATTATTAGCTATAAAAATCAAAAATAAATATAATTTATTTTAAAAAAATCCGGGTCGGGCCTGAAAACTTTATTTTAAAAAAGGCCGGACCGGGCCTGAAAATTGAGCTTAGCCGTAAAAATCTTTAAAAAAATCCGGGTCGTGCCCTGCAAATGGTACCTCTGCAGGGCTCTGTTATTCTTCTTAAAAAAGAGAATGTTCTCTCATTAGTTTACTATTGGGAAGAGTTGCTAATATATATAAACCCTTTTAATACATTGAGAATATAATCTAAAATGTGTTTGAAATAATGCAGAGCATCCATAGCATTTTTTGGGACTGTATCAACCATAGTTAATCTTATAAACATAGTTATTCAGTTAGTAAGGCATCATAAGATACTTTAACATCTTCATGATAAAAATCCAACAAATATTTTTTCTATCACCATCTGAAAAAGGTTGGGAAGGCTTTTATGGAAATAATATTTGCAGATTGGTAAGTGCTGCATAATGAATTAAAAACCATTCATTTATTTGGTTTATAAATGTATTAGTATCTAAGATATACTCTTCTACTGATCCTATATTAATGTTTTAACTATGAGCTTGCCTTGCTGCAAGTCGAGTGAGACAAATATTAAACACGTATAGCTCTGCTTTTGACTTAACAATAACATATAAAACATGAAATTCTTCATAAACATTAGCCCTAATTTCCTTGAATTCTAATAAAATGCTCTCCGCTATTCTCATCTTCTTAATCAAGTCATCATGTTTTTGAAAAGTAATACATAAAATAGTTGTACATTCTAATGAGAAAAAAAATTTGGAATAAGTATTTAATCCAATAATTTTATTGCTTCTAAGGAAATATTTCTTTCAGGCCATTGTGATATGTCAGTAAAGCAAATAATCGGCTCTTCTAACTCCATAAAAGCTGTTACTGCTTGATGGCGGAGACTCTATCTCGTAGGACAAGGTTGCAATTTCTTTCTCCCTGTTGGACAATTTCAGATTAGTTATTATTTGACTAGAAATTTAAAAATGGTAGATAAATATTACGCCAATAAAAATTTAAAAATAATAAGATAATATTACGCCGGAAAACTTGAAATCGAAATTAATTGATAAACTTAGTTATGAATGTGATAATAAATGTAATTAAATATATATTTAATATGAGATAGGAATAAATATTAACAAATATAAAATAAAACAATATTTTATTAATTTTTGAGCATATCTCCTCTTCCGGTTTTTATATTTTCTGGATTTTCTTATTCCCTGAGCCTCTACTAATGCCCGATCATAGTTATCGAAATTGACTATTCTTTCCTACGATGATTTTCTCCAACAATTTCTTATATAAGGTCGTAGATAATGTCCTCTCCATTCACGGAAAATATCGTCCCTTTTCAATTCTCCCAAAAAAAAGAAGACATCTTGTCCAATTAAAATGTCGATTTCTAAAATATAATAATCTACACTCTTCAAAGATTACATAATATTATACCAACATATTCGAAATAATCAATTATCGCTCTTCCAACTACTTATCAACATTCGCGGAAAGCACAATTTTCGAGCAATAAAAAAAAACAATATTTTATTTATTTTTGAGCATATCTCCTCTTCCGGTTTTTATATTTTCTGGATTTTCTTATTCCCTGAGCCTCTACTAATGCCCGGTCATAGTTATCGAAATTGACTATTCTTTCCTACGATGATTTTCTCTAACAATTTCTTATATAAGGTCGTAGATAATGTTCTCTCCATTCACGGAAAATATCGTCCCTTTTCAATTCTCCCAAAAAAAAAGACATCTTGTCCAATTAAAATGTCGATTTCTAAAATATAATAATCTACACTCTTCAAAGATGATATAATATTATTTTAACATATTCGAAATAATCAATTATCGCTCTTCCAACTACATATCAACATTCGCTGAAAGAACTATCGAGGGAGGCTTGTCCTATCAAAACTTTCTTTTTCAAATAGTAGAAGCGCTTAACTTCTTTTGTGTAACGAATAAGATAACCTTAAGATTTCCCTATTTTGCGGCCGTAGAAAAATTTCCTTAAGTTTGAATTCTTTTTACATCACCACACCCTAAAGATTTCCCCGACAAAGTTTAATTTTTTTTTTTTTTTGCATTTCTTGGTTTACCAGTATTTTCGATTATTTTTTTTTTATTTGCCAATGCATCTAATTTATTATTATTTTATATTTACCAACCCTCCTAATTTCGATTGTTCATAATCTTTCTTTTTTCTTTCAATTTTTGATTTTTTCTTTCCCCCTTTTTTCTTGTTTATACCCCCCCCCCCCCTTTTTTTTTTGTTCGTAATAATACTTTTTATACTTTATGTACCTAGTCTTATTTTATAAATATTATTGTTTATTTATTATTATTTTTTTTCAAATTTATCAACCCCTCTAATCTCGATAATACTTCTGAAAGGATAGATCAGGTATTCCTCTCTTCCCAATTTTGATTTTTTTTCCCCCATTTCATCTTTTTTTTTTTTTCTTCCAATCAAAATTATATCCTTTAATATATATATTTTTTTTGTGTGTTTTCTCCCTTTCAAAGCCATCTCATGGTTAACTCTTGTTGTCAAGTATGCTTAAAAATAGCTTCGCTTAATTTAAATGGCGTGTTTAGGAAACATGGTTCACCCGCGTGCCACAATTCTGGAAAATTTCCCCTCTCTTACGGCCCAGATCCTTTAATTAACGCTCCTCACTCGTATGACCCCATTCCACCCCTCAAGCTCTGTTGATTTATTCCTTAATTCGCATAAGCCCCCAGTTCTTTCTAGGATCCCTATAGCCGCCCGAGAGTCTATCTCTAGGTTCCTCATGTCACTTATAAATAATTTGAATTCGGATTTCTCCTCAATACCCTTATGGTTAGACCTGGTTAGTTTTTGTTTTCGAGTCCTAGTTAAACCCAAAAATAAAATAAATAACTTATCTGCCTTAATTAAGGAAAAAGTTTCCAATTTTGAAAATACAATTATCGATGAATTTTCTCCTTCGTACGCTTTAAACCCCAACTCCTTCCGTCACAAATTGATCTCCGAAAAATTAGATCTTGGAGATATTAGCGGTGCGGCCCGAATATTGTCTTCCGATGACTCTATTTCACCTATCAACGTTACCATATTTAAACAACTTCTTGAAAAACATCCACGAGCGTCCCCTTTTAACATCCACCCGCATGCCTCCTCCCCTATTCCCTTTACCTGTGACGAAGTACTTAAGTGCTTAAAGTCCTTTAAAAAAGAGACGACAGGGGGGTTGGACGGCTTCAGACCTGGTTTCTTTGTGGAGTTAATTCAATGCCCTGATAGTGGCTTCATTGACCCTTTGTTGAAAGCATTAACCGAACTGTGCAATAATATCCTCGTACGCGAAGTTCCCCTTTGCATTCGTCCTATTATTTTTGGCGCCCGTCTTGTCTCCTTGACCAAACCGGATGGCGGCGTTAGACCTATAGCCATAGGGTCATTCTTTCGTCGCTTAGTCGCCAAGGCTATCGTAAATAGGATTCGGCCTAAGGCTAGTTCCTTCTTATTTCCTTCACAGTTAGGATTTGGAGTGAGAAGTGGGTGTGAAGTGGCCTCACATGTTGCGCGTATTTTTATAAATACTGAGGCCGATAAGGTTTTCTGCAAGTTAGACTTCAGAAATGCCTTCAACACCATCCATAGAAGGGCATTCTTACCATCTTTTTTACACCATTTCCCAAAATATGGGAATTTCCTTAATTCCTGTTATGGATTCCCTTCGTTACTCAAATTCGGGGAATTTTCCATATCCTCCGAAGAGGGGATACAGCAAGGTGATCCTCTAGGCCCCCTGCTCTTTACTATAGGGATTCAAGATTTGATCAAAAATTTAAAGACTAATTTCCAATTAGACCTTAATTTATGGTATCTCGACGATGGCTCTTTTGGCGGTTCTTTATCCAATGTTATGTCGGCCATAGAGTACGTTGAAATGGAAGCTTCGAAAATTGGTCTTTCCCTAAATAGGAAAAAGTGTGAAATTTCCTCCCTCAACAATAAGGATTTTATTCCTCCCTTAGATTTTACAATCATTCCGCACGAGGAACTCTGTCTTTTAGGTTCCCCTATTGGTTTTTCAACCTCCTTTTGTCAAAAAACTTTTGACGATTTGATCCATTCCCTTTCCAATTCACTCAAGAATCTTCCTCATCTCCCCAAGCATCAGTTCTTCTTTCTCACCAAAAAATGTCTTTTTCTACCTAAATTCTTACATTTATTTAAATCTTCCCCCGTTTTCCAGTACAATACTCTCCTTAAGGTCTTCGAATTAAAATTTAAACATTTTATCGAATCCCTTTTAGGCTTAAATTTTTCCGATTTCAATTGGTCCCTCGCCTCTATGCCCGCTTACCAGGGTGGACTGGGATTGTTACCCCCCTTCCTTATGGCAATTGCGTGTTTTCTTTCATCTCGAATATCCTTCGCCGATTCTATTTCCTCGCTTATCGAGTTGGACGATCCCCTTCTATCTTCAGCTAAACAAGAGTGGCTTACTCTAATCACCCAAGGCTCCGAGCAGCCAATTTCCTGCCATCTAAAGAGCTTCCTGGTCCCTATGCTTCAATGCTCGTTTGAAAAACTTTGTATGTATCCTGAGCTAACTAACCTTCAACTGCTCAGAAACGCAAAAAAAAACTCTAACGGCCATGAATGGCTAGACGCGATTCCGAGTGGTAAAAAGGAAACGTTACTCACAGACGATGAGTTTCAAACTGCCATTGGCCATAGGCTTGGTTGCCTTATCCCTTCTGTGGACACCTGTGCCGCCTGTCACAAACAGGTTGATCCTTTCTTTAGACATTGTTTCTCGTGCCTTAAAGTCAGTGGCCGTTTCCTGAGGCACGACAACCTAAATAGGTTAATCGGCAAAGCCTTGATTTCGGCCGGTTTCCCCAATAGCTTTTAGCCATTGGGTCTCCTAAATGCTGACGGTAAGCGCCCTGACGGCATGTCTTTAACGTCTTGGCACGGCGGCAAAAGACTTGTCTGGGACGTCTCTTGTGTTACCTCCTTTCCGGCTAACGGAAATACCGACCCCTTGGAACTACAAGAAACCAATAAGTTTAATAAATATAGATTCCTCCCTAACTCTTTTATATTTATTCCCCTAATTTTTAGCGTCCTTGGAAACCCCGGTCCCTAATCCCTAAAGTTCTTAAATCAATTGGGTAGAAGAATTTCGTTAAGGACAGGGGTCAAAAACGAGTCCCTATCTCTTAAACAAAAAGTCCAATTTGAAATCCTAAAGGGGAACTAAAAATGTTTCTTCGAAACACTCCCATTTCCCTCCTAGTTTATCAAATATAGTCATTGTTAATTTTATATATATTTTGCATCGCAACTATATTTAGATTTTAACCACAAAAAAAATATTTTTTCGTTATAATTAAACAGTTATGTTTTAATATATATATATATTTTTTCCGAGTATGTACTATATTTCTTTGAGATAGTTATTAACTAAAGAAATCATAATGTAATATTATTATAATATTTTTATTGTACGTTATAATATAATAATATTAAATTTATTATATGATATATATATTTTTTTTTTATTTATATTATTATATTATGAAATAATAAATGGATTTCTTTTCTCATTCTGTTAAAATAACATATTTATATATTCTATCAATTTTTACAAGTTAAAATTTTTATTTACAAACGAATTAAAAAATATGGAAATGTTTAAATTAAATCTGCACAACACTCTAAACAAAAATATTTTTGAAAAATATATCCGGCATCTGCATTTTTTGGCTTTGGGGGGGGGGGGGATTTGTCACCCTGTCCTCCCCCCGCTGCTTACGCCAATGATATACAGTGAAACGATACACATGTTTAAATATACTATAAAAGGGGGTAAACAAAATAAGATTTTATTTTTAATAGAATAAAGATTGAAATTAAATATGGACAAGCAATTAATTAAGAAGATTAATAGTTGATTAATCATTATAAAAAAAATGTGTAATTTGTGATGAAAAATGAATTTTTTTTTTATTTTCTTTGAGAATGCTCAAGTAAGATATTTGATTAAATTTCATTTAAAATTCTAAATCATTTTTTGTAAAAAGTCTTTTTAATATTTTAGAATTTCTTAAATGTAATCTATTTTGTATATCCATTTATTTCGATAAAAATATGATAACACTATAAACCTTTATAATAATTTCGATAAAATAATTAATACATAAAAAATATAATTATAATTTATCAAAATATTCCATTGTTCCACGAATTTGATGTTGGTACCTTTTTAGAAATTAAAAGAGTTAATATTATAATTATTAATACAAATCGATTATAAAGATTACCTAATTAATCAGTTGCCCGCGATAACCCAATTCCAAATAGCTTTGCATGTGATTGTAAAAGTTAGTGAAATCATAAGGAATAAATCCGTGTAAGAGTTGAATAATATTCCTAACAATTTCATCTCTTGAATTAGGGCGGGGATTGATTGCTCTAAATTTATTTTTCAAAACTCCAAAAAAATTTTCAATGGGATTTAACTGAGGTGAATAAGGTGGTAGGTAATCCTACCTTTATAAGAATCGATAAGATGGCTTCTATGGATAGATGCATTATCCATTACAATGATTGCATCTGGTGGTAGGATACTAATAAGCTCCGTCATAGAATCACGGAATAATAGCCCATTATAAGCTCCGTCTATTATTTTATAATGAATTACCCCTCCAATTCCGATTGTACAAAGGATACTTACATTTTTGCCCTTAGAGGATGGGATTTTTATTATTGGACGGACATTGTATGGCGCCCAGGCGTAGATTGGTACAACATGCAAGTTCATTCCAGTCTCATCTAAGAAATATAAATTTTCTCTTGGGATATTTAAGATCTTTGCACAATAAATTTGACGAATATTAATAGCCCCGGGAGTATTTCTTCTATCAGGCTCCTTGCCAGCCCTTTTTTTAGACCAACCAATATTTTTAATATATTTACTAATTGTGGTTTTTGTTTTTGGACTACCAGGAGGTAACTTTTCTATTATCTCCTGAATAGTCAAAGTGTTATTATCCATTAATAGGCTTATGATACTTCTTTCAATAATGGAAGAATCTTTCTTTTTACTTCCTCTTTTTTGAATATTATATTCCTTTAAAGGATCTCCATTTATTTCTGGGAATGTATCCCGTCTAAATTTGTGAACAGATGCAGTAGACATTTCGACATATTTTGCTATGTCTTTTATTTTCATTTGTTGTTTTTCCGGCATTGATAACATTTTGGTAACTATATCTAATTTTTCTTTATTCCAATATTTGTGTATTCTTTTTGGTCTTTGAATTCTCGACGAAGATTGGGAGTTTTCATTTAAATTGGAAAAATTAGTATTACTATTGGATAATAAAGATTCTATATTAAACATTTTTTTTTATTATTTAAGAAAAATTAAAAATAATTAATATGTAAGTATTTTAATTTTTTATTTTGAATTAAATTTTAACACATTTTTTTTATAATGATTAATCAACTATTAATCTTCTTAATTAATTGCTTGTCCATATTTAATTTCAATCTTTATTCTATTAAAAATAAAATCTTATTTTGTTTACCCCCTTTTATAGTATATTTAAACATGTGTATCGTTTCACTGTAATATAAAAATGAATGTAAAAAGTACTAGATTTCTATTAGATGTTAGTTACTAATAGTAGAATTATTTAATTTTTTCCTAAATTATTAGCAAGTAATTATTATAAAAGCTTATTAATAACTTATATATAAACTTGTTAATTTAGCCAAGAATAATTATGTGTGATTTTAAGATATCTTATCTAATTAACAGATAATTTGCCTTATCTCTAATAAAATAAGTATTTAAAGAAAAAAAAAATAAACTTGGTATTGATTGATATATAATGTTGATAATATAAAAATATTTAATTTGAAAAGAAATCACCAATTTGAAAAATGCCCCCGGAAAATTAAAATTTCAAATTTAGGTTAATAAATTAAAATTAAATATTTATAACGGTTCGGTTGGCTCTTTTTATATTTTCTTTATAACAGTTCGGTTAAGGTTACGGTTCAGAAAATCATAACGGTTCATTCCGGTTTGGCGGTTCGGTTCGGCTCGATACCCTGTGTAAAATTTTAAATACAAATTAAATTTTAATATGAAAAAAATAACTTTTTAATTTTTAACATTTTTTAGTAGTAATTTTTTTTATAAAAGTTACTTCAAACTAAATATCAATTCAAAATGTTAAGTAATAATTTTAGCACGTATAAAAATATTGACAATATTTATGTTAATTTAATATTTTGAAATTAAATTTTAATTAAATGTAAAGAACTGGGTTTGGCAGGGTGCGTATAAGCTATTTTTAAGCAAAGAATTATTTTTAATACAAAAATCCAACTATATTCATGAGAACACCTGAAGCCCTGAGTTTGAATAACAATATGAAGATGGTTGACTTGTTTTGTGTAGAATATATGACAGTTTTAAATTTCATCAAGTTCTTCAGAGTGATTTATTTAATAGATGAACCTATTTGTAATAAATTATATAGATTTAACATTACAACATTTTATTTTTATTAATTTACTTAGAATTAACATATTTATGTAGAAAAAATGAAAAAATCTAAAAAAGAACACACACCGCGAAAGACTAAAAGGTAACCCAGTTGTTTTTCAGAATTCTTAAATTTTTACTTTTTTAAATTTTATATTAATAAAAAACTAAAAGATTTTTTTCTTAATATTAATCTCTATCGTGGAGATATATGTAAAGAATAAAACGACTATTATTTTGTAAAATTTGCTTTATTTTTTATGGCACTTCAATGTTTTATGGACAATATAACCCCAATCTCCTCTACATATAATTCTTTGCCACATAGCAAATGTTTTTCTAGAATATGCAACCATGTAAAAAAGGTATCATGATAGGCGCAGCAACATCTGCACTGCTACAACTCGGCGCATTTTATTCAAAATTTAAAAAATAAATAAAAAATCTATTGGTTTTTTTTATTCCTTACACTACTCCTTAAGAGTCAATGTAATATTTTAACAAATTTTGATTAACAATTATTTATTAGATTAATCTCGATTAAATATAAATGTTTTGCTTAATTTTACTGCAGCTAAGTAACGGGATAAGGTCTGGTAGTTACTCCTGAGAATAATTAATCAGATACCAATGACTACACTGTCACTACAAATCAAATAAATACATTACTGCTAACTGATTCTTGATCCAAGCTAAGGCCTGACATGTACTAACGTTAAAGGAATATTAATTAATAATATAAAATATTTTGCTTAATTTCAGCAAAACTAGGATCGGGCTTAGACCTAGAAGCCGTTAAGAGTTGTTTTCACTCATTTATTAGATATTTGGTTTATCAAACTATAGCATTAAATAAAGGTTAGGTTAAAAAAAGTGACGCAAGAGGTGAGGTATATTACGACTCAGAGAAACAAAAAATTGAACTAAAATATATACCAGTTTGTTGTTTGAATGGTTTAAAAAAATGTTGGATCTTCTGAGCATCTCACTTTCAAAATCATATTTTATGTTAAAATATTACATTAACTATTATAAAGTGGAGTAGGGAATAAAAAAGTAAACTTTAGCAAAGTTTTTATATTTTATATTTTTTGGACAATTGTTTTTTTTAATACTTTGAACAAAATACGACGAACTGTTTATACATGAGCTGTAGAGTGGCTGAATATGTAATCATGATAGAAACAATTATATGTCCAGATTTTGTGATTTATTTTAATTTAAACTTTAAAAAATTTTTTGAATTAAAAATAACTAAGTTAGATATTTTTTTATATAGATAAAAATTAAATTATTAAATATTACTGTAGAGTATAAAATTGACCTCATAAATGTAAAAGGTGCGAGAAAGACCTGATCCTAAGGCCAGGCACAAATTTAGCCGGGCAAAAAAATAAATCCCAACCGGGCAGTGCCTAAAAATTTTATCGTTTTTACATCTAACAATTTATAACGGCATTTTTATACATTTATTAGAATTTATATTTGATAAGTTTACAGATTCTTTAGTTATTAGTAATTGTCAATTTTTTAGCCATAAATCCCAATAAATTTATAAGATTTAAGTTGTTAATTGATAACTTCAAAATAAATTTAGAATTTTTGCCCCCCTCCCCTTAAAGCAAATTCTTGGATATACGCTGATAGAACATGTTTATGCTTGGTACTTTATTCTTGCATAGTTATATTTTATTTTGAATAATGCAAATAATTATAAATGAATATTTATATCCATCTAAAATATACATTTTTATTATAATATATTTAATGAATAAGAGATGTATTATTTTTATTATAATATGCATAATGGGTAAGAGATTATATTTTTATATATGGGTTATTGCTGTGTTTGGAGTAGGTTAGAGGCATGTGTATACGTTTTTTATTTGATTCATTAGCTCTTTTCTTTATTATTATTTTCTTATAATACATAAAATTCCATTTTAAGAATGAATACATAACGTTTAATTACAATAAAAAAGTCACATTTTAAGAAACAACGAACCATATTTATTATTCCGATATTGTAAAACTACATTTTATTCAAAAGTTAGTACTTTATATATAAAAATTTGTTCTATATATATCAAAAATTATGTCATCATATCAAGTTATATATTAACGTGTTGGTTGAATTGATTTAAAACAAAAATAGTTAATGTAGATAATTTTAACGATCGAAAATAATGATATAAAAATAACAATAAAAATTTTAAATAAAATAAAATAGAAATATAACCTTATAGGGTATAAAAATTTGAAACAAAATAAAAACAACAATTTCAATTCAATCTAATTAAAGAGATAACAAAAAAAATAAAAGTTAGTTTTAGGTTACGAAATAAAAAATATAACAAAAATCAACATACACCAAGCATTTGCCTGTCGACATCAGTAATGATTATAAAATATATTATTTCTTATATGCGTCTCAAGGTGCCAACTATAATGTGTACGATCGAGGCTCATTATAAAATCTTCTAAGCGTCTGATGACGTGGTTGCTTAGTTTATTATCATATTTATTGTTTTTAATTATATTAGTTTTCATGTCATTGATTAAAATATGTACTTATCCATAGAATAATATAGATTCTCAGAATTAATAAAATTAATTGGAATTAGAATAAATTAAATATCCGATGTTGAATTATAAGAATATTGAATAAAATATTTATAATGATATTAATCCATAAATGAATAAGAATATATAATATTTTAATTTATAAAATTAAACTGTTTATAATTTTAATATGTTAATACAAGAAGATGTATTCAATCCTTAAAATCACAAGGAATTTTTAAAATTTGACTAGTTCTTCTATTGAAATATTATCTTTAAAACAAAATATTATTTTATAATCGAGTATCATGGTCATGATTATGACGATGGGGATGAGTTCGCGGCTTTCGAAAGTGATAATTTCGCCAAAATTTGTGAATTCTATTGATTTCAGAAGGGGTCATGAAGAGTCTGGCTAATTCGTCTGACGTTCTACCTTGCGTTTCTGGCAGATAGTTGTATGTAAAAAGCCAAAAAAGGGCCAGTAATACCGTGAACACCAGAAATATGTAATCCTGTAATGCCGACTGAATTTTATGGGGCATATAATAAATAATATAATAAACATTAAATATTTTATTTTATGTTATATATTATATGCATTTTATATAATAGGATAAATAATCAGGGAGTTCAACAACCCCCCTAAACTATTGAAGATATTGCATCCCTTTGAAATTTTAACACCTACTCCTTCTAAAATTTTATTATCTGCCATCTTTAAATTTTAATTCACCCCCCCCCCCCCCCCCCCCCCTCCCTCCTACTAAATAAAAACATGTACTTTAATTTGAAGAAGAAAAATTAATATATGTACAAGAAAAATATTTGACATTTTGATGTTCGCTAACTTTAAAAATTATTTAACTTGATTCGCTGATTAACATATCTAATATTTTTGATATAATTTATAAATTTATTTTATTTATTACCTTTTACAATAATGATATAAAATCTTAACTTTAATATTGGTGTAATAATTAATAACTGTCTCACAAAGCAAAGGGTTGTAAAAATACACTGTTAATGGGTAAAATATTAGGCTGGGTATGGTTGGAATATGTGCAGTTAATGGTGAAAGTTAGACACTAATCAACTGAAACAAACATCAATTTAATTAGGTTTGCCTTCTAGTAATAAGGTAAATAAATTCTATGGTAGAATTAACCAACTCCACTATTATATATGAATCACGGAGTATAATTCATTGGAAAAGAATTTCCCTAATAATTTTTAAAAAAATTATCAAATATAACCCTCCCCTTCCTTAGAAAAAAAATAGGAGTTTTTTCTGAAAAATTATCGTCCACCTTTATCTACAGTATACTGCTGTCATAAAATTGTCGGAAAGGGCATCCAATTTCTCTATAAAAAGATTTAAGTATACGCAACAATTTTTTTTTTAAATTTGGGGGAAACTTTCGAAACTTAAATGAACTTGTCAATATTTTAAAAATAAGAATTTTCACCTTGTAACCTTTTTTTGCACCTGAATTATTTTTCCTAATATCATACATATATACTGCCCCAAATCAAATTAATTAGCCAAAACTATAAATTATTAAGTTTTAATATAAAATTTCATATAAGAATTTTGTGATAAAGTCTTCATTTATAAATCTTATGGAGGTTTACATGCCTTTATTAAGTGTAAAATCCATAAATTATATCAATAATTTTTAAGGATATTTAAATTTTAGGAAATAATATACTCTAGTTAGACCAGTGCAACTAAGTTTCGATCGGCGGCGGCGGATTTTTAATTTTTTTTATGTGCGTTCATTGGTGCGGCAAATAATCCGCAGCCTAGTGAAAATATTTTTTAAAGAAATTTTAAATGAATTTAAATTATAATTCAATATATTACATTTTTTTATAATTTATTAAGTACTCTTAGTTCCAACATTGTCAAATAAATTTTTGTATATCACATACATCGAAATAGGCTAAAGAATTGCCTTTTTCCTCAGGTCAGAATCATACATCACATTCAAAGGAGGTGACTTGTAAAGGTTTCTAGGTGGCTGTAAAATTTTAAAGGAATATAATATTTAGAATATTGGGTCAATATTATCTATTTCGTAGAATATTCCTGGGAACGAGAGTCCCGCTGCTTTCATGAAGTCGGCGCCTATGATCACATTAGTAATATTCTATCGATTTTTAACAGATTTTTATATATTTTGAATGCAAATAAAACATAAAGCAAGAAGTATAAATAAATTGTAAATCAAATTTAGTAATATTATTATTGCCATGATTAAATATTATTTTGTCAAAATTGGTGGAAGATAAGGTTCTTTTGGCGTTGAATATTAATTCAACTATGGAAAAGACTCTTTCGCTAGGTGTACTAGTTGCAGGTTTACAATCTACTTTCCTAGATAAAATTAGTTTCAATTGCTTTTCTCCACAAAATGTTAGTGCGCCCTGTTCTGGTATATTATATTGGCCGAGTATAATATGGCATTCTTGCCCTGTATTGCTAGTGTTATATCTTCGCTGAAGGGAATGTTTACAAGCTATCTTAGCTTTCCATTATCTTCAATTTATATCTAACTCTCTGCATTTCCATCATGCTATATAAGTTTAAATATTATTAAAAATTCCAATGATGTCATAGAATTAGAATTTAAATAATCTGACATAATTTTAGGATTTTGAAATGGGAAAACTATTGTCAAGCTATTTTTGCTTTTTTTAAACCAAATTGAGCTATCAGATTCATAGATTTGTATATTTGTTTCTCTGCGGTAATAATATTTGCCGTTTGTAAGTATATGCCTGATTAATCAAGAACTTTTTATTCATTAAAGTTATAAAAATACCCAAGAGGCTGATAAAAAGAATTATTTTATAGCATTCTTCTAGTGACCCTATATTAAATTGGAACGATGGGCTTGCCTTGTTGCGAATTGAGGCAAATATTAAATTCATAGAGCTCTACTTTTGACTCAATAATGATATATAATTTATGAAATTCATCAGTCATAATTTCTTTAAGTTCCAATGTATTGTTTCTATTTTTGTCCCAATCAAATTGATTTCATTTTTTTGAAATTTACTTGAGCTTCTCAGTGAAAATCAAATAATTTAGGGAGAAATTTTAAAATGGTAGATAAATATAACCACAAGAAAAAGTTTAAATCGATATAAATTCATAAAATAAATTATCAGCATATTTATTTTTGCTATGAATGTGATAAAAATATAAATTGGTATATATATGCAATAGAGGTAGGAATAAATAAAATATTTGAAAGATAATTCACTTAGTATCTCTTTGTATTTGAAGGGGGAAGGGGTTATCCTCCTGCCTCCCTCGTTGCGTACGTGCCGGAATCTTACAGTTTTTAGGGAAAGAGAGATAGGAATAGTATTACAACCCAACTAATTTGAGATGTTTGAAAACTCTATTGAACGAAAATAAACATTCATGTAATGAAATGCATTGTTCAAATAAATCATTCTATTAGTATTTGGAATAGAATGATTCATTTTATGAGTTTTATATTTTATAAGATACATTTAATATTTAAAAAAATCTTTATTGAATCCCGCCATTTTTAAGACAAGAAAATGTTTCTGTTGACGTGTCAGCAAAAATACTCAAATACACAAAATAACATAATTCTTGGGATAAATTAGATGCAAAATATCAAGATGTTTTATCAATGGAGCTTGTTGACCTGAAGAATATATAGTTTTAGGAAGAGGAGGAGGGGGGTCTTTCAACAAGAAAACGCCGTGTTTTAATTAATACTACCAATTCATTTTATTAAACGCCGGTTTGGCTTTACTGGAACAGCCCATTAAGCTCTAATATAAATTTAAAATGTCTGGGCATTTATAAAAAGAAGACACAGGTAAACTTAGACCTAAAAACAAATGCGACTTTATGAATAAGGTCAAATATTTGTGTGAAAATTTTTCAAAGGAAAAGTGTGAAACCTTATTCAATGTCTAAAAGAATCAAAATGAGTTAACCAAATTTTAGAAGTATGATGACTAATTTAATTTTTTGAATGTTAATGGTTCATTTTGATTCAATTACTCTTTTAAATGTATCATATAACATCTCATTGATCTTTGACCAACATTATGGAAAACTAACATTTTTGAATATTTACTATATATTATGAATGTTAAATTTTAATGAGATAAATTTTGTTTGTAAAATTATTTGCTAGTTCGGCTTTCTATGATTTAGAGTAGCATATTATTTTAAGGTGTAAAAATTTGAGGCAATTGTATCTTATTATAAGTAAAATATTAGAAATGAAATAACTTATGCATATACTCCAAAATAAATGTAGAAACATTATACCCAAAAAAGTTACAAAGGATAGCACGCTAGTTTTTTCCCACATTTTCAGGGACCTGGCATGCCCTTCACACTATTCTACTGGAATACCCATAGGCACTGACTGGCTATCTCTATTGGCCTAATTTATCTCAAAATTGATTAAAATTAAGCAACATCAAAAAAGGTAACACCGTTGTGTTTCTTTTTTTTGGTAACGGCATCGCAAAACGTTACTCGTTGCATAAAGAAATTTCTTAAAAATATGGAAAAAACATTTTTATATTATAAAATATTTATTTTTTCAAATTTTATAGTAATTTTTTAAGTCAGACCAATCACCCAATTCTTTCATTTTAATTTAATTTTCGTTGTTAAATTTTCAGTCAAGATTATTAATCAAATTAATATTAAATCAATCAAGATATTAATTTTTATTCTTATTCTCTAATTTATAATTTATTTTATAAAACATATTATGTCAATTGTACATATTTCTTTAGTTGAAGACAGATGAAGATGATTAACCTGCCCTGGCCCCAATATGAGAAATTTTTTACTTCAATAAAAAAAATTAAGGATACAAAGTATACACTTTGTAAAATTGTGTCTAAACTCAAATATTTCCTCAATTGTGGAATAAATATAGGCAGTCTCTAAACTGTGCAGCCATTTAAGAAAAAAATGGGAAGATATCTGATTAAACCGTTTATAACAGATAGAACTCTTTTTATAACTACGTGAAATTAACAGTCTTATAAAGGAGAATAACCAATTTACGAATCTTGTGATAAATCTGAATTGCAGAGATTTTCAGATAATGCCAAGTCGTTTATATATATTTTCATTTGTATGGTTAGTGTTAATTAAAAAATATGGGATGTATATATGATTTTATATGTTATAGAATCTGTCTACAGCTTTTTCAATTTTAGAACATTTGGGATATCTCTCACACACAATAATTATTATAATATTAAAACTTAAAAAAATTGCTTTAAATAATTTCAAAATTTGTAAGCCACTTATTATTGCAATCCTGCCAGACATAAATAAAAGGTATACTTGAAATATTGTTTGCAATTCATATTTTGATTATATTTATTTTCAATACGAACACAACTATAAAGATGAATATATACTATTAGCAATATTCACCTGCTACTTAAATTAGTTCACCCCTGGATAAAATAATAGGTCAACGAAGGTAGAAAGCTTGAACATATTTCCAGTTTGAGAAAATATAGTTAAAAAAAACTTTGATTCCTTTAAAAAACCACACACATACCATATTTTTTCTGATAAAGAGAAATTTTTTTTGATGAAGATCTTTTTTTCTGATAAAGATAAAAAAATTTTGATGAGGATCAGAATATTCTTTTGAAGATGATCTATTACAACTCTCCTATCCTATGCGCCAGTTGAACGTGTGTTTAGCATGGCGGAAGATAAGTTGAGCCCTCTCTTGTTTATCAGATCAAAATTTTGAAGATCAATTTTTAAATATAAATAAATAATTATTATAAAAATATCTTATCTCACTATGCAGAACCATCAAAGAAAGAATTGAAAACTTTGATATTCATTTTGAAAAATTAACACCGCTAAAAACCACAAGAAACCAACTTTTAGAAAAACATCCGAGCTCAAATACACTCCTCAAATACTGCCTATAATAAATTCAAAGATAAATATCACTCCCGGAGAAGCCTTAACCGTTTTTAAATGTTTTCCAAACGATTTTGCTCCAGGACTGGATTACCTTCGACCTTCATTTATTATCGACCTCTTGATTTTAGACAGTTCCGAATTTCTACTTAATTCTTTAACGAAAATTTTTATTCTTATTATCAAAGGGAAATTACCATATAAACTAGCACCAATAGATTTTGGTGCTCGACTAATTGCGTTTGAAAAAGCTGAAGCGCGCCCAATAGCTATTGGAATTTTCTACCGATGAACCATTTCAAAAATTATTTGTAATCGACTCAAATTTACAATAACCTTAAGTTTAGCTCCTTACCAAGTTGGATTTGGAGTAAAAGGAGACTGTGAGGCCGCAATCCATTGCAGTTGCCTAGTTTTATCCAACCTCAAACCTGAATATATGGCAAAAATAGACATGTCCAATGCCTTTAATTCAATTAATATGAATAAAATGATCGATACTTTCTTGGAAACATTCCCTGACTACCACAATTACATCCATCTTAGCTATGGCATTCCTTCCTTACTCAGATTTAATAATTATATAATTAATTCTGCAGAAGGCCTCCAACAGGGTGACCCATTAGGACCGCTATTTTTTTGCTATACCCTTAAACATCTTATGATATTGCTCTCTCACACAAACTCAATCTACACGTTTGGTACTTTGACGATTGTACTATATCGGGGACCATTTCTTCAACCCAGAATTGTCTAGATATAATTAACAAACACTTTAATGAACTTAATTTATCCTTAAATATAAAAAAATGCGAAATTTATCCTTCTCCGCCTCCAACAGACATCATATTAAATAACTTTAAACGGGCGCCCTTATACGATTTCAGTACATTAGTAGCTCCATTGGGAGGTGCACAGGGAGTTTTAATTTTTTAAATAATCATCTTCAATCACTATTCCCCGAACTATCGATCTTAAAGAAATTAATCCATCAAGCATATTTCATTCTCAAAACGCCCTTTTAATACCACAAATCCAGTATTGTTTAAAAACTTCTGGTGCATTTTTTTTTGAAATTCTTTTAAAAGAATACGAACAAAAGATGCTACAAATGATGACAGAGTTATTAAACATCAAACTCGATTCTAACTCCTGGCTTCAGGCAACTCTCCCTTGTAAATCTGGAGTAGGCTTAAGATCGGCATTAAGTATAGCCCTTGTTTCCTTCATATCATCAACCAAATCAGCAAAAAATATTACCTCGCAAATTATTACCATAAGATAATTTATTAGATAAAGCCTTACGTTGTTGGAATATTAATGTCTTACCAAACACAGCCCTACCAGATTCAACGAAACAAAAAGATTGGGATCAAGGATTGGTAACTCGTTCCTTAGCTCACCTCAACTTGAGCGATGATCATCAATATAAATCCCTCCTAAGTACACTTAATTTTAACAACTCTGGCCGAATGGTTGGACTATTATTCCAGCATTTTAAATAACCAACTAATAGATAACGGCTCGTTTCGTTATCCTAAACCAATGTACTTGCATTAAGTGCAATCAATCGGCAGACGCGTATGGGAGACACGCTCTCCACTGTAAATTTATATCAAAAATCAGCCGACATGATAAAATAAATTCAATAATAGCTTCTTTTCTAAATAAAGCCAATTTTCTTTGTATTTTAGAACCGACATCTTTTTTAGATAAAAAACGCCCTGACGGAAAAACAATCGTATCGTTTTTAATGGGAAAGCTTTTAATGTGGGATTTTACCTGCATTGATCCCATGGCCCCATCTAATAATTTGCATGATCCCCTTAATAGAGCTGAATCTCTAAAAAATCAAAAATAGCACCTAATGTGTGACAACCACTTTGTTCCCATAACAGATGCATCAACCTGCTCTTTTGGATAAGCGGCATTAAATCTCTTCAAAATAATATCCAAATCAATCAAAAAATCATACCTCTCCATTTTATAAACTCAAACAGAAAATAGCTGCCTCTTTAATTATATCTAACTATCAAATATTTAAAACACCTGGCCCGACCTCGCCACCTGATTTTTTTTAAAAAAATTATTTTATATATATATTTTTTTTTAAAATTTTTTCTCATTCTTTGTATTAATTTTTTATTTTAAACTTGTACTTATATGACATATTTTACTATATACTTTATATTATACAGAGACCTGCAGGCTCGGCCCTAAGCCCGGCAAGTCCCGGCCCGGCTACCAGGGCCCTGAAAATTTTTTTTTTAAAAAAACCCGGGCCGGGCCGGGTTTTTTTTAAAAAATTTATACAACATGAATTATTATATTCGTCAATTAGATATGGTTATAATGATTATATATAGTTATGATTAATATAATGTTTGGTGAAAGTTAACACTAGCTAACACTCATAGTATCTATTACATAATAAAATTATAATTTTCCTGCCATGGAATAAATACGCAAAGGATTAAATACATTATTATATAATATATAATATAAGTATATTTTTTATTAATTAAAATATCATTTTTATTTTTTTTATAAATACATAGTATATTTTCAAAATATTATTTACACAAATTTTTTATAGTATCAATTTGTAATATACTAAATATCTGTTTAGAATAAAAAATAAATAAAATAGTGTTGTTAAACGGACTCAGTGTTTTATCCAGAAAATATTATGCAAGCCTGAAAATTTTGCTCATAGAAGGAGCAAAGGTCTAGATATATAGTATCAAAATTTTGAGACTTAGTCAATATTTTTCTGACGAAAATATTGAGTTAGCCGTTTTTTAAAATCGGCTCAAAACGAGCCGTTTAACAACATTAGCGAATATACTTGCTTATTAAATGATAATACTCGCTGAAAAATATGATAAAATACGAAATAATTAATTTTTTGTATATACCAGGTCGAATATAATTTTATAAAATTCCGAGTGTTTTTAAATCCAGGCCGGGCCGCCCCCCCCCCCAAATTATTTTTAAAATATTCGGGCCTGGCCTAAAATTGTTAAACCCGGGCCGGGCCGTAAAAAATTTTTGAAAAAAATCCGGGCCGGACCGGGCCGAAAATTTTTTAATCTGGGCCGGGCCGTACAAATGGTACCTCTGCAGATCTCTGATATTATACCATACATGTTAATTTTTAAATAATAATATTTATCATATTTGTATATGAATTTTAATAAAAATCAATAGAGTATATTATTTTTGTATAATTAATTTTTCAAGTAACGAGTAACACTTTACTTTCTTAATAGCTAGTAATGCGCGTTCCTTTTCTCACAAGGTAAAGAGTAAGGGTAAGGCGCTTCTTTTTTTTACGTAACGGTAATGCGTTTTTTTTGAAGTAACATTTACAAAACTAATTAAAATAAATATTTATGACATATAAGCTAAGTTTATTTATTCAATTAAAAAATCAAATATAATACTATTTTAAAAAGTGTAATAAATACCACTTTCTAGTAAAATCACACTGAATTTTTTGTTGATCAAATTAATGAAATTTATATGAATATCATCCTAGGCTCTTAACATTATTCGTACAAAAAATTAGAACTTACAAGTTTAGTTGGCTTATATATAGAGACATTTAATAATGGATAAGTAAGTATGGTCAGATTTTATCTATATTAAAATATTATCACTAAATGGATGAGTCCGGTTAAATTTACGTTAAAATAAGCCTGTTTAACGTAGATTTTAATAATTAAATTGTGTAGATTTTTAAATATTAATCAAGGAATATACTTTATCCATTTCATAATGATGAAATTCTTAAATAAGATACTATGGACAGTTGATATAGGGCATCCGAAAATTAACTTTAAGTAAACCCATCTAACTTAAAAATTATTCTAGATACAGCTATAATTCAAATTTTATAGACACATGATTGGCTATAAATTTGTATTAAACTCAATTGTTAATCCTTTTCTTTGAAAAAATTAAAATCATGGCTAGTCACCCCACTTTTCCCATTGATTAGAATTAATATTTTATGAACGAATATCAAATAATAGATAATATTAGAATGAAGGATATTAAAAATATTACATGTATAAAATGAATCATTATTTTACCAATAATATAGGAAACAAAAACACGGCCAAGAAGCTAGAGAGCCAATTGAATCCCACTGCTATACTCATTCCTTTTGGTCTCGATGATTGGGTAAATAATTCAGCTGGAATGAACCACGCGATCACACCTACAGATCATGCATATATCATATATAATTAAATAATGAACTATTAATGAGATTTTATATCACATATAATGTGAATATTTTGCCGGCATTAAAATTTATAAAACATTTTAACCGAATAATATTTGTTACTACTATTACTTTATTACTTTTCAAAATATGAGTCTTATGATAGATAAATAGCCCTGATCTTTTTCAAAAATGTTTCAAAACCAATTTTTTATTAAAAAATTAACATATTTTTTAAATACTAATTCAGACACGGAATCAAATCAGAGTAAGGCAAAGATATCAAATTTGAAGGCCATATTAATATTTTTTATTAACATTAATTTATATTTATAGACAGAATCATTGAGTTTATTATTCAATAAACGTATTTAAAACAAAGGTCATATAAAAAAACAATTAACATAAAAATATAGCGCATATATCATATAAATTTAAAACAAACAATAAATTTAATTTAATTTAATAAAAAACAATTAAGAGATCGGTTTACTTGCATTGCTATATGGAACCATAAATAGCAATGCATCACTTTGCTGAATAGCCATCGTAATGGCTTGTTTGATAGAAGGCTTCATTACGATCGCCACTTATTTGGCTTAATATTTTCCCTAATAATGTGATAAATTTAAGGAATTCTTCATCAAAAACACCTATTGGCGACAATTGAGATACAAATTACACGATGTCTTCTGCCTATTTGTTTATTTTCAAGATTTATACAGAAATAACTGATGAGGCATTTCTGTTGGATCGCTCCAAAAATTTATAGCATGTGTAATCCTAAGCTACTGGAAGACCAGCAAACCAAGGTATTCGGTTGATACTATCAGGTATTCTATTGTTATTTATGTATAAATAATTGGGCTCTATGATATTTGATATGTTGGCCCTTTTAAGAGCTTTTGAGATTAAATTATTTATGTTTGTCGTGGAGACGGTCTTAAAATAACTACAATGTAAAAGATAGTGCCCTTTGGAATTAGATAGTAAAGAATAATAAATACATTTAGAAGGAAGTGATATATCCAGCCAAGACGAAAAGAAATAGCTATACGAAGTTCTTCATTAGTGAAAAGATAGCCAACAACCATTGGTATACCGATTTAGAATTCAGGAAAGCTTGGCTAGACATTGCTCTAATAAATTCATAGTAGGTAGGAAGACACTATGGCAATATCTTATGCTTTCTGAAGGGTGAATGTGGGTCTGCTAACGTCAAGTTGTCCCTTGTTCACCCACGTGAGCACATATCGAAATCTTTTGTAATGTATTTTTAGTAGTCATAGAATTTTTCATTTTTTTATTTAGTATCCAAAATCAAAATCATGATTTATTTTGTATTTGAAATGGTTGATCTTGAGGAGATAAAAGCAGTAAGAGAGAGGTGGGGTGGAGGGCGGAAACCAATCCCGCTAGATGGAAGAGAGACCTGGAACCACGATTTGTCTGAAAATTTTATAATGACATAAAAAATATGTTAGGTGAATTATTAATTTTCTTACTATATTGATTATTATCGCGTAAAATTTATGAGGTTTCTATTTTTTATATAAAATTGATATAAATTATATTCCTTTTATTTTATTAGATATATGAATCGGGGACAATCATTAAAGCTATTAAAAGTATAATATATATTGTAAAAGTTAAAAAAGACACCATCCCTTGTTGAGAGATAATTAGCATATTTAAAAGACCATTTTTGAGGATAAAACGAGTCGAATTTTCAGTTTTAATAAATAGTAAAATTTCTCATATTATTTTTTTCAGATTCTGCTTACATAAAAGTTAAAGTATCGCGATGTATATTTGATGCTCTATTTGTATCCATAATGGATATATTTTTAAGATTTCAATGTATCGTAGTCCTTTAGCTATAGATTTTATGCCAAAATTGAAACATTTCCGATATATTTTGTCTTAAATATAATATAATCCTTTTTAATACAAATTTATATATAAAAAAAATTATATAAACTAAAATTATCAAAATATAAAATTTATTTCTAGGTATAAAATTAAACAAATCAAAAATAATTGTTTAATATTAAATGAAATTAAATCTACGTTATTATACAAATTATATTTTTTTATATTTTTTATAAATCTTTTACAAAATTCAAATACCATGAAATCATGATTAATTTTAATCAACAAACATTACATGGTATCTTTTTAATAAATTAATTTCTTATTTGTAAAGATTAACATTAATATCCGATGATATATACTAGCTGTAGCTGCCTGGTTTCGCCCATATTTCATAGAATGGGGTAGATCCAACACCAAGCGAATTAAGAGTAAAAAATTATGATAGTTAAGGATATATCAGCTTTTTCAGTGTATTCAAACTGCGAAATTTTTTTTAAAAAAGACTGTCTTTAAGATAAAATTTTTAATGCAAAACAAAATCTAGGCAATTTGTCTCATACAGACTAAATATTAAGCAATTATTTTAAAATACAACATTACATCTAGCGATAGACGTAGGCAAGTGGGGGTAAGGGGAAATCCCCACTTCAAAAATTTGTCTGGTCTCGCAAATATCTTCATAAGCTATTTCCACCTACCCACACCCTGATGCTTAGCTATTTTGCCGGGTATGGGTAAAATGGCGAAAATAGCACACTTCATATAATTAATCAAAGATCCTAAAGTATTATTGGTATAGAACTATACCTTTTTATTTTGTAGATAAGGAATTTGGCTACATATAAATCTATAATTTGTTTTGATTTGTAATTGTCAATCGACCCAGGTACTCCCTATTTATTTTGATATTTTAAACAATAAACCATTACTCTCAGTAAAGCTTACCCGTTTAAGATTTTATCATAACTACAAAAATCTTCGACGAATAAAATATATAAAAATGCTGAACAAAATTGAAAATTTAATTTAGTTGGTTTGAATGAACGATAATTGGAAACTAGGCTATATCTAAATTTGGCCAAACCTAATTAAAGATATTGAATTTAATTCACTATAAATTTTTTTTAGTCTAGTAAGTTAGAAGAAAAGACTGAATATACCCCAGTCATTTAGATTCCAAAATGAAATCCTTGTTACACCACTGCGAGGGACGCTTTGATTGGATTATAATTATTTCAAATATTAGGGAAATTAATTTTTGATTTTTATTATTAATTTTTTGTTACTTATATTAGGTTAAATATAAAACATTCTGAATAAACTTTTTTAATTTGGTAATTTATGAATCCTTAAATCCTTCCAATACAAGAACTCTGATGGCTGTCATTAAACAAGTCTCTGGTGGAAGGCATAGAGAGGAATTCAGAATAAAAATGCTAATACATACTTCCTGCAGAAAGTGAGTACCCAAAAATGTTACAGCGAAATAAATGTAGCTTAGATTTTCCTACAGGGGGATATGGGGTGCCCCATCCTTATTTCATTGGAGTATTTTAGTTTCTTTTATTGCAGGCCTTTGGTCGGATTATATTTTTAATTAATTCAAAAAAACAGATAACTGCAGCACTGTTAAAATCAGCAACGAATTAGGGTAATGCGCCCCTTGGTCATTCCACAGAACTTCTTTTAATGTATTATTCCCACTAAATTTTAAGCAAATGCATTTCAATTATTTCAAAGAACAAAAACATTACTTCAAAAGCATATCAGGCTAAGGACTGAGGTTATCTAGGATCATAATAATAATATTAATTGGTAAATATAAATTATTTTCTTAATCTTGATTGAACTAGGTATGGGCTAAGGCCTGGGTTATTACTGTTTGTATAGATTAAGTAGGGATAAAAAAATCGGTGGGAAGGAGGGTAAACGTTTTTTTAATTCTTGTTTTGAAAATATAATTTGCAATTTTTCAATATCATAATAATTTTAAATATAAATAATCTAAGTATTTTATTGGAAATTTTTCATTATCTCATCTTTTTATAATTTGCTCATTTTTTTTAAAATGTTTATTTTTTATAAAAAAATAATTTTTAAATTAAATTTATGAGAATGTTTCAAAATTTCATTATAATGATTTTTAAACATGTTATTTTCTTTTTATATATAATAAAAAACATCATTTTATTTGGATTTTTTTACATCTCGAAGTTAGACTTATATTAATTTATTTATATGTTTTGCTTGAGTTTCCAGAACTAGGTATGTACTAAGGCTTCGTAGTTACATGTCTGCATAATCAATCAGGTTCTTATAACTGCATCGTCATTAAAATTAGGAAATCAATCTAAATCTACTGATTCATGATTCAAGAAAATGTAATTAATAAATATATAAAAATAGATTTCATAATCACACCGAAAATAGGGACAGGGTAAAGTCTGGGTTGCCTACTATGATAAGTATTATATTTGGGTTATGTTAATAAGAATTAATAAATATAAATGTTTTGCTTAACCCGTAGATAAGTAAGGACTATGGTCAAAGTTGTTTACCTGTCGTTATAAACAATCAGATACTTATGACCAGCCTCCCCGCTAAAATAAAATATATTTATATTCCTAGCCTCGCGATAATATTTCACGCGAAAAATATGGAAATGCGCGATATTAATCACTGTAACGCATTAAATAATATATTCATGATTATATATTTGCGGAAATGCGATTTTGATAATGATTTTATGTAATATATTCGCAGAATTGCATTTTTTAATTAAAATATCTTTTCGCAGATGTCTTTAACGGAAAAAACTGTCATTTTATATTTGAATATAAATAGCCACTTCTATCATCAGCACCTATGTGTTTATTATATTAAAAGTGGAGGGATTTAAACGATAAGAAAAATCCATAAAATTAAAATTATCTACTATTTAGTTTGCAAACTAGATAGTTTTTACAAATTGGACCGCTTTTGTTTTGCATTTCATAAACAATGTTTTAAATAGTAACTTGAAAATTGTTAAACCTATTTTTTTGAGGTAAAAAAAAGACAAAATAGTTTGTATATTTTTCAAATTTGAAAAAAATGCGATTTTAATTTAAACAACGAAGCGTTTTAGAAAACAACACTAAAAATTTCTATTGCTCAATTTGTAAACACTATAAGTTACATAGGCACCGACTTTATGGGAATAGCGGGGCTCGAGCATAATTATATTTCAAACTAATGGGTATAATTCCTGAAAATAGCTATATAATATCTGTTTATAAAATTTTATTTTCAGATGATAATCAAATAAAAATCTAGTAATTTTATATAAAATAATGGTTGGAATAAGAAGCTTAAGTTTTAGAAAGGCCCCTTAATATATGATTCTTCGATAAGATGGTTTACAATCTTGATTCCAAATAGCTTTATTAGCCTTTCAAGAAAATAGAGCCCTCTATTAGGCTTATTTTTTTTTAGATCCGATTCGATACGAAAAAATTTTTTTCTCACCTATCCGACCCTATTATTTTTTCCCCCAATGATTCAGGTCTGATATGATCCAAAATTTTATAAAATGGGCCCGATCAGATTCGAACCTTTTTTATTTGACTGTTGTAAAAGTACCATATTTCAATAATAAACAATTTTGTGGTTATTCTTGAAAAAAATATTCAAAAAAACATTAGGAAAACAATATAATTTAATTGTCAACGCCGGAACCCGATTAGGTCCAAAGTAAATTTTAAAATCAAGATCCGAATCCGACCAAGTTTGAGAAAATTCAAACTCGAAATTGAATTAGCTAGTGCAGGGGTCTACAAAAAAAACTTATCCTTTCGTTCTTAGCTAACTTTCCCAGAATTATGATCTAATCATTAAGACTCACGGATAGATCCAGCAAGCCACTCTTTATAAATGATTTAGAAGAATGGAGGAAACGCGTTCAAAAATTATCGACTGAGCTACATATTACTCACTAAAATATTAAAGACTGTTAATTTCGATGATATTCTTCATTTCTTTACATTGTTTAATAAAAAATAAATATCATCATCAGCTTAATGTTTTACAAAGCCATAAGAGAGGATTGTTATTAAGTTAGGAAAGCTAATTATTAAAACCCTCTTTTATGTTTTTTCAAAAATTGATAATGTCAGAAAAATTAATGATACCAAACCTATAAACATGGTAAAAATATTTTTTTTATATAAAAATTTCGTGCTAAGGCTATTAATAAGCATCATATTTTTGTCTTATCAAAATAATTTTTTATTATTATGAGTTGATTTTTTCATTATAGTTATATTATACATAAAATTCTATTAATTCTTTGAAGAAATATTTAATAGGAAAACTCGATCAATAAATAAAAATTGAATATTTAAAAAAAAGAAATTAAATACTGAAATATGAAAGTTAGAGAATATCCATCCCAACAAATTTTGATTGTATTTTAAGTATTATAATAAAAATTCTTATATAAATTACTTGGTCCAATTGCGCAAAATCCTACATAGCCGAATATGAAAACAACTCCTAGTAAAGAGACCCATTCTAACCCATGTCTATTTCCAATACCCAGACTTATGGTTATTAATAATGTGCAGAACCACATACCACCCAATCCGGTTAAGAATAATGTCCTTCTCCCTGCCTTCTCTATAATCAATAAAGACAAGGTGCATAGCAAAAAATAGAGTAGCCCCAAAGCTAAGGTTATATATGTAGCATATCCTACGGCTACTCCCGCTGATATAAATAATGCCGTGGAGTATGAGAGTACCTTTTTGTAATTTAGTTTAACAAAAAAAATGCTTTACCAAAATTTTTGAACATTTTTATAAATATAAAAATATTTTTAATTACAAAAAAATTGAGAATGTTTCAATCCCTTTTAGAAAGGTCTGCCTTTGTTAATGAATAATACTAAGTAACAATTATTATAGTAGACCTGAGGACCACCGGCTTACTCTGCGGCCAGCGATTTTCCCCACACTGAACCTGCATATTGAATTAAGCTGCGTCAACAGGCTCGCAGCCAATTTTAATGTTTAAAATGCCTTAATTATATTTTATATGTATAAATTTAATGAATCTTTCATTATATATTAAATTATTATTTTTTACATTTGAATATTAAAATTAATAAAATTAAAATGAATTTTACTGATATGTCTACTACGTATCAGGTCAATTCAGCAAAAATATTTCGCGAAACTTATCGCGGATGTCGTTAATTGCGAAGGAATTTTATAACGAATGTAATAGAGCAAAACCAATTCCGATAATTTTTTCCCATGAAACATTTATAGGAAGACAATATCGCCAACCCATTATCGCGAATTTATTTTAGCAAAACTTAACTTCGAATACATTTTAGCGATTATCGCAAACTCGTTATGGCGAAACTTATATCGCTAACCCCTTGTAGAGAATTTTCCACCGCGAATGTATTTGTGTGAAGTATTATACCGAACGCACTACCGCGAAATAATAAATATATTGAGAATGCATTTTTTAAGGAAAACAACAACATATTCAATATTAATTCCAAATTCTTAAATAAATGCGAAATGCTTTAAGGATCTTATGTTACTTATTATTTATTAAGTATGCATGTAAGCTTTAGCTGATGTCATAAAAAATAAATTAGTCAATTTTTTTCTGGTCACTTTTCACTCATGGTTATAAGAGGACATTTTGGTTCAGGTTTTTAGCCCAATAAATTTACCCCCCCCCCTTGCCCCAATATGATCATATAGACGATTTTGCTAGGTAATTTTTTTTTAATTTTCTCAGAATTTTTTTTTTTAAATTTTCAAAGTTAATTTTTTTTAAAGATTTTTCTAAATTGTTTTAAAAAAAAATTTTCTCAAATTTTTGAATCCAGGGATAAAACCTGAATGTAAATTATTTATAACGTCTAATATGATTTATTTTTAAAAAAAGTTTCGTGGAGATTCATACGACATTTTTTGTTTCCCAATTATAATTATTTTCACATAATGTACATCGATATAACCTTCTGATATATAGTGAATCTAATTCATTTGAAGATTTTGACATTCCCTCTGTCTTCTTTCCGTATCTCAATAAATATAAATAACTGCAAGTTATAATTAATCAAAGCAAAAATTCAAAATATTCAATTTGGATAAAATAAATTTGTAATTGTTTACGAAAGAATGAATTTTAGGAAAATTATGGAAATAAATTATTTGATCCCCAATAATGTTCTTGCTTTTTGTTTTTGACGATTTCGCATATTTCATTAATATAATCTTTCTCTGTGTGATTCAAACTCCTTCGTATCACTAAAATTATTTATTATACAACCTTCATTTTCATCTTTAAAATCCTCCTTATTTTGATTCTCATGGTTAGATGGCTCAAAGTAAATTAATGCTGCTAGATGATCTTTCTTCAGCAGTAGTTATATAAATTTTATATAATTAATTATAGGATTTATACTTTATAAATAATTAACAATTTTGTAATAAATTTTAAAATATAATAGATTTTATACTTGCTTGAGTTTCCGGTGTTCCAATGTATACCAAGAATGATTAAATTTCAAAGTAAATGAATATGAAAACAATCTTCTCTTTAAGAATGAGAGAAGGAATATTTCTGTTTTTCGCTTAACACAAATGAATGAAAACAAAAAATTCTTCTTTTCTATGAAAGAGGGAAAATTTCTGTTTTAAAACCATTTTGTAATAATAAACACCAGTTCAACTTAAATAAAAGTATTTTTAGGAAAAACAACGCTAAAACTCAATTTGTAAGCACTTTGAATCAGGATTTTTTTGAAAATAAATATAAATAGAAAATGTTTCAGATCAAGAAAATAAAGCTGTTTAAATATCGGGACGCCCTGCAAAAACAGGTTAATAGTTTATAATGAAATCTTCATACTTGTCCGTATTGGCATATATTCGGGATTACCAGCTCGAAAAGGCTACTAAGATTAGGAGGTAAGAAACTATTTGAACTCCGTGATCAGTGAATTACGCGCTTTATGAGAGGTGAAGGTAGTGGCATTGAAATCTAATAAATTAATTTGGAGTTTGAGTATTATTCAAAGCTTCATTCTTAACTGAATTATTTTTATTTGGTCTCCATTTCTATTGTTCTCGGGATGATTATGTATTTCTTTATTATCTTTTATCTTATCGTTTTTTTATTGTAAGTCCTACGAGACATTTAAATATCTTCTCCAAGGCATCTTTAATAGTTAGTTTTTGAGGCACATTTTCCAGGCGAAACAATCCATTTTTAATTAAGCATTTAAAACCTATTGACAATAATTTAAATGATGAAATGGTGTTTGAAATTGAAGCTAAGACTCAAATATCAAACTCATTTATTGCAAAAAAATATCGAAAGTATTATGGGTAAAAATTCGAATAAATTTTGAATAAGAATGTTATATTTTACTTGGTTAATATGCTTACAAGAACCTGATGCTCTTTCCTTTTGGAAAAAAGTAAATGGCCCACTGGCTAATTTAGTTAGAAAAATTATTTGCTTCCCTGAAAAAAATACGACTAGCGAAATTTTTTTATCCCTAGATTAATATTTAACGCCAGAAGAAACTATGTCCAATCAATTTTATTAAAATAATATTTATTTACAATAATTATCATTTAGCGAAATTTGATTTTTAATTTATATACCTTTACATTCGAAATTTATCTGATAATATTATAGTTATTATAAATAAATTTGTTTTACTATTGATTATACTAATAAATTTATAAAATATTATATAAATGAGGAAAATTTTTCCATTAATCTATTTATGGAGAATGAGAAAAATACATAAATTTATAAAGGGTTGGACACGAAAAAGGTTTCAGAAACTCTATTAACAATGATGAAACTAAGCGTGTCTAAATAAATTATATAAAATACATTGAATTAAATAATTACATTCTTTAATTTTTTTTAAAATGCATCGCCAATTTTAGGGCGGCAATGTATTCGGCGTGCTGACGAAAGCCGATAAAATATAAAGGCCTTTGCCGCTGACGGTGCACAGGTCTATTAAGAATTCATATTAAAATAAAAAATATAACTTTAAAAATAAATCATATTAAAATTTATAAATATTTTTACCGCACTTATAGCAGTTAACTGTTGTGATATGCTGGTCTCACTAGCAATTATTAGAGGTTTTCTATAAACCTGCTTCTTGACCATATCAGCCCAAGTTACCGGAGGCAATCTTTTTTGATCCTGATATTCCACTTTCATTTGTTCTATTTCGTCCTCTACGTCAGGAGAATTTCTCAAAATTATGAGAGCTAGAACATGCATTATTTTTTTAAAAATAATCAATTTTGAGTTTAATTATTTTTAAATTAATATTAAAAAAGACTTTTAAATTTAAACTGTTATCTTTCTGGAAAACCTTTTTTCGCGTTCTGCTCTTTTTCCTTGTATATTAAAAGATATCTCGGAGATTCGGGCAGAAATGGGAGAAGTGATATCTGAATTATTGCTGGAATGATGGTTAATGCTTTGCAAAATAAATTAAACAATTATTATTAATTAATATTATCCAAAAAAAAATACAAATTATTATTTTAAAATATTATTCTGCCTGTATTTTAAGAACTATTAGCAATCCCATCTTCCATATTTATATAATGATCGTTTTTATATTTGTTATTTTTTAAATTATCATAATAAAACTTAAGCTTATAAAAAATACGTTATATATTACCGAATAATATAGGCCAAAGCTGGCTTGTGCCCATAACTTGTGGTAATCCCAATAATTGCGAAATTAATATAGCGAAGCTTAGCATTACTTGGTGAGCTGAACACATAGATCCTCGCAAATTCGTGGGCGATATTTCCGCTAAATATATAGATACTGCACCAGATGTAACTCCTTTATTCATTTAAAAGTTTAATGGAAGGGATTTTAAAAAAACTTCTTTAAAGGTATCAATAGGGCCTTTAAAATTTTATTTTTTGAAAATCTTAGTGTTAAACTATTTTAATCATTTTAATTACTCGATGAAATATATGAATTCAACAGCTCAAACTACTAAATGGACTAGGTCACTTTAGTTCAAAGATTAGAATATAAAAAATATAGAGCCAAAAGAAATATTGATGATATTGAGTTTCCTTTGCAATTGCAAACATGCAAGACTTTAAAGATGAATTATTAAAAAGAAAATCACTTAGTCTGCTTCCAATTAGCGATGCCAAAATTAATGATGATAGCAATATACATAAATAATATTGTGTAATAAAGTTAATATTTCTTCAGTAATATTTACATTCTTGCGAAAAAATGGTAACTAGTTACTTATGAAAAATAACTAGTAAACTGTAACTACTTCAATTTTTATAAATGTAATGAAAACAAGTTACTATAGTTTGTTTTTTATGCTTTAAAATATGTTAAGTTAGTGGTTTAATTAACATAGATGAAAATAACGGAGTTATCTGTTTCAAAATTTACCGAGTAACGTGTAACGCGTTTTTTTTGAGCAAAAAGTCACTTGTCACTTTAAATTTTTTCTTAAAAAATATGAATTTATTTTATTATATATTAAATTATATTTTTTTAAATTACATAAATAATTTGAGCCGAGTTTTTTAATTCAGATCAATTACCAAAGTTCTTCATTTTATTTTATTTATTATATTTTGTTTTTGAATTTTATAAAGTCAAGATTCTAATTAATATTGAATCACTCAAGGTATTTTAATTTGTATTCTCTAATATTATAATTTATTTTATAAAGAGTATATGTCAATAGCACTTATATCATCAGATAACGATGATATAATTTTATCCTGACCATAGTGTGAAACCTTTTTTTACATAAATAAAGATCTATTTCAAATACCAAAAATAAAAAAGAATGTGAAGGTAAAATGAATTTAGAATAAAATCTGTATTAGATTTTAAAAAATGGATGATAATCTGAATGGAGATTATTGTAAAAATGATCTAATAAGATTATTTGAAAATAAAGATCACTTTAAATATTTATTATTAACTCCCCCAATTAAATTTGTTTATTTATTAAGTATTTGTGTAAAGTAACGCCAAAAAAGTAACGTTATTAACTTCGTTACCTTTTTGAAGAAAAGGAACGAAGGTAACGAGTAACAGTAATGCGTTTCTTTTTTTGAATAACGGTAACACAAAACGTTACTCGTTACTTTAAATTTTTTTAAAAAAATATTAAAAAACTAAAAACATATTTTATTGTACTATGAAATTACTTTAATTTATATTTTGATATGAATAATTTAACGATATTTTAATTCATATCAACCACTATTCCTTCATTTTTATTTTAAATTCTCGTTGTTAAATTTTCAGTCGAATGTTACTCTAATTAATATTCAATCAAAATTCAAAGTAAATGCTAATAATAATATTATTATCTATTTTATAATTTATTTTAGGAATATTATGTCCATAGTACTTACTTCTTCAGATGAAGATGATTTAATCCTTCCCTGACCCCAATTTAAAACATATCCCTTTATTACATATGACTACTAATCAGTCACATAGTGAATTTTCTGACCCTTAATTGTGTCTTATAAGTAACATTCCTTTTATATAAAAATCATTTTTTTAAATAGAAATTCTTATATTTATTTAAAGTGCGAGTATTTAATGTCAGCTGTTCCCTATATTTCAAAATTGAGATTTTTCGTAATTTTTAATTACATTTTTTTAATATTAAACTCTGATATTTGTTCTAGGTATATGTACATTATTATTGTTATTAATTTTAAGAAAATAATATTGTTTTTTTTATGTATTGGATATATTTTTTTATTATTGATTCAATGTTAGATTTTAGTGTTTGAAAAATAAAAGATTTTGTTTCTTTCGGTTTGAGTAAAATTTTTCTTTGGTTCGAATATAATTCGTTTTCAGGTTCGAGTATAATTCGTCTTTGGCTTCGAGTGTAATAATTCCAAAAGTAAGTATAATCCCAAAAATATTATTTTTCAAAAAAATATGAACCAGATAACTAAAATATTCCTATATTCTTTTCCTTTTTTATATTTAAAAAAAATTTAATTATTAATCGAATTTATGTGTGTTATTAATAAGACTCTAATATGATTTCATCATATGTTTATTCTTCTGATGACAGCTTTTTAAAGGATGGCCACGATATTGAGGATGATAATTCAATATTTTCAGATATTTTTACTATTATAAATAGACGAAGAGATGGAAGGAAAAAAATTTAAAAATCCCTAAAATTTATCTAAAATTCAATGGAAAATCCACTTTATCCAACGAGATACTGGCTTTACATAGTCTCTATCAATGTTTTTTTTGAATGATAATTTCCTAGATTTAGTAGTTCTCGAATCAACCAAATATGCAACAATAAAAAATATTAACAAACCTATAAAAATTTCTACAATGGAGTTAAGGAAATTCATTGGGATTAATATTTTCATGTCCAATTACCATCCATAAGAGACTATTGGAATGTAATTGGCAATGATCTAAAGACGATGACTATCACTAAATTTGAAAGCATTCTATCCATTCTTCATTTTAATGACAATAATAATTTTGTAGCAAAAGGTCAACCAGGCCATAATAGGCTTATAAAAGTAGTCTCAATTGTGAAACACTTTCAAGATAGGTTTCGTACAATTCCTAAAGAGGAATGCTTATCAATCGATGAGAAAATTTGCTCAACTAAAGCTCGTATACATTTAAAACAATATATATAAATGGAGCTTTAAATTCTTCATTCTATGCAGTGTATCAGGATTTAACTATGATTTTGAACTATATTCTGGGCAGGAAAATGATTCTGAAAAAAGACCAATAACAGAACCAGAATCATCAAAGGTGCAAAATCCACTATGTAAAGGCGTTACACATGTAAAATGCTCGAAATGCCAATGCGCGCTATGTTTCCATGGAAATAAATACTGTTTTATTTTATTTCATACCAATATATAAAATACAATAAATTGTTTGTGAAATACAATTTGTGACTTATATGTAACATACATTATTATGGTCAAAATAAAAAAAATAGTAAAATTAAAAAAAAAAATTTTGAACAATTATCGATTAATATATCAAAGGGAATACCTGCGAATTTTTTCTAACTTATTGCAAACATCATGTGGTAAAGGGTTAAGGGTGCAAAGTCTACACTTTGTAAATGTAAATTATGTCCCAACGCAGATATTTCTACCTCAATGTCAATAGGTTCAAACTTAAAAAAGCATATTAAAGTAAAAAGATGAATTAATATATTATTATTTTAAACATTACTTTAAAATAGAATATTAAATTCGGTATTATAAAATAACCAATAAAAGATGTATTATTTCATAAAATTTTGAAAAGCTTAATCATTAAATTAAAATATAAGCAATTAAATTATGGCTGGAACCAACATTAAAAATCCAAGATTAACAAAATATTGGTATTGGTTATCTTCTATTTCTTGTTTTAATATTGCTATTGGTTTAACTTCAAATTGTTAAAAAACTCTGTTTAAATAAATATGTATTTTTAAATACATATATACAGAATAAAACTATGAAACAATATGGTTTTAGAGAACTGAACCTAGATATTTTTCCCTGATTCATTTTTAAATGATAATTCTGAAAAAGATAATAAATTGAAAAATTATCTTTGGCAATCATAATTTCAACATTTAATGTTTTCCTTGACAATAAGCTTAGTGAGGGATTAAAAAATGTAATTAAATTATTAATAAATTTATCCTCAATTATTGAAAAAGCTAAGTTATTTTTAATAAAAAATAAAGTAATTAATAAAATTTTAATTAAAAGATTATAGACTGAGATTAATGAACATTTGAGTAGTAATAAAAAGAAAAAAATTGAAGCCAAGCAATTCACTCATTGAAATGCAGAATCCACCTACATCAAAGATAAAAAAAAACACAATCAGCTGTTGATGAATTAGTTTTTAATTTTGTAATTGAAAAATTACAACTATTTTATTTTGTAGAAAGCACTGCATTTTTTAATATTATCAAAAAATTGCAGCCTACTAAAAATGTGATATCTAGGCATACCCTTGTATTAAAAATTAACAAAGCATTTGACACCATGGCAAAGAAATTAGTGAATTTATCGTGTGTCCCAAAAATTATCTGTATAACTGTGGTTTCTTGGTCAGCTTATCATCGATATATAAAATATATATTTTATAGATTGATAATATTGCCTTTTAAAAAGTTCGTATTTAGGGATAACGGTACATTGGTTACACCCAGACACTCTTGAGAGGGTTTCAGCCTGCTTAGCTTGTAAAAGACTAAACCAAAAACATACATTTGACTATCTAGCAAAAATAATCTTTGAAATTTTTACCACATATAGAAATTATATAAAAGCTTTAAAGTAAATATGATATATTTATTAGAGTGTATGAACAAGAAGAGGAATCGAATGATGAGATAGTTCCTCTGCCATTATTTGATCTATTTTAAAATCAAAATACTAATGATAGTATTTTATACTTACCTAAGCATCATTCTTGTTTAGCACACACTTTAATTATCATTGCAAGTGTTGACGTTGAAAAGGCAGGTAACGATATCCATTTTAAAACCATTTCAAAAATTACATTTTATAAGTGTAAGCTATTGTGGAATAAACATGGGCAATCTTCAAACTGTGCAGCCATTTTTAAGAAAAACATTGGAGGATATCTGATTAAACCGGTGTTATAACAAAATGGAAATCTTCTTTTATAACTCCATGAAATTAATAGATAGTCTTATTAAGGAGAATTGCCAAAAATTTGAACAATCTTGTGATAAATCTGAATTACAGAGATTTTCAGATTACGACAAGTCATTCTTGAATGAATATTGTATGTAATTAAGAAATATGATATGTATATATATATATGATTTTATAGGTTATGGAACCGATTGCAAAGGCTCTTTCAATTTTAGAGAGCCAAGAAATAATGTATTTGGGATATCTCACTCCCACGATAAATATTATAACTTAAAAAATTGCTTTAACTATTTCCAAGTTTTGTAAACCGATAATTAATTCATCCTGGAAGGCATAGATAAAAGGTATACAGGTCAAATATTACTTATAATTTATATTTTGATTATCTTTTATTTCAATAGATTCAAACACATCTATAAAAATTATATATTATCCACAATAATTTACCCGCTATTGAAATTGGTTTGCCCCGGATAAAATTAGAGGTCAACAATGGAATGCTAGAACTTATTTCCAGTTTGAGAAAAGATCTTGATAAAAAAAGAGCAGACTTAATTCCTTTATCCATCACACATACCAGAATATTTTCTGATAAAGATACATTTTTTTTTTCGATGAGGAAATTAATGAAAATCCTTGTGAAGGTGATCTATTATGCTTTTTTCAAAATAAAGATAATTCTTTAAATATTTTTAATAAATTCTTGAATTAGAATTTTTATTTAATATATTACAACTCTCCCATCCTCTGCGCCAATTGAACCTGTGTTTAGCATGACCAAAGCTGTGTTGAGCACTAAGCGCTCTTGTGATCAAAATTTTGAAAATCAATTGTTGTTATAAATAAATAAAAAATTGCTACAAAAAGATATTATCTTATATATAATATATTATTTTTGTATAATTTTATTTATATTATAATTATATATATGAAATTTTTTTTATAAAAAGGTCTTATCCTATTATATATATATTCATTGTATAGTTTTATTTATATTATATTAGAAAGAAAAAAAATATATTTTTGTATATAATATTTAATTTTTTAAGTAACCCGTTACTTTTTTGAATAGTCAGTAACGCGCGTTCCTTTTTAAAAAAGGAAACTAGTAACGGTAGCGCGTTCCTTTTTTCAAACATAACGAGTTACGTTAATGCGTTTCTTTTTTACAGTGACGTTTACAGCACTATTGAATATCAATCCTATTCTCTGCTCCACGACAGTTTTTAGCACAGGAAAGTTGTGAGCACTAAGCACTCTTGTTTATTTATTCTAAATATTAATCAATTGTTGTTTAAATAAAAAAATTATTACAAAATGTACTTATAATATTATATAATTTTATTTTTATTATCTATGGGAAAAAAGATAAATAAAAGGAAAATTTATATATAATATTTTCGTTTTTAAGTAACGAATAAAGAGTTCCTTTTTTGTGTTATATAGCGGATTTTTTTAGTGCAAACATCTTAAACAGATAGTGTTTTATTTCATTTCGCAAAATTATTTTGTGTATAATTAAATATTTATATAAAATTGATGGGTTATATAAATAATTAACAAAGTAACTTGCAATGTAACAAGTTGCTTCCAAGATATAACTATAGATACTTACATGAAAAATGTATCTAGTAAGTGTAAATAGTTATATTTTTAAGGAAATTGGTAGTAACTATTTAGTTTTCTAAATTTTAACAACACTATAAAACAAAAGCTATGATTTCTTTGGGGCTATATTTATAAAATATTAAACATTAAAAAAAAAAGAAGATTTAATTAAGAATCAATCTAGTTTTAAATCAAAAAGTTATAGAGGACAAACAAGCAGCTGGGGTAAAAAGGCAAACGCTATAACTTATAAATTGTGCAAAAGATGTATTTCTATACATACTATCTAGTATACATTCATTTAGTAACGAGAGCTCTTTATTAAAAAATATCCATCAAAAATTTTTTTTTAGTTTTTTTTCAATAACTTTTCTTTTAAATATTTTTGCCTCGCGGAAAGATTACTTCTTCATATTTTATGAAATTTCTATGCCAAATTGTCCAATATCTAGACTAGAGATTAAATTTAGTCCGAAGTTTCTAAGTCATCTAGAAATGTTTCTATAGCTAACTCACTACCCTAGGAGCTAAACGTCATAGGGTAAAATGGCAAATAAAAAGTAATAAATTGCATATGAAAAAAATTCTTAAAATCTTAAAAATAAAAAAATAAAATAATTTATAAGAAATTGAAATTGGGTAATGTGCTGTAAAAGTTATAACCATAATAAAAAAAACGCGAAAACTGGATAAAGTGTAACAAATGTCACGAATGGGCACATTCAAGTTGTGGAAGGATTTTTTTTATGTATGCCCCTATTGTGAAGATTAATTTTTTTTAAAAAAAATATTTATCATTTGTAAAAAATATGTGTTCATTATTATAATAATAAAAATTAAACCTTTTGTGTTTATATGTTGATATTTGCAATCTCCCAAGGGTCTTGCCAACTTACCCAAGGTAGTCGGTTTAAATATTTTTATAAAAAAAATTAATTCTTTTTTAAATTCCGGTATAGGTTTGATGCAGATAAAAATGCTTAGTGAAATGAAGTGATTTATTTATGTATAAAAATATATTATATATTTACATAAGAAAATATATATCCAAATATACTTTTACAAAATCGTTTATCTTAGCTTAAACCCAAATCAACAAAATACAATTTATATTAATACATTACAGTTCTCCCCACTACAAATTGAATTCATCATGATAACGTAATGGGGTTTCGAAACTTTTTTTAAGGGTTGTATTTCCATTGTGTTCTGCATTTTCCAAATCCTCAGTCATTGTTATGAGTATTTCCTTAGCTTGTACATGAGCATTCCTCAGTTGGTCGTCATGCTTGTTTTTTATAATATCCTCAGACTCAACATTATACAATATGCAGTTTTCCGTTGAACCACTGTCCCTTCATGCCATCCCGCAGTCCTTTCGTTTTCCACCCTAACCTTTTGCTTCTCTTCAAATTCACGGGGCTCAACATTCTTATCTTTATAATATTTTTGTTTTCATAATGCGTTTTAAGTTTTTCCCTCGTAGAAAATTTTCATTCATCACGTCGTCCTGAGCAGCCCTCCAATCATCATTTTGGCAGGGGACTTTCCTGTAGCTGCATTTGGAATATTTCTGTGAGTAATTAAAACATTTGCTAAATTTAAATGGTCCGGAGTCCCACCTCTCCTTCCAGCATAGAAACATATATAACGCAGCTAAACCATCCGTTTAGGGCTATAAGGGACCGATCTTAATGTTTTATGTTGTTTTTAAAAAGAAACGTTTTGAATTCAGATCCTGTAAACTGAGTACCGTTATCTGAGACAATGTAGCGAGGTAACTCAAATCTAGCAATATAATTAGACAGATTATTTATTACACTCGCCAGATTAATATGTGTTAAAATTGCAAATTAAACCCATTGTGTATAAGCGTATACGACCAATACTTTACAGATACGGCCCTGTCAAATCAATGTGTATTCGTTCCCAAGGTCGGTAGGAATGTTCCCATTGTATAACGGCATTTCTCTGGCTCCCGGTCGGTCTTCCTTCCTGACAACTTTTGCAGCATTTAACGAACTCTTCATCATCACGATCAAAAATGATTTTTAAATCATTTAATAATCTCTTTCAGTTGGATATCATTGCTCGTTTCACTTACGAATTTACTGTGAGTGAAAGATAAATCTTCTATTAAATTAATTTTTATTATTTCTCTAATTTCATCTTCGAATATTTTTGTAACTTCATTATTTTTTTCTCCTACCCCCAAACGGGACAGAGCATCGGCACATTTGTGTTGATAACAGGTCTATGAATTATCTCATAGTCCTAATTTAATAGCTTCGTCGCCCACCGTATTAAACGGTTATTTGTTATTTTATTTGTCTCTTTTATCACCTTAGATATATTTGAAATGATCCGTAACCAAAATATAATGTCTTCCATAAATATATTGATAAAATTTCTCGATAGCGGACATGATCGCCGAAGCCTCCCAATCAATGGTGGCGTAACTCTTTTCCGCAGCCGAAAGTGACCTCGATGCGTAGCAATTGGTTTCTCCTGGTCAGTACTAAATCGTTGTGCAATAACAGCTCCTAGACCATCTTTGGAGGCGTCACAAGAAATCACGATAGGATAGAATGTAAATTTTTTATAAACGACTCATGATAATTCAATTCTAAGAAACGAACATATTTATAATTTTTTGTGGCATTAATCTTATCTTCTGTAGGGTGAATTCCGAATTCGTCAATAACATGACCTAAATAAATAACTGACATTTCTCCAATTTTAATTATCGGTCGACGTTGTCAGTCCAGCCTTATCAAATCTTCTTAATACTTCTTCTAGAACTATATAATCAAAATTATTCTCGCATGCAATAATTACTTCGTCTAAAAATACACTAACCATAGGAATTCCCTTTAATAGGTTTTGCATAAATCGTTGAAATATTATCTGAGCCCTAGTCAACTCAAAAGAGATTCTTTGGTATCGGTAATAACCGACACGAGTCGAAATTACTAAAAGGTCCCTACATTCTGAACTAACTCCGAATTGTAAAGTTGCATCTCTTAAATCTATCATTGAAAATATTTTACCACCCGGATCCTATTTGTCAGGTCGACGAAAGTTTATAGTAAATTGTTATCTAACGCTAAATATTTGATGATTTTTAAACAAAAATCTCCGCATATCCGCACGGCACCGGATTTCTTTAAGATATTAACCGTTGGCGTAGCCAAAGTGATTGGAGTTGTTGTTGGATCCACCTTCTCGATAACGCCTTTGTCTAGAAGTCTGTCTAACTCAGTTCAACGGTTCGACGCAACGGAAATGGTATTCTTCTCACCGGTAGCGCAATCGGCACTGTGTTTGGTTTTATCTTGATGAAAGCTTCCTGTAATTTTATTTGTTCTAATTTTATTTTTAAAATTTAGGAAATTTTGAAACAATAGTATTTAAACTGGAAAAATTCATATATATATTATTAATCCGAACTTCTTCCGAAAGTTTTACATAAAATTCTCTAAGAAAAGGCATTCCAAAAATAAGAGAATTCTCATCTTTAACTACCCAAAGGTAAAAATTTTGAAATTTATTTCGACTTCCACTAAACATTTACCCAATATTTCGATTTTGATATGGTTATATCCCACTAGTTTATAAGCAGGCCATAATGATGGTTTGCCTATGCGACCCTCTTCTATCACATTACACGCAGCATGGATAGAAATCCATAGTAAACTGCAACTCTTTCGCTATGTGGTTTCCTCTTCCCCACCGAAATCATATTACTTTCTTTTGGTTGAAATAGGTTTAAAACTTGATTTATAATTATTAGGAGTATAATTATTATGGTTGAATCTGTTAGCATTATAATTATTATTATTGAATTTATTAGCGTTATTATAATTATTATTCCTAAAGTAAGCACTTTTGGAACCTTGTGTAGGCTTATGTTTAATTATTTTATTAACTTCTGCCTGGGTTTCCTTCTCCAATAAAAGGCACAGTATCTTCAAAAGTGATATTTCCTTTGGTATAATTTGACCGAAGTTCTTTGTACAGCTCAGGCAACCTTATCCTAAGTTAAAAATATCTCTTAAGAGTTCATCAACCGGCGATTTAAAATTACAGAAAGAACAAATACTCTTCAATTTGATTGAATAATAGATAATAGTTTCTCCATCTCTTTTTAAATTATAAAAATTATTGCGATATAGGAAAATACTAAAAATATCCTTAATCTCTAGACTATCAAGTAAAGTTAAAATTAATTTTAATAAAGTTATCAGTACCTATGTATGCTAATAACAAATCTTTTTTTTATTTTGATCAACAATATTTTTAATTTGAAAATGAGTTCTATATTATATATGTAATCCTGAATATTAACTTTTTCTTTGACGAATCCTGGAATATGGAATTGAGTAGAAGTTGATATTTCTTCGTTTATCTTAAGAAATATCTTCTTGTCTTCGTTATTATAATTTTAACCTTTTTATTTAGTTTCTTTTTTTTTTAAATAAAAATAATCGTCGCCAAATGAAATGAAGTGATTTATTTTTATATAAAAATATATAATATATTTACAATAAGTAAATATATATTATCCATATATACTTTTACAAAATCGTTTATCTATTTAATCTATTACAATAAATTGGAGCTTAAACCCAAATCAACAAAATACAATTTATATTTATATTGATACATTACGCCTAGGTAAACTGCGAGCGCTGCAGGTATAAATTATGTACATTTCAATTATTCTGACCCTTTGCTACTATTAATAAAATTTTATTCAAAATAAAACAAACTTTTTATTAATTTTTCTTTTTGCACAAAGGGAGTAGACGTTAATATTTAAAATTATCTTTTTACCACTTAAATCAGACAAAACATTATAACCATTTTACCCACACCAACTTTACCCCAAGGTTATATATATTATACAAATCGTTATTGCGTGACTTCTAGTTAAGCTATAAACTTTCGATATATTTTATTTATATCCATGGCTTTAAGTAACATGTAAAATTTTAAATTCTGAGCCTTAATATATTTTGCTTAAGCCAAAAAAAAAACTAGAGGGTGATTTTTATAATTTTTGGGTAAAAACGGTTTTTTGGCAAAATATGTCAAACCGAGAAAGATTTTCAAAAGATGAATATGGATAAAAAATGAAATCTAAAAATCATCTTTACTGTCTTTATTCTCAAGGGTTTGTTATTCGTGTTAACATTATTACCCCGTCAATCGCTCTCCCCTATTAATGGTTCATTATAATCAGCTGAATTGGACAAATTATTAAATAACGACCAATTTTATTAAGTAATATTTTATATTAATCCTAACCCATATCTAGCGATCTTTTATACTTACCTTAACCCTATCTAATTTTGCCTCTAACCTCGCCCAGGAAATCATTTGAAAATTGAAAATTTAAACAAATATGACACCTTACGAAATAAATATTCTAATTTTCTTATTTAAATTATTCTTAATATTTTATTAAAATATATATTCATTATTAAATTTAATAAAAATAATATATATCTGCAGAATTTACAGTGTGCCTAGCTATTTGAAGTTAATCAGTCGAACACTTGCAATATTTTAATTTAAAAAAATTAAAGATCCCAAATGTCAAGAAAAAAATTGAAAATTGATTACTATTTTGCTAATACCTATTAGATGATTTATATAGCATTTAAATTAAATACTACCCAAAGTAATAAATACTGTTACTACTGCCCATTTCTTATTAAAAACTATCCGAATCATTTGTGGGCAATATTATTCATTAAATTGAAAAAATATGAAGATATTAATTTAGAAGATTTTAGGACATTAAATATATACTCTTTTATATATATAAACTTTCCTTATCATTTCAGAATTATGGTAAGATTAAAAACTGAGGCTTGATATAAAAAAAACGAACACATATAGTCTAATTTGATAGCAAGGACATTTTCATTAGTTTAATGATTTTCAGACCATTTCCTATTATGATATTACTTATTGCTTTTTTTTCTTTATATTATTTCATATTTTATAAGTTTAATTAAAAATATATTAAAATAAAATGAATAAAGAGAGGGGGGGGGGATAATAAAAATTTTTAAGAAATATTATTGTTTTTTAAAAATATCAATAAATTTATTAGGACTAATAACTATTTCTAATACTCAATTTTAAATTAATGTGAATTATAAAAAAATTATATGTAAAGAATCACTTCAATGACCCAAAATAGAAATTTGAATTTTTTGAGCCTTTACACAAAATGTTTCTTAGGAATAATTGCATTTTGTATGTTATATATTTACAATATAAAATCCAATCTTCGTTGTGATTGACCTAATTTTTCAATTATCTCATCCTTGCTTGTCGTCAAATGCCTATGAATATTCAAAAGATCCAAACCTTTCAATCTACTTTCAGATGTTGTACTTCTTGGTAAGTTTTTCAGAGACCTACAGGCCCAGCCCCTGGGCCGGACAGTATTTTAATTTTTTAAATATACCTAGGCCGGGCCTGAATTATTTTAAAAAAACATAAAATCCGGCTGTATTTTTTAAAATAGCCTATATTTGAAATCGTTATTATTAGCTATAAAAATCAAAAATAAATATAATTTATTTTAAAAAAATCCGGGCCGGGCCTGAAAATTTTATTTAAAAAATTAATGTTTTAACGATGAGCTTGCCTTGCTACAAGTCGAGGGAGACAAATATTAAACACGTATAACTCTGCTTTTGATTCAACAATAAAATATGAAATTCTTCATCAACATTAGCCCTAATTTCCTTGAGTCCTGATAAAATTCTCTCCGCTATTCTCATCTTAATCAAGTCAATGTCATATTTTTGAAAAGTAATACTTAAAATAGTTGTATAATTAAATAATACATTCTAATGAGAAATAATATTTGGAATAAGCATTGAATCCAATAATTTTCTTGCTTCTGAGGAAATATTTCTTTCAGGCCATTGTGATATTTCAGTAATAGCAGTCCCTTCTATCTCCTTAAAAGCTGTTACTGCTTGATGGCAGACTATCTCGTTGGACAAGGTTGCTATTTCTTTTTCCCTGTTGTTGGACAAGAAATTTCAGAAATAATTATTATTTGACTAGAAATTTGAAAATGATCGATAAATATTACGCCACTAAAAATTTGAAAATAATAAGTAAATATTACGCCGGAAAACTTGAAATCGAAATTAATTGATAAAATAACTTAGTAGATAAATATAATAATTAAATGTAATTAAATATATATTTATACGAATAAATATTAACAAATATAAATTAATATAAACAATAATATTTTGGAAAAATATATCCGGCATCTGCATTTTTTGGCTTTGGGGGGAGGGGGGATTTGTCATGCACTATTCTATTATATATTGCAATAGAATACAATTCATATGTTGATTTTATTAATGTATTCAAATTTAAATAATAATAATTTAATATATATATAATTAAACAGCATTCTAAAAATTATACACGCCGCGCCGCCGCCATAAAAAAAATTGGCGGCGAGCCGGCTCGCGCCGATGAACTCAAACGGCGGCTGTTTCGGTGTGAATAAAATTGCCGTCGGCGCACAGGTCTAGTTGATAGTAAAAAGCGTGACTTTTATTTAATTCTAAATAGAACCACGGTAGAACACCCCTGTTTTATTTATATTTTTTAGTTTAATAATGAGCTATTCAATAATACAATTAGTTTAATTTTATGAAATAAAAATAAAATAAAATTATATCATAAAGAGCAAAACACCTGACTTATAAACCTGATCTCTCCTATGTGTTTAATCTGTTTCAAAATCATTTTAAAAATTACACCGTAAAATATGGTTTAAAATAAACCCATACTCTGTGTTTCAAATGTATGTTTGTTTAAGTAGGGGCAATTGAATAAATTAAATAGTATAGTTAGATATCCTTATGATAAATAAATGTGTTTTAGAATGTAAAATAGAAATTTTTTTTACAACAATGATAGTTTAAATATTAAAATTTTATCTTATAATTTCATTTTGAGATATGAAATTATATCCAATTATTTAAGTAAAGTGTGTGTGCTTTTTTTTGCAAAAAAAGAGGAATATCTTTTTTAAAAATTAAGAAGTCTTTTAAAAAATACAATATTTAAAATTTCAAATATATGTCTAATTCTCAAGTATCATTAATTATTTTTTTGTACCTTCTAAAAATTCTACATAAGAAAAGATGATAATAATTATTATAAATCACCTTCTCATTAGATGCAATTTTAAATTTTAACAATATATTTAAATTTTACATTAGAGCAGTTAACCAAATTTAACAAATTATTAAAATATATTTTTATTTTTGAGAAAAAATATATTTGATAATAATTATATATAATTTTTTGTTGGAATTTTCAAATTTAATTATTTGTAGCTTCATATTTTAAATAAAAATAATGTAATATTGTGGGCCAAAATATTTTAAAAATAGTTTATTAAATATACTCATTTTTTAATTTTATTTTTTAAATATATTTAAATTTATTTTATTTTTCGCTTATATATAAATTTCTTTTCAAATAGCAGCACTTCGAAATTACTATATATTTGTTAAGTTTTTTTCTCTTTAAATAATGCATTTCAAATAATAATTGGCATCTCCCATCTTGGAGAATCATTTTGCGTTAAACAATATTTAATGTAACACAGCAATTTGGGTTTTAGAATAAAAACTTATAATAATTTGCTTCTGTTTAAGAATTTTAAAATTCTTTAATTTAAAAAAAAATGCTCTTCGAAAAGTCAACGTTTAATTTGTAAGCACTATCACGAATCCATTTACATATTTATTAAAAAATTTATTTTTAACTTCTGTGCTGTCTGGTGGCTCTTCAACTCATATGTGAGGTATTAAATATATTATTTTGTTTGTATTAGAAATTTTGATAAATGATTTTGAAGTTAGCATTATATTGAACATCGAGTAGTTTTTTAAAAATTATATTTTTGGTTGGTTAAAGGATGGGTGTTAGCTATATTTGCATTTACAGGGGCGGACTGGTCATAAGACCAAGTGAGCATTTGGCCCACGAGGCCGCAAGAAAATGTCGATTTTTGAGGCCGATCAGAGGAAAATATCAAAAAAGAGGCCGATTAGAAATTTTTTTTTATTATTTTTACATTATTTTCTCTTATCATTTATTTATTTTTAATGATATCTATATTACTTGAATATCACATTCTTTAAGAATTATGTTGTTCACTATATTTTAATGCATAGAATATCAATAAGGTCGCTTGATACATCATTACCACGTGCTTTTTTTGTTTTTTTTTCTAATGAAGCGAAAAAGCTTCCGTTTGAGTTTGATTAGAGCGAAAGCTAAGTTTTGATTTATATATTATATTAAATATTTATACATTGATTTATTGTAGAAGTAATATAGCCAATATTTATGATTGTGTTTCTTGTTTTTAATTCATTGAAATTAAATAAAACCCAGGTATAATAATTTTAATAAAATAAATTTTTGATCATTTGATTTTCCAATATTTCTTTTTAATGTTAATTAATTGAATGTTAACTTATGTGTTATAATAAAACCAATATGCAATAAAGCACTGCTCAATCTGCCTGGCATTTGCAGCATGCGAAAATACTTTCACAACAAGCTCAACAAATTTTTGACATATGCATTTAGTAATTAAAATACATGAAATTCAAGAGTTCATATTAGTGCAGTCGAGGCCTACCTCAGAGCATCAAAAACAAGTCATTTGATAATTGAATTAGTGTTAAAATATTAAATGGAAAAAATCGACAAATTTATAACAATGTCCACATAATAAAACAAATATCGGAGATAAAAATTTTTTAGGCAGATAAAACTTACCTTACATAAGATCAAATGCTACTTAAACACTTAGCCACTTTAAAAATGAAAATTTGAATTGGAAATTTCCAGAAAATGATTCGTATTATATAAAAAAATGATTAAATATTCAAAGATCATATAGAGAAAGCTATTTTAAAGAGAAAACGTAGAAAAGAAAAGCTTAAACTCTCTAAAATCGAAGAGAAGAGATTCACTCATAACTTTGTTGTCAAAAACAACTTTTTTATTGATGTTGTTCTTGATCAAATCAGGAATTTAATAAAAAAAGGAGATTGGTAACAAACGGTTTAGTTTGCAAATGGATATTACTCAAGACATTAGCGTTTATGATCAAGCAACCATTTACCTACAATACATATATAATGGCAAAATAACAGAAAGGCTTTTCGCACTTACAAAAGTTACAAACTCTTCTGGAAAAGGATTTTTTGATATCTTGAGTGAATACTTTTAAAACATGGAATTCAAATGAGAAATATAATAGGAGAATCATTTGATAGTGCTGCAAATATGCGGGGTGAATTTGTTGGGTTGCATGCTCTTATTAGACTAGAGGCTCCGTTTTTTATATTGGATGTTATAGTCACATATTAAATCTCTGTATATGTGATTCATGGGATAATATTGAAGGCAAAAATTTACTTGGATAATTGAACAGACTAGCAACTTATTTGGTAAATCATATAAAAGGATGGATGATTGGGTAAAACAGAATAATTCATCTGGCTAAAGTAAGTTGAGAAGGCTGCATTGAGACAAGTGGGTGGGCACGTGAAATAGCCCTAGATGGATATATGGTAAAGAGAGCTTGCTCCCAATAACGATAAGTGCACTTCAATTTATAATAGATAAAGAATGTTCTCTCATTAGTTTACTAATGGGAAGAGTTTATAAACCCTTTTAATACATTGGGAATTTAATCTAAAATGTGTTTGAAATAATGCAGAGCATCCATATCATTTTTTGGGACTATATCAACCATAGTTAATCATAAACATAGTTATTCAGATAGTAAGGCATCATAAGATACTTTAACATCTTCATAATCTAACAAATTTTTTTTTTCTATCAACATCTGAAAAAGGTTGAGAAGGCTTTTTTGGAAGTAATATTTGCAGATTAGTAAGTGCTGCATGATGAATTAAAAATTCAATTATTTGGGTTATAAATGTATCTGTATTTAAGATATACTCTTCTACTGATCCTATATTAATGTTTTAACGATGAGCTTGCCTTGCTACAAGTCGAGGGAGACAAATATTAAACACGTATAGCTCTGTTTTGATTCAACAATAAAATATGAAATTCTTCATCAACATTAGCCCTAATTTCCTTGAGTTCTGATAAAATGCTCTCCGCTATTCTTATCTTCTTAATCAAGTCAATGTCATATTTTTGAAAAGTAATACTTAAAATAGTTGTATAATTAAATAATACATTCTAATGAGAAATAATATTTGGAATAAGCATTGAATCCAATAATTTTTTTGCTTCTAAGGAAATATTTCTTTCAGGCCATTGTGATATTTCAGTAATAGCAAATAATTGGCTATTCTAACTCCTTAAAAGCTGTTACTGCTTGATAGCGGAGACTCTATCTCGTTGGACAAGGTTGCAATTTCTTTTTCCCTGTTGGACAAGAAGTTTCAGAAATAATTATTATTTGACTAGAAATTTGGAAATGGTAGATAAATATTACGCCACTAAAAATTTGAAAATAATAAGTAAATATTACGCCGGAAAACTTGAAATCGAAATTAATTGATAAAATAATTTAGTAGATAAATGTGATAATAAATCTAATTAAATATATATTTAATATGAGATACGAATAAATATTAACAAATATAAATTAATATAAACAATAAAGTTTTTGAAAAAGATATCCCCCACCCCCCGCTGCGTACGCCAATGGGATAAGGAAATAGTTTAATGGATTTTCGTGATATGTGCATTAGGCTTCACTCTGATAATATGTTTTATCAAAATTATATATTTTTTATTTTATTTTTATACGATGCAATTATACAGAGTTGGGTAGTACTGCAAATACTAATATATCAGATCTTTTATATCATTGTGTATCCATTTGACATTTTTTATACTGCTTTATTTTTAAAAGGTTCTTGCATTTTCTTTATTTTTTTGACAAAATATAAAATTCTTTTTTATATTTCTGTTAACATTATTTTATTTATAAATTCATAATAAAATTATGTCTATTTTGGCCTTTAATTATATTTATATAAATGATATTCTAATTATATTTCTTTTATAGCTTTCGAAATATCATATTTGTTATTGTTTTAGTTTATTAAAAAATATTTATAAACGATTTCAAAATTTGGAATCCTCTGGAGAAATTAACCATAAAATATGATGATATTTTGTCATTTTTTCGAATTTATCTGTCAGCTCGTTGAAATAAATAAATATTTTTATACCTGCCTAATTTGGACACAGTTAGGACCATTTGCCTAACTTAGACTTTTGCCTAATTTATCATAACTTTTTACTTTTTCTGAAAAAAAGAACATATTATCTGATATATTATTGGTTTAGCAAAAAGTGAGATTATGTTCAACCATTTTCAAAATAATTTTCAGAATAATATTATGTATGTATATGTCATAAGTTATAGTATGCATGAGGATTCGATATTTCTCAATTTCAAATTAATTACTGAGGGATATTTTTAAATTTGAAAAATCTGATTTGATCGGAAATGTATTCTAGTAAGTAAAGAGGAACAACACTATTAATTTCAGACAATATTACTGTGGAATTTTGAATTAAACCTTAACCCTTCAATACTCCGGTGAAAAAAATGACGTTAGTACTCTGGTGGGATTTAATAGACCCCAATTTAAAATGTTATATCTCCTTTTGTATTTAATATTTTGGTTTAATATTTAGATATAAGATAGAACAAACCTTAAACTTGATAAAATATTTATTTTAATTTATTATGCTTAGATTAAAAATAATGAGGATAATTAATTTGTGCCAAAATTTTCTAAAAAAGGTTTTACTTTTATTAAATTTTAAATATTAAATTGAAAAAATAATTTATCTATCATATCATCATTATAATATTATTTTGATATTTATTCTTCGATATAAAACATGATTTACACTAATACATGCAAACATAAAAAAAATATAGGACATTGAAATATCTTAATTTTGACTTATCACATAAAGTATTAATATGCTCCAAACATAACTTTTTTCCCCATATTTGACAAAAACATTTTGTTTTCCCATCTTTACTGCTAGGACACATACTGCATATTCCTCTTGAGTGGATAAGATATAATTTTGAACTTTGCCTAATATATTGTATATAGATTCCTTCAAAAGTAAGGACAATCTGATAATTTTGTTTTACTTCTAAGTAAGGCTTAATAAGTTCAATTGACATTTTACATATGAAATTATTTCTTGTAGTGGATATTTTTGTGCTGCTATATGATGAATTAATTGATAATATGTTTAGAAGTGTGTAAGACCTGCTTAAAATTGTATCATTTTTTTGTCTTTCAATGCACCATATCTAACCTACCTTTAGTCATATTATAAAATGTTATAATTTCAGGCTTGCTTGCATCATTTGTACAAAATTTTTATTATGGTGCAAAGTTGACAGCATTATGACGTCCTTTTCATTCTTTGGATATGATAATATTAATAATGTTATTTTTTCATATCCAACTCAAATATATGAAAAATGATATTGCACTAAATCTAACCTTACCTTAAATTCCTTGTATCTTGATGACAGCATTGTCTCGGGTAACCTCTCCTCAATCATGTCCACCCCCCCCCCTCATCATTGAGTATCTCTCTCATATAACAGGACTATCTCTCAACCTCGCCAAATGTGAGATTTGCTTCCTTAATCCCACTTCTATCCTTTCAGACATGGCATATCACGTCATCAACAGAGACGAGATGACATACCTCGGATCACACATAGTAGGTGAAAAGGCCATCGAAACATTTTTAAACAAATCCCTTAACAATTTATCCAAATTAAATACATTATTTAATTACCTCCCAGCCCATCAATCTTTTTTTTTAATAAAAAATTATTTCAAAATACCTAAAATCCTTTACGCCCTAAGATCCTCTCCGATCTTTAAATGCCGCGACTTGCTCGTTTCTCATGAAACCCAAAGAGTCTTCTTGAAAACATATTAAACCTTAAATTTTTCAATTCATCTTGGCTTCAGGCCACCCTTCCCAGCAAGTCTGGTGGTATTGGTATTCGATCCCTGATACAACTTTCCCTCTCAGCCTTGCATAATCTATCATCGATAATGGATCCACTCTTTTAGATACTGACCTCTTGCAGGCCTTCACCTTTTAGGACAGCAACTTCTCACCCACATTTTGTCATCCCGCTTCCAGCATTCAGAAAGACTGGGATGCTCCTCTGATCGCCCGTTCCGTTGAATATCTTATTTTGAACAGGCCCTTTGAGGACAATCCCAATAATTTAGTATTACATGCAAGCTCAGATTACGAATGGTTGGAAATCCCCAGTTCCAATCTTGGCCTCCTCTTGACTGGCAAACAGCTACGCATTTCCATAGCCCTCCACCTTGGCTGTAATGCCTGGTTCCCTCCATTTGCATCGACTGTGGCCATCCCATCGAATCGAAAGCTTAGCATCCCTTACACTGCAAGTTCTCCCATCGGCTACAACCGCGTCATAAATCTATTAACAACATCCTCCTAGCTGCTCTTAAAAAAGTTAATATTCCATCCACCCTCGAACCAGTGGGTCTCTCAAACGAAAATGCCATACGCTCCGATGGCATATCTCTCATTCCCTTGACCAATGGTCTCCCACTAGCTTGAGACTATACCTATGTCGATTATGCCACCAAGTCCAACCTCTCATTTTCTGCCATCGAAAAGGCCGAAATCCTAAAAAAAATATGCTTGCCTCACCAACACCGTGTTTATCCCAATCGTTACCAATTAGTCATGTTCGGAAGTGATGCTCTCAATTTCATCAAAACTATAGGGAAAAAATAAGGAAGATCTCAGGGGACCCCAATTATTCTCGTCAGCAGATTTCCCTGGAAATCTGCCGGTCCAATTTTTTAAGCGTTCACTCTTCTCTTGGGTGATTATTTATACCCTTTTTTTAAATTTTATTTTTTTTATCTCATTTCTCTTTTATATATATATTTTTTAATTCATTTTTAATATATATTTTTAATTATAATTTGTAAATGAAAAATTTGTGAAAATTTGTTTTTTAATAAAGTATTATCAAATATTACATTTTAAATAATTTATTATATTTACTTTCAGAATATGTGAAAATCATAATAAATGATAAAAATAATTTGAAAATGAGATAATTATAAAAAAAATTTAAAAAAAATTACGTATTTACTCTGGTGTGGTCTTATAAACCCCAATCAGTCACAAAATGTTTATAACTTAAAAACTATTCAGCCAAAATATATAAAATTTGGAATATAGATTCTAAGATATATTTGATGAAAGCTACTGAAGATTCCAGATCATAATAATAAGCCGTTTTTATATAATATCAATTCTAGCAAGCCTGGGGTCTCATATACCCCACCGGAGTATTGAAGGGTTAATTTATATTCATTTTTATATTGATTTTTGATATAAATTAAGAAACACAAAATTTCTTTGCAAAAATTGTCTAAAATTTATAGGTTAGCTACATTATATATGATGGAATATTTTTCCTTTCAAAGACTAAATTTAAAAACACTCTTAATAAATGATATAAAATCGAGAAATCCTGAATCCCCATGGATTCCTTATCCCAAATATAAAATTATATATGATGGTTATATAAAAAATAAGTAGTGTTGTTAAACGGCCCCGATTTGGGTCGATTTTTAGAAACTGCCCTATTAAGATTAGCCAAAATAATATTATATAAGCAGTGGCGTAGGTATGGGGGGGGGTTAATGGTTCAACCCATCCCCCTCCCATAAAAAATGATTTTTTTTAAAATTTACTAAATTGATAATATAAATGCTTTAAATTTAAAAAAACAACTATTTTTAAGTTTTTAATTTATAAATAATTATTTTGATCTATAGTATTTGATTATTAATATATTTTTTAAATAAATTTTAAATTATTTTGCAAAAATTTCTCTAGTTTGTTATATTCCTTTTTTAAAAAAATATACATTGTCAATTTTATTATGTTAAAACCATTAATTTATTCCTATTTCAACTAGAACTGCGTCTTAATATTAGATTTATATCAAATTTTTGAAAATATAACTCGATTTAAAATATAATGAGATTTAAATTACTTCTATATTTATTAAGTAAACCGAAAAGAAAAAATAACATCTTTGAAATTCTAGAATCATACAGGGTTTCCCATTCAAAAAAGGAAAAGTCCCAATCAAAAATGGAAAAGTTTCAATCATAAAAGGAAAAGGTCCGATCAAAAAAGGGTCAATCATAAAAGGAAAAGGTTCAATCAAAGGAAAAGTGTCAATCAAAAAAGAAAAATTTCCAAAAAGAAAGGAAAAAGTCCGATTAAAAAAGGAAAAGTGTCAAACAAAAAAGGAAAAGGTTCAATCAAAAAAGGAAAAGTGTCAAACAAAAAAGGAAAAGTGTCAATAAAAAAATGAAAATTCCCAAAAGGAAAGGAAAAGTGTCAATAAATTCCCATTCATAAAAGGAAAATCGTAATTTTTTTTAAAAAAATTATAAATTTTTCAATTTTTCTTAAATTTTTATTTATTTTTGTCATTCCTTCTTATTTTATTTCTCTTTTTGCGATTTTTTACTTGATTTGTATCTTTTCTCAATTTATTTTCCTTACTATATCTTTTTTCAATTTTTTTTCTTCTCATTTTTGATAATTCTTTTGTATTTTAAAAAATAATTTATAAATTTTGGTCCATTTTTTAACAATTCTATACGTTTTTTTTTCATCATACATATGTCGTAATTTTTAAAGGGATCATAACTATCCGGGATCTTCACAGGATTTAAAGGGATCCCTTTAAAATTTTCATTTTTTAAAGGGTAAAGAACTTTACGGCATTATCACGTTTGAACCATGATATAGAAGAATCTTATTTTAAAAAGTGTTTCCCGTGCATTTCGTTTTTTAATTTTATTGTTATTCATTAATTTTCAATGTTGTTTTTTTTTGGCCTTATGAAATAAGATATGTCTAATATCGGGTATCAATCGATAGCCAATCAAAAGATCTATTCAACTGGAAGTCAATCTCTTCCCCATAATGGGCGGGTCTTGGTCTTGGGGGGGTCAGAAATATTTTTATCAACACAAAATATCGATATGGGTATCAAATAAAAGCTAATTTTAATATGGTTTGACTTAAAGTCTTCATTTTTGGTCTGAATGGGTATGACTTAGTCTGGGGGATAAGGGTGGGGGGGGGGAGGTGAGGGGTGTAAAAAATAAATTTTTTTAATATAGGTACCAAATAAAAGCTAATTTTAATATGGTTTGACTGAAATTATTCATTTTTGTCTTGATGGGTATGACTGTCAGGCCCTCAACATATTAACAAAATGTCTAGTTGAATAGAATTTACAGAAATAAAAGAGAATGAAAATAAAACAATTTTTAAAATATTTTTTAGTTCCAATCCTGAACTTGAAATATATAATTTGCAGTGTTCTTATTTAGCGCGTTATTCCATAGCTATTTTTTAAAGTATCGATAGCATTAGCCTGCTACATTTTTTTTAAAGAGCTCGTTACTAAATAAATAGCAAAAATTATTATAATAATTTTATAATTAATTCTAAAATCAAAATTTTTTTATATTATTTATTTAAATTTATATTTAAAAATATGCATTGTATATATATTTTTCAAAAAAAAAAATTTTAAATGTCGACAGTAGATATTGATAATGAAAATAATTTTGGTACAGATTAAATAAAAAGATTATTATTTTAGAATTAATTATAAAATTATTATAATAATTTTTGCTATTAATTTAGTAACGAGCTCTTTTTTAAAAAAATGTAGCACGCTAAAGCTATCGATACTAAAAAAAATAGCTATGGAAATACGCATTAAATATAGAACACTGCAAACAGGATTGGAACCGAAAAAAGATTTAAAAAATAATTTTATCTTCATTCTTTTTTATTTCTGAAAATTCTATCCAACTAGACATTTTGTTAATATGTTGAGGGCCTGACAGTCATACCCATCAAGACAAAAAATGAATAATTTTAGTCAAACCATATTAAAATTAGCTTTTATTTGATACCCATATCGATATTTTGTGTTGATAAAAATATTCCTGACCCCCCAAGACCTAGACCCGCCCTCTATGAGTGATTATTATTACAATAAAAAAATATTTTAATTACTTTTTATTTGATACCCATATCAAAAAAAATTATTTTTTACACCCTATCCCCTCCATTCACCCCCCAGACTATGTCATACCCATCAAGACCAAGAATCAAGACTTTCAGTCAAAAGATATCAAAACTTGCTATTATTTGATACCCAAATAGATATTTTAATTTGGAAAAATATTCCTGACCCACCAGACCTAGACTCGCCCCTCCAGTTGAATAGATCTTTTGATTAGGCATCGATTGATACCCTATATTAGACATTTCTTATTTCATAAAGCCAAAAAAACAACATTGAAAATTAATGAATAACAATAAACTTAAAAAACGAAACGCGCGGAAAACACTTTTTATAATAAGATTCTTCTGTATCATGGTTCAAACGTGATAATGCCGTATAGTTCTTTATCCTTTAAAAAATTGAAATTTTAAAGGGAAATCCCGTTAAGATCCCGGATAGTTATGATCCCTTTAAAAATTACGACATATGTATGATGAAAAAAAAGCATAAAGAATTGTTTAAAAAATGGACCTAAATTTATAAATTATTTTTAAAAATACAAAAGAATTATCAAAAATGAGAAGAAGAAAAATTGAGAAAAGATATAGTAGAAAAATAAATTGAAAACAAATAAAGTAAAGAAATCGCAAAAAGTTAGAAATAAATTAAGAAGGAATGACAAAAATAAATAAAGATTTAAGAAAAATTGTAAAATTTATAATTTTTTTAAAAAAAATTAAAAAAATTACGATTTTCCTTTTTTGAATGGGAATTTTCCTTTTTTGATTGACACTTTTCCTTTCCTTTTGGGAATTTTCCTTTTTCGATTGACACTTTTCCTTTTTTGTTTGACACTTTTCCTTTTTTGATCGGACCCTTTCCTTTTATGATTGAAACTTTTCCTTTTTTGATTGGGACTTTTCCTTTTTTAAATGGGAAACCCTGTAAGATTCAAAAATATCCAGAATTAGGGAAAAAGAAACCTTAATGTATTCAGACGAAATATATTTTTAAATCGTAATTTAAAATTCGATATTTAAGATTCAGGCTAATACGTGCCGTAATTTTTATTTCGCTTATAACTGGTTTTTATTTATTGACTGTAAAAAACTGATTGATGAAAGTTGTACTAATCATGTACCACATATTGTTCATCACTTTTATAATTTTCCTTCTATCATGATCCCAATTTTGGCGATTTTTGTTATTTTGCCAAAAATGTTTTTCTTTAAATTATCTACCAATTGAAGTAGTAAAGAAGTATGATACGCACTAATTATTGATATAAATTTCCGGGATAATACTTTCTGATATTTAGCTACTTTACACTTGAAAGTGATATCATAGTTAGTTCTTGGCTCATAATTCTATTAATTAAAGAAAGATAGTTACAACTTTTATATTCTCTGTTCTGGCATGATGCTAAATTTGACAATAATTTACTAATAATTCTTTTCCTCTTTAAACCAACTACCAATCAGAATAAAGTAATAAAATATTATATACTAATAAAGCCCTATTAATAGCGTAGTATAAGTTTCAGAATTAGTGTTCCCAAAAGCTTAGCTCACTTCAGGCATAGAGCGTGTCGTGATAGTTTTCATTTTGTTTATAATTCAGTTTTTTCTCCTAGTTCTTATATTTAAGTGAGGAATTGAAAGTACTAGTCAGGCATTAAATATTAGCATACGCCAGATAAGTAGTTTTTTATATTTTCCATTTTAACAAGTTATCTATTTTGGGATTTTTTTTTTCTAAATCAAAAACTCTAAACATTGATAAAATTTACAGAATAAATGCTTTCAGTCAGTTTTTAAACTTAAGGTTGGCTAAGATTTTGTTACTAATAATTTTTTCTTTATACTGGCTACTATAATGGTCAAAGTCAGATACTAATAAAGCACAAAACATTCCCATATTTTAGAATTAGGGCTTGTTCAGCCAACTTTAACAGAGATTATATAAAGACCACCGAAAATCAACAATATATAAACTTGGCCAAGGGCTGGATAAAACGGGACACCACTGCATAAGCCTTAAAATTTGATAAATAAAGGTCCAAACCTTTCTGTCACCTATGAGCAAAATTTTTAGGATTACATATCATTTTGGTTAAAATCTTAATCGACACGTTTTAAAAAACCGATTCAAATCGGGCTAACAACACTAAAAATAAAGAATAAAAATATATAATTATACAAAATAAGAATTTACCCATTATACAAAATAAAATAAGATGTTATCTTTCTATATTTGATACAATATATTTAGTTTGCATAGCGTTTGATAATGTCCCTTGGATTTATGAATATTGTGAACACTTCCTTAGAGATATTTTTTAGCATATTTTCATTGAATATGATGATTTAGAAATTTAATAACCTAAATTTTATTAATTTAGTTATTATCTTATATTTTTTACCTTTTCAATTTTTTAATAAGATAATTGTATCTGATATATTATAAAGAAGTTTCTGAATCCATTATTAAATGTACCTGCTCAACTCTACAATTGTATCATTGAAATCTCAAGGGATGGTGGGGGGGGGCACACTCCTAGTATTTAGTCATCGACTTCATTGACTTGGGGGAAAGGTTTAGAGAATTCTGAAGAGATCAATATTTAAATATAAATAGATCGTATAGTAAGTTACAATTGAGTTTAAACTATCTGCCAATTCAAAAATAATATAATAAATATTATCATTTAAAAATAAACAAATGTGTTCATATAATCATAATTGAAATCTACTGTGCATATCAAGAAAATCAATTAAGCTATCGCCTCTCATAAATATTGATATATTCGATTAAATCTTATAACTTTATTATTGATACTCCCCTTGCAGTAATTTTATTATTTTCCTCATATTCCTATTCTATACTCATACAACCTAACTAAACTGACCTTGAACAATGGATAAGATCATTTATGATTAGAGGCATATTTTTTTATTTTTTTCCTCAATAAAATCATAAATAAGGTTAATAGAAATCTTTATAAACATTTCTCAGGAAATGTTTGGACAGGCAAATACTTCTCTTATTTCAAATGTGTTTTGAGCATTTTATTAGTTCCTATTAGAATTATCTTGACGCATTATTTTCCGATGGATATTAAAATGTAAATTAGAGAAAAAAAAGGCCATAAAATAAAATTTATAGTTAAACATTCGGAGTATTCGCTTATCTCTCAAAATGGTTAAAACCAAGATTGGAAATGACATTCGAAAAAAAATCCTTTTACTACTAATATTCATTCTAGTAAAAAAATAAAAATTATTTGAATTCTATTGTCATTCATATAACTTTGAATTTTTTTAAAAATATTTTATCTTTTAAAATTGTTTAAGCCCTAGGCATTACCTTTTTAATTTGTGCTAAAATCAATATTCACTTTTTTACCAAAAAAAATATTAATTTTAGATTTTTTTTTTATATGGATTGAAAATAATTGATTGAATATAATTTTTTTACTTTTATTCAATATTTTGATATTTTTTATTTTAGAAAATAACTATGAAAGTTTTAATAGACATATTTTCTGGCAAATTGTAAGAACTATAAGTTTTTATTTTCTGTATCATGCACAGACACTTTTACCATGGCACGGGAGGGGGAAGAGGTATAGCACAAAATCGTCATTGGAAATGAAGTGTATATGCAGTTATGAAGACTCTATTGTTATTAAAATAGAAGGGAATGGGGTGGGGATAAAAATGTAAATCGTTTAGGGGAATTTACTAATTTTGATCTGGATCTCATTTCCATTTTTTGTAAAAATTTGGGGTTTCTAATGGTTAGAGGGAAATATGTGCATGGTAGAGTGGTGCCTGATTATGCTAAGATAAATTATTGCTTATTTTATTATAATTAACCATTATTGAATCCGATTAAAAATCTAGCAAGTATGATTAATTCGTAAGAAGAGGCAGGTTTAGCGGATAATATAAGAATTCCAGCAAGAAATGTCAGCGTGTTGTTTATCATTAGTGTTCTTTTTCTTCATAATAATAAAAAAAAATGTTATAAAAGTTTTTTAGTTATGTCATTTCATATAATATTTATAAGTGTACATGTCCTTAATTAAGGTAGGCATAAACCTTAATTCCATAACATCAAACTAATTTAGATATTGGAAACCCATTCTGATCAGTATGAGCTATTTGAAACAGTTAATTTATTATACAGTTTATAAAAACTATACTTAGAAAATTTAATTTGATTTTTAGAACGACGTTTCCGTACTCTCGGTACTTTGGTCCAACAATAAGTGATTAATGGTCCACAAATGAAATAAGGGTCTAAATATTAAATTTTTTTTGATATTTTTATACATTTATAATACAAGATGTTTTAAAGGATATAATTTACTGATAATACAGCGTCTACACGACAGGATTTTTACTGGATGCAAACCCCCTTCAAAAACCTTTGCCTACCCCCCTAAAAATCACGTCGCCTTCGGCGGTGATGTCTTACTATTATTATTTTTACCTTTTTAATTTATTGATACTCTTTTCAGAGACTTTATAAAGGATAACTTTAATTAATCTATCTCTACTACCAACTATCGATATTTTGTGAATATAAAGAATTTATTTTTTAGATAATAAATTCAATTAAAACCTCCATTATTTACAATGAATTAATTATTATGGCATTATGAGCTTGCTGAAATATCTAAACCTTTTAAATTACATTTAAAAGCATAACAGAAAGAAAGTTTTATTTGGAAAACAAGTGAATGATTGTTTGCAATATATAGATTTGGTCGATGAATTGTATTATAATAATTCTATGATAAAAGTATTAATTTTTACAGCAATAAATTTTGTCCTATTTCATCTCAAAAATTAATAGATAACCCCCAAAAAATTTATCTTACCCCCATTAAAGCAGCCTGCCCCCTACCCCCCCCCCTCAAAAAATAGGATGCGAATTGTTCCTACCCCTCCCGCTCATGTAGACGCTGTGATAATATCATAATATGCAATCAATAATCAAACAAATTAAATTTAATTTAAAATTTTTTTGAAATTTCGGTAAAAAAAAATTAAGAAAAATCATTTAAAGTATATTATATTAAAAATCAATATTTTAAATTGATAAATAGCATCTTAAATAATTCGCATTTGTTTTTATCTACATTATAGATATGCATTAATCAAAAGGACCAACGTTACTTGGAACAACTATGAACAAACCCTCTAATATTATAAATACATTTAAAATATTGTCAAATCAAAAAAATAGGGTTTAAAATTTCTTAAAATCTATTTAAGATTAAGTTTCAATTATAAATCTTATACATTTTTGCATTTATAATTTGTTACTTTTGGTATGCTTAACGCATATTCCTCTGTAAAAATTATAAAATAAGAAATATTTAAATTTTTTTAAGCCAATTGATGTATGACATAATTATCTATATTCGTTTTTAATTTATACTCCTACAACAATAGTTTAGATTATAAATATTGAATTAACACACAACGTGTGCCAAGGCCAACCCAGTCTCCTCTACTATCTTTTCCCCATTGATACTCGCCCACCCTTAATTTTTAGTTTACAATAATTTTCAAATTCAAAAATAATTATAATAGGCTGTGTCCTGGGTGGACTTAATTTGGATACTTAATTGTTTTTTAATATAGGTTAAAAAGTTTTTGAATTAGGACACTCTGGGTTGTTTTAAGTAAGAACAAGTTCGTCTTTTTAAAAAAAAGTATACCTAAAAGCAGGGTTGGCAAGTATGTCAATTGACCGGTATTGGTGAATAAATGTATTAATTTAATAACTAGTATGTATTAAAAGCATGTTTATCAATCTAATTACGGTTACAATTTATTTAAAATATAATTGTATCATCAAGGTATCGATTTAAATATAAATTATATATAAATATAAAATTCATATTAAAATATTAGAATTTCATTTTGAAATATAAAAATAAAAGAACGTTTCTCATTATTAATTTGATTGGATCTCAATATATAAATATATATATTAATTTTGCTAAAGCATATTGAGAAAATTTCTAATTGCCAATTTATATACCATTATGTACATTTATCTAAACAAAATGAGCATCGTCAAATATAAGGAGCAAATACAAATGTTCAAGAAAGCTCTGTCAGAAAGAAATTACCAATAATATATTAAATGAAGAAATATTTTGGACGAAAAATTTTAAACTATTCTTTAACATTTATCTGTCTATTGTTGTAAATGCAAAGAGATAAATGTACCTTTCCCCACTTAAAAAAAGTGATGTTATAATTTGGAAAATAATTTAATCATGTCATGATTTTATAATTTTTCTACTTGAAGAAAAAAAAATCAAGATACGTTTAAAAAAGAAAAAAAAATACAAATACATGTGCTCACAGTGCTGATTATTAATTGGATCGCCAATATAAAGGGAAGCTTACTAGTAGGGAGTTTGATGAGACATGTGATATAATACAAGAATTAGGCATTTTACAAGGTGAAGATGATAAAAATATTTTATAGTTATATCATAAATTTCAGAAGTAAATATATAAGAGCCAAAGTATGTGGAAAGCAGTAACTTTATTAAAAACAATCAGATTTTGGGCTCATGGCTGCCCACCTTGAGCATTAAGAGAAGGGTCAAATATCTTACTAACAATTCCTATATATACTTTTTTTTCGGAAAGAAATTGGTCTGTTTGGGGTAATACTCATGTGAAGAAGAGAAATCGATTGAAGATCTATACAACTAGAAAATTGGTAAGAGTATATCATTTAAGATTGATCAAAAATATTAAAGAAAATGATAATATTGAATATAAATAAGAACAAGACTCTGCCATGGAGAACGAAACATTAATTATAGAATTTAAAAAATATAATTTAATATTACATAGAGATTCATTTTTTACTATTATATTTAAACTGTTTTAAGAAACATTTATTTAAATTTGACCATATTTGACCGGTCAAATGCATAACCCTGCTTAAAAGCCTTGGAGAAGCCAATCTTTTTTTTTGCATGTATCTTATTTGTTCATAATTTTTGTTTTAGATCTAAATAGATAGAAAATTGAATAGTAAATAACATAATTATAGAATAAGTTCTGCTTAGTAATATGAAATATATACAATATTTAATATATTTTTATAATAAATATAATTTCTATGCACAAACAAATATAATTGTGTTTATTTTAATATTAAAGTGTCTGCAATACCCTGCACTCACGGTTAGCGCGAATTCGCGGCAAAATAGCAAAATATGTTATAAATATTATAATTTTATATTAATTTTTTTATACTTAAACTCGAATTTGCGCTAACTGTGAATACAGGGTTACCATATCCTGATATAATAATGATATAATAAGTAGATTAACAACCAATCTCATTTGATTAATACAAATTAAAACCATATTATTATTTATAATAGTTAATTAGTTCGTACTATTAATGTCTGCCTAGCAATCCAAAATTTAGGGTAAATATCGTGTAAGGTGAAAAATTTTCTTTTTTTAAAAAAAATGAATTTGATATAAAATATTAAAATAATATTGGAACTGTATAATTTTTTAAAATTTAGTTATCACTAGTTACTTTAGAATTTGATAAAATATGCTATGTAACTATAATTAATTGCATTTTTAAAATATAACGGCCTAGTTAACTTGTTACCTTTATGTTACTTATTAAATATATTTCATTGATTAAATTTATATGATATCCCAAATTGAAAATTACAATCAATTATATTTAATTTATTTTTCGATTAAAAGAGCACATTTTTTAGTTAAGTTCCAATAAAATTATTACATACAAATTAAAATTAATATTATTTGTTATTTATGTATTTTTTAGGTACAAATAAATATTATATTTTCATTTAGATGCTTTATTGGTTGGGAAAGTGTCAATGACATATATAATACCTAGACTGACGATTCATTCATTAAAATGCATTTTTAAGCGTCGTTAAAAGCAAATCAGCTGGACTCGCCATTTTGGTAACACTTATAGTAATTATTCTCATGTTTATTATTAAATTGATAACTTGCTTCCTTATTATATCGATGATCCGGTAATTCTTTAATAAAGTTTGCATCAGATATAGGAATAAATAAGACTCTCGTTTAAAATTTTAATAATGATTAGTGTGACCAAGATGGCGTCTCCAGCTGATTTGCATTGATGTACACTTTTAATGAATGAATCGTCAGTCTAGGTAATATATATATCATTGGGAAAGAGTATATGCTTTACCTGCTTGATATGTCCATCATAATCGTAACTTTTTTATCCCAATTATAATTTTTTTTGAAATTCTTTCTCATTATACTAACGTTTGATTTATAATACTCATCAGATTTTTAGATTTTTTTTTAATGTAAATTGAAAAAAGATAGACTTTAAGCATAACATACACGTAATGTATGCCTAACGTTAAATGATACAAAGTAAAAATAGCATTGCTTAATATTAAAAACAATTGCATTTTCTAGTTCACATTATTAATGTGTAATTTTATCACCTGCTTTATCTGTAATTTAATAACTAGTATACTCTCAATTTCTTTAGCTTTACTCTCAGATAACTCAAAATAGAATAAATAATATTCATGGAACCGTTTCGTTATATATATATCTATATCTATATCTAGCAGCCTATGTTGATTCACAAGAAAGATCTCAAATTAATGAAATATATTTTGATCGACATGATAAAGGATGGTTTCAAAATTTATTTAATGAACTATTAAATGATAATATAAATGAGCATTTCAATCTTTAATTATATTCTAAATATGATTGAGCCATTATGTAACATAAATCATCTATAAGATATACAATATGCAATCAAGAAAGATTGGATATGACTCTAGTGTATATTTGCATGTTTGCTCATCTAAAATATAATTTAATTATAAATAAAATATTTAGATAGTATTCTATCTTGTACAATTATTATAAAAAATTTGAGTGGCATACTTAAAATTTTAATTGCTTCTATTTTTTTTGGTTATTTAGTCGATACTTAAAAGCCAGCTAATTAGATGGCTATTTTGTAATTAGTCGATGTGGGACACGCCATAATATATGATATTAATAAGTAACTAATTATTTATAGCTTAATTTTTAAATAACGTGTCCTAGGACTTATTACTTAATAGACGGCCACCCAAAATAGGTTTCCTAGCACAAAGCATTTTAGCCTATACTAAGAAGTAATTAAATACCAAAAGTAAGACAAACCAAAACACAGCCTAAGTCTGTTATAAATTATTACATATGTACAAATATATCCGCCATCAATAAACCAATAAAAAATTAAATTAGGCTTTAAAATTTATAAATTGGACAAATGAGCAATTGGAGAACACGCGACCCAAAATTTGATAGAGATTTTGGTACATGAAATAGAAAAGGCATAAGTAGACACTTTACATCCTATTACTTACAAGAATCGTTTATCCCATTAGACCGCAAAATCTTATCTATTTTTTCAGGTCCGATCCTATAGAGAAAAATTTTCACAATTTTATCTAACCGATCCAATCCGAGTATATTTTTTTATGGGTGTCCAATCCAATATTGTAAAAATGCTACCGAATTCGATCAAATTTATTTTATATTTTACGGATGAAAAAGTACAATATTTCAATGAAATAGGAAAAGTTATAAGCTGAAAGATAATAAACAATTTTTGTAGTTATTTGTCCTAAATAAATTTTTGGTTGGATAGGAATCTTACCGGTCAATGATTTAGTTCCCATATAATATAGTGTTGTAATGATTTAATGAAACATGTTGATGATTAAATTAAAAAATCCAGATAAAAATATTTTGTTTGCAAAAATAATAAATATTTAAGATAATCTTCTCTTTCCTTTAAAATTTGTTTTTATGACCGAGGTTATTTTTTATTAAATTAATTTTTATCTATAAACTTGAAGACTTTTTGAATGAGTTAAAAAATACACAATTTCTTTTTGGGTAAAACTTAAGAATTATGATAATTTTTAATATTTTTTCATTGTTTATTTTATTTTTTTTATTAAATTTACCTTTCTTATATTATAGTTTCGAAAATGACGTGTGAAATCTTTATTTATATATTTATTTTATTTATATAAAAAATCAAAATATAATATCTTTCTATTTGTATTGCACCTAATATAACGAAAAAATATATATATTATATAATAAAATAGGGTAATTATCTATTAAATTAGTCGTTCAAAGGAATGGATCGGATTCCCTATTCGATATATCGATGTGAGTAGAAGACTATGAAATCATAATTAGTGAAATTAAGCAGGCTAGTAATTGCCTCGATTATATGGATTCTGCTATTTGGTTTGGGATATATAGATTGATATCGATTTTTCAAAACTCCAAAAAATTTTTTAATTGGGTTTAGTTGATGGAAATAAGGTAGAAGATATGCTATATTTTGGTAATTTTGAGTTATTATTATAAAGGCACGATGAAAAGGCGCATTATTCATAATTTGTGTGAATTCAACAGCAAAATGAATGATAATTCATCCAAGTAAATTTGTCTATAATGGTATTTTTTGAAACCATTAATTCCTATGGTACACCAAACCTATTCATTTCCTTTGAAGGAGGGAGTTTGACGGATGGCCTCTTACCCAGAGGTGCCCATTCATTGTGGGAAATGACATGGGAATAACCTGTTTCATCTAAATAGAATATGGCATGTACATCATTTTTATATTCTTTACGAATATTGATAACATCTGGGGAATTCCGTCTATCGGGTTCTTTTCCAACCTATTGATTTGATGCATCTTGATATAGCTGACTCGCTCAACCTTAGACATGGCGGTAAATGTTCTATTATGTTTTTAATAGTATAGCCGCTTCATTACCAAACAATTTAGTTAACTTCGATTGGAGTTCTGTGTTGTCTTTCTTCTTCCGACCTCGTTGTTTTATTATATAATCAGATAAAGGGTCGTCGTAATATTCAGGAAATGTTTCCCGTTCGAAATGGTAAACTGAACCAGTGGATAAATTTAGTGGGCTGGTCATCAATTGGTTTGCTCAGCCATATTTTAGCCAATTCCATTTCCATTTTTTCATCCCTACAATTACCTTTTTTTTCCTTAGATGAATAGGATATATAATTGGGTGCTATTGAATATTCGAATATTAACATCTATTTGTAATGCTAGACATCTAAAGGAAATTGATAGGGTAGGTGAATAACATTGGTATCTATTTCAGATAGCCCCTAGAGAGTATATGAAGTTGCATTAGGTGTATCTAAAATTATGATATAAAGTTAGTAAATAATGATGGAGATAGATTCAAAATACTAGCGATAGTAAAATTTAACATTTAAAAAAAATAGAAATATAGTTTTTAATAGGAAAAATTTTTATAAATTTAAAAAAAAATTATTAAGTTTAAAATTAAAATTGTCGCAAATTTAAAAAAGAATTATTCGAAATTTTAATTTAAATTAAATTACTGAAAGTTTTTAAAAATTATAATGTTTATCTCAACATTTTCTTTCAAGTTTTAAAAGTAAATATGTTATTTTAATTATTTTTGCAAATAAAATATTTTTATCTGAATGGGTTTTAATTTAATCGTCAACATGATTAAATCATCACAAAACTGTTAATGGTTTGGTGGTAAGAATGCAAAAAGTCTAAGATAGATTCTCTTAATAAATTATATAATAAATCCTTTTAAATATCAAGATATCTTTAACTAAGAACTGACCTAATATTTGTTTATTACAACATCCAGGAATTTATACCTTTCAGCAAGATAGATATCCTTGTCAAACAGCTCTTTATAAAAACCTTGCAAGAAGCATAAAATCAATTTGTTAATCATCTCCCTATCTCAGTCCTATTAAAAACATATCGAATTTTACTCAAACGAAATCATAAAAAGTAGCTACCTAGAACAATATTTGAAGAATAATTCGAGTTTATATTTATATGAAAATCGACTTGCCAAAAATGTATATCCGAATCTTATTAATTTAATGCCATGAAGAATATTAGCTACGAAATGGTGACGTAAAAACTTTAAAAAAAACTTGGCAAAAATAATATTTTAGCAAAATAGAGCAACAATTTTGAGCAGAGTTACATATTTTAAATCATATATATTTTAATTACTAATCATTTAAATCATTAATATAAAAAATGACCATTATATATCGCTATATTATAATAACAACGGTTTAAAATTAAAATTTGAGTGTTCATGATTTCTTTTTTAAATTAACTATATATTTTAACGAAAAAAAATAGAAGTGGATAGATATCAATGAAACCAGGGGAATATGTAATGTGGTAAGCTTTTCTGGAATAACTTAGACACTTAAAACTGAATCTCTAATTTAAAAAATTTACAATGGAAAAGAGCACTAAACAAATATATGTCGTGTTCGGATATGGAATTCATGGGAATTTTGAATCTCTCTGTTTCATATCAATTACTAAGAACAATATTTAAATGTGAAAATTAGACTTAACCTGAAATGTATTATAACCTGAGCACCTATAAATTTCAGACAATTTACTATAAACCTTTACGTATCTTTTAATAATCTATATTTATAAATTAAATAAATAAAGAGTATAGTTCGAAAATTTATGGCAATATTGCCTGAAATTCAAGTAGGTAAGGATACTTTAGCTGGAACTGTATCACCCTTAATAAATTATTAATAAGGACCTTCCGAGTCCCTATGATTTCCCCATTATGTACAATATGTATAAGTATATAAAGAAGAAGAAAAGGTTATAGGGGAAAGATATGGGCATAACATATTAAAATACTATTAAAAATTTTGATTTGAAACCCTTGCTGGTAAAATTCTATGAATAATTCTTTTTTTCCACATAAATTCAAAAAATACACAAAAAATTGTCTGAAATTTGTAGAGTAGTTAGGGAAGACCAGGAAAGATTGGAACACATTTCATTCATACTTGAATAAGTTACATACTATTTGAACCATTCTGGACCAATAAAACATATTCTCAATCCCCAAAGTATAAGATATATAAAATAGTAAATACATAAAAAAAAATTAATTTAAAAAATTTCTTTGGTAACCAACTAGATTTATTTTTTGTTATTTTTGGTAAGCATACCTTCGTAAAAATACAAAGAATACATATTTTTTTAAATTTTTTACTAGCCAATAATGTTACGATTTTCATCTTTATGATGATAGTTTAGAAATAAATTCAAGTTTCCTCTGTTTATTACCTGCCTCGAAGGTTTATAGATTAGTTTCTATTTTATTTTTATAATAACTTATATCAGTGCCTTATTTATAAAAACATAAATATATACCACTAATATTAATAACATAAATTTTCATAATTTTAGGACCTTTCTATATTATAATTTAAAACAAAAAATAGGGAATGTTGTGAATAACAGTCCATATTTAAAAATTAAAAGCAACAGAACAAAATTAAAAATCACAACGTGCAGCTCAATTCATTACCTTTATTAATATATATAAAAAAGTATAGATTTATACATATATAATTTTTAAGATCTATGATTATTTACTTTAAATATGACAAATTTTACAATTCCGATTGATTTTGGCTACGGTATAACGCAAGCTTCTAAATTTAATTGTTCTTTACCATTTAATTCCAAAGGACACTAATTTTTACATTGCAGATATTCCAAAGGCCCCTGCTTGCGGCATACAAACATAAATAATTTAATCTCAAACACTCTTAAAGGGCCAGTATTCCAAATACCCTAGAGTCCAATCAGTTGTGCCCAAACACCAACAGAAGATCCGACGGTATCAGCCGAAAATCTTGGTCTTCTGGTTTTCCAGTAGCTTGGGATTACACAAGCATCGATTTTAGGCGCAATCTAACAGAAATATCTCAGCAATTAGTTCGGTAAAAATCTTGAAAATAAACAAATATTCAGACATCGCTCCTAACTTTTATCCCATTGTCTCTAATACTCTTGATGTTTTTGTTGAGAAATTTCTTAAATTTATCACATAATTAGGGAGAAAATTAAGATAAGTGGTGATCATAATGTAGCCTTCTATTTCAAACAAGCCATGGTTATTCAGGCGATCTCTTTTTTTAATTAATTTTTTTTATTCATTTGGTTGTTTTCTTTAAAAAAAATTATAAACATGATATAATCATTAATTGTTTTTAAAATGACCTTTGTTTTAAATTTATTTTTAATAATAAAGTCAATGAACAGCAAAATATTCTTTTTTTATAATTTAATTAAACAATTTTGACATGAATTGATTATTTTTAATTGTAAATAAAGAAATGATTCAAATTACATATTTGGAATAATCCCAATTTGGACGCAATGTATAATTAAATTATCCTTACCTCTGCGTATTTTTCATATTGTTTATAACACATAAGCTTAATGTGCCTTTTTTGCTCAATAATTTCTTTTTATAAGGAGTAGATTTTAATATTTTAGAAATTTTTTGCAGCTTCATTCGAGCAAGCATTCTAATCTTTTTACCCATAGCAACTCTACCCCAAAATATATATATTATATTATTTTTAATAACCTGATTTACTTCCAATAAATTTTACTTTATAGTTAAGATTTTAAGGAACATTTGTAATTTTTTTAATTATTAGGAATATATTTTGCTAATGGCAAAAAATACTAGAAGATGATTTTTATAATTTTTAAATTAAAAACGGGTTTTGGGTAAACTATATCAAACTAGGAACATTAAAAAAAAGATAATCATAGGTAAGAAATTACATATAAAAATATACACATTCACACAAAGCACAGGGGCTTAAACTCATGGGTTAAGATATTCATATTAACATTAATACCTTGTCAGCCACTTTCCCCAGGTCTCCCCTAATGTTTGTTAAGTTCATTCTACCATCACGTGAAATAAAAGATGATTTAAATTTTTTTAACCAAACCTTCCAAGCTTATCACAAAAAAATCCGGACAAAAGACCACCAAATAACCCCCCCAAATTCGCGATAGCCACAGTTAATGCCCAATATCCTGTTATTTGAGATGGCGTCATATACTTGTTGTACCTTTTATAGTAAGTTTGGTTGTACCAATTTGTGACTATCTTTATACATACATAACAAAGAGAAATAATTGCATTTTTTTTGAATTTATATCAATAAGATTTATTTAAAATAATTGTTTAATAAAAAAAATACTTTTTGGGGTGCGTTCACTACCCCGATTGCCCAACCATATTGGAAAGAGCTTAGGGTGATTACAACAGCCATAATCGCTAGCATAAATGTTACACCCTTATTTAAATATTTTTTATAAATATTTATGCTTAGTATTAATATGCAAACAGAATGTCCAGATGTTTTTTTACCAGTCTATCAATCTAACCTAAAAGAGCACGATTTTTTTTTATTAAAAAATTAACTATAATCCCCCCCCCCTTTTTTTATAAGTCAAAATAATATTTCAAACCCAAATATTAAAAATGCTTGCAAGAAAGGAGATGCGATAAGTATTTTTTTAATAAAAAAATTTACTATGATCCCCCCCCCCTTTTTATAAGTCAAAATAATATTTCAAAACCAAATATTAAAAATGCTTGCAAGAAAAGAGATGCAATAGGTATTTTTTTATTAAATTTACCTTTTTTTTAACATGGAGATGTGTATTTTCGTCCAATTGCTGCGGCGTAGTGTTCATTAAATTATTAAGCACCGCTTTGGGAATAGATTTTCTTGATGATCTTTGTCTTAAGAATTGGGAATTTATACTATCAGGTTCCTGATCGGTAAAGTTACTAACATTAATATTTTCTAGGGACGGATTCAAATTAACTTCATGTTCTGGGATATCTTTAAGAGTGGCTAGGGACAGTGTGACTCTTTTTTTCATTTTATCGGTGCCAAATCGATCGGATATACTTTTAAGCGAGGAGGGCTTCCTAGGTGATACATCTATTGTGGCTAGTCTTGGCCTATTGTATTTAGAAATTTTGCGTGTGCTAATGTTTTTATTATTATCATGGTTATCGTCTAGAAAGTGTGGAACGTCTGTTGCGTTCATCATTTTTTTAAGGTTTTTTTAGGAAGTAACTGAACTTATTTTTATCTTGTGGATTATATTAAAACATTTAAAACCTTTCAATTATAGCTATACGTTTTTAATATATAAATACAACTATTCCTTTATTCATAAAAAAAATGATTTAAAATATCCTAAACTCCCCATACCATTCTTTTGTTTGAAAATCAATTTTATTATTTTTTAGGTAAAGATAAAATACAATTATAAAAATATTGGCAAATTCATCATAAAAATTAGTTGTAAGTTGTAACATAATAATAATTAAATAAATATTTACTATTTATATCAATATCTAAACGTTCTCATTCAATTTTTATAGTTTTTCCCGATCCGTTTTTCATATTTATTTTAATAAAATATGCTATCAACCCTTGAAAACTCTTCAAATTTTATGATAAATTAAAACACAGTTGATTAAAATAATAATTTGCTATTCTTAAATAAATAAATAAAAATATTTTATTGAAAAATAGCCCTAAGACTAAGATTCAAAAAATAAAAATATTTGATAATAAAGTTTTAAAAAGCTATAAGCAAGGTTTAAAGGTTATATATAGTGCATTTATAAAAAAAATTTGGATTTTAGTCATAATTACAATATAATTTGTAAATCGACATAAGAAAAAACAAATTAGTAAATCTCTTCCTATATAACTTATCCATATTTATGATATAATTTACATTATAAATGAAAAACTATTTTTTGTTGTTAAATATAGTTTATGGACAAAGATGATATCCAGGAACACGAAGTGGTAAATGATAATTATAAGGACTTTAAACAAAAAAGATTAAGTAACGTGGCCAGTGATGGCGATATAATTAAGAAAAAAACTAGTTTTTTGAGGAAACAAGATTCGGCTCTCGCTCTTCCTGCTTTAAGCAAAATGGAGAATTTGGAAGAAAAAAACGAATACATTAAAAACATAATCCGGGAAGGATCTTTAGATGTATCTATGAGCCGAAAAAGGAAAATATCTTATAAACCGGCGGTTCCTACCTATATCCTCAATAACATCATGGATACCAATCCTCAGGAATTAGACGAAGACACCGAATTACACGTTAAAAAAAAGGTATGTTCATCTTATTTATTTTTACAAGTATTGAGCATTTAATTTCATATTAAATATATTATATAAAAAAAAGTTGTACCTAAATATAATCTTATTCGTTTAAAATGTAAAAACTAGGGTGTAACCGCCATGCTTTTATTGACTGTTGTGGCCATATCACTAAGTTCTTTTCAATATGGATGGGCTATCGGGGTTGTTAACGCTCCACAAAAAGTTTAATTATCAATAATTAACAAAATTTAGTTAATAAATAAAAAGATAGTAATGGCCTGGTATAACCAAACGCATTATGAAAGACACCAAACACCCATGAAGCCTTCACAAATTACAGTGCTCTGGGCTATAACTGTTTCAATATATAATGTCAGCGGTTTGTTTGGAGGATTGACATCTGGTTACTTTTGTGATAAATTTGGGCGGTAATATAATCTTTTAAGTTTGTTTATTCTTATTCACTAGCAAAAAGACACTTCTCATCAATAACTCGATCACATTTTTGGCCGCCATTTTGTTAATAACGGCTAAGACTGCATCCTCGTTTGAAATGGTTATTATATCTAGACTCTTAATAGGATTTAATTGTGGTTTTAATTATTTATTAGAAATTATAATGTAAATAATATGAAACTAGGAAAATAATTTCCCCGAAAAAAATCCCCATAAGATTACTCCCCGAAAAAAAATCCCTTGGAAAATAATTCCTCGGAAAAAAATTCTCACAGAAAATAATTCCACGGGAGAAATTTCCCCGGAAAATGATTACCCCCCTTTTTTTTTGATCCTATAAAATATTAAATTATTTTTAGAAAATTACAAAATGGAAAAAAACTCAAAATAAAATATTAAAAATTTTTGAGAAGATTAACAAAATAAAAGAAATTCTTGTAAAATTTTTTCAAATAAAAATTTCCTAAATTGTTAAACAAAATTATAAATAATAACTAATGAATATTAAACCTAACCTAATTTTTAAATTATTATTAATTAACCCTAACCAATATAAGATATAATGTTATGGCCTTATTCCGAACCCAGGTTTGGTGATAGTGAAAATTAAACAAAACAATATTTATAAAATAAACGAATTGGATACCTAGTCTCTATGATATTAAGCAAAATATTATTATAAACTAAGTAATGATAATGGCCAGCTAGATTTTTTATTTTGGCCCGGATTTATAAATTCTTACCATTTTTGACCCGGATTTGCACTACTTTAATTAAATCAAAATGTTTTTTAAATTCACTCTAAGATTTGAGGATTTAAATAATAAAACTTAAAATCTAGTTCACCTTTACACAGTTTCATCAACTTTTAGTTATTTATTGAAAATCAAATTTTTATTTTAAAATATTTATTTTTGCACAAATTAGTAATCATTTCCATGAAGTTTTTAGAAATACATTAAAATTTAAATCAGTAGGAGCTAAGAGGCTTTTCGCAATTGCCTTCAAAAATATTTGGCCAATTTTTCATTTGGTGTAATTTTGTTATGCACAATATGAAGTCTTTTTCTGATAATTTTTAGAATGTAAAATATATTGTGTTCTATGATACAAATTGGATGTTTGTCATTAGTTGGCAAAAATAATAGCATGACTTTTACCAACTCTTAATAGCGCCCTTTTTTGTTTTTAATGCTAATGAAGGGCTATTAAATGATAAATTCTGTGACGAAATAGGAAATTTCCAATTCAACCTGGTTTATATTTGATAAAAATTATTTTACTGAAGTATTTAATGCATACTATAAGAATTTAACTGGCTGAATACAAAATCAATATAAAACTTGCTAAATTATATTTTTTACTGTCCAATTTAAATTAAATAACTGCCGAAAGTAATGAAAAATACTGACCATTTTAATCAATAAACATCTATTTCAGAGGTGATTATCAGCAATGACAATGAGTCTTATATTTAAAATCTTATAATTATTATTTTGCTTAATTTTTTTAAAAATTTACAGAAAAGAAATAATTAATTAAAATGATATATGAAACAATGTTTTCACTTTTTTTTCAATTTTAAATTGTAAAACCTCTTCCATAATTTTCATCTATTTCTATAAAAATCTATCATGTTTTCTTTCCAAGATGTCACAAATCTATACTTTTTATGCTATCTACTAAATTATAAAGTATCAAAGCTACCAACCGATTTATCAACTCTCATATTTTATTGCCCTATATGTCTTAGAATTAAAATAGAAATAATACTCAAAAAAAAATCCTAAAACGCGAGAATAAATACTCAACATTCAGAAAATACTGAATATAATTTTTTAGAAATATTTTCGTTATTTTAGCTGAAGGGTCATTTTTGATAATTTAAAAAAAAATATTCGAGGAATTTTTTTCCTATTTTTTTCGGGGATTTACATTCCCCTAAATTTAATTTAAAATCTAAAAGGGCAAATTTTTTTCTGGAAATAATTTTTTATGGGAATTTTTTTCCAAGTAATTATTTTACGAGGATTTTTTTTCCGGGGAATTATTTTCCGAGGAATTATCTTCAAGGGGATATTTTTCCCTGGGATTTTTTTTCTGGGGAATTATTTTCCAGGGGATTATTTCTGGGAAATTATTTTCGGGGATTTTTTTTCCGGTTTTTTTTCCGAGGAATTATTTTCTGCTTGCCAAATAACATCATTTGAAAAATAAAATAATTAGGCATAACATCTAGTGCGGTGTCGATATATTTAGCAGAAATTTCTCCAGTAAATATCAGGGGTGCCATGTGTTCTGCACACCAGGTTTCACTCAGTTTCGGAATTCTATTATCCCAGATCATAGGTTTACCGCATGCATTGGGAACTGATCATGGGTGGCCTACACTATTTGGTTTAAATAATTATCCCATGCATTACACATTTTTAAATAATAATCATCATTTAGCTTTATCCGTGATCCCAGCAATTATGCAATTAATAATATTGCCATTGTTGCCAGAAAGTCCTAGATATCTATTGATTTATCGAGGGAAAGAAAAAGATGCTAAAAAAGGTATGTATCTATTATTACTAGTGCTGTAAAGTAAAGTCATAAAAGTAACATCGTTACTAACAGCGTTATCTCTTTTGAAGGAAAGAAACGCCATTCGTTACCTTCTTCTAGAGGTAACGAGCAACGGTAACGCCTTTCTTTTTTTTGAATAACGCAAAACGTTACTCGTTACTTAAAATTTTTTCTTAAAAAAAATGGGAAAAATAAATTATTTATATTTATTTTTAAAATTTTATAAATAATTTAGCCGACATTTTCAGAGCAACATAAAATTCTTTTTATTTTATTTTCTTTGTTAAAGTTTCAGTCAAGATTGTTAATCTAATTAATAATGAATCAATCAATTGTTAATTTATATTATTATTCTCTAATATTATAATTAAAAAAAATATTATGTTAATCGTAGCAGATGAAGATGATTTGACCAGCCCTGGCCCCAACATGAAACATTTTTTAGGCCAAGAAAAAAATTAAGAGTACAAATTCTGCATTTTGTAAAATTGTTTCCCAAATCAAATATTTCCTCAATTGTGGAATAAACATGAATCGACACTGTGCAGCCATTTTTAACAAAAAAATGGAAAAATATCTGAAACAAGATGGAACTCTTTTTTAGAACTCCGTGAAATTAATAGTCTTATTAAGGAATAACCCATTTGACGAATTGTAATATATCCAAATTGCAGAGATTTTCAGATAATGACAAGTCATTCATATATATAGTACCGTTAGTGTTAATTAAAAAAATATGATATGTATATATATGATTTTATATGTTATGGAACCTGTTGTTACTGCTCTTTTGATAATAGAGCATTTGGGATATATCACTCCCACGATAATTATTTTAATATTAAAACTTAAAAAAATTGCTAAAATAGTTTCAAGTTTTGTAAGCCACATATTAATGATATCCTGCAAGACATAGGTAAAAGATATACCGTTGAAATATCGTTTATAATTTATATTTTGATTACATTTGTTTTCAATAAATTCGAACACATCTGTCAGCAATAATTCACCCGCTATTTAAATTAGATTAGCCCTATAAATATGTCAACGAAGGTAGAAAGCTAAATTATTTCCAGTTTGAGAAAATATAGTAACAAAGAAAAAGCAGACTTTATTCCTTTAAAAACAACACACATACCATATTATTTTCTGATAAAGATAAAAAAAAATTTGATAAGGATCTGAATGAAGATTCTTTGAAGGTAATCTATTAAGCTTCTTTCAAAATAATGATTATTCTTTAATTTTTATATATTACACCAATTATAATTATATAACTCTCTCAACCTCTGCGCCAGTTAAACCTGTGTTAAGCAGGGTAAAAGATGTGTTGAGCACTCTCTTGTTTATCTGATCAAAATTTTGAAAATGAATTGTTGTTACAATTAAATAATAAATTATTATAAAATATCTTTATTATTTTTGTATAATTTTATTTATATTATATATAGAAAAAATTTTATTATAAAAAGATTATGATAATTATACACTACAGGCGCGTAACCAATGGGGGGAAAGGGGGAAATTTCCCCCCCCCCATCGCAAATTTGACTATTTTCATAAATATCATTTTAAGCTAATAAATTTTACCCCCACCCCCAGATTCCCTCCCCCCCCCACCAATCAAAATTTTACAAATATTTGAATATCAATTTTCCAACATATAATTCAAAAATATTAATAAAATGGAAAAATATTTAGTCAAAGAGATTAAAATCAAACGATAATTTATAAATAAGGCTGAGCATGAAAAAAAGTAATGTGTCGTTAGCAGCGATATCATTATTGAATTCAATTGATCAATCAGAGTTTATCATTGCTGCTAGTTGCATCAATAAATTATTTTTAGCTCACTACTTTGTAGAAATTTACAAAAACCAAATTTAGATTTGGTTCAAGTTATTGATTTGGCGGAACATTGGAAAATATACATGAACAGGTAGATACAATAAGAATGAATGTAGATAAATATTTTCATAATATTTATCTAGACGTTGAATCGAAGGCTAAATTTTATGATATAATACTAATTAAACCTCGTCTAGCACCTAGGCCATTATTGAGATGAAAATAAATATTGGCTCAACTGAAGAATATTATAAAATATCCATTTTCATCCCATTCTTAGATACCTTTTTATAGCAAATAAAAGTACGGGTTTTAGATAAAAAACAAGTCTTTAGCAATCTTCAAGTTTTATTACCCAAAGATCCTTCTTCATTTTCTAATGCCACTATTGGTAAAATTAAATATTTAGAAAAATTTTATTCCTATGAGATTGATAATGAAATAAATTTAATCAGTGAATTCGAATTGTGGTATAAATATTTATACGTTTAGCTATTTTACCTGAGCATGCTATTGATGCGCTCAATCGGTGTAAAGAAACCTTGGCTCAATTTCCTAATATTTCGAAGTTGTTTTATATTCTTGCATGTTTGCCTATTACAACATGTACGAATGAAAGGACTTTTTCCAACTTGAGAAGGTTGAAAACATATTTACGAAGTACTGAATCTCGGCTAAATGGGTTAGCAGAGATTTGGTTCCAAAGACAAACGAAATAATTAAAAATCTTGTATTTGATAAGAAGTTAAAAAAAACTTGTTAATTTAATTATTTTCTAGTCAATATTTTTAACTACTATTAATATTTTCAATAAAAAAAATTATATTCTACTTATATTGTATGAGAATTTAAGCTGAGGCTAGTTTTTAAAGCAAATTTAAAAAAAAAATGACATTACACTTTATTTCAACTTTACACATAAATAAACCTTTACATTTAAAAAAACTTTATTAAATATAATATACCTAACTTGAAATAATAAAAAAGAGGCTTGTAATATCCTATCCATAAGCACGAATTAGTAAATAATAGTTAAAAATAGAAATATAATTATAGCTAAATAAGACCCGGCCGAAGGCCGGGGAAAGCTGGCCGAAGGCCAGGTAAAAGGGGTTTGGGGGCGAAGCCCCCAAAAAATTTCCCCCCCCCCCTATAAGAAAATCCTGGATACGCCACTGATACACTATAAAAAAAACTAACCGTTATTGTGAAAATTATATACTATAAAAAACTCTACCTAGTACAACGCCATTTTATAACTCTAACAATTAACCAACAGAACTCTAAAACTAAAATTAATAAATTTTCAACTCCAAATTTTATTGATAAAATATATTTAAAAAACAAAAAGTCATAAAAGTCATGATAATGATAAAATCTAATCCCTTTTATACTTTTTTGGGATAAAAAGATCACGAGTTCCACACATGATATATAAAATCAGGCGACTATTTATAAATTTGATAAATATTAAACAAAATAATTTTATATAATAATATGACAGGCCCTCCATAAATGAGCTCATTCGACCCCCATATTGTTGGCTCCTTTGTGACTTTAGAATATGCATACTTTAGAAATCTAATTCATCATAGGTTCTTTCAATCGTGTCAAATATTCAGCTTTATATTGAGTCGATTACTAATTATCATTAATTCTAAATTATTTTATTTTAACCATCATATACGATTCAAAATTTTCTAGAACATTTATTTTTCCTTAACGTAACCGATTCGATTCCTTATTCTGAATAATATAGAATTCCATAATATTTCACAAGAACCCCATGAATTTATCTTTTCCCATATCTTTGATAATATAGTGGTTTCCTTTTCCCAATCCCAATAGTTTCGCTGAAGAATTGGCTGCATAGTTTATGATATCATATAAGTTATTTTCAACCAACTTTAATGATTTGCCTCCGTGATCTTCAACGAGTTAGAACGAATATTGTTATTTGTACCAAACGTTAGTGATTCTCCGTAGTACCCGAGTTTGAACGAATTTTAGCAATTTGCACCCAACGTTAACGATTTGTCTCCGTAGTCTTTATTGAGTTTGAACAAATATTTCACCAATTTTTTTTTTGCGAGTTGATAATCTATGACCATTGGCACATTCTTGATTTATTTATTTATTATTTTCAAAAATACCTCTTCTACTTTTTCTTGGTAATACAAAATAATTCTTCACATATGATCGTCGATCTTCATCCCTTCACTCTATTTGATTCGATCAACTCGTTCACTTTCCTTTTTACTTCACCGTGTTACCGTCTAATAATTCGTTGATATATTAAAAAATATTCAAGCACTTTACACATATTTTAATGTCAAAATTTCCTATATTAATACTATTAACATTTTTACCGAAATTTTAAACACCATTTTTGTATTCTTCCTCTTTTTAAATTCATTCCAATATATTGAACTTTTACACAAATTTCGAACAACTCTTTTGTATCTCTCCCTTTAAAATTCATTTCAATATATTAAACTTTTACGGAAATTTTAAACGTCTCCTTTGTATCTCTCCTTTTAAAATTCAACGCACATACACATATTTCAGTCCAATCTCCCGATTCCCCAATGAGTTCCCCGAATATTTCCCAATGAGTCCCCCCTCCCCGAATACTTCCCAAGAGTTCCCCAAATACTCCCCAATGAGTCCCCCCGAATACTCCCCAATCCGCTTTTTTTTAAAAAAATTATTTTTATCCAACCCACTGTTATATTCTACTCAATTAACCAAAAATACGTTCCAAATTAATTTTTTTTTCTTTCACCAAAATTAATTTTTTTTATCAACCCAATCTTCTCTATATTCCATCATGTTTTTATTCCTTCATATTTTTATTCCAAATTTAAGGTAAAAAAATATTCAATATCTTTCTCCTTTAAAAATTTTTTTTAGCATCTTCCTCTATCTTAATTATATTCTTTGTAAATCATCACTCTTTTTAAGAAACCCCTTTTATAAAGAAACATTTTCCTCACATAATATTTATTACCAATCTTAATTTCGTGAATATTTTTCCGATTTGGAGCCAACTCATTTTTTAAAATTATTTTATCCTTCGACTTTTTATTTTAACCCCTTAGTATTCCGTATCAGGTCAATTCAGCGAAACTTTTATCGCGAAACACTTTTTCGCGAAACTTTTATCGCGAATGTCGTTTATCGCGAAGGAATTTTATAGCAAAGGTAATATAGCGAAACCAATTCCGCGAATTTTTTTCCGCGAAACATTTATAGCGAAGACAATATCGCAAACTTATTATCGCGAATTTATTTCCGCGAAACCTTAACCGCGAATACTTTATAGCGTATACATTTTAGCGAAACTTTGATCGCGAACTCGTTATAGCGAATTTATTTCCGCGAAACCTTAACCGCGAATACTTTATAGCGAATACATTTTAGCGAAACTTTTACCGCGAACTCTTTATAGCGAATTTATTTTCGCGAAACTTTAACCGCGAATACTTTATAGCGAATACATTTTGGCGAAACTTTGATCGCGAACTCATTATCGCGAATTTATTTCCGCGAAACCTAAACCGCGAATACTTTAGAGCGAATACATTTTAGCGAAACTTTGATCGCGAACTCATTATAGCGAAACTTTAATCGCGAACCTTTTATAGCGAATTTTCTACCGCGAACGCGCATGACCGCGAAAATTGTGAATTCATTTTAAGTGAAATTGATATATTCAATATCAATTTACTAACCGAAGTTTCTTAAATCATAAACGCGAATGTTTTAAGAATATTTTATTACGTATTGTTTATTTAATAACATGTAACCTCTATCTGATGTGATAGAAAAAATATTAGTCTTCCTTGTCTCACTCACTCATGGTTGTAAGTATGGAGCGGACACTTTGGGTTAAGTTTTTAGCAGAATAAGTTAACCCCCCCCCCAACATAAAATTTAAAAGTGTGCTTTATGTCATTTAAAGTAATACTTTATTTCTAATCTAGATAAAAAAAATAAACTGAAAGCTAAGAATTTTTTATTGATTTTCTCAGATTATTTTAATTATAGAAAATTTTACTGATAATTAATGCCTCCTAATTACAATTTTGAGATAATGCGCATCGATATAACTTTGATATAATAGTAACTAATTCATTTGAATATTATGACCTTTCCTTTTTCTTCTATTCGCATTTTAATAAATAGAAATAAATGCAAAGTTATGATTAATCAAAAAAAAAGTTCAAAATATTCTAGATTACATAAATTTGTAATATTTATGAAGAATAAATTATGGAAATAAATCATTAGATCTTCAATTATTTTAGTTTTTTATTTTTGCTGATTTCACAAGTCAAACTAAACAATATAAAAAAAAAATTAAATAACGTAAAATAGTTTTCATCATTTTTTAAAATAACACCAGTTCAATTTAAATCATAGCGTTTTTGTGAAAACATCGCTAAACGCTTCTACTCAATTTGTAAGCAATTTTACTCATTTTTTCTAATAAAATGGAATTAAAAAAATCAGGATTTTTTGAAAATAAATAGAAAATAAAGATATTCCAATATCGGGAAATCAGGGCAAAATGGGAGTGTTTATTTATTTACTTTTACATATTTTACCACGACAAGGGTGGGGGGGGGGGGGGGTTGTTAAAAACATTTTCTAAATTTTGAGAGGAGTATATAAATGAAGGATAATAAAAAATAATTATAAAAAGTGGCTATATTTTAATTATATTAAATAAAAGTGTCTTATTCAATTTTCTCATTTTGTAAATTGCAAAAATATTTAGGCCCGGCCATACCTCCCATATTCTAAGAGTGAGGTGGGATTTTTAATGACTAAAGGATAAAAAGCGGGAAAGCGCGACAACTGCAATCCTTTTATATATAAATATTGGTGAATAATTTTTTTCAAATTATAATTTACAAATTTAAATTTGAATTTGAATATAAAGTCAAAATATATAAAAATTAGATCCAAATCTACATATTTATCGGAAGGAATTTATTTTATTTAAAAGTTTATTATATATGAAATAAATTTTAACTCTTCGCAATTCATGTCAAAATTCTGCTTTACCATTAATTCGGCCTCTAATAAATCAAATGAGACCGAAGAAAAATTTTTTCGCCTAATCATATTCATTAAACTCATGAATTAAAAATAAATTTTTAGATATTTTTTAGGCTTATATTTACATTTTTATTTAATTCTTTCTAAATATTCTAACTTGATCGTATCATTCAAAATCAAAGGTTTAAGCTATTTATATCTATAATTACCATAATAGTTTGATAATTCTGAGTAACTTTATATGCTTCAACTTGTGTATCACAGAGGAATAGACAAGATTTATATATTTTAATATCAGCGCCGTTAAATTTGGCTGCTGAATAGTTCTACGAACTAATTGTAAATTATATCATTATTTCTTGCTTTATTTGTACCAATTGAGTATTTAAACGAGTATAGTAGCTCGTAAAAGGAAAAAACTATTAGTAACAAAATTTTGGCAAATCTATGATTTAAGCGACGGAAATAATTTATTCAGAAAATTTTATCGATGTTCCGTATTAATTATAATTTAATTCGTTTAATAGACAGTATAAAGAAAAAGTTTATTAGCAAAATAAGAAAAATTGCCTAATTTGGCATTATTGATAGAATGGAAAATAGCTGGTTTGCGCTAATATTTATTAATTCTATAGTCATTTTTTTACACACAAAAAGGTAATCGTACTATAAGAGAAATAAAATCTATATCTCCCATTAAAGCGTAAAACCAACCAAATTTCTGGAAGCATTTAATCTGGAATTTAAATCAATAATTGAAATTTATTACATTGATTCTTCAATTCATTTGGTAGAAAATTTTTCGACAAAATAAGATAAAATTGCCACGATTGGCAACATGCGAAAAAAACAAATATTTTTGGGTGAGCTCATACCATAGAAATGCCAGATTAGTACTTACTATTCCATCAATCAGTTTTTCTAGTCAATAAACAAAAATTAGTTTTAATAAGAGAAATAGACAATAGCAACCTTTAAGTATGAACAGGGTTGTCATGTCTCTCCCCATCAGCAGGACTCCCGCAGTTTTTTAGTTTACACGCAAATATCTCTCTCCCGCAAAACTACCACAATTGGAAATCTCCCGCAAAAATCTACCGCAATTTAATTTCTCCAGCGATTTTTTTAAAAAGTATTTTAAACGTTTTTAATATGTAAATAATAATTTTGAGACATTAATTGATTATTTTTATATTTTTAAATTAAATTTTAAATATTTATTCGAAAAACATGTCTAGTTTGTAAATTTCTTTCTATCCTGTTTTATTTTTATCCAATAATAAATCAACATTATTTCATTAATATTAGTCAGTACAGGGGAGTATATCAACATCGATTGCAATACAAAAATATTCTCAAAATGAAACTATATTTGCGGAAATCGTATACATCTATTATGTAGTTCAACAAATGTATCTAATAAGGGAAATATTAAAACATTTCCCTCGATCCTTTGCAATTTTAACAAGAATAAGAACATTTCAATAAAACTGTTAAAAAAATTTCCTCAAATAGTGAAAAATCCAACGATGTAGCTAGTCACATAAGGGTAAATATAGCTGATTCAAGGTTATCAATGATTTGCATGCCAGCTTTCTGCGCTGATAATGCCTCTGTAAATTTTGGCAAAAACTAAAGTTACCGAATTGAGGCAGCACAAATGAATTATTACCAATTGGCTGTATATGCCATATATACTACATAGTTCTTGCAAGAAGGCAATGAATGTACTGTCTGTGGATGTCGAAATAATTGTGATGAAATATTTTAACGAATTTAGTTCAACTAAAAGAGTTAATGAATTAAAAGAGTTGGTGAAGTGGTCTGACTTGGAATGGTGTGAGTTGTTGCGATATATACCTATCAGGTGGTTGTCATTAATACCTGCCGTCGATAGAATTTTAAAATTTTACAAACCCTTAAAAAAATACTTCTTAAATAAAGATTTTAAAGGCTGTCCTAAAATTTGAAAAAAAATTTATAATATGAAACGGCAGAAGTATATTTGGGATTCTTTTCACATGTAGGAAATCTACTGCATGCAGTTAATATTCAGTTGCAATCAGAATATTCTTTATTAAAAATGATTCACAAAATTATGCTACAGCTCTGTTCATCTCTATATTTAAAAATTGAAAATAAATTTTATGACGCTATTGCTAAAAATATTATATTAAAATGTTCAAATAATACTCTAATTAATACATATTTAAATAAAGCAGATATTTTTATTAAGACAATTTTAGAATATTTACAATCAAAATTTTATTTTAATAACTCTATTTACAATTGTATAAATATTATGACCTTGGAACAGAAACCATCAATTAAGGTTTTTGTAATTTAATAAATATATTAAAAATACCGAAAGACATTGATGTCTTGTTTTAAAAGATTTCAATTCTCTCTATTTTTTATGATTCGCCAAAACTTCTCCTTACCTCATTCTAATGCCTCATCCGAGCGCATTTTTAGCCTGAAGAGGACTGCCTGGAAAAAAGGAGAGAAATCGGATTTAACAGCATTAGAGAACGAGCTAATGGTTAAATAATGTATAATATGTCATGCCAGGAATTTTATAATCTCAATAACGACGGTAAACATTTAGTTCTATTATTTAAATCTCAAATAAAATATAATTATGTTTTAGCAAGGGCGCCATAAAATTTATTGTCAATTTTTAACTGTAAAGATGGACACATCTGTAGCATAATTTTGTGAATCTTTGTTAAGATTCTTCTGATTGCAACTGCACATTCTACATGTGAAATCATTCCTAAATATACCTCTGCCATTCATTATAAGAAATATTTTTTAAAGGTTTATAAAATTTTAAATTTTTATCGATGGCCGGTATTAGGAACATATCGCAACCAACATTGTGCTGACTCGCTTCTGTAAATACACTCTGTTTTTTCCAAATTCACTGAGGCATTTAAGATCAGAAAGCTGACATGCAATTTATTGATCATCTCGAATCTGATATTATATGGTTAGCTATGTCTTTGGATTTTTCACTATTTGAGGGGAAAAAATTTAATAGTTTTATTGAAATGACCTTAATTTTGTTGAAATAGCGGAAGATCAAGGGAAATCCCTTATTAGATGCATCTGTTAGAATTGCATATATATGCCCATCTTTCAAATCGTCAAAAATTGACCTCCTGGATTTAGGTCTTAAAACATTAATGATAGCCTTGCTCATTTGTTCTACAAGTATAGTTATTAGAGTCGTTAAATATTATGGAAAAAAGATTCTACCAACATTGTGATGATAAGTATCTCTGTGAATGTTGTACTACAAGATAAGTACAATTGCCGCAACTGTAGCTGCATCTGTATTATATCTTATTTTGGAGTACCTTATTATGTATTTAAACGTGATACTTGATAATTAAGCGCCTATCCCTATAATGTTATACACACACACGGTAGATTTCCAATTGTGGTCGTTTTGAGGGACATTCGCTTAAAATATATTTTTAATTGTAAAATTAAAATCGTTTTTTATATTTAAAAAAGATCGTTGGTTTTTTTTATAAATTAATATAATTTAATAAATCAAGATTTTATTGTATTTTGAAAAATAGTTACCGACTTTGTATTTATATAACTAATTATAAAAAATAATAGGCGGATAATTAAATCAATTCAAAATCCCGGCCGAAGGCCGCCCGCAAAAAATTTTTTTTAGCAATTTTTATATTTCTACCGCAATTTTCATGTTTCTCCCACATCTCCCTCAATTTGAAAATTTTGAGTATGAACCAAAAGTTATTAGAATTTCAAAAATTATCAAATTTAGATTGAACAAAGAATCTAAAGAAAGCAATTATAATAAAAAAATTAAATGAAATTATCATTATCTATAAAATCAACTTTTTTCCTTATTTCAAAATATGAGGATAAAGATAAAAGGCTAACTCGATATTTTATACAAAAGAAAATTAAGCTTGGAAACTTTTCCGACAGATGACATAACTTGCGGCAACTTTGGAAAATGTTATATCAAAATGAGATGGATTGGTTATGGTAAAATTTAAAACAATTAGGATAGCTAATTATTTTCATCAAGCCGCGAATAGGTTGAACTATTAATAAAAAAAATTTAGAAAATAATTTTTAAAAAAATATAACCAAAAAAATGATGTATTTTAGTTTTATTATTCATGACATGACATGAAGCCACCCAAGCTCATTTACATTGTTATCAAATCAAATGAGAATATAGTATATTAAAAAAAGTTAACCAAATTCCAATATTTAAATAATTAATAACCTTAAGAAATTTTAAAGCTATATAACAAAATTAATACAACCAATTTTTTTCCAAATTTTTATAGCAAGGTCAATATCGTAACTTGAACTGCGAACTCATTAGAGGAGCATCATTGAAATTAGAGGGGGGATAGTTAGTTATGAAATAATTATCATTATTTGAAAAATTGGAAAGGGATGAAAGGTATTTTTTTTTTAAATTATTTATATTTGGCAGGAGGTTAAAAGTTTTGAGAGGGTTGATATCATTTATAGATATGTATACAAGCCCCTGATTATATTCTCCGCAGTCCTTTTCTTAAGTTAAAATAGGAAATGGTTTAGCAGGTATCATCTTATTTTAATAGATCCCTTTAGGTCATATTTTTTTATATCTAATTTACATATAGAATAAATATCCTTAAAAAATAGTACTTTTCTAATAATGTTGCTCATCAAAAATGATCATATTTGTAAGGGGAAACAACTATATGACTCAAGGGCTAGGGATATGAATTTTAAAATAATTTTATAATGCATGACGAAAGGTAGTTATTTTTGAAATATTAATCATGGGATTGATGTGGTAGAGAAAGACTGTGTGGGTTGCCAGGTCAAAATTTTCAAATTGTGGGAGAAATTAGGTATTTTGTAAGAGAAATATAAAAATTGTGGGAGAAATTGCTAAAAAAAATTTTTTTGCAGGCCTTCGGCCTGCAAAGGATTGGGTTTAGAATTGACTTAGTTATCCACTTATTATTTATTATAAATATAAGATCTAATCTATTTTCCAAAATAAAATAGGTAATTATTTTTCAAAATAAAATAGCTAACTTTTTTTAAAATAAAATAGCTAACTTTTTTTCAAAATAAAATAGCCAACTATTTTTCAAAATAAAATAGTTAACTATTTTTCAAAATAAAATAGCCAACTATTTTTCAAAATAAAATAGCCAACTATTTTTCAAAATAAAATAGCCAACTATTTTTCAAAATAAAATATCCAACTCTTTTTCAAAATAAAATAGCCTAACTATTTTTCAAAATAAAATATCCAACTCTTTTTCAAAATAAAATAGTTAACTATTTTCCAAAATAAAATACCCAACTATTTTTCAAAATAGGTAATTACTGTACGACACAAAATTTCTTAGAGTACTATCTTTATTATTAAAAAAACATATTGATTTATTATAATATATTAATTTTGTTTAAAAATAATAACCAACGATCTTTTTAAAATACAAAAGAATGTAAACAAGATAAAATTTTATAAAAAATTGTAATTTTACAATGTAAAAAAATAAATGGGGGAAGGGAATATGATATTTTGAGGTATCAAAAATCTTCAAAGCATAAATCAGTACAGGGCATTCTATCAACATCTATTTCAAAACAAAAATATTCTTCAAAAATAAGAAATAATATAGATGCAACTACAGTTGCGGAAATGGTAAATACCTATCATGCACTACAACATTCAGAGAGTTACTCAACATCTCAATGTTGGTAGAATCTTTCCCCATAATATTTAACGACTAATATAAATGAATAGAATACTTTGTAGAACACAAAATGAGCAAGGCTATCAACAATGTTTTAGGATATAAATCCAGAAGGTCAATTCTTGACGATTTGAAAGATGTGCAAACATATGCAATTCTAACAGATGCATCTAATAAGGAGATATCAAAACATTTCCCTTGATCCCCCCCTATTTCAACAAAATTAATGTCATTTTAATAAAACTATTAAAAAAATTTTCTCCAGATATGAAATATCCAAAGACATAGCTAACCTAATATAATGGTAAATATGGCAGATTTGGCATTACCAATGAATTGCATGGTAGCTTTCTGATCTGATAATTCCTCAGTGAATTTGGCAAAAACCAGAGTGTATTTACAGAATTGAGTCAGCATAATGTTGGTTGACAGGTTCCTTCTAATACGCGCCATCGTAGAATTTTAAAATACAAACCTTTAAAAAATAAATAGATTATAAAAGCTGTCGTATTTGAAAATAATTTTCAAAAATAAATGGCAGAAGTATATTTAGGAATTTTACATATAGGAAATCTACTATATGCTGTTAATATGCAGTTGCAATCAGAAGAATATAATTTAATAAAGGCTCACTAAATTATGCTACAGAAATACCAAAGTAAGAATATTACTATTATCGGATAATTATTAATAAGATTTAATATGATGTCATGTTTGAGGAGATTGTAATGCTTCTTTATTTTTATGATTTGCCAAAATATTCAAAATATTAATTTTACAATGTAAAAAATAAATTTATTTGATTTTATGCAAATGTATAAATAAGATTTTATAAAATATAGAAAGTCAAATAGTTATAGTTAATTATATTTTATATGAGATTTAAATAATGGAACTAAACGTTTACCGTCGTTATTAAGATATTTATAAAAATCCTGGCATGACATTTTATAATTTTGTTTAACCATTAACTCGGCCTCTTAGGATATCTTAAGCTTAGATTAAAGATGATTAAAATAATAATATTTTCTAAGATGAGTTCCACTTTCATTGCTAATTTTTAAAAATATTACTTCTAATATTAATAATATATTTTTTAATATATAATAGTACATAAGCAGTTTATATTGAAAATAATTTTTCTTTTTATATATTTAATTATAACATTTTATTGTCCAAAAAACAACATCAGTATTGGAAACTAGTGCTTTAACCTCAAAACAATCTAAATCTCACCTAGAAGATAACTATCATGGTATATATAAATAAAAATATAAAATATGTATAATATTTAGGATTTTTTAAGCTTAGATTAAAGATGATTAGGATAATAATATTTTCTAAGATGAGTTCCACTTTCTTTGCTAATTTTTAAAAATATTACTTCTAATATTAATAATATATTTTTTAATATATAATAGTACATAAGCAATTTATATTGAAAATAATTTTTCTTTTTATATATTTAATTATAACATTTTATTGTCCAAAAAACAACATCAGTATTGGAAACTAGTGCTTTAACCTCAAAACAATCTAAATCTCACCTAGAAGATAACTATCATGGTATATATAAATAAAAATATAAAAAAAGCACTAGTTTCCCATACTATTCTAACTTCAAATTTTGAAAATGTCGAATGGATTGGATTGGATGGAGAATTTAAAATTAGCGGAAAAATAAAATAAAAGAACTAGACATATTTTTCGAATAAATATTCAAAATTTATTTTAAAAATATAAAAATAATCAAATACTGTCTCTCAAAATTATTATTTATATATTAAAAACATTAAAATGCTAAAAAAAAAATTGTGGGAGAAATTAAAAAATTGTGGGAGATTTTTGTGGGAGATTGTGGGAGATTTCTAATTGTGGGAGTTTTGTGGGAGTGAGATGTATGTGGGTAAACTAAAAAATTGTGGGAGACTCCCACTGATGGGGGGAGGCATGGCAACCCTGGTCACACACATATAAAAGAATTTGTAAATACCCTCATAAAATCTGTATCTTGATGAATGAGTCTTATGTAACCAGCTAAATTTTATACCAAAGTATCCTATATTTTTGTCACAAAAAAATAATGAAAATATAAAAATTTTGAGACTATTATATAAAAACAAACAAAATTTTTATTATTGTAGATAAGAATTTAAAAAATTAAACATTCAATGTTATATTAATAGCGATTCCTTTAAGATAATCTAATCTTGATCGATTTTCGAAGTCAGAAACAATTGTTACTATCCTCGCATGTAGATTTCGATATTTTTTTCTCTGGGTAGAGGGTGTTTCACCAGAATTATATTGAGCAATTTTTAACTCTGTCAACCCTTGTTGTTTTTTTAAGCCTAGAAAAAATTATATAGTTTATTAGTAAATCTTTATACTTTTTAAATCATTTTAAAATAATAGATATATAGATAACTTGATATAAATTTCCACATGTTTGGATGGTAACTTGTTAGGAGGGAACTGAAGCATCTATGCCACCCTTCAACCGCGTTGTTGGTTTTCGCTTCCCCGTTCAGTGTTGATTGGTAACAATTCCAGAGTTCAATATTAAACAAAGCAGGTAGTCTGCCTCTTCCAAACGTTTTACCAATATAAGCTTTTTCAAAAGTTTCAATTAGAGGCTGAAGTAACAATTGATTATTAGAATAAAATTCGGAGTTTATTAGTAATTCAAATGTTTCAACTACATTTAAGGGTGGCACAAACGCCAAACAAACCATCATTCTAAGTTGTATATTAAATTCTACATCTGTTTTATATTTATGCGATATTTCTGGATATTTTTGAATGTTTCGCCAAAAGGATTGGCCAAAATGGAAATAGCAACATTTGTGTTGCGAATTGGGAAACACTTGATTAAAAGCTTTTAAACTGGCCATTTCAAAATCCGTCATAATTTTTTTTGGAGTTGATATTAAGTTGTCACCTATAATAGTAAATATTCTTTTATAAGTTTCATAATCCTTTCTATTGGTCAATATATATATGAGAGGTAAAACATTATTATATGTAATCCCATGAATTGTATAAATTTGCATAAATAAAGGTGGCAACGATTTAAATGTACCATCAGAAAACCAATGTTCGCATGAAGCTAAGAAGTCCAAATTTTTTCTTGTTCCAAATATGATAACACGGTCGGGAACCTGACACACATGATAAATAAATAAGCAATTATAATAAAGTGTTTCTTATCGGGCAGCTTATCACAATAAAAATGAAGGATTTAGTTATATTTGTTCAAAAAATTTATAGAAAATCTTACCGGACCATCATCATGAAGTATGAAATCCTCATATTTATCTGTAATTGAATATTCATGCGGAATTACCAGCTCAATAAGGCTGCTAGGATTCGGAGGTGCAAAACTGTTTGAACTCCGCGTTCGGTGAATTATACGTTTCATAAGATTCGGTGATGGTAGTGCAATTGATATAGAATCACTTAATTGTATTACGTGTTTCGCCACAATAAAGTTTGGAGTTTCCATAGTATTATTCAAAGCTTCATTCTTAATTGAATTGATTATTTTCTTGGTTTCCATTTCGATTGGATTTTCTGGATGATTGTGTATTTCTTTATTATCTTTTATCTTACCATTTTTTTTTGTAAGTCGTACGGGACATTTAAAAATATTTTGATTGATACATCTATAATAATTAGTATCTGAGACTACTTTATCCAGGCGGAACAAATAATTTTTAAAGGTTAAGATCTCCTTATTTTTGCTTGATAACATATTTTATAAGACTCCGAAATAAAGAGGAAAGAATGGGGAAAATATTTATAATTTATAACCAAAGGAATGGCAGCAGCCAGACGAGAAAATTTTTTTTTGAAATTTCGGCAATACTTTTTTTTTAAAATAGTTATAATTTATCAAATATGTCATTAATTATTTGTTAATTTTTAGTGTAGCTATTTTTTTTATTATATTTTAAAATTATTTAAGATTCAATAAGAACCCATATCAAAATATTATATTCAAATTAATTGAAATTAATGCCGAGTTATTATACTAAAAATTTTATCACGCCTCCTCCCCCCCCCCCTTCAAATAAACAGAAAAGATAAAAAGATATCTATAAAGATCGTAAAATAATAAAATTAATAAATATTTTAAATTGGGGAAATCCCTTATTTCACTTAGATGTAATTTATTTTTGAATTGCCATTCAAAATTGATATTCTAAACAATAATGTTGTAGACTTTATTCATCTACACTGTTTAAGAATGTGACTGCCAAAACCACGGTTGTGTATTTGACCGGTCAAATATAGTTAAAATCAAATAAATATTATTTTATATTGAATATCATCATTTTCTTTAATATTTTTTAATCAATTTTCTTTTTGTCTAAATCTTCAATCGATTTCTGTTTTAGTAAGATTATTGACACAAATCGACCAATTTCTTTCTGAAGAAGAAGTAGATCTAGAAATTGTTAGTAATGTCACTTCTCTTAATGGCCATGGTGGTCAAAGCTAATTCCACTGCTTGAGTTTGAAATCTGATTGTTTCTTATGGAAGTTACTGCTATTCCCATGATTTTCTATTAAACAAGCCGCTTTTATTTCTGAAATTTATGATATAACTGGAAATATTTTGATCACCACCTTGTATGCCTAATTCTTTTATTATATTACATACTTCATTAAATTCACTATGATTAAAATGCTCTCCTTAATATTAGGAACTCAATAAGCATTGTGATCACATTTCACATGTATTTATATCGTTTTTTCTTTTTCAAACATATTTTTATATTCAGATCTTATAGAATATATGACCACTTGACCAGGTCAAATATTCTCCCGTTAATTGACCCGTCAAAATCTAGTCATTTGACTGACTTGCTAACCCTGGCCAAAATTGATTGATAAATTTATAAATATTAAGTCATCAGACAATAAATAGGAATGCTACCCAGATATCAATTTCGCCAATAAATATCAAGATTTAACTAATAAACTCAATGATTAATATATTGATAAAGCTGAGTTCCTTGTGCGCGATTATTATAAAATAAGAAGTTCGAAGGAAAGGATAGGATAGCGAAAAAGTGTATTTCAATAACAAATTTCATAAACCAGATCTAAGTTAATTAATCATTATATAAATTTTTTAAGGTTAAAAGAAAATTACAAACTATGTGAATTAAAAAAATATTATTCAAATAATATAATTATAAAAAAATGATTCAAAATAAATTAGTCATTATTAGCAATTATCGCGATATTAAATTCTCTATAATATTTTCGCGATTATTGATTCGCGATTAAAGTTTCGCGGTATTGTATTCGCTTTAAAGGTTTCGCGGTAAAGATTTCGCTATAAAATTTTCGCGATTATTGATTCGCGATAAAAATTTCCCGGTAATGTATTCGCTTAAAATGTTTCGCGATAAAAGTTTCGCGGTAATGTATTCGCATTAAAGGTTTCGCGATAAAGGTTTCTCTCTAAAAAATTCGCGATATTTGTTTCGCGATATTGCATTCGCGGAATAGTACTCGCTATTATGTATTCGCGATAAAAGTTACACTATAAAAACCATTCGCGATAAACACGCGATAAAAGTTTCGCGAAAAAGTGTTTCGCGATAAATGTTTCGCTGAATTGACATGGAACTTTAGTATTCATCTCACTCCTCTTTTTTTTTTTTTTAAATTGCTATCTCTTGTGAACTCGATCGCTTTGTTATTTTGAAAAAAATTTTAGCTTCGCCACACAGCTACATATTAAAATATGTTTTCCAGCACTTGCATTTTCTCTTTTTTAATTTATACTCAACACTATTTTATTTCGCAATATTATTCTACACTTTCGCCGCTACATTAGTTTTCACACTCGTTAATTTAAGATTCTCGCTTTTAATTTATAAGGCTCCTACACAAATTAATTACCTTAGCGCATTATTATACCGTTCTCTTTATTCACCAACGCACTATCTTTGAAATTTCTAAATATTTGTCTCGCACGATGATTTTCATTATTTTATATTCATCACACAAAAAGATATTACGTTCATTTCTAAATTCGAAACCAATAATTCCACTCTCATTACATCCCTCGTCATTGATTTCACAAATATATATTTATCTTTTCTCTATTAATATAAATCTCTCCCACAATTGTATTTCACTTTCGCTTTTTGCGCTTTCAATTTATTTCGTTCTCTCCATTTTAATTCAAAAACATTTGTACACTGTATTTTCAATAATTATGTATTAATAACTCAAAAATTTCAACAATACTTTTTTTAAACCCAAATTTCATATTTTTTTTTTCAATACCTTTACAACAATAAACTAACCACACTATAACTTTCCCATATCTCTAGGTAAAATTCACTGCTTTAATATATATTAATGCAACGCTATCACATTCCCCGTAAGTTTCGGTCATGGCATCATTATGATAATTATATACAATAAAAAAAACTACCGTTATTGTGAAAATTATATACTATAAATTCTACTAGTAGTACAACGCCATTTTATAACTCTAACAATTAACCAACACAACTCTAAAACTAAAATTAATAAATTTTCAACTCCAAATTTTATTGATAAAATATATTAAAAAAAATAAAAAGTCATAAAAGTCATGATAATGATAAAATTTAATCCCTTTTATACTTTCTTGGGATAAAGAGATCACGAGTTCCACACGTGATATATAAAATCAGGTGAATATTAATAAATTTGATAAATATTAAACAAAATAATTTTTAAAAATAAATAGTTTTAAATAATAATATGACAAAGATCTCATCTTATAATATATTATTTTTTATAATTTTATTTATATTATTATATATATATAGGAAGTTTTGTATATAATATTTAAGTTTTCAAGTAACAAGTAGTGTTACTTCCTGAATAGCCATTAAGTTCTTTTTTCACAAGGTAACGAGTAACGGTAATGCGTTTCTTTAATTACGTAATGAGTAACGACTTTCTTTTTGAAGTAACATTTACGCACTAATTATTACCATTAATAAAAATTTGATGATATTTCTATTCTTACATATTATATTTTATGCTAAAAACTTAAAAGTTTTTCTGTATTTTTTCTCAACTAAAAAATTAAAATTAAATTTAATTTACAAAAATAATAATATTCCAAAGATTTACATTAAAACAGTTGTAAATTGAATTTTTTTATAAAAAGACAAAATAAAATAAAGAACAATTTGATATTATTTTAATTTTGCATTTCTTTGCTTCGATTGCCACAGCTACATACAGGGTTTCCAGCTTAACATTTTTAAATTAGTGGATAAAGTTTGCAGATCTTGGACGGGTGAAGAGATAGGGCTTATTTGCCCCTTTTTTTTATAGTTGTTACTTTATTATACTTTACAAAATCAGTAGTATTTTATTTATTATATAGAGCTTATTAAAGCGTTTTTTTGCATTTTATTTTAAATAATATATTATATGATGGATATCTAGAATTAAAGCGATTTTTGTTAAAAGGAATATTTCGCGATAAAATATCATATTTTCTAAAAAAATATCAAATAAGCAATATTGGGTAGATGTCTTGCCTTATCTATAAGGCTGTGTCCTAAATATCAAAAAATTGCATAAAAATTGCATCTCGCAATTTGTGCGAATCTAGCGAAAAAAAAATATAAGCCATTTTTAATTGAATTTTGAAAATTTTTATTTAAAAGTAATACTTATTAATTTTACTTGAATTTAAATTAGTACAAAACATTTTTTGCTACCCTCCAAAGTTTAAGAAAAATGTCGTGCTCGTATATCGTGTTATTGGTTAAAACATATTTATCATTATAATTTAAATATTTAACTTCTAATAGAAAGAGAGCACCGTTCCTATATTTTTTTATTGATAATTTCTTTTTAGTTAACATTAAACAAATCTACTATTTCTAAATTTAATATTTATAATTTAATATTTATAATTTAATTATGATTAAATGTAAAAAAAAATTTAATGTCGGAGAATTTTTAAGATATTAGGAGATTTTCGGTAGAGAAGTTCTGTGCGTGTTGTGGAAAAAATTACGGGAGCCTAAAGCTGATGGGTGGGGGTGAGGGACGAGACCCGACAACTCTGGCATATATGGTTTATAATATATACAAAAAAAAATGCAACTTTTAAATGGCATGGAATCTCAGAAGTATACATCCCGAATGAAGCGCATATGATCCCTAGCTCGATTCCCAGTTTGAATCAATATAGTTTTCTAAGAAAATATTTAGTAAATTTATCTTATTTTAAAAAATAATACAATTTGGCTAAAACGATTGAAGCGAAAAAAATTTAAAATACCAAATGGTTCAGCACAACTTTAGGTACCTTTCAACAATCCATTATTTATTTTTAAATTTTACAAAAGGTAGCTAACCAAATTTTGCAAAAATTTGAATAATATCGATATTCTCATGACCAAACTCCAAATTTATTGAGAGTTTAAATAAATAAGTTTGCTAATTTATGTAATAAGGATAAAATGCAGTCAATTCTTTTGCCGTTTATATTTTTCTTTTGTCATTCATTAAGGAAACTTATTCTCTTTTATGTTAGTAGTAGATATTTTTTTTAAATTATTTTTTACTTTTTGAGGGTAATCGAAGTTATTTTGAATATCATTTTATATATCTATATATTTTTAATATATAGCTCTTTATCGATTAAGAAATAGTAAAGAAATTGATGATGAAATCGAACAGATGAAAGTAGAATACGAGGATCAAGGAAGATTACCCAAGGTAACATGGGCAGATATGATTAAAAAGCAAGTTTATAGGAAACCGTTAATTATTGCAAGCGAAACTCACATCTCTCAACAACTCTCAGGAATAAGTGCTGTAATATTATATTTACAAATTATTATAATAAAATTATGTATTTCCTTAAGGTCATGTCATATTCAACAAGCCTTTTTTTAAAAGCGGATCTCCCTTATCAATCAGCAATCTATGCTACAATCGGTTTAGGAGTCCTTTATTTTCTTTTGTGCGGTCTATCTTCATTAGTAATCGAAAGGGCTGGCAGAAGAACCCTTTATTTAACAGGATTAGGTGGAATGTGGTTTAGCAGCATTTTTCTGACTATCATGTTAGTTTTGGGTAGTAAACCTGACAAATCTTGGGCATCATATCTGGCGATACTCTTTGTATTCACCTATGTAGGATTTTGTGCTATAGGACCAAGTTTATACGAAGTTTTTTTTGATATGCAAATAAATATTCTCATTTTTTATAGGCGTAATAGCTTGGTTTATAGCCACCGAACTTTTTACACAAGCAGCAAGACCTCATGGGTGTAGTTTATCCGTGTGTTTTAATTGGCTTTCAAGCTTTATAGCCGTGCTGTTATTTCCAATATTATTAGTTATATTTTTATCATTTTAATTACACACATCAATCCGTTTTCAATGTTACTTCTTTCTTTTACCCAGGATCTGATTAAGGGTCATAGAATTTAAATGAACAGTCAATTTTTTTAACGTTATTTCTAGGTTTAAAGGAAGTTTACGAAAAAAGTTGGTTTTAGTCCAATAGTTAAGTATCTAGATATGATTCAAATATTACTGTCTAATATACAGAAACATGGTATTTAAAGGGTTGAAAAAGATATAAACTTTAAAATAATTTTAAAAAAAATATTTAGATAAGAAGCTTTTAAAATATATTTTTCAAAATTGGAGATAATTGGCTTATTTTAAGAGTTAAGTAACATATATCAAAATATTTATATTGTATTAATTTTTCCCCTTTTCGAGTTTTAAGGCACTTCAAGAAATGTTACACGAGTTATATTTATTGTGTATATAATATTTGAAAAAATTAAAAAGTATCTTTACTGTATTTTTTTACAAATTAAATAGCTAACAATGTTAATATATTAAAGCTTATACAGATGATTTGATAATATTTGTTAAAATTTCAAGCTTGTTTTCAAAATTATTTATGCATTTTAAAAATATTTTTATTTAATAAAATCTAAGCTCTTTAATATTCGAATGGTTTAATCGTTTATCTAAATCATTTTTAAGTTATTCATTGGTTTTTTATATTAACAATGTTCTTCGTAATTCATATTATATTGTTCCTACTATTGATCATTTTTTAAAAGTTCATAATCTGATAATATCCTCTCCAAGTATCTATTTAGAGAGCAATCAACAATAATATCCGAATTTATATAACTAATTTTTTATTTCTGATAAATCTGAATTTCTAAAACTTATTGTAATCAAATGTCTCATATTTAAATATTTGATTCACTGGTATAAAATTATTATTAATAGGTAACACTGCAATAAAGCAAAATCAATTTTGTGAAATCTTGTTTAAAATAATCAGCTCTAATATAATATAGTGTTGTAAACGAACGTGTTCAAAACGAAGTTCGTTTTTGAAAAAAATGTTGAACGGCGTTCCTTTTATTTTTGACGAACTTTGAACGTAAAAACGTTCCTTTTTTTATGACGAACGCGTTCGAATTTAACGTTCGTTCAATTTAAAAACACTTTTTATTTTTATTTATTTGAAAAATTTATTAAGAAAAAAGTTTTATATTTTATAATCAGCTGTTTTTCACATTTCAATTTTTTTAACACATCATTATTATAGTTTATTAATCTGAATATTATTGTTTATATTTTAATTTAATAGAAGCATAAGTATGGATATTATTATTTCATCATCATCATCTGATTCTGAAAATTCAAAATCAGATGAATTAATATTACCATGGTCAAATATGATAAATATTTTACAGTAACATCCTATATTGAAGGAACTAATTCAATACTTAGCCAGTGTAATGTGCCCAAAAAGTATTATACCAGTGTCAAAATCTTCAAGTTCCAATTTAAAACGACATTTGCTTATATAATATTAATTATTTTATATAATATAATATAACTAAGTAAAATCATTAAATTTGAAGAAAAAAATGCATTTGGGCTATTTTAACCCAAACATAAATGATAGTTATTTTATGATTAAAAAAAATTAGTGACCTCAAATATGGTCAACCATTGATAGACGCAGTATTAAATGGGATTAATAAAAGGTATTATACATATCACTATCAAATTAATTACATATATTTTATTTTTTTAAAGATTTGAACATATATATGAAGATCAATATGTTATTTCTGCAATTATACATCCAGTATTCAAACTTCAATGGCCATGGATACAACTTCCACAGAACGAACCTATAAAAAATAAACTTATAGCTTTATTGAAAAAAATGCATTGAAAACCTAGAAATAATAATGCAAGAATTGTTAATTTCGAGATATCCTTTTTTTTGATGATGAAGTAGAGAAAGGTGGAGGAGGGTAACTTATCTCAATTTATTGAAGCAAATAACAAAACAATAAATGTTAATAAATTCCCCACGTTAAAAGTGGTGTTTATTAAATGTAATACCGCAATCCCCTCATCCGCCCTTGTAGATCGCGTTTTTAGTATAGCTAATGCTGCATTAACTGCCATTCGTTCCTGTCTATCAGTTGGAAATTTTGAAAAATAATTGTTATTAAAAATTATTAAGAAAAATTTTTTATAAATAAAAATATCTTTTTATTTGATAAATTATATTGTATTTATAATTATATTATCAATATAAAACTATATTATTATTTAAGGCTGTGTCCAAAGTATCAAAAAAATTTAATCGCACAATTTGCGCAAATCTAGCGAAAAAAAAAATATAAGCCATTTTTAATGGAAAATTAAAATTTTGGCCTAAATCATTTTTTGGTATTTATAGAAATTTGACTACATTTTAATTTTCCATTAAAAATGGCTTATATTTTTTTTTCGCTAGATTTGCGCAAATTGCGCGATTAAATTTTTTTGATACTTTGGACACAGCCTAATATGGCTAATATATTGTGTTAAAAAATATAAAACATTTATTTATATTAGATTAAATTAAAAAAAAAATTTATCATAAAATTTTGAATGAAAGGGAACGCGTTCGATTTTTGTCTATGAACTTAAACGCGAGCGCGTTTCATTTTTTTAGAAATGTTTACAGCACTACTATAATATATTAATATCCTTAAATAAAATATATGAATTAAATACTTCATTTCAAGGGAATTATCATTTTAAAATAAACCATAAATTGGAACTATAATAATAACAGTAGATCTTTATTAACTTTATTACAATGGTTTATTTCTTAATGAGTACAACAAATAAATTTGATGGTAAACATTATTATTTTGATATAAAATTTTGGTCTTAAATTTAAAAGTGGCTGCCCTAAAAAATAACTCAATAACGATATAATTTAATCAAATTTTAGGGTTTCTAGAAGTGTATGCCCTAATCATAAAATAAAAAATTTTAGTTAGCGAATTTTAAAGGATGGATCAAGTTATTATAGAAGAAAAATATATTGAATGAATTTTTCTAGATCTTCGCATCAAATAACACTTTAGCCCTAGGTATTCACATATTATAATTGCAAGGGTGTAGTAGCGGACTGAAGAGGAGGTGGGGAGAGGGAAGTTCAACCTTATGCCCAATTTTATCCGATTTTAACCGGTCTTCAACCGGGCTCCCTTTAATGGCTTATTCTTATTCTACATGGTTATTTCTTATTTTTTAGATGAAAACATGTATTAAGAAAAAGACTATTATGACCTGATAATCACATATGTTATTTTAAGAATTGCACATATAAAATCTAACGCAACCGTTTTTTAGGCAAAAATGGTAACTCATCTGTTAAATTTCTTCTTTGAGTGACAGTAACCATTAAATTATCAAATACGTGACCAACCCTGGTAATGTGCAATTATATTGATAAAGAATCTCATAGGCACTTATTAAGCATGATTCCACTTGTTATTGAACTTGGTTGGAATTATTATTACTGAAATTCATGTTGTATTTGTCACTGCATACTTTTTCAATTGTGAAACTTTCTTGCTTTTCAAAAATATCTTTCTTCGGATACAAATATTGCATATTCATTATAACTTTTTGTTTGCCAAAGTCCGTTTTTTCAATTTTATAATTTGATCATAGGATGAAATACTTCCAATCGATCTTTTTATACACATATTTTCATTCATCGCTGGACATCTTCCTTGAACAGAATACCTAATATTTAAAAAATTTCAAAAAAGTTATAGCTGATTTAACTATTTAAGCTTGCACATATTCTCAATCAAAGATTTAGCTATCGTAGAAGTTTAACCTAAAGCCATTTATTTACTGTATCGCAATTCTGCTGTCGGGAATAAGTTCTCACGTGCCCATAACCTTGTTTCACCTATTTTTTAGAGCCTGGCTTACTTTTGCCGGATGAATTATTTAAAAGGATAGTATTCATTCTTTTATTTAATTCACTAAGATAAGCGAAGATGTCTTGTGTACTATATATTTGCAAACTAAATCTTTAACTATCTAACTTCATTTTTTAAATTAATTTTTATCTGGAACAGCATTAATAACTTTTTTAATGCATATCTTTGACAATAAAGTGAATAGAGTACTTCTTCCTTTGAAATTTGATCTATGGGAAAGTTTCAGTCATTTTCTATTTTTTTTTCCTGAAAATAATAGCCTTCTCTAAATGATCTCTAAGCATTTAATTAATTTTTGATATAATTCGTATCGTCTAGTGAAATTCCTATTATTTAAATTTTCCTTTTCATTGCTAAATATTTATTGTGGTCTGATTATATTTAGAATAAGTTTTGTTCATCTAAAACTTTATTATCACAAATATTATATAAATTTTATATATAAAATTTATCAAAACTTGACATTCGAATCATATCTTTTTTGAAAGAATAAAAAAAAACCCATAAAATACAATATCTATTCCTTAATAAATCTCTTATTATGATATCTAAATAAGCATGATAAAAATAATTGTTAGTCTTTAGAATATATGAATATGATAAGAGAAAAATCATAATTCACATCTTCTTTTATGAAAAAAAGTATATAAATTTTAATCAGCCCGGCCTCCTTTTTTTCTAATCTACTATATCGACATTTTCTCGTGGTTTCGTGGGCAAATTTTCCACTTGATATGGCCAGTCCGCCTCTGCAAGGGTATATCAGCGTACTCAATTTAGGGGGGTGGATTTTCACTTCCTTACGATCGGTTTTCGTAAATATCATTTTAAAACTAATTTTAAAATATACTACCATGCTCACTCTATCCCCTAAAAATTAGTACGTCATTATAATTTTAAAAAAAATAACTAATTTATTAGAATAATGACTATAATTGAAATTTTCGAAAATCATTTCCAAAAAAACTGACAAGCCAAAATTATATTTAAAAAATGTAATCAGGCCAAAAGCTTATAAAAGACGAATCTAAAATACATAAAATTTATTGTAAAAAAGCCAACTACCCCACCCCCCTCCCTCCTTTAAAATTTTAAATACTCCTATTATTTTATTAGTATGAATAATAACAATTATAATAAAGATCTTTGATTTTTTTAAATATCAATATCTTTTTTAAAATAATTTATATTATGAGAAATTATCAAATGCAAAATAGAAATAAATATCTCTATACAGAGATGGGTTTCAACTTTTATTAAACATTATGTTTATTGCTGGAAAACTTTTAAATTTGTTGTTGTTTGCATTAAGTTTCTTTAACATATTCATTTATTTGATAAAGTATAAATGAATATTTAATATAATTTTTTAGATCAATAAAGTAACTATTGAAAATGATGCGCTGAACTTTTTGAGTAACGATCAGCAATGACGTTACTTTTCTATAGAAAGAAATAGCTAATTAATTTAATAGGTATTAGATTATATTAGGAGTAGTTTATCTAAAACACTACTTATTTAATATTTTTAAAAAACAATTTAATTAATATTTTAAAATGATGAATATAATTATTTTATTTATAACTTTTAGTCATATGGTGTCCTTTTTAAACATAGTGAGTACCTATAAATACGAATTTTTCGTTATTCAATTTGATTCGTATTCTACGAATAATAATAAAAAATTATTCTATTCAAATAAATATATTATTCGTCTATTAATATTTTAGCTTTCTTGCGGAATCTCTTATTTTTACTTTATTTCCACATCTATAAATCACTTTTTTAAATTATAATTATCTTAAGAATTAATTTTCGCGAATTGTTCAATATTTTTAGAATTCATATGATTGAGGAATTATTCAATTCGTATGAATAATACAATTATTTGATCCGAAAAACGAATAATTTGATTCGTATTTTTGTAGGTATCGGGACTAATTTCAAAAAATGTCTTTCCCATGTCTTATTAGAAAGTAAGGAAACTATGTTTTATAAAAAGGACACTATTTGAAAAAGATATTATGTGACTAGAAAATCTATATAATTTGAATAAATATAATGGGTGTTTTAAAAATAAATTTATTCAAATCATTTAGACTTTTGCATTCATTAATTTATTAAAACTTGAAATAGAAATAATGACATCTTATTCACAATCATAAATAAGTTTAAAAATAGTAATCTTAAAACAAGTTCCCAAAATTTAATCTGATGATAGATTCTATAACAATATTTTGCATTTATAGGTAAAAGAAACCAGGACACTAATATTCTGTTAATGACAAATATTTTCCCCTCTGATCTGCCTAATTTAAGAAAATTGGATATGGTTGAAGCTAAGGGAATAGGAAAATAAAATATATGCTAATTCATAGATTGGCTTATGAAAATGTATCTAATCATCATCAGTATCAACATTAAAAAAAATCATCCAATAAAAACATCTATCATTCTAAAATTTTTTGATGATATATATGTCGAAGATAGCCAGTTATAAATATGACTATATAACTAATTTTTTGCAATAAACTTTATTACATCTAAATGAGTTTCCTCCTTTAATACCCCCTTTTAATAAAATATAATACCTTAATCTTATCCAGTTCTCCAATTGAAACGACTTTGCTTAGCGAAGAATGTTTTTGGGTGAAAAATAATATTTTTTCTTAGGTGAAATTCTCTAAAAGATTGAATAAAATTATATATAATTAATCATTTCTAGGCATATTTTTTTTAGACCTTTATTACTTATGTAATGATATATTTATAAAAAATAGATATAGCTATAGAGCGCTTTCATAATTTTTGAGAAAATAGCTAATCAGTAGTTGAACTATTCCTTTAGGGAAAGTAGATAAAAAATTAATTATTTTTATTAAATTAACTTGAATTTTACTCAATATTTATAGAAATAAATTAATTATGTAAAGAGCGCCAAAATTATGTGACTTCTATTTAAAAATGGGCCAGAGCCAGTATTGGATCCTATAGTAATCAAGGAGCCATATGCTTTCATACTGCAGCCATTTTCAAAAATTATAATTTTTTATTTCACAATTATTTATATAATTATAAATCTATATCAAATTTTTGTATAATTAAACAGATGGAATTAAACAATTACGTTTTCCTAGTATTTACAGTGTTGTTGACATTATTCTGGCTTTACACCTATTTCTACCTGCCAGAGACTCAAGGTAGAACTTCAGATGAGCTCGCTCGTCTCTTCATGACTCCTCAAGAAAAGAGCAAAATTTATCAATTTTGGAAAAATTATCACTTCAAAAAAGGCAATAAAAATACTCCGCATCTGCACGACCACGATCATAAAACTCATTTTTAAATATCAATTAGAACCTTTGTATTTTTATTTTTAAATTAGCATATATCTTCATATTTTAAGGTTAATCATATTTTTTTTCAACATAAATTTCATAATATTTAAAAACTTAAGTATAACAAAAGAATGTTATGTTTTATAATCATAAAAATTATTTTATTTTATATCTTAATTTAAATATATGTTTTTGTTGTGTTTATATTTCAATTTTTTATTTTCTTATATAATTTTTTTATTTATTTTCTACCCGTTTAGATAAATTTAAATGTTAATTGATTATTCTTTTTAAAATATATATAGTTGATAATTGTGATAATAATATATAATAAATATTCCAATTTCAAAGATCTATTTCGCTCCTTAAATAAATATTTCAATTTTTTAATTATGTTCTATGAATTTTGTAAATTATCAAAAATACTCTTATTTTCTATAAATAATTCTACCCCAGGCAAAATTAATAAGTTGTGGAAAACAATGCACTCCAAAAAAGCAATAAAAATACTTCGCATCTTCACAACCATGATCATTAAGACTTGAATTAAATTTTCATCTTTGTAATAATAAAAAGAATCATTCTTTTTAAATTAATAATATTCTAGATATTATCTTCATTTTTTCTATTTTAATCAAATTTGTTTAATATATTAGTAAAGATCCAGCAAGGCCTGGCCCTGATCTTTAAAAAGGTTCAGCTTAGTCGTAATAAAATTGGGTACAAGTTGCCCGGCCCATAATTTTTAAGAAAAAATTTACAAATTTAATTATTCTAAGTTTTTTGCCTAGTCCGTATTTTTTTTAGTTTAAACCTCAAACCGGGACATGCAAATGAGGGCCATTCCATGGGAAATTTCTGTAAATAAACTTAGGTAACTTAAGTAGTGGCCAATTTTAGCATTCTAGCTCTTATATTTTTGGAGATATCAAGGGTCAAAGTATGAAAAATTACTTCTTTTTAAGCTTGTCGATTGTCATTAACTCACTGTGTGACAAATTTCGACGATTTTTTGGGAGAAACTAAAATAAACATGTTTTAAGACAGTTTTTTATGCATATTCTAAATCCGCTGTCAGTTTTTTTCTAGCACGTCAGGTTTTTTATTTATTTTAGGTTAAAGTGGCCAAAAAGGTCATCTTTAGCACTTTTAGAAGGTTTATAATTTCGGTTCTAATGATCCCTACAACTAAAAAAATATTTTAATTTTTGCAGCAAACCTTCCTTATTATTATTATACATTTTTTTTTATAAAATCCTTACTCAATTTTTAAACAACCTATATTTTTTAATTTACCTTTATTTATAAAATCTTTTTTAATATCATTTAATATATTTATTATAAAAAAAAATTTATGAAAGAAATTAAATGTTTATGAAAAATTAAGCGCGAAAAAAAATAATTCTTCTCCTTTCTTCCTACTCGTTATTTGGCATTATTATTTATTGCCCATACTACGGGTTCAAGGTACTTCATTGGAAAATCATATATTTTGATATAAATTGATTAAAAATACAAATATTCTTAAATACATCTAAAAAAGATAAATATTAATAAAAAATTACCAATTATTGCATTTTAAATGAATTTTGCCTCAAAAATGCACAATTCAAAAAGAGTACAAAGTAAAAAAGTGGGTACAGATATCTGATTTTGGTATAAATTGATCATAAATGCATAAAATATTACTAAATACAACTAAAAAAGATAAATATTACCTTAATTTTGCTTTAAAAATGCTTTATGCAGAGAAAATTCAATAAAAGTGTACAAATTAAAAAGTTCGAAAATATCTGTACCGACGTTTTTAATTTATAGATTTTGGTTGAATTTTCATGGCATGAAACATAATTAGAATTAATATAAAATCTTGAGCATATTTGAAGCAAAATTATATAAAATTTATTTTCTAAAGTTAATAATTTTTATAGTAATTTAAATTGAAAACTTAAGACCCCCAAAACGAAATTCTTTACCATTTTTCTCAAAAACCAATCGATAAAAAATTATAAAAATTAGTAAATTTATAAAGAAAATTTTCAGGGATTTTTATTTGATACTTTTTAAAATATATCCGTATAAAGACCTATATTTTACCATTTTTGAGATTTCGAAAAGTTGTCTTTATACAGTAATATTTTTAAAACTTGACGTGTAGGGAAAATTTGGAAAACGGATTCGAACTCAGCGTCAAATTCTGCACCAAAACTTGTTTTTATTTTCTTCTCCCATTTTTCTTGTCACACAGTGTTATAGATGTACTAATCTTTATCTTTATTTGCACGTTGGTCATAGACCTGCCCAAATGTGAGCGTACGTGAATTATATGAAGGCCCATCCTCCATATAATTATGCCGATTTCTTTACTCAAGGATACCAACAAACCTTGTAACCCAGATATGAAGTATATGAGGGGAACTACACCCAAGCCATATATATGTTTACAAATTTAATAATCTTATCTATATGAATCCCAGAATTGTATCATCAAATATGAATATAGAATTATTATAAAAATTAAATTTCATTTGACATTAATATATTGAAAGAATTAATGTTCATGTCAATTTGATTTCAATTTTCTTATTCTTCCAAAAATATTTCATTTCAATTTATAATAAACTATTTTTTTAAATAAAATTCTAATCAAATTATAGATTAATAAATAGTTTTTCTAATTAGTGATCTGCAAATCACGGCCCGGCCCGTAACGAGCCCCGGGTCCATTTAAAGAAAATTATTTCGATTCGGGCTGGGTAGGATCTAATATTTTTTTTAAAAATTTCGGGCTAAGCTTAAATTTTTAAATATTATATTACATTTTGTCAAATAAATTCTTGAAGAAACAAGGCGCTAATTTTTTTTATTTGTGGAATATTTTTTTACAATAAAAAGAAATATTAAATATTTCTATTTAAATAAATTCGAACCGGACAAGAAGGATAAATAATTTTTATTCCGGTGTAGTATTGTAAAATCAATACCTATTAATAATTTATGACCGAACCTAACTTTTACGAATAAAATCTAAAATATATTTGAAACGATGAATAAAAATATAATAATAAATATTTTACAATTTTAATGGCCGCCAATATATTTGAAACGATGAAAAAATATATAATGAATAGATATTTTACAATTTTAATGCCGCCAATATATATAAAACGATGAAAAAATATATAAGAATAAATATTTTACAATTTTAATGCCGCCAATATATATAAAACGATGAAAAAATATATAAGAATAAATATTTTACAATTTTAATCGCCGCCAATATATTTGAAACGATAAAAACATCTCTTAAAAATCAATATGGTATTGATTCTACAATACCAAAATATCACTATGGTATTGAATCTACAATGATATTATCAATACGGTATTGAAGCTACAATGGGTATTGATTTCACAATTCTAAACCGGGTCAGGCTTTGGGATAAATAAATAAATTTCTTTCGGGATCGGACCGGGCCGGACAAATTTTTTTTAAAAAAATTCGGGCCAGGCTTTAAAAATTAGACTCGATATAGATCACTAATTCTAATATCAAAATAAAGTGATTTTTATATTTTCATTTTTTATGTGGAGATCTTTTTAACATTACAGTTTAAAATCCTTGTAAAGCAAATATTTAAAAAATAAAATATAAAAAATGGTGACTATATAATAATGGAAGTGTGGTCACATAATAAATTATATGCATAATTATAGTTTAAAATAATTTTATTTATTTTAAATATTTTGTGTTTTAGAAAAATAATTATCGTGATCTGATGTAATGGCTCTGATTTTGCTCCTATGTTTTTTAAAAGCTGCTTGATTATGACAAAGGGAAGAGATTTGTTAATTAATTTAGTATATTTATATTTTGTCTAGGCAATATCAACCGGATTCGAATAAACATTATTTGGAAAGGAATATGCATGTGAAGTCCCAGATTAAGGATTTACCTTAAGACAAAAGTACTGAAGTTAAACCATATGGCCCCGGCTTTCATCTGATGATAAATTAGCAGGCTCTAAAATGTTTGGTATTCAATACTATAGTAAGACTATGACTAATTATAAATTGATAGCCACATGTTTTGCATGTATGTCTTGGCTAATGCAATTAAGACCAGGAATCAACCAACTTTTTACATTTTATTCATCTAATGTGGTTGAACGATGTTGTACCAACAGTTAAGAAATTTTTTTTATCAATTATTTTTCATACTTTGACCTTTAATATTACAAAAAATATAATATCTAAAATGCTGAGATCAATATCGAGCTGGGAAAATTCTGAAAAAATTAAAACGGATCGTGTAGGGCAAGGTATACACAAAAAAATTTCTGGCCGGGCAATTAGTAACAAAAATTTGGCCAGGCCGGGCTTAACAATTTATATATAAACAATCAGGCAGTGTATCGCAAATCTCTGATTTTTCGTAGATTTTGAATATAGCCTGGGAATCAAAATTTTGATATATTTTTTTGAATTTAAAGTAATACTTTGATTTACTATTTGAAAATAATTACAATATGTTTTTTTAAGGTATAAACTTTTTATTAAGAACTTTATAATATTTAATACATTGAACGTTAAAAGTAAAACATATATACGTAATTTAAAAAAATATATATATTAAAAATGTCATGTAAACTATTTATATAAAATCTATATAAAAAACTGTATAATAAAAAAATAAAATAATTAGAATAGTAAATTGTATGTTGGGTGGGAGGAGGTCAAGAAAGAGAGGCATGGATGGCAATGCAGTTAGATCTGCATATATCAATAGATATGCGCTGTCTGAGATAGAAGCCTTCCTGAGGGTCACCAGTGATGGCGCGGATTTTTTTACCGAGGGTTTTGAAGAAGGTTAGGGCATGATTGCCAAAAGACCCGGTTGTGTCGGATACGATTGGTATGAGATTGCAATTTGTTAGGGAAGTGTATTTATTAATTTTCGAGTAATCAGCTCGCATGAATGAGTTCTTATTAAAGGATAGAGCAAATCGGTCGATGCAGGTATAGTCCCATGCTAATGGAATTCCATTACTCCATGGTATTAATGTCAGCCCATCTGGACGTATATTATTCTCGGTTGAGAGGCCACAGGGTTCGAGAGTTGCTGGAATTTGAGCTGAGCGTAGAGCACGGAGAATGGTGCCGTTAACTGCACTGTGTCGAGAATGTCTACCTTTAGAGAATCGACAATGAAGAGGATGGTGTCCAAAACAATCAACGGGTTGGGAACATAATGTACATGTGGAGTTGGCCAGTATTTTACAACCAAGACGGAGACCTATTGCTATGCGTAATTCTTCGTTTGTTAAGAGAAGTCCTAAGTTTGAGCTGGGCAAAGCTTCTAACCATTCATAGTCCGATAAGGAAGGCAAAAGTTGTGGAACTTGCAGTTGTGGGAGAGAGAGAGATGATCAACTGTTAAGGATTCATCAACTGTAATGGGATATAATAAATGTGAAAGGATTGATGGGGATCCCTTAGAAGCAGCACTCGATATTAAATATTCAACGGAGTGGCGTATTAATGGAAGATCCCAGTCATGTTGCTTTCGTGATGTGGGGATTGGAGCGGAGAAGGAATTCTCTTTCCAGATTGCTAGGGCGTGGAGAAAGTGGGGGTCTGTGCGATTATTGTTAAGTGATAGCATAATTAAGCGGGAGCTTGATTCTGAGGCTAAAAAAGCAGCAAGGCTGAGTGACACGGGTGATCTTAAGCCAAGACCCCCAAATTTCGAGTGTAAGGAGGCCTGCATCCAAGAATTATGGCTGAATTTTACATTAAGGATGCCTTCTAAAGAGTCTTTGATTGTTGATTCAATATGGGTGAGAATTTCCGGGTATAAGAAAAGTGGGGCAGAGCGGAAGGCGTGTTGGATTTTTGGGATAAATAAAAAGTTTTTGAGAAGGAAGAAAGCTTGATGGGAGGGAAGGACTTGAAGGATTTTATGTAAAAGGTAGAAATTACGGAGAAATTTTGTTTTGAAATATTCGATTGCTTATCTTTTTATTTTAAAAGCTGTCTAAAAATACATCTATATATAATAGAGTAAATTTATAAAATTTTAAACAAGTTATTTATGATATGATCCAATAAAGATACACAATACAGATATCAAACACAATGATTTATAAATGTTGTAAAATAGAGTCATAGAGGAAAGACATAATCGCATTAATTGAGATTGGGAAAAAATAAGACACAGATATTATAAATGTGATGACCGGAAAATTAGCATAAAAAAATCGGGGGGTTGCGGACTTTGTAAAATTTTAACGAGCCGGTCTGACTTTTCGTAAATTTCGGCTTTAGCCAAGAAAATTTTTAAAAAAGTTTTAACGGGCAGGATTGGACGGGCCAGGCTTTGCATACCTCTATGGCATATTCCCTAACAGCCATGCCATATGAGATGTTAAATGTATTTAAAATATCATAATTCAATATTTTTAGCAAAACTTTCTTTAAAATTAAATCCTTCGCTACCTTCATATATATTGAAATAATATCTCCAGCTATATTCTTAGTAAATAAATAAAACACTATGCGCAATTTAATTTCCTACTAAATTGGGTTAAATGTTTTAATACTTTTTTTAGTAATAAATTTTATTTTACCATATCGTGTAGATTCAATAAAATTTTATTTATAAAATATGATCCCAAATTATATAAAATATATTTATTTCTATCAAAAAAATGCAAACAGGATATTTTCATAACAACAGATACATTTTCCCTTTTATAAACTTCTTTTCTGGATTTAACTGTTTCAAAATGAGAGTCATGCGTTCAGCCAATTGCTCTCTAGTACCGACTCGGCTCTTGAATTTATGGAGTAGTTCTTTAGTTGTCATTGGTCTTCTTTGCAGATACCGCTTGACATTTTCGGCGTTCAAAACTATATCCAAATCAGAAGAGGTCAAGTTATTGATAGAATAAGTAGCATCAACTAGGTTAGACGAGTCATCATTTGCTGAATCACCTGAGCGTCTCTTTATCGCTTTGTTATTGGATGTAGTGGGGTAGATGGATATTTCATCGACAGATAATTCGAACGGATATTTTCTTTTGTATAGTACATCTGGGTTTTTATGAATGGGCAAAAAATTATTAATATAAATGGTAGCATTTTAAAAATTAATGAAATTTTCCTCTAATTTTCATATTTAACTTTTGTTCTCTTATTAATTATGTTGATCAAAGGAAAATTTATATTAGCTATAAAAAATTAATATTATAAATGTAAAAATTTAGGTTAAAACGAACAATCGTTAAAATGATCAGCTAAGTTCAAAAAACATAATGTACTATAAATTAAATTGTTCCAAAATCAAAACTATATAAATAAAGGGAACGGATTATAATTTGATATTATTTTAATTAAAAACAATGTCTTAAACATAATATAATATCAATGCGCATTTATAATTTCATATTTTTCACTAGATATTTAAAAGCAATATTAAAAATAAATAAGTAACAGAAAAGAGATGATTTATCAATATAAAATAAATGGTGAATAGTTTTGTTTTATAGTAATATAAATTAATGCACTGTCATCTTGGTTTAATTCCTTTTGGTTCTGATTAATATTTGCAGCAAAGGAGTCTGTTTTTTTCTAATCAAAAAAATTAATAAAAAAAGGTTTTGATATTGTTTTTTAAATCCAATTATTGTCGTTTGCCATAAATTTTATTTATTCCGACAAATCTTACCACCCAAAAATAAAAGTATAAATCAGCAAAATGGTATAAATATATTCAAAACTGTAACTTTTTATATACCTTTATTTCAAATTAAATTTAGGAAATAAGTGTAACCTGTAAAAATATGGACGATCGAATGTTATTATCGTCTATTTCAATGTCGGAATCGTTTGTTGAGGATGAAATAGAACTACTTTCCGTTCCGGAGGAAGACAGGGAACCATTAGAGTTAACAGATGAATTATTATCCGATGAAGAAACATTGCCACCATCTTTTAATATAATTGTAAAAAGTATTTTTATATTTATTGACAATTTTAGAATGTCCAATAACTAACTAAATCGACTAAAAACTTTAAAAAAAAATTTCAGTCATTTGAAATACGAAAATTAATCCCCCCCTCCAACCAATGTAGTTTTGGTTGTAGAAATTTTGTTGTAAAGTGGCTATTAGTATTTGTAACAACATTAAATTATTTATAGCAATATATATTATTATATAGCGTTTTAAGTAAATGATAGCCATGTTGTTCTATATTGTACTATCATGAACTTTAAATATGATAAGGTTATAATAGAAATGCAATTTAAACTGCATAAGGATAAACATGGCTGATTCGTGCGCTTTTTACCCCTTCAGGTAGTATAAAATCTAATGACCATTTCGTTTTTATTTTATAATCTTCATATAAAATTTTATCGAAATCATACAATTCAATTTATAAATTTGTTTTGATTTTCTATTTAGTTATTTCTTAATAATCAGTATTTTATGATAAAACTGTAAAAATTGCTCAACCGATATTATTAAGATTTACATATACCTAAAACAATTTATTCTATATTCAACTCGTATTTTTAGCTTCTTCATTCTTCAATCGAATTATTTGAAAATATTAGAATTCATTCACAAATATTTGAAATTATCAGTAAGTATTCGAAATTATATAAAAATAAATTATTCGTAGAAATTTTTTAAAAAATTAATAATTATATATTCAATATGTTCCAAGTGGAACTTTTCATTATTTTAATTTAGTGATCCATTTTTATACTTTTTTAATTTTAGAACCAAATATTCTATGAATCGTATTTATATGAATAAGAAAAGGAATTATTAGATTCGTATGAATAAAAATAATACCATTACTCGATTCGAAAATTCGAATATATTTTTTTAACTTACTGAATGTTCTTTCAGAAAATTTGAGTAATCGATAAAGAAAATATATACAAAACAATATATAGATTAATAAGTAGCTGTATTAGGACGCGGTATAAATTCATCTAACATCCAGATATGTGTTTATCTACAGTTTCTTCGCAAACACCTTGAGCATCATCTACATTTTTAAGATCTGCAACAAATATTTAAAACAAATCTTCAATCCTTTTAGCCAAGTATTAAATCTTTATATATTCTTGCAACTGAAGTTAGTTCGCTTAGCTTACCATACCATTTCCAAATAAGGCGTTTTTTCAAAGCGAGAAAAAACAAATATACATGTTTATCCTTCCAAACACAACAATTTTTTAAAGCATACGATTGAGTTTCATCTAATATCTAACCATTTTGATATTTATGAACGATTAAATGGCGTCTGATACGATTGAAGTGAACTTTTTTCTTAAATTATGCAATTATTTTAAATCAGAAAACGTAATTATTCAAATAAAATATTAGAAATTTTATAAGCTAAAAGGCAAAATAGTTTGATATTACATCATATCTTGTTGAGTTTACTTAACATCTTTTTGTCTATAAACTTTAATTAATTAAACATCATTATTTTATCGAAGATGCGTATTTTAGTAATCCAAAAAAATGTTTTTTTTACTAATTTATCAGTTTTTTAAATTAAATGAATATTTAGCAGATCAGATATTATAATTATCCCAGAATATCATAAAACAATTACAGTACCTTGATGCATATTATGTTGTTTTCGTAATATTTTTTTACATACTTTTAGAAATTTTATACAATTTGCATGTATTTATTGAAATATTATAAACAATTACTTTATACATATACAAATAAAGATCTTGCAAATTATTTATTACAAAGTTATGAAGAATGCACTTAGTATAATTTTCATTCTTTATAAATCAACATCAACAAATTTTCTATCTTTATCTCTTATATTTTCTTAAATGCATCTCTTATTTCAATTATGTAAAACATGTATATTTAAGATATTTTGCCTACATTATTTATGATTAATGTAGATTTTATAATAAAAATATATAAACTTATCTGATGAATAATATTATAATAAAAATCCATCTATTTATAAAAGTCTTTTAATCTTTTTTTTAGATAACTCATCCCTCTATTTATAAAAGTCTTTTAATCTTTTTTTTTAGATAACTCATCCCTCTAAATTTTCATTGCTTATTCTGTTTGTATAGACTATTTGAAAATAATTTGGTCCTGGTTTCAGGTACTTTAAATGGTTTTTAAATATGAGTAAGTAAATAATATTAGCTTTAAGTAACATTGGTCTCTTGGAGATATATTACTTTTATGCACATATTTATTAAAAAATGTTTTAAAATATTTTATAATATAAAAAATCAGCTGCATAATTAAAATCGTTTGCTGTTTGGAAGTAAAAAAAATATTGCGAAAAATTTGCTTCGTAGAACGCTTTGAAAAAACGTTGTTTGGAATTGGTCATAAAGGCAAAAAATTTCAAAGCCCCTTCGTTATCCCATGATTATTTATTTCGTTGAAATTCCATATTTGGAAATAGTGTACTTATATAATTAGATCTTGATTTTTAGAAAACTTTTGGGTAATATTATAAATAATTTATAAAAATATTTGTTTACTATTCAAATTAGAGGTTGGCGCAGTCCGACCCAGTCCATACGAGCCAGTGGATTTTTTATCAGCTTTTTCAGCCCAATCCCTGATTAAACTTGCCCGCCTTGGTTCGTAAAATATATTCTCTATAAGTGTTCCGCCCATTCAGTAATAATTTTTTATAAAGAAAAACTACATAGATTTCTAATTATTTGGTTTAAGAAAATTTCAAAACTTCGGTTCCGCAGCTTGCACACAATTTATCCGTCCCGGCCCGAAAATAATTGGCTTCAGGCATTGGGCGACCTCCAATTCACATTCATGGATTATATAATATCTGCATATTTTAATATTTAAAAAAAATTTTTGCTCGACTGCACGTGCACTTCACATAAAACGAGAAGTGAAAGGTCAGATTATATCAGGTGCTATCATTACCTGCTTAAATTATGCATTTATAAGTGATGCATATGATAAAGCATTTTGGGGTTACTAAATAGACTCATCTGAGATTCATATAAAAGAATGGACGATTAAATTAATTTCAATATAATTATAACTCGAATACTGAGCTAAAAAGAAATATATCCCACAAGATGATCAGGACGAGAAGACGCTTATATTCGATGTAGGGAAATGTTCGATTATTTATCACGCCAAAGGATTTAAAAATATGTAATTAATCAATAGAACCCCGGAGAATTAGAACATGATGAACCAATAAAGCAAGTAAGTAGAAAAATAGAGGGGTGGGGCTCAAAAGCAACCTGTGAGAAGAGTGAGTTTGAGAGAAAACACCAATTGTCCTAGAACACACTATAAGTGAGAAAAGAGTAGGCAAGATAGAAGCAGTTTAAAATGTAAACCATTGAATACGAAAGGAGAGGTCAGATCATTTATCGGTTTGATGAATTAATATAATAAGTTTATAAAAGATTATGCAAGGATAGTAGCCCACTGGTCGACTTGGTAATGAGATAAAGAAATACGAAACACATTTGGGACATAAATATGGCCTACCAAAGATCCGACATTATGTTATTATAGCGATAAGGCAGAGACAAGCGTGATCAATGACTAGGGATATGCAAGTGGAGCAGTTTTGCAATGAAAAGGAAATAGGGAATTGGCACTCGATAGCCTATATGATCAGGTCCTTGACGATGATTGAGAAAAACAAATTCAAAGAATATATAAATGAAAGAACTTTTACCAGATCACTAACCATGAGTTCAAGTTTTTAAACAACATAACAGAAAGCAGGAATAAGGCTCTCCAATCGATGGGTAATAAGGGTACGAGTATCTAATCGTGAATAGGAAAAATGAAGAAAAGATAGCCGATATTTCAAGGAAACTATTACAACTAATGAATTTTAAAGAAGGAGCGATAGTAATAACTACAACCAAGGATCCTCCATTCAATATAATAAGCATCAAAGGAGAAACATCGAGGGAGGGGGTATTAAATAGTATTCATGGGTATATAAAAAAAAGGGAGGAAAGATATTGTACTTTCTGTAGTATTGAGATTCTTCTTCAAGAATGAAATCGTTTATGTAGTATATGATGTCGTATATTTTAAGAAGGAAGGGATAGTGATTGCGAGACATTACGTTATATGATAATCCAATAACTCAACAAGGGACATATTGGAGTAAATGTTTACTGACCAGATATGGAAAGTAAAATAGAAAATCTTAACATGAGCTGTGCTGAGTACAATAGAAACAGAGCGCCTTATTATTCGGAAGACCCATGGAGCGAGTCACATATGGATATAATGGGTTTAATACATAACGGTTACTATTTGATAATGATCGATAGCCAGTCAAGGGTGTCGAAATAGAAAGGATGAACAGATAACAGCGAAGATGGTAATACTAGGTTAAACCGTGGTGATGCCCAGGATCGCGGAAAATGGAAAGGAGATTAGAAGGGAAAATTGCCTATCCCGGTAAACCTGAAAAAGGGTCACTATACGAGGTATATATTTTTTAGCCAAAGTTATCCTACAATCTTGGCATATCTTTGTAAATCAAGAACTTTGAATATTTATTTCAAAGTTGTAAGAATAGTTGCTGAACCAGTTTCAAGACGTTTAAAATTAAATTGTTTTGAAGATAGCAAATATGCTAAATTATTAAATAAAATGTCAAAAAGATTTTATAATAAATTGACAGAAATGCTTCTGCCAGATAATATTTACATTAAATATAGTACATTAAGATATATTACGAGATTATAGATAATTTTATTCTAGTTTTACATAACAATTTCTTAAAAATAAAAATTTTTTTCTTTTGGAATATCGTTTTATTTTATTTTAAATATTGTGAATTTTTATATAGTGAAAATTATTGAAGTTTATATAAAATAAAACAAAAAACTGTAGTGCGTCTCATTTTATTTTAGTATTTTAGTAAGTATCATAAGTTACTAATCAGTTTATTGTAAATTATATAAGAATCAATCTTGAGTATAAGAAATCTTAAATAAAGATAAAATTCTAAAATGTTTAATAAAAAAAGTATAAAAACGTATAACTATTTTGAGATTAGAAATGTTTCTCAATTAAGTATTTACTTTGGAGTGGCGATAATTTAATATTATGGAGTATAGTTGTTTTTTTTGGTATAGAAAAAGAAATAAAAATGTTAAAACAAATGGAAGCAGAAAAGAATGAAAAATTTGATAAATTTAAAAAAGAGATGGAGAAATTATTTAATGAAAGTAATATGAAAAAAAATAGAATATTAAAAACGGATATCTTTAGCGTTTTTGAAAAGAGAAAATTTGAAATTATTATTAATAAACCAAATATTTAAGATACTGAAAAATAAAAAAATAAATTGATACGAAAAATAAAAATATGGGATTTGAAAATGATGAAGTTGAAATAATAAATATGATATGGTAATAGAAATAGAAATTGAAAATATTAAAAAAATTGAAAGGAAAAATTTAGAAAGAGAAAACAAAGAGAAAGAAAAAATGGAAATGCATGAAAAATTGAAGAAATTGGATGAGGCAAATAAAAGATATAACGTAAATTTATAGATAAAGAAGAAAGGGGGGAGAATAGAAGGGGTTGGTCCATTGGAACGGGATCAAATGAAACGTGTTCTACATGTGGAAAATATGGCCACATCAGCAGAAATTGTAAGGAAAAAATAAATCAAACGTTATCGAATGAAACGTGTTTCAACTGTGAAAAATTTGGCCACATAAGCAGGGATTTTAATGAAAGGATAGTTCAAAAGACCTTACCAGCTGTTAAAAGATGCGAAAATAAGGGGCATGGTATAGAGGGTTGCTATATTCCAGCGTATAAATTAGTGGAGGATACACATAGAATGGTTGTTTGTGAAAAATGTGGAAAATAGGGACAAGGGCGAAATAAATGTTCATAGAATAGATTTGATTCACATAGTAAAAATGAAAGGGAAGTACCGAAAAAGGATTTGATGAAAGAATGTTGGGAATATTACATACTTCAAATGTCGAGATATTGGACATTTTGCCAAGGATTGTCCAGTGGGATGACTATATGTAGTGTTGTTAAAAAGTCGAGTTCTTACGACTTGCGACTCGAGTCGTAGTCGTAAAAAACGGCTCCGACTCAAGCCGATCAAGGAGCCGCATGAGTCGGCTCACTTAGTCGGCTCGCTTAGTCGGCTCACTTAGTGGGCTCAGAGGGTAGCTTGAGTTTATTTTAAATTTAGAGCCAAAAATTATTTTTATGTTATTGAGAAATTTTAAATAATAATGTAGAATTTTATTTATTTATTTTTAGTAAAATAATTTATTTTATTTATATTTTATTTAATGCAAATAATATGTTTTGATTTGATTATAAAAAAATGGATTTATTTATTTGATTTTTTTTTAAATAAAAAAAAATTAATATTTTTGAGCTAAAAATTTTAAGCAAAAAATATTTTTGAAACATATTTTGCTGATTTTTTGAAGAAATTTTATTCTTTTGTTTTATCATAAAATTTTATTCTTTTTTTAATTATATCATAAATAAATAATCTTTTAGGTAAAATCTTCTATAGTTTTTTTATATTATTTTTATAAATATATCTATATTTTAAGTTTATTATTAGAGGTGGCTTTTTCTAAATATTTTTTTAATAAATATATTTATATTTTAAGAATATTAAAAGAGGTGGTTTTTCTTTTTCTAAATAATTTTTTTTTAAAATATATCTATATTTTAAGTATATTAAAAGAGGTGGTTTTTCTAAATTATTTTTTTATTAATATTTATGTCAAACTTTTTTTAATGCGACAATTGTCATAATAGTTATTTTTTAAGATTTTTGAAATTTTTGGACACAAAAGGGTTATAATATAATTTATATTGTAAATATATTATATTATAAATTCAATGAAGATGTTCCCTGGAAAAATGATAATTATCATAATAGGTAGGTATATTTTTGAACATATAAGATTTTTTTGTGACGCTAATGGGCAAAAATATGTTTCTTTAACAGGTAAAATTTAATGTAGATGTACCCTAGATAAATGACAATTGTCATAATCATTGTTTTTAAATTTTTTTGACGTAAATAGGCTAAAATAAACATTGCTAACATGTCTAAATAAAACTTTAGTGAAGATGTACCCTAGATGACAATTGTCATAATCGTTGTTTTTAAAGTTTTTCGAATTTTTTTGACGTAAATGGGCTAAAATAAACATTGCTAACATGTTTAAATAAAATTTTAGTGAAGATGTACCTTAGATAAGTGACAATTGTCATCGTTGTTTTTAAAGTTTTTCGAATTTTTTTGACGTAAATGGGCTAAAATAAGCATTGCTAACATGTTTAAATAAAATTTAAGTGAAGATGTACCCTAGATAAGTGACAATTGTCATAATCGTTGTTTTTAAAGTTTTTCGAATTTTTTTGACGTAAATGGGCTAAAATAAGCATTGCTAACATGTTTAAATAATATTTTAGTGGAGATGTACCCTAGATAAGTGACAATTGTCATAATCGTTGTTTTTAAAGTTTTTCGAATTTATTTGACGTAAATGGGCTAAAATAAGCATTGCTAACATGTTTAAATAATATTTTAGTGGAGATGTACCCTAGATAAGTGACAATTGTCATAATCGTTGTTTTTAAAGTTTTTCGAATTTTTTTGACGTAAATGGGCTAAAATAAGCATTGCTAACATGTTTAAATAAAATTTAAGTGAAGATGTACCCTAGATAAGTGACAATTGTCATAATCGTTGTTTTTAAAGTTTTTCGAATTTTTTTGACGTAAATGGGCTAAAATAAGCATTGCTAACATGTTTAAATAATATTTTAGTGGAGATGTACCCTAGATAAGTGACAATTGTCATAATCGTTGTTTTTAAAGTTTTTCGAATTTTTTTGACGTAAATGGGCTAAAATAAGCATTGCTAACATGTTTAAATAATATTTTAGTGGAGATGTACCCTAGATAAGTGACAATTGTCATAATCGTTGTTTTTAAAGTTTTTCAAATTTTTTTGACGTAAATGGGCTAAAATAAGCATTGCTAACATGTTTAAATAAAATTAAGTGAAGATGTACCCTAGATAAGTGACAATTGTCATAATCGTTGTTTTTAAAGTTTTTTGAATTTTTTTGACGTAAATGGGCTAAAATAAGCATTGCTAACATGTTTAAATAATATTTTAGTGGAGATGTACCCTAGATAAGTGACAATTGTCATAATCGTTGTTTTTAAAGTTTTTCGAATTTTTTTGACGTAAATGGGCTAAAATAAGCATTGCTAACATGTTAAAATAAAATTTAAGTGAAGATGTACGATAGATAAGTGACAATTGTCATAATCGTTGTTTTTAAAGTTTTTCGAATTTTTTTGACGTAAATGGGCTAAAATAAGCTTTGCTAACATGTTTAAATGAAATTTTAGTGAAAATGTACCCTTGATAAGTGACAATTGTCATAATCGTTGTTTTTAAAGTTTTTCGAATTTTTTTGACGTAAATGGGCTAAAATATAAGCATTGCTAACATGTTTAAATAAAATTTTAGTGAAGATGTACCATAGATAAGTGACAATTGTCATAATCGTTGTTTTTAAAGTTTTCCGAATTTTTTTGACGTAATTGGGCTAAAATAAGCATTGCTAACATGTTTAAATAAAAATTTAGTGAAGATGTACTAAGAAAATCATAATATTTTTTAAATTTTTCTTTAACTTTTATTTATTTTAGTTATACCTTTTTAATTTATTTCTATTTTTTATTAATATTTATGTCAAACTTTTTTTTAATGCGACAATTGTCATATGCGTTATTTTTTAAGATTTTTGAAATTTTTGGACACAAAAGGGTTATAATATAATTTATATTGTAAAGATATTATATTATAAATTCAATGAAGATGTTCCCTGAAAAAGTGACAATTGTCATAATCGTTATTTTTAAAGTTTTTACGCAAATGGGCATAAATATAGATTGCTAACATGTTAAATTAAAAATTATGAAGATGTACCCTAAATAAATTCTAATGACAATTGTCATAATCGTTATTTTTATTTTCAATATTTTTAATTTTTTAGCCTAAATAGGCTAAAATAGGTATTGCAAACATTTAAATAATACTTCAGTGAAGATGTACCCTAGAAAAGTGACAATTGTCATAATCATTATTTTTAAAGTTTTTTAAATTTTTTTGACGCAAACGGGCATAAATATAGATTGCTAAGATGATAAATTAAAAATTTAATGAAAATGTACCCTAGATAAATGACAATTGTCATAATAGTTAATTTTAAATTTTTTTGACGTAAATAGGCTAAAATAAGTATTGCTGGCAAGGCTATAGGCATAAGATGATGATAATATAAAGGTACAATTTTATTTTAAATATATAACTTTTATCATTCACTATCTAATAAATTTTAACAATTTATATACATTCTTAAATTAATTGTTTAATAGGTTAATATAAAATAAATTGATTTAAACAAACGAATATATAAAATATAAGTTTTATTTATATGAATAAAATTATAATTCATGAACATTTACTTTTTAATTAATTAAACAATTTGTTATATAAATGCCATAATAACAACACGCGAGCTTAAATTAACATGATTAAAATCTATATTTTTATCGATTTGCATCAATAAAATTATAAAATAATGATTATGACAATTGTCACTTATCTAGGGTACATCTTCACTGAAGGTTTATTTAGATATGTTAGCAATACTTATTTTAACCTATTTAAGTCAAAAAAATTAAAAAAACTTTAAAAATAATTATTATGATAATTGTTACTTTTCTAGGGTACATCTTCACTGAAATTATATTTAGACATGTTAGCAATACTTATTTTAGCCTATTTACGTCAAAAAACTTTAAAAATAACTATTATGACAATTGTCACTTATCTATGGTACATCTCCACTAAAATTTTATTTAATCATGTTAGCAATGCTTATTTTAGCCCATTTACGTCAAAAAAATTCGAAAAGCTTTAAAAACAACGATTATGACAATTGTCACTTATCTATCGTACATCTTCACTAAAATTTTATTTAAACATGTTAGCAAAGCTTATTTCAGCCCATTTACGTCAAAAAAATTCGAAAAACTTTAAAAACAACGATTATGACAATTGTCACTTATCTATCGTACATCTTCACTAAAATTTTATTTAAACATGTTAGCAATGCTTATTTTAGCCCATTTACGTCAAAAAAATTCGAAAAACTTTAAAAACAACGATTATGACAATTGTCACTTATCTATGGTACATCTCCACTAAAATTTTATTTAAACATGTTAGCAATGCTTATTTTAGCCCATTTACGTCAAAAAAATTCGAAAAACTTTAAAAACAACGATTATGACAATTGTCACTTATCTATGGTACATCTCCACTAAAATTTTATTTAATCATGTTAGCAATGCTTATTTTAGTCCATTTACGTCAAAAAAATTCGAAAAACTTTAAAAACAACGATTATGACAATTGTCACTTATCTATGGTACATCTCCACTAAAATTTTATTTAATCATGTTAGCAATGCTTATTTTAGCCCATTTACGTCAAAAAAATTCGAAAAACTTTAAAAACAACGATTATGACAATTTTATCTATCTTACATCTTCACTAAAATTTTATTTAAACATGTTAGCAAAGCTTAAGCCAATTTACGTCAAAAAAATTCGAAAAACTTTAAAAATAACTATTATGACAATTGTCGCATTAAAAAAAGTTTGACATAAATATTAATAAAAAAATAATTTATAAAAAAAATTAATTAGAAAAAGAAAAACCAGTATATATTCTTAAAATATAGATATATTAATAAAAAAATTATTTAGAAAAACCACCTCTTATAATAAAATAAACTTAAAATATAGATATATTTATAAAAATAAAAAAACTATAGAAGATTTGACCTAAAAAGATTATTTATTTATGATAAAATTAACAAAAGTATTTCTTAAAAAAGTTAAAAATTTATTAAAAAAATCAACAAAATATGTTTCAATATTTTTGTTCAAAAATTATTTTTTGCTTAAAATTTTTAGCTCGAAAATATGAATTTTTTTTTATTTAAAAAAAATCAAATAAATAAATCCATTTTTATTATAAGATCAAAACATATTTGAAATAAAATTTAAAAAAATTTTTTGTTTGCTAATAATAAAATATTAACATTAAATATAAATAAAATAAATTATTTCACTAAAAATAAATAAATAAAATTCTACATTATTATTTAAAATATCTAATAACATAAAAATAAATTTTGACTCTAAATTTAAATTAAACTCAAGCTAACCTCTGAGTCCACTAAGTGAGCCGACTAAGCGAGCCGACTAAGCGAGCCGACTAAGTGAGCCGACTAAGCGAGCCGACTAAGTGAGCCGACTAAATGAGTCGACTAATGCGGCTCATTTAGTCGACTCGAGTCTGAGCCGTTTTATCGACTAGAAACTAGGCTCGAGTCGTAGCTAAGTCGACTCGGCTTAGCCGTTTAACAACACTAACTATATGATGGGAAAGGTGCAATATTAGGGAATTTCATTTTGGAAAATTCTCAAAGGCAAATAAATAATATTATAAATAAGAATGATGTGGAAAGGGAAGAAGGGAAGAAAGTAGGAGTAAGGAGTTTAATATATAAAGTTAGTGAAAACTGCATAAAATAAATAAATGTGACATGTGTTATGATGTCAGATGTAATTGTGGAAAATAATGAAATAAATATGGAAAGGGATAAAAATCAGATGCGTTGTTAAAAAATGATTTAGAAGAAATATTTTGAATGATATGAGCAAATTTGATACTGGTAAACAATATGGATTTTGATTCATGTCCAGGGGTAAATGTGACCGTAGGAAATAAAGAGATTGTGATGTTGCTTGATACGGGAGCGACAATCTCAGTCATGAGATATAAATTGGTGAATAAGTTGTGGCCAAATGAGTGTATAATAAAGGAAAGAATGACGGTTAAACAATTTGATGGATCTGATATGGTAGTTTTAGGAAAAGTCAATCTACCAGTAGTGGTAAGAGATACGATTCAATTTTTAGATTTATGGGTTTTAGAGGAGGTAGAAACGGTAATGGGATGGAATTGGATAGTGAAAATTGGACCGCCTAATAATTTATGGAATATTTTGGGGGAATAAGTTTGGAAGTGGAAATATAATGCCAAAAGAATAAATGTATAACTAAGAGGATTTTAATGCGAGTACGGTGGGAAAAATGAAATGTGGAGATGAAAATTTGAATAAGGAGGATATAAATGATACAAATGTGAGATTAGGGAATTTGATTGGTGGTAACATGAAAATGGAAAATAAATATATTGAAAAAATAACTAATAAAAATTAACAATATTTAAGAGATTGAGAAGATATCTGGAGAGGGAACTAAGGTACAAGAAAATATTGGGATAATCATCAGTCGAAAGAAATAAAATTTGAAAGAGAGCAAGCCTGTCTTAATACCAGCGAAATTAGTAAGAAAAAAAATTTGAAAAGATAGTAGTGGATGAAATTGAAGGAAATCAATATTTGGCAGCTTTGCAAAAATTATTTAAGTTATGAAAGTAAATTTAAATTAAAAAAAATGTGAATAGTGAAAAACTATGGAAAATTAAAGCGGAAAGGTTAGGTTAAAAACCAACGTACTTTTGGGTTACGTTTCGGTTCATTTTGATATTTTATGTTATACCTTGATAATGTATGTGGTAAGTCAAGGAGTGGAAAATATATATGTAAAAAAGTATGAAATTTAATTGATGTTAAATAAAATCTGGAGAATAAATTAAATAAGATATGGAGGTCAAGTGCCAATTGTATTAAAGCTCAAAATAACTTCAGTGTTACGTTAAGGTTGTTGATATCTTATATGATGTACCGTGATAATATGATTTGGGAAGTTGGATAGAAATATATATAATGGTTGTGAATTCAATTGAATTTAAATAAAATTTTCAAGAGAATAGATTGAAACTATGAATTGCTAATGGTGTTCATTTGAAATAAAAATGTTTAGTACATTGTAGAATTTAAGAATGTTATATTACATTAATAAAATATAAAAAAAAAAGTGAACACATGGGTTGAGGTAAAATTGTAAAATGTATTATGTAGTAAAAGTTGTAAAAAAAGGGGGTTAGGAAATAAATTTTGTTTTTAAAGCAAAAGTGAAAGTAATTAATTATGGTAAATTGGTAAAACAAGAAATAGTAAAGTTTAAATATAAAAATGATTAAGTAGTAAAAGTTTTAAGAAAAAAAAGGGGTTAGGAAATAAATTTTCTGTTAAAAGGAAAAGTGAAGGTAATTAATTATGGTGTTTTAAAGGAAAAGAAAAAGTAATTAATTAAAAGAAATTGATAAAACAAGAAATAGTAAAAGATAGGGGAAATGATGAGAAATTTGAGGAATGTTAAAAAAAATGTTTCATGATGAAGGCAATTGGTAATGTTTGATTAAATAAGTTGTTCGATAGGAGAGAAATTTTAAAAAAAGGGGTTGAAGATAAATAATATAATAAAAGAGAGTAATTATTTGTTTAAATAAATAATGGTAGTTTTGTTTATGAAAAGTTATTTGAAAATTTTGTTGTGTAAATTTGTGGTGATTCAATAAAAATTAAAGTTTTTTAAAAAAAGTGTTTAAAATTCAATTTTTTATTAAAATTCATATACAAATACGATAAAATATTATTATTTGAAAATTAACATTATAATATAGAGAATATAATAAAACTAGCTAATAACCCGTCAAGAATGACGGGGTTGAGGGGTAATTAGTTAGTTTGTGTATATGGTACTAAATATGCTTTATATTAAAATTTAGGAGAAAAAGAGGTAAAATTGTTGCAATGTAACCCGTGAGCATTGAGGGTATTAGAAATATCAAAATTTAAATTTGTGACAGGAAACATATTGGGTAAAATTAAAAATAGAAATTTTTCAAAATTTTTGAATTTTAAATATGGGCTAGACATTGGCCTCAAAATTTTGTTTTACAGACACAGCTAGGGCTGATCGAAAAACCACTTCCTATGCAACTTTCCCAAAATTTTGCCATTTATTTCTATTGTAATTTAATAATAATGTCTTAAATTTAATTTTATATTTAGAATAAAATTTAAATTTGTGATAGATATTGGGTAAAATTTAAAATAGATATGCTTGAAAATTTTTCTATTTTAATTTTGTAATTTTTTCCCAAGCCTGGAGATAGGTAAATCTCTGAAAACCATATTGTTGGAAAGATTTTCTCAAGCCCGCCAAAGACTATAATAATTTTGTTAGTTGAGAACTGAAATAAAATAAGTGATAATTCATTTAAAAATAAAATCAGAATATGAAGTTGCATGGGGTTGGTTTTTTAATCAGACCTGGCGATTTCTGCAAAAAAAAATTTTCAGGCCAATGTCTAGCCCATATTTAAAATTAAAAAATTTTCAAGCATTTCTATTTTATATTTTACACAATATGATTTCAATCACAAATCTAAATTTTATTCTAAATATAAAATTAAATTTAAGACATTCAATAAAAATATATGGCAAAATTTTATGAAAGTTGAATGGGACTTGGTTTTTTGATCAGGCCTGCCTCTGTCTGCAAAAAAAAATTTTCAGGCCAATGTATAACCTATTTAAAATTCAAAAATATTAAAGCACTCTATTTTAAATTTTATCCAATATGATTTCTATCACAAATTTAAATTTTGATATTTCTAATACATGCTCACGGTATACATTGCAACAATTTTACCTCTTTTTCTCCTAAATTTTAATATTTATATATAATTTATTAATAAAGTATATTTAGTACCATACATACAAACTAAATAATTACCCTTCAACCTCGTCAGCTAGTATGGTAATAAACGGCAGAATTTTAAAAATATCAGCTATTAATTAATATATATATATTTTCAATTTAATTATATTCAAGTTGGTCCATGCTTAAAACATGCGGAGGTTTGTGGTACGACTCTCGTAGAGAGCAAAAAAATAACATTACACTATATAGTCTCCTTAAATTTTAAATACATTAGGAAGATACGAAAACGATCATGTTTGATTAAGGAGATTATTATATATATATATTTTTTTTATATAAAAATAAAAAATGAATATAACAAAAAAAAGTCGATTTTCAACCCGACCCCCTTCAATTTTTCTTAAATTTTGTATACTGGTAGTATATACTATAACTAAAAAAAAATGAAATTTTACCTTCCAACACTGTTTACCCGTTAAGATATGGCCGTTTAAAGCGCGGAAAAATGGTACATTCTTGATAAAATGCACCTCATTTATTTTCAAATATCTCGAGAAATATCATGTTAGGAAAATAATTTAAATTTTATTTTGTAGCTTAATAAAAGTTCTTTAAAATGACATAATAAATATGATAGACATTTTATTAATATCGAAAACCGGATGTGTAAAACCGGAAATGGCCATAGAAAAAAAGGGCATTTTTTTCAAAATTTTTTTCTGTAGATAGATATCACACTTTTTATATTTGTGCAAAATCCTAAACTGGGATGAACATGGGTTTAGGAGTTATCATTCTTTATATGGCTAAAATTGAACAAATTTAACATTAATATTATCATTATTAATTTAATGAATAGTTATGAAATAATGTTAATTTAAAAATTATGTCTAAATGATAGGCCCTTACTTTTTTTTATCTTTATAAAAAAAATTTGAGAGGTGGCTGGGATAATGAGCTGTTTAAAACTTTAGTTAAATTTTATCTCGAAATTAAAATTACTTGACAAAATAATTTTAAATATTTTATTTAGCATAAAATAATCTACCAAAATTGAAATTCAACAATAAATTTTCCCCCATATATTAAAAATTAAAAGAAAGGCTTAATAAATTATTTGACGAGAATTCTAGATTATAAAACATTCAAACAATGGATAGCAGTTGATCGAACTACCCTTGAAACACTGACAAAATCCGCTGACGAATTTGTGGATTATTTAATTGAATAATTAAACAATTAAATTCCTCATTTGTTTATAGCTTCACGATAATCTTTAATTCGAAACTTTTTAAAATTCAATTTAAACGTTGGCGAATTCTTAGTTATTGTAGACTTTCAGAAAACTATGCATTTGTAGTGCAGAACCATGCACAAGGATGTAATCAGACCAATAATCAAGCCACTATCAACTCTTTTATAATTTATTACCGTAAGAACAACATAATAAAACTTGTAAATTTAGTGGTTATATCAGATTGTTTAAAGCACAACGCATGTGCATTTTATTTATTTTAAAAATTGATCGTATTAAAATTTATTGTTTTTCTGATGGAGCAGTAACCAATATAAAAATAAAAGATTTCATTAATCTCTACAATCATGAAAATGATTCTGGGATAAAGGCTAAGTGACATTTTGAAACCGCACAAGGTAAAAGTCCATGCGACATTTTGGGGGCCGTTACTAAACGGTTAGCAGCTCTAGCAAGCGTGCAATGTCCATATGAACATCACATATTGACAACAATAGATTTATTTAACTATGCAAGAAATAATATCTACGGCGTAAATTATATATTTGTGAGCAATAATGAATATATGAACATAGAAAGTCATCATGAAAGCAGGTTTTTGAGAGCAAAGAGAATTTCTGGAACACAAAGTTCCAAGCTTTTATTCCCCTAGACGAAAACAAAAGTCATATTATTAAAATTCCTTGGATGATTATAATATATGATATATATTGTATTATATGTAATGCAATTTGAGGCAAATAAAGTTATAAATATGTTTAGAATTATTTTGTCAAGTAACTTCGAGACAAAATTTAACTAAAGTGTTAAACAAAGCTCATTATTCCAGCCACTTCTCAAAAATTTTGATAAAGATAAAAAAAATTAAGGGCCTGTCATTTAGACATAATTTTTAAATTAACATTATTTCATAACTATTCATTAAATTAAAATATGATGATATTAATGTTAAATTTAGCCATATAAAAAGTGATAACTCCTAAGCCCATGTTCATCCCAGTCTAGGATTTTGTACAAATATAAAGCAGTGTGATATATATCTACAGAAAAATTTTTTTTTAAAAAAATACCTTTTTTTTCTATGGCCATTTCCGGTTTTACACATCCGGTTTTCGATATTAATAAAATGTCCATCATATTTATTTTTATGTCATTTTAAAGAACCTTTATTAAGCTACAAAATAAAATTTAAATTATTTTTCTAACATGATTATTTCTCGAGATATTTGAAAATAAATGAGGTGCATTTTAAAATGTACCATTTTTCCGCGCTTTAAACGGCCATATCTTAGCGGGTAAACAGTGTTGGAAGGTAAAATTTCATTTTTTTCTTAGTTATAGTATATACTACCAGTATACAAAATTTAAGAAAAATTGAAGGGGGTCGGGTTGAAACCATGGTTGATTTGATATGGAATTCACCATATATATTAAAAGTGAATGTATATTTTAAAAATATCGATGGCTCTAAAAAGAGCTTATAGTAAAAATTTTCCTAAAAAACAGGTATAATTATGTTTAAAAATTTATAATTGGAGTTTTTGTTTAAGAAAAATTGATTCGCGTTTTTTGTTTGTAATGTTAAAAATTTTACGTGCTAGATTTTAAAAAAAAAAAAATGTTAATTGTGACTGCCATTAGTTGAAATGACTATGGGTTGAAAAATAAAGTTATTTAGTATTGAGTATTTATTAATTTTTTTATTTTCCCAGCTAGTAAGAGGGTTTGAATTAATTGATGAGGGAAATGTCATATATCAGTTTAAGTTAAAAAGAAAAAAACATTTTAAAAAAAAGAAGAAAAATATCAAATGGCGAGGTCGGGCCATGTTTTAAATTTTTGATAATTAGATCTAATTATAGATATGGCGATTTTCTGCTTAGGTTTGTAAAATGGAGAAAGGTATGATTTTTTTTATAGATTTGGATATTATTTTAAATAGATCTAAAGCCACTTGTTTAAAAGAGCAGGTTGCTGTAGCTGCTATGGGTACAAAGTGGTTATCACACATTAGGTGTGAGTATTTTATATTTTTTAGAGATTCGGCTTTGTTAAGGGGGTCATCTCCATTATTAGATGGAGCCATGGGATCAATGCAGGTAAAATCCAACATTAAAGGCTTTCACATGAAAAAAGGTACAACGGTTTTGCCATCAGGGCGTTTTTTATCTAAAGAGGATGTAGGTTCTAAAATACAAGGAAAATTGGCTTTATTTAAAAAAGAAGCTATTATTGCATTTATTTTATCATGTCGGCTGATTTTTGATATAAATTTACAGTGGAGATCGTGTCTCCCATATGCGTCTGCCGATTGAATACATTTAATGCAAATATAATGGTTTAGGAAAGTACGCCCAAGAGTAAATTGATTGCATAACAAAAAGCGTCGTTATCTATTAGCTGGTTATTTAAAATGCTGGGGTATTAATCTAACCATTCATGGCCAGAGTTGTTGAAATTAAAAGATCTTAGGAGGGATTTATATTGGTGATCATCGCTCAAGTTGAGCAAGGAACGAGATACCAATCCTTGATCCCAATCTTTTTGTTTCATTGAATCTGGTGGGGCGGTGTTTGGTATATTCCAACAACGTAAGGCTTCATCTAATAAATTATCTTTATTGATGGTAATAATTTGCGAGATAATATTTTTTACTGATAAGGTTGATGAGATGAAGGATACAAGGGCTATACTTAATGCCGATCTTAGGCCTAGTCCTCCGGATTTACAAGGGAGAGTTGCTTGAAGCTATGAGTTAGAATCGAGTTTGATGTTTAATAACTCTGTCATCATTTGTAGTATCTTTTGTTCATATTCTTTTATGAATTTCAAAAGAGAAGGCACCAGAAGTTTTTAAAAAATACTGGATTTGTGGTATTAAAAGGGCGTTTTTGAGAATGTAATATGTTTGATGGATGGGTAATTTTTTTAATATCAATAATTTGGGGAATAGTGATTGAAGGTGATTAAAAAATTAAAAACTCCATCTGCACCTCCCAATGGGGCTCCTAATATACTGAAATCTTGTAAGGGTGTCCGTCTAAAGTTATCTAATATGGTGTCTATTGGAGGCGGAGAAGGATTAATTTTGCATTTTTTTATATTTAAGGATAAATTAAGTTCATCAAAGTGTTTGTTGATTATATCTAGACAATTCTGGAAGAAATGGTCGACGATATAGTACAATCGTCAAGGTACCAAACGTGTAGATTGAGTTTGCATGAAAGAGCAATATCACTTATTAGGTGTTTAAGGGTATAGCAAAAAGTAGTGGTCCTAATGAGTCACCCTGTTGGAGGCCTTCTGCAGAATTAATAATATAATCGTTAAATTTGAGTAAGGAAGAAGCTAAGATGGATGTAATTGTGGTAGTCAGGGAATGTTTCCAAGAAGGTATCGATCATTTTATTCCTATTAATTGAATTAAAGGCATTGGATATGTCTGGTTTTGCAATATAATCTTCAGGTTTAAGGTTGGATAAAACTAGTCGACTGCAATGAATTGCGGCTTCGCTGCCTCCTTTTACTCCAAATCCCACTTGGTAAGGAGCTAAGCTTAAGGTTATTGTAGATTTGAGTCGATTACAAATAATTTTTGAAATGGTTCGTCGGTAAAAAATTCGAATAGCTATTGGGCGCACTTGATTTTCAGCTTTTTCAAGCGCAATTTGTCGAGCACCAAAGATTATTGGTGCTAGTTTATGTGGTAATTTCCCGTTGATAATAAGATTAAAATTTTCGTTAGAATTAAGTAGAAATTCGGAACTGTCTAAACCCAAGAGGTCAATAATAAATAAGGGTCGTTGATTTAATAAGTTGTTCGGTAGGAGAGAAATTTTTAAAAAAAAGGGTTGAAGATAAATAATATAATAAAAGAGAGTAATTATTTGTTTAAATAAATAATGGTAGTTTTGTTTATGAAAAGTTATTTGAAAATTTTGTTGTGTAAATTTGTGGTGATTCAATAAAAATTAAAGTTTTTTAAAAAAAGGTGTTTAATAGTTTACTTGGTATAAAAATAAGAGAAAACTTAATTCTTTTGAAAAGGGTAAATAATTGGGAAGAAGAAAAAAGAATATATTTAAAATTTAATTAATTTACGTTGATCGAGGATAAAAAATATTAACACAGTAGTCAAGTAAAGAATGTAATATCGTATAAACAAAAATCCTATCTAATTATCTACGTTATCCAATCAAATTCCATGTGAAGGCAAATAATATTGATAGCAAAGCCTGCAGAATATACGTTTGATAATCAATAGAGTCCAATATAAAATATCAGATTCAAAATATCTACGTCCAATAATAAGCAGTCGTTCGATGTCAAGATATATGTCCGAGGAATGGAAAACTTAGTATAAAAGCTGAAATGAACAATCAATAATTAAGATATATATTATCAAAGATGATTTGACTAATCAAATGCGGATATGAACGATCCTAAACAGCACAGCAATGAGGGTATCACTAAAGGTCGATTATAATATGCAGTTTTAAAATTATTTGTGATTCTTGTTATTTTTCCGCATAGATTGTCACATGGTACCCTAGATTTTACCTGGAAAAGAGGAGCATGTTGTATTGATTGAATGATTATAGTTGTATTATTTATAATTATATATAAAATAATTGACGTGAAAAGAATATATATGTTAAAAAAAGTTATTTTTCTTTCTTTCTTTCGGAATCGTTTTGTTTTATTTTATTTTAAAAATTGTGAATTTTTATATAGTGAAAATTACTGTAGTTTATATTGAATCAAATAAAAATTAAAAAAATGTCGTGCGTCTCATTTTATTTTTGTAAGTATCATAATCAGTCCGAAAAATAAATAATCAAGGAACAAAACGAAAAAAAATTCCTTTCTATCAAAGGTAGATTTTAGCAAACTAACTTCATTTGCAAAAATTCATAAAAGTTCAATAGTTGTCAAAAACCTGTATAAGTCAAAATTTTAAGACTTGGATTGGCCTGGATATAAAAAAATCTATTTTTAGCCTGGCCCGCGATTTTTTTTAGAAATTTTTTATTTTAGCTCAGTCCGGATTGTTATTTTTTGAGCCTGGTCCGGAATTTTTAAAATTTCGTCATCTCGAATAACTATGCAAATTATTTAAATGGGAAATTGAAAATATGAACAGTAAATAATTATAAACACTCCATTATATGACTTTCCAACTGTTCAAATTTTTTAAATAGATCCAGCCCAAATTTTTATTTCCTTAAAATTTTTAAGTCCGGACTGGCTTGGGTTTATAATTTTTTTTTTTAATTTAAACCCAGCCCAGATTTTTAAAATCATAATATCGTGGGTCTCTGATAGTTGCATAAAAAGGTACTAGAAAAATTTATGTACTTCTTAAAATACGGATATAGTAAATCTAGTCAAAATGAATATTATATATAAAGTGGAGGCGGAAATGAGGAAGAAACTTTCGACATTAAGGAGATCATCTCTAAATTCAATGCTAAGTGCAAATGTTTGATGTTGATATGTGTCTATGATTTAATAAAGTTGGTATGATTAAATCAAATTAATTTAAATCACGATTTAATCAATAATTTTAAGATTTTAATCAATTCTCTTTTTTGTTGGTATTTCAAATAATTACTAGTTCTTCTTTTGAAATAAAAACTTATTATACCCCATTTTACTATGGTTACATAAAATTTTAAATTGCAATACTTGCTGAAACAAAGAAAGAAATGAAGGAAAGATTCATGAGTTGGGTTAAAAGTTAACAAGGAAAAAAACATAATATATGGTAATAGGTGGAGATGAAACAGACAGCATAGACATAAATGAATAGCAGGTATCGACAATTGAAAGCTGTAAATATTTAGGTTCCATTTATAAAGTGATGACACAATTGAAAGAGAAATAAATTAAAAATGAGCCAAAGATGACTGAGGTGGAGAAATTTATCATGAGTGCTCTTTGACGAAAGAGTTCCTTACAAATTATAAGGGGAAATATACAGTCAACTATCCTATATAGTTCGGAAACATGGCCAAGCAAAGAATCAGACGAGAGAAGTTTACAGACAACAGTATTGAGAATGCTGAGAATGATAGCAGGGGCATCAAAAAAGGATAAGAAATGTACCCATTAAAACAAAGATCATGGTGAAGAGATTTAGGTGCTATGGATATACGATGAGAAGGTCTAATAACTAAAGGAAACAAGGTTAAGAGTTTAGAAGTGATGGGTAAACTAAAGAGTGAAAGACCAACATTCCAATGGACCCTAAAATTTAAGCCAATATCACAAAATATAAATTGAATAAAATGTTTGTATGAATCATATAAAATGGAAAAAGATATTAAAGGAGCTAATCATCTAAAAATATGAAGGCTAAATATTTTTAAAAAAAATTTAATTATTAAAAATGATTTTATGTTGTGGTAATCCTGAAATTATTTTTTGGTCTAATAAATTCCTATTAAATTAATTTTAGGAAATATAAAAATCTAAATATGTCAGCTATAAATGTTAATTAAATTAATATTAAACATATCTTTAATGTAAGTTTTAATAACTTTGCCTGAGGGGCTATCTTCCTCTGGGGTATATTTTAAAAATTAATTAAATTTTATTATAATTGAATAAAATATATAAAAAATTGTGATTTAATCAAATAGATAAAAAAAAATTATGATTTTTGCCAACCCTATTTAATGCATTGCTTTTTTTTACAGTTATTGTTTACATTAAATAATTGTGAAAGAGCCTTCACTAAGCCCGGGAGTCCTAAACTTCCCAATACGTCCCTGAATCAATAAAGGACAAAAGATTATGTTGTATTCCTAATATATAAATTATTTATGTAAAAATTAATGTATCGAAACCTATCATTTCTTCGTTATACAATTTATTTGACTCTGCTTGATTTTTGGCGTATTTGACGGGACGTTCTTTCTTGACTTTTTTATTTTTCTTTGAACCTGTTTTTTTATCTTTTCCAACGCCCTTAAAAAAGGTTAGAAAAATATATAAACGGAATTATTGTGATGGTGATGATAATAAAATTAGTTATATTTATGAATTTTTTGAAATATCATTTCTATTTTTGATTTACAAGTTTTAAATTAAATAAATGAGTATATGACCAAAACGCGGGAAGCACTTGACAATGCTTCATACGAAATTTTTTGTCGAGTTCCGCTGGAGTAATTATAAAAAATTGGTCGATCAGTTCAAGATTGGTTCAGCAAACTACAGATTCGGTTTAGAAATTTCAATCATATTTTCTAATATTCAATTTTTTTTTATCTAAAATAACATAATTTTTAAGGGTATTTAATATCCTATTCAAAATAGTATAAAAAACCATAAGTTGAGGAATAGAATTTGAGGAAATCATAGTAATTCCTGGAGGTTCGCATAGGTCGTTCCGGCTCAAACAAGCCCATAAAAATGTTTGATCTACTTTAATTAATAAATCCGGGCACGAATTTCTGAAAGTATTTCTTTCTAGCAATCTTCAGCTCCAACTCACCAACAATGAGAATACACACGCTACTGGAATCCGCCTTAATTGTACGATAACCTTTCTTCACATCTTCTCTGGCTGCAGAACTCCTGTAGACAGCAAGGAAGGTATAGTTTACACTGAATCGCGAAAAGGCCGAATCCTCAGGCATAACCAATGCAATTTCTTGATCCAACAAGCTTTAAAATCCACCTCACCTGGACTTTTTAGACCGATGGAAAGTGGTCTAGTGCAATTACCCTAATTCCATAGAAACGGGGCTAATTCTAGTATGGGACTATTTATTTATAGCTCCATTAGCCTTATCCAATTAAATTCCAACGTACTTGAGCAAAAATAACAAAATAAATCTCCAAATATTGGGAAATTTCAGAAGATCATATCTTTATTCCAATAATCTCCATAACCTTATCATTTTCATCATCAGAATCAGAAATAAATATTACATGTGTTTATAAAAAGTCGTGAATATTATGAACAAGAATGATGACAAATTACTTTATTAAAATAATATAGCTAATAAAATCATTCTGAAATAACATAAATAAAACTAAAACGTATAATTTTCTCTTTTCTTTTTCTAGAATTATTACATTTTCGACTCACTATTTCAGAGGCGTATCCAGGAATTTTCAGCTAGGAGGGGGGGGGGCAATTGCTTAATTGAGGGGGTTACTATTTTTTTAAAGTAAACAAATAATTAAGCATTCAATACAAAATAATACTATAATATGAATATACAAAATAATACTATAATATAATACGACGATTTTTATTTTTAAATTTTAACATAAATGTATTAAAGGATAAATTTTATGTTATCTTTTTCATAAGCCATCAATACTAAATTTTGATTACGTTGATCTTTCATCGACTCTCTAATGCTCGATAGAACTCTCTTTATTGTAGAGAAAGATGCCACACAAGAAGCCGTTGGTACTCTAATGAAGATGGCTGCTGAGTAGCATTTATTCAATTCTTTAAATGTGATGATATTTTTTTATATATAATATTTAGGTAGTGTTGCGTAATCGGCTAATTTTAGCCGACTAAAAACGGCTTAGCCGAGATTTTAGGTGGAAAAATCGGCTAAGCCTAATTAGGTATAGCCTAAAAATCGGCTAAACCTAATTAGGCTAAGCCTAAAAATCGGCTAAGCCTAAAAATTGGCTAAGGCTAAAAATCGGCTAAGCCTAAAAATTGGCTAAGCCTAAAAATGGGCTAAGCCTAAAAATTGGCTAAAATAAATTAGTCAAAATTCTGCATCGATGCTTATAGCATTAATTACTATTTATTTATTTTAGTAAAATAATTTATTTTATTTATATTTAATGTAAATATTTTATTATTATCAACAAATAAACATGATATGATTTAATATTTTTTATTTATATTATTATATTTTGAAATGAAAATAAATTTATTTATTAGATGTTTTTTTAATAAAAAAAATAATATGCTGCTATATTGTAAAAATGTAATATTCTTTATAATATAATTTATTAGTGATTTTCACATCTTTGTAAATACATCTTTTATTGAGGAATTATATTGTAAATTTTATTAGATAAATAAACAATCTTTTAGTGAAATCTTTTATCATTTTTTTAAAATTATCTATTTATTATTAAATGAGGTGGATTTTATGAAACTTTTTTGATGTTATTTTATATGATCTTTTTAAGGATAGTATTTTAATGTGAAAATTGTCATAATCGTTCTTTTATAAGTTTTTTGAATTTTTTTGAAGAAAGTATGTTAAAATAAGTATTAATAATATGTGTAAATACAAATTTAGTGAAGATGTACCAATGAAAAGTGACAATTGTCATAATCGTTATTTTTAAAGTTTTTCGAATTTTTTTGACGAAAATATGTTAAAATAAGAATTAATAACATGTGTAAATATAAATTTAGTGAAGATGTACCAATGAAAAGTGACAATTGTCATAATGGTTAATTTTAAAGTTTTTTGAATTTTTTTGACGAAAATTTGTTAAAATAAGTATTAATAACATGTGTAAATATAAATTAAGTGAAGATGTACCATAGAAAAGTGACAATTGTCATAATCGTTCTTTTTAAAGTTTTTTGAATTTTTTTGACGAAAATATGTTAAAATAAGTATTAATAACATGTGTAAATATAAATTTAGTGAAGATGTACCAATGAAAAGTGACAATTGTCATAATCGCTATTTTTAAAGTTTTTTGACGAAAATATGTTAAAATAAGTATTAATAACATGTGTAAATATAAATTTAGTGAAGATGTACCATAGAAAAGTGACAATTGTCATAATCGTTATTTTTAAAGTTTTTTGACGAAAATATGTTAAAATAAGTATTAATAACATGTGTAAATATAAATTTAGTGAAGATGTACCATAGAAAACTGACAATTGTCATAATCCCTATTTTTAAAGTTTTTTGAATTTTTTTAACGAAAATATGTTAAAATAAGTATTAATAACATGTGTAAATATAAATTTAGTGAAGATGTACCAATGAAAAGTGACATTTGTCATAATCGTTAATTTTAAAGTTTTTTGAAGAAAATATGTTAAAATAAGTATTAATAACTGTCTTAGTATGTAAAAAAAATAGATATATATATATATATAGATAAGCCCCAAATGTCAATCAGATGGATTGTAGACATCTGATTGGTAAAAAAGAATTATTATTATGTAATGTAAAAAGATAATAATTATTATATAATATATTTTTTTGGTAAAATTAAATCATTAAAAAAAATTGTCAAAGTTTTAAAGGAAAAGATTATTATAAGAAATAAAGAAATTTTGAATAATTTAAATAGTATTATGTTATACTTATTCTATCGTTTAATACAATTCAATATCAACTATGGGTATCCAGAATACACTTAAAAAGTGGTGCCGTGACCAGGATTCGAACCTGGAAATTCAAGGGTATTCATTATTTTAAGGTAAAAAAATAAAACTTTTTTTTATTTTACATATTATAGGTTACCTTAGGACACAACGCAATAATAACGTTTTTGTGGTTTAAATTTTTTTTTGTGAATTTTAATTAACAAAGTAGTTTGGAAAAATATTTTTTCTTTTTGTAATAACGTAATTTTAAAGTAGAAATTTGTAATATGCGATGGTTGTGTATTTCGATGTATTCTGAGCCTACTTTTATTTAATAAAATTGCCATCTTTAAGGATATGGGTTATAAAATCTTGTATCAGAACCTTAATGAATTGGATATAGGTCATCACTTAGTTACATTAGGATTAATAATAATTCTATATTTAATATATATACTTTTGAAATTTTTATGTGGAAAATGTACTTTGGTTGCGACCAAGGTATATGGTAATTGGAAAAAGGACACTCTGGTGTCTGTTAATTGTTTTAAAAGAATTTCGGACTTGGAAAGTAGTTTAAATGGAATTTTAAATGAAATCAAGAACGGCAAACCAGGAATGGTTGAAACGATGAAAGATAATATTGATGATCGTTTGGAATTTATGGAGAGATCAGTGGTTATCCTCCAGGAATTAAAAGATATAAAAGAATCTATTAAAGATATTTATAGTGATGTATCCAGGTTGATTAGTATGAATAATCAAGGGGATAAGAAACAATTCGGTGATAGAATTATTTCGAATGGAAAGAGTTTTCCAAAAATTATTGCTGACTAATTTGTAATCGGTGATGTTACAAGGGTCATTATGCCAAAACCTGTATTGTAAAGGAACAGAATTTTAGAATGGGTTTTCCATTGCAAAAATCTAGTGGAGAAAATTCCAACGTAAGGAAGATTTCAGGACTAGATGTAAATAAAGTTGATTCGTTGAAATCGGATTTGGATGGGTCTCGTTTATGTTTTAAATGTAAAGAGACGGGACATATAGCTATAAATTGTGCTTTACGCTGACTATATGATAGCAAATGTAATCATATAGCAGTTGGAATACAGGGAAATAAAAATTTTAAGAAAGTATATTATAATAAAAAGAGATGGGATTCTCATAATTTTAATGGTTTTAATGAAAATGTTTGTTATCATGAAGATAAAGTTAAAACGGATTATAGTTTTAATGTGAATATAATGAAAAATAATGCTTTTAAATGGGAAGGATTTCCTGGGAGCATTGTGAAATATACAAATAGAAAAAATGTTGATAATTTTAAATGGGAGAAATATCCTCGGGATATTATGAAAAAATATAGTTATATTAGTAAAAAGCCTCGAAATTCTGAGTTGAATTTGGGAGGAAATTTAAATTTTAATGAAATGCATATTTCAGAGGGAATATATAGCGATCAGCCCTTTAAAACTTGTGAAATTTTAAGGACTGATGGAATAAATAGACTGGGTCAATGTCCTAGGGTTAACTTGAGAATTGACTGCAGGTATATTGATATGCTATTTGACACTGGTGCGAGCATTTCGATAATGTCTTGTGAAAATTTTCTTAAATATTGGCCTAATGGCGTGATTATTAAAGAAAATATGTGTTTAAAACAGTTCGATGGTTCTGAAATTGAGGTTTTGGGTAAAACTCAATGGTATGTGGTTTTTAATGATACTATCATAAGTTTAGATTTATGGATAGTGGGAAAAGCAGAGGAAACTATTATGGGGTGGGATTGGATTACCACAATTGGACCCTATAATAATTATTGGAATTTATTTATTATTGATAGCGGATTAGCTAGTGATAAAGGAGATTTAATGGCGGATAATATCCGAGATGAACTTCAGAAAGAAGGGATATCTAAATTATTGAACGATGAAAATAGGATTGTCGGTAATAATAATTTTATTGAAACTCCTGAAAGGGTAGGGATCAGTTCTGATCATACAGAAATAAATGGTAAAATTGATAGGGATCAATTTATGGAAATTGAAATCGATGGATTAAAAAAGATCGATCTGGCTATACCTGTTTTGGTTAGAAAATATGGTATAATTTTTGAAGAAAAATTAGGACGTTTAAATGATTATCAAGTAGACGTTAAACTTAAAGAGGGTTTTTCACCCATCTTTTTGGCTTGTCGAAGAGTTCCTTTTGAGTGGAAAAGGGAAATCGATGAAGAATTGGATCAATGGGTTAGAGATGGCATCATTATTCCTGTGGAATATAGTGAGTGGGCCACACCATTGGTACCTGTTAGAAAATCGAATGGAAAGTTAAGGCTATGTGCTGATTTCCGTGTAACGTTAAATAGATGGGTAGTGGAGGTAAAATATCCATTGCCTAGGATTGAGGAAATTTTGGCCAGTTTAAAAGGTGCCAAGTATTTTTCCAAGGTTGATTTTTCTTCGGCTTATTTGCAATTGCCTTTGAAAGAAGAAATTCATAAATTATTTACAATAACGACTCCGAAAGGATTATTTGCCTTTTGTAGGCTACCGTTTGGATTAAGTGTGTCAGCGCCGATATTTCAGCGCACTATGGCATCAGTTTTCCAGGGCCTAGAAGGAGTTTATTATTATATGGATGATGTGTTGGTGACTGGTATAACACCAGAGCAACATAATCAACGTTTGGAAGAGGTTTTCAAGCGGATTCGTGATAAGGGTCTGAGGGCCAGCAAGGAAAAGAGTGTTCTTGGGGTAACGGAAGTTATCTACTTAGGACATCGCATAAATGGAATGGAGGTGAAACCTCTGGAAAAAAATTTAAAAAATATAACGAATATGAATCCGCCAACCAATAAAGCGGAGTTGCAATCATTTTTGGGAATGGTAAATTATTATCATCGTTTTGTGGAAGATTTTGCAAAATTGGCATCTCCATTGTATGGTTTATTAAAGAAAGGTGTTCATTTTGTGTGGAAAATTGAACAGAAAAATGCTTTTGATATTTTAAAAGGAAAAATTGGTGAGGAACCGATTTTGGTATGTTTTAATAATGATTTAGAGATCATATTGGCAGTTGATGCATCCAACAAGGGGGTTGGAGGTGCATTGTTACATTTAATGGATGATGTGGAAAGACCCATCATATTTTTTTCGAGAGTTTTCAGGGAAGTGGAAACTAGATATTCGGTTATTGAACAAGAAGCCCTAGCGGTTATCTTTGGATTAACCAAATGTCGTGAATATTTGATCGGTAAAAGATTTATAATTTACATGGATCATAAGCCGTTAATTCATTTATTTAAAAAAGATAATAAAGAGTTAATGCTGTCTCCCCGGTTGCAACGTTGGTTGTTACTGGTGGGAAGTTTTAATGTGCAAATCAGATATCGCAGGGGCAAGGAAAATTGTTTGCCTGATATTTTATCTAGGTTAGGATCCAGTGAAGGGGATCTTGACGGTAACAAAAGTATAATGGTGAATGAAGACAGGGTATTAATTTGTTTTTTATCACATATGTTAAAGGGTGGTCCTACGAATTGGGAGGATCTTAAAAGCAATACCTTAGGGGATAAGGAATTGGGTCGAGTAAAATTATTTTTGACGGGACAAGAACCGTGGAAAAATAATAGTAAAGTTTATAGAAAAATTGAAAAGGAATTGTCCGTAGTGGATGATTGTTTGATGCGGGGTAATAGAGCCGTGATTCCGTTGAAATTACGGAGTAAAATTGTACGATTGTTGCATGCAGGACATCAGGGTCGGGATAAAATGAAATCTTGGGCTCGTGAGTATGTATGGTGGCCTGGAATGAGCGATGATATTGAAAAGATTACAAGGAGTTGTATTCCATGTAATTCGTGTGCCGTTATGCCCCGGAAGGAAATAGGCAGTTATTGGCCGAGACCTGAAAGGCCGTGGGAGCGTGTTCACGTGGATTTCTTTGACTTAAACAAGAAGTCGTATTTTTTAGTTGTTGATGCATATTCTAAGTGGATTGAATATGAAGAGGTTCATGGATTAACCACTAGAATTGTTATCAAATTGTTACAAAGGTTATGGGCTAGATTTGGGATTCCAAAGACAATAGTGTCTGATGGAGGTCCGGCCTTTGTAAGTGAAAGTTTCAAAGATTTTTGTAATGCGATGGAAATTAAACACGTATTAGCTCCACCATATCATCCCAGTTCCAATGGACAGGCGGAGAGAATGGTAGCTATCGAATTGGATTAAAAAGGCCAAACAAGAAAGTAATGATGTTTGGATGGCCCATTTATATTATAATAATTCCAGAAACCGAGAGGGAATTACTCCGGTGGAGTTATTTTTGGGAAGAAGGACCAGAATGCCGTTGGATTTCTTAAAATCCAAAGATGGAACTGGTGTACCTTCGGTTGATAAGATTGTAATAAAATATCCTGTGGGAAGAATTGTATGGGCCCGTTTGTTTGATAACAAAGGGAATAAGGTCGTATAGTAGAAAACCTTGGTTCCAAATTAAATGAAATTTTGCTAATAAATGGAATAACGGTAATCAGACATAATGATCACGTAAGGTTAGGAGAAAGTAAGAAAGGATAAAGATAATGTGAAAATGCTTAAATATTAATCTTATCTGATTATTTTTCCAGAATCTTAGATTATTGGAATCATATAGCATAATATGTTAAAGATGAATAATGAAATTTATTGTAGTAATATAGCATAATATGTTAAATATGAATAATGAAAATATTGATTCTTTTGGGATACTCTGATAAAGATACTTGCGTAGTATTGGGAGTAAGATACTATCATAAAGATAGGGGTAGGCTTCTTTGTGATTAAGTGTTAATGGAATCCATTAGAGGATGCTTAATTGAAACTTTGAAAAGCCTGGAAAACAAAGGGATTTTTATATTTCGGAGGGAGAACTCAACATCCTATAATTATACGGGATTATAATTGAGTCTCGGGGTATTGAAGGGCAAAGACAATTTTTTTTTGTTTTCCCTTGAAGGAAGAGATTCCTTTGGTTATTTAAATAATCACGTAATTGATAAAATTAGTGGAGTACAAAACAAAATTATATAACTTAATGAATTAGTTGAATACTGAACAACTGGGGGTGTTTTGGTAATTTATGCTTTCGGTTAAATGGTATTAAAGTCCATCGGAGGAAAGTATTTTATTAATTTATTTATTATTTTATATACTCGAGTATCCTCATTGTAGAGTGATGGGAGTATAATATAAGTAATTAAATGGTATAACGAGGGAATCGTTTATGATTATGTTTTTTGTTTTCAAGGAAAGTAAAGAAAAAGTTAATAAAAAATGTAAATTTTTGTGATGGATGGTCAGTGGAAAAAGAAAGTTGTTTTTTTTGTTTTCACGAACGGTTCACTTTGATGTGAGTATGGTTGTAAGTTAGGAAAGGAAAATAAATAAAAATTACAAATTGTAGTAAATAGGTTGGGATTTGTGATCAATAAGTATTTATATTATTTGTTGTTAAAATCCTGAGTTGTTGTGAAAGACAAAAGGAAAGATAAAGAATAAATATTGGTTATAACATTTTTTTTTCCCCAATTGTGAAACAAAAGAAAAAGAAACATAAATTAGTTTGCATTTTTGAATAAGATTATATTTTTTTCCTCTTCTTTAAAATGTTGTCTGATAAAAAAACCGTGCAAACCCAACACAAATTAATACATCTCCAGGACCACTATCTTCAGATCACGTTGATCCCTAATGTTATGGATTTGAATAATAATGTGGATATTCGCCCAATGGAGAATCCGTCCACATCAAGCAATTTACTTATTAAGAAAAGGCGGTGTTTAAATTGCCAGTCTGAAACGCATTTGAAGAATCAATGTCCGGCGTTGTTTAAAAAGAATTGGGTACCGTTGGGGGCACAAGACACGAATATTCGGGGCACACAACAAGGGATGACTAAAAGATTGGCCAGAGAATTCGTCGATAGTGCGATCAGCGGACCAAGAAAGGATAATTCTCAGCTTACGCCGGCAAAGTTAGTGAACAAAGAGGCCAGTGTCAGTAGAATGGATTACGTAAATATTCGGACAGTGATGGAACAGCATCGAGCAGCGAGTTTGATGAGTCCAGTAGCGCCTGTAGCAGCTGAATCCAACCCGTTGACGGTAGCGACCGGAATGCTGGCATCAACTGATCAGAAGGAAGAACTATGGGAGGATCTACTGTTAATTTAGCTCAAATAGCAAGTGAAAGAAGGTGTAAATTTTTTTTTTTATTGTAGTATAGTAATTTCTTATAAAGATTTTTTATTGTAGTATAGTAATTTCTTATAAAGATTTCTTATTGTAGTATAGTAATTTCTTATAAAAATTTCTTATAAAAATTTCTTATAAAAATTTCTTATTGTAGTATAATAATTTCTTGTAAAATCTGTTTTATATTATTGTAGTATCGTCATCGTTTTTGTTAAAGGAGTGTCACTGACCCATAAAGGGGTGACATGTCTTAGTATGTAAAAAAAAAATATATATATATAGATAAGCCCCAAATGTCAATCAGATGGATTGTAGACATCTGATTGGTAAAAAAGAATTATTATTATGTAATGTAAAAAGATAATAATTATTATATAATATATTTTTTTAAAAAAATATATTTTTTTGGTAAAATTAAATCATTAAAAAAAATTGTCAAAGTTTTAAAGGAAAAGATTATTATAAGAAATAAAGAAATTTTGAATAATTTAAATAGTATTTTGTTATACTTATTCTATCGTTTAATACAATTCAATATCAACTATGGGTATCCAGAATACACTTAAAAAATAACATGTGTAAATATAAATTTAGTGAAGATGTACCAATGAAAAGGACATTTGTCATAATTGTTATTTTTAAAGTTTTTTAAATTTTTTTGAAGAAAATATGTTAAAATAAATATTAAAAACATGTTTAAATTAAAATTTAGTTAAGATGAGTGACAATTGTCATAATCGTTATTTTTAGTTTTTTGAATTTTTTTGACGAAAATATGTTAAAATAAGTATTAATAACATGTGTAAATATAAATTTAGTGAAGATGTACCAATGAAAAGTGACAATTGTCATAATCGTTATTTTTAAAGTTTTTTGAATTTTATTGACAAAGATATTTTAAAATAAGTATTGATAACATGTTTAAATAAAAATTTAGTGAAGATGTACTCTAGATAAGCGACAATTGTCATAATCGTTATTTTTAAAGTTTTTTGATTTTTTTTGACGAAAATAGTTAACTTGCATCGATATTGATTTTAAAATAGAAAAAAAAGTTTACCCAAATTTTAAACAAAATTGTCTGGTGAAAATTGGTAAAAAAATAATAAGTTCTAACTTAGGATTAGATATTATGATATAAATTTTGCATATTAATTTCTGACCCGATGAACATATGTAGTAAAATGCCAATTTGCTCCTGTTATTGGGGAAGAATCTATTATTACCATATGTTTTTCTATGGCATATACTCAGGCAATTTTAATTTTACAATCTATATTTTTACCCATAAACATCAAAGAAATTTTAAAAATAACGATTATGACAATTGTCACTTTTCTATAGTACATCTTCACTAAATATTTAAACATGTTATTATTACTCATTTTAACATATTTTCGTCAACAAAAATCAAAAAACTTAAAAAATAATGATTATGACAAATGTCGCTTATCTAGAATACATCTTCACTAAATTTTTATTTAAACATGTTATATATACATATTTTAAAATATTTTAGTCAAAAAAATTCCAAAAACTTTAAGAATAACGATTATGACAATTGTCACTTTTCATTGGTACATCTTCACTAAATTTATATTTACACATGTTATTAATACTTATTTTAACATATTTTCGTCAAAAAAATTCAAAAAATAACGAATATGACAATTGTCACTTTTCATTGTCTTCACTAAATTTATATTTACACATGTTATTAATACTTATTTTAACATATTTTCGTCAAAAAATTCAAAAAACTTTAAAAATAACCATTATGACAATGTCAATTTTCTATGGTACATCTTCAATAAATTTTATTTAAACATGTTATCAATACTTATTTTAACATATTTTCTTCAAAAAAATTCAAAAAACTTATAAAATAACGATTATGACAATTGTCACTTTTCTTTGGTACATCTTCACTAAATTTATATTTACACATGTTATTAATACTTATTTTAACCTATTTTCTTCAAAAAAATTCAAAAAACTTATAAAATAACGATTATGACAATTGTCACATTAAAATATTATCCTTAAAAAGATCATATAAAATCATCAAAAAAGTTTCATATAATCCACCTCATTTAATAAAAAATAGATAATTTTAAAAAAATGATAAAAAAAATTATAAAAGATTTCACCTAAAAGATTGTTTATTTATCTAATAAAATTTACAATATAATTCCTCAATAAAAGATGTATTTATAAAGAAGATTGTGAAAATCACTAATAAATTATATTAAAAAGAATATTACAATTTTACAATATAGCAGCATATTATTTTTTTTATTAAAATAACATCAAATAAATAAATTTATTTTCATTTCAAAATATAATAATATAAATAAAAAATATTAAATCATATCATGTTTATTTGTTGATAATAATAAAATATTTACATTAAATATAAATAAAATAAATTATTTTACTAAAATAAATAAATAATAATTAATACTAAGCATCGATGCAGAATTTTGACTAATTTTTAGCAGATTTATATAGGCTTAGCCGATTTTTAGACTTAACCTAATTAGGCTTAGCCCTTTTTAGTTTTAGCCGATTTTTAGGCTTACCTAATTAGGCTTAGCCGATTTTTAGGCTTAGGCTAATAGGCTTAGCCGATTTTTAGTTTTAGCCGATTTTTAGGCTTACCTAATTAGGCTTAGCCGATTTTTAGGCTTAGGCTAATAGGCTTAGCCGATTTTTAGGCTTAGACTTATTAGGCTTAGGCGTAGTTTTTAGCCGATTACGCAACACTATATTTAGGATATTTCCAAAATTATGTGTTTCTTTAACTTCTGCATAATCCTTTAGCTATTTTCATTTCATATGTAACGTTTCCATATTTAAGTTTAATGATTCTAATCGGGCCATTTTACCCGATATAAAATAATCAAGGTCAAAGGGGGTAAAAATTTATCTAAAAAAACATCAACACAAAGTAAATAATAATTTCATAATAATTCCATTTTAAAGAACTCCAATTGGAGTCTTTTCCACAATCAAATTGTAATTTGGTCTCGACTAAAAAATCCTGAAAATTTATAGGCGTTTTAAGTACCCTTGATGATTTGTGCGGAGTGATGCTAAATGCTTTTCAGCCTTAATTCTAATCAAATCAGAATTATTCTTTTATTTTTAATATATTGATAGTGAAATCAATATAATTTTTAGCATCTACTAGATTAGTACCTACTGTTGATTCTTATTTAGTGGATTCAATTGTCATTATATCTCATAAATTATAATGGCTAATATAACGTAATTTATATTAAGGCATTGAGATAAATGACCAGAGGCTTCGACTGAATCGTGAGTGGAAACCTCTGAATTAAGAGTTCTATTAAAAAAGTAAAATAATACTTCACCAATAGCCTCAAAATAATAAATGATGAAAGATGCTTCTAAATGACCAGTCCACCTCTGGTCTAAAAGTCTCTTAAGAGTATGGCCTGCATATTTACAGGATACGTTAAAGCGCTTAAAAAATTATACAACGCATTGGATATAAAAAATTAGAAATGACAATAATACTATACCAATTTTGAGCCACTAGATGCAAGTGGTTGTAGCAATGTATAAAATGAACTTTTTTTATTAATTATTTTTGAAATAGGGTTTGCATTCCTTCATCTCGGCCTGAAATAACGTTTGCTAAATCATAAGCCTGGCTTATTATATTCAATGAATTAATATTTAACTCATTAAGTTGCTTTAAAATGCAATTAGTAATGCTTTCAGCAGAAAGAAATTCCTATTAAATTTTCTTGGACTTCCTCAGAAAAAAAATATAGCGAATAATTATGCTCAGAGTTTCATAACCTTATGCATCTTTTGTCTCATCAGCCTTAAGACAAATAAAGCCATCCCACTTTTGTTATATTTATCTGAAATATATTCAAGCACCATATCTGCCATAATAGATATTACTTCTTTTTGAATCTGGGGTGATGTATATTGGGCATTTTTAGGTATAAATTTCATAATTTTATTTAATTCAGGATCTTTTTGTATGGTGTATGAAAACATTGCTATAAATAGTCCAGAAGAATAAATTATGTTTTCATCAGTTGCAGCATCCGTAATTTTGTTGAACCAATCCCACTAAAAGGTAGCTTCTGTATGCTAAGAAATAGCATCAAATCATATATTGATTTAAGATAATAAAGATTAAATTATCACTTTTATTTTTTAAAAACTTCAATGCACAGTTATAAAAATAAAACAAAACAATGATGAAAATACTATTGAAAAGAATATTAAAATTATAATTAACATACTGTATCTATATATAATTAAAAGAAGAGAAATTAAAAATATAATTTAAAATAATATATTTAGGTATGGTAGGGGGGCTGACCCATGTATGGATATACAATTCGATCGATAAATTTCATTTGATATTCTTAGTCGAAGGTAAAAGCCTGCTTTGGATCACCTGTGATTAAACGAAACCTTATTACGGTTAATTTGTTGGCTTATCAAAATTGTTGTTATCTCAGTATTTTCTTCCTAATTCTAAAATATTCACCGCTGTTTTAAATAACTGGTTATATAATAATAATAATGTGATTGAAATTGAACCATAATAAATAAAATAATTATCATTGAAATAAGTACAATTTAAACGTAATTAAGCGCCTACATAATGACATACACAAACACACATGAAAATGATAAAATATGAATGAATGATGATTTATTATTGGATAAAAATAAAACAGGAGAGAAAGGAATTTACAAACTAGACATGTTTTTTGAATAAATAAATTTGGGGGGGTCAGAAAAATTTATGGGGGCCAAAGATTCCTGGGGGCCAGGTTTAAATGCCAAAGATTTTTCCTGGGGACCAGGTTTGGGGGCCAAAAATTGGCGGGGGCCTGCCTCCCCGCCCCCCCCCCGTGGCTATGGCCTGCACAATTTATACTGCTAAAAGTTACATACCATCTATATAATTGTTATTTAATTTGATTACAATTAAAATTTCCAATTATCTTTACAATTTAAATATTTCAATTATCTTAACAAATTTTATATTCAAATTAACTGTTTATTTTTAAAATTATAAATAACTTTTCCTTTTCAATACACGTATTTGACACCCCTTCCCTTAAATCACCTAAATCCATTCTGAACTACCAATACAGGATAGCTAGATAGAGGTGATGACTGATTCTAAGACATACTCCTAAATACTTCTTTACCATAATATGTAAAAGATCTCTAATAATGATAACGCTCTCTTATAACGATTCTGACCTCTAACGGTACCAATCTCTTGTCACAATAACAATTTCTTGTAAAGATAATGATTTCTTGTTAAGATAACGATTTCTTGTAATAAAGATCTTTTATACGATAACTACTTCTTGTATCTTAACGCTCTTGTACCGATAATGATTTCTTGTAATGATAACGATCTCTTGTAACGAATTTATTTTAGCTATAACGATCTCTTGTACTGATAACGATCTCTTATAATGAATTTCTTTTAGCTATAACGATCTTTTATACTGATAACGATCTCTTGTAATTCTAACTATAGCTACTAAAATTTGCTCTTCCGTTTATTCTAAGACTAACGATAGCCACTAAATTTGCTCTTCCGTTTCTTCTAAAACCATTTGCCTGGATATTGATACAATTGTTTCTTTATCTTGATTATTCTTATTCTTTGTCTTAAGGTCTATGGTCATTTCATAAATCTCCTCTCCATCTTTTTTTAGAATTTACTATTTTGAGAATTAATAAATAAGGCACCAATTGTTTAAAACATTAGTGATAATTATGAACAAGAATTGAAGATGACAAATTACTTTATTAAAATAATATAGTTAATCAAAATCATTCTAAAATAACATATAAAACGTAAAAATATAAATCAAAGTAAAAATTATAAAACTTTCCCTTTTATTTTTTCCTGAATTATTACATTTTCAATTTCACTATTTATACTACTAAAATTTACATATCATCGATAATTTCATATAATTGTCATTTGATTTGACTACAACTTAAACTTCCAATTACCTTTACAATTTAAACATTTCAATTATTTTAACAAATTTTTTATTCAAATTAACTGCTTATTTTTAAAATTATAAATAACTTTTCTTTTTCAATACACGTATTTTGACAGTATGATTTATATAATAATTCGTTTTAAAATTTAAAAAAAAATTCAACATTAAAAAAATTTTATAATAAGAAAAATTTTGATTTATAAATATTTAAATTAATGTTTAAAAAAGTTCATATACAAAATAAACAATCCAAGATTTAAAAAATTAATGATGAAATATTGCATAAAATGTAAAGAATAAATAAGGAAAAGTAAGTCTAGCGAAGTTCTATGGAGGGAAAACTGCCATTGAAGCTTATATAATTAGCTTTAAGAATAGCTGCCAGTATTGCAGACCTAAATCCTTGAAGAAGGATAATGCAGGCTAATATGAAGGTGAGTAAAGTATTTTATATAAAAGTATATTTTAGACGTTTATAGCAATTCTTGTATTTTTTAAAAATATTATTCAAAATTTTTTCCAATTTTATATATCTTAATATTGATTAGTTAAATAAAATTTTAACCTAAGATATTTCATTTTTTTTTTCAATTTTATCCATTAATTTAAAGAAATGTTTAACATTAAATAACAAAGAAAAATTTAAATTGTAATAAAAAATACCTGGAACTTCATTTATTTATGGATTAGAGAGAATAAAGAAAATAATTAAAATGCAATTTGTATAATATGCAATACAATATTTAATATCAGCCATAGAAGAGTCCATGATGTAAAAAGAACATTCAACATGGCAAAATATGTCCAATTTAAAAAATAAGGAATCATCAAATAATATCCGATACATTAAAATAATTTATGTGAGATATTACTGCAATAGCCGAAGCGATTCCATCACACGATAAAATATTTGATTAGTTATTTATTTACAGATTGCACTACAGATTCATTGTCTATTTTCTCTGTTGCAAAAATAAAATGTGGAAGAACATAGTCTCAATAATGTTAATATTCTAGGTCCTGAAATTAATATGATTTGAAGGAAAATCATCCCTTTTTATTAGTGGATGCATCAAATAATGAAAATACTAAAAGATTCCCAATAATGCTGCGCTATTTTTAAATAAAGAAAGAGGCCTTTCAAGTAAATTTTTACAAAAAAATCCATCTCACTCTGAGAAATCGAAGGATATTGCATGAGCTAGTGCAGAACCTTGAAAATTCTAATCTTTCACTATCAAATGTAACAGCCATTTGTGCCAATAACGCGAGTGTGAATTTAGGTAAAAGGCCAAGTGTAATGACCGAATTAATTAATTTTGAATAAATACATTATCCCCCTTAGTTGCTTGTGTCATACAATTAACAATGCAGGAAGAAAGGGGCATGCTTTATTATCTATAGACATGGAAATAGTTTTTATGAAATGTTCAGAATTCATTGGATCCACAAACGTAGGGTATCCGTTTTAAGAAAAATTGGCGATTTTCAAAATATTGAGTAGTCAGAACTTCTATGAAGTGTTTCAACAAGAACACTATCATTATTACCGGCTCTCGAAAGACTTTACAAAAATTAGTAAACTGTTAAATCCTATCTTTTATCCCCAAAAAATCCCAATTCAATATTTAACTTATTTTTCGAAAACAAGTTGACCGAGGTTTAAATATATTTTTATATTAAGGATATCATATTAGATGGATTATTTCAAGAACATAATTGCTATATAAATTCATTCATAGAACAAAATAATTATATATCACATTTAGCTCACGAAAATAAATGGGTACTTTTTTTTAAAGAACAATTCATACTTAATCCTGGATGTAAAGGCGGAATGGTGAACCAATGGCTATTGGTCTGATATCTTTGTTAGGCTTCTGTAAGGCAATAAATCTAGCTCCAAAGAGAATGGGTGAGACAAGCTGGGAACATTCCCAAATAAGATTAGGTGGCAAAAGCTTGTGATTCAAGAAAGGATGGATGTTTGTGAGCTGATCAATGTAGGTTATATCCTGGAGGAATATGAGTTTGATCCCATCAAGACCATGAACGGATTGAAGGTGGAAAGATAGGATTGTTTTCCTTACTTCGTCTGAAGTTAAATCCGAAGAACAAATAAGATTGTTGAGTGATTTGTGTTGAAGTGGAAGAGAGATGTGAAAGGAGTTATATATAGACCAGGGTCAGTTAGTAAATCATAAGTAGAAGTCAATTTGAGAAATATTTTAATATTTAGATAGTCGATTTTCTTTGAAATAAGTTTGTCTTTATTCACTAGAAGATTTTTAAAAAAATCATGAGACCCTTAAACTCTTGAAGATGGGGAGAAACGTTGTAGGCTGCATCTTTAATCTGTCGAGTTAACGTAATTCTTGAGGATTTGTCAGATAGCTGAAGGTGTTATTACCAAAAAATAGAAATTTAGGCCATTCCGTCTCACTCACTGTATGTTTATGTGAATAGATAACTTGGTGAAAAAGAACTCATATTTTGTGGGCTTTTTGTTCCATTTACTTTCAGCTCATTAAAGTATATTTTTATAATTCGCTTTTTTTATAATTATATATAAAATTGATAAAATTTAATATTTAAAAAAATATATTGAATTATCATTAACTAGAAGACGATAAATTTTATTTATAATAATCTTTAAGACAGGTTTAGATCTTCGGTTCGAATTCCTGCTTTTAACTAAGAAAAATGAAATATCGTTATTGGACATTATAATTAATTACATATGACTGCAATAACCAATGACATATCAGACATACCTGCCAACCCTGCATGACAAATATTTGCAGATTAAGGCCCTTCGAATTATATGAAAGAGCCCATAAAAAGTTATCTGTAAGGTAGGGGGAGTTTATGTATGATACTCCTCTAGCAATGAGATATTAATTCGCTAATTTTAACGATTCTTTCCATGTTATGAGCCCAAAGCTAATAAATGTACAATAAATATTAAAACAAATATTGGAAAACACTTAACCATTATGTCGACGCCTTCCGCAACTTTTAAAAGTTCAGTGTTTCCCACATTTTCGATATTTTCATTCTTAGACAAAGCTTTTTCGAGATTATTTTCCATCCCCTCCTTTTCTTCATCATCATCTTCGGAATCGAAGTGGAGTTCTTTTAAGCCGAGTTCATCAGCAACTCCTATAAGTTCGGTCTCGTAGTCTTGCAACTCTTCCATAGGCTCAGTCAAACTCGGGTCATCTTTATTACGTACTTGCGAATCGTGTTTACTAGAGGAGTGAGTTGATTAAGTTAATTGTAAAATCAAAGTTTGGTTACATACACGGGTATTAATATCATTTTTACTCAGGGTAATATGACATTTCGCGAAAATCCATTCAAGAAATATAAAAAATTGTAAAAAAATATATAAAATATTGATGATAATAAAATAGGGTAAGTATCAGGTAGTTACTCAAAATACTTATTGTTTTCGCATTAAAATAAGGAAGCAACATTAATGATGTTGGATATACTATAAGAATGAAGGCTTAAAATCAAATCTTCCAATATTAGAAGAACGTAAAATTTAAATATTTGATATTAATAGCAGACAAACTCTATTGTTTTAATCTACCATTTATGCGTTCTAAAAACATATGAAAGTATGAAAGCATTAATTTACGCGATATTTTTGTTGGCATTATTAGGGGCAGTCGGCGAATAAGAGGAATCGGATGAAGTAGATGACATGTAATCCATTTCTTGGCCTTCCACGTCACCATCGTCAGATTCCTCAAGGGGTTCGTGCTCTTCGTCCTTTTCTTCTTCCTCCTTTTTTTTCATGCCTTTGTGTTGCAATTTCTTTGATCGGGGTTTACTTTTCGAACCATCCTTAATTGTTTCTGAATCTTAATTTTATAAAATAGTTATAATATTTTTTACTACTAAATACTAAGGCCGTGTCCTGGCTCGTCTTATTTTTAAAAATAATTTATGTTTCGACCAATCTATTCAGAATATGAACTACTTTTTTGGTTTGTTTAAGTATATTAACTAGTCTTTTTTTTAATGAAGATTTATTTGAGTGTATCCTAACTGTTCTTAATGTTCGTATTAAATATAGTGAAAAATGAGCAGTAAATAAAATTAAAAGACAAAATGTTGTTCAATTTAGAAATAATATAGTGAATGCAATAAAGTTAATTGCTATCTTTAAACATTCAGAATTGTGTTTTTATTATATAGAAGTGTTTGAACGACACTCTGGTATGGTAATGGTATATTAGGTAGAGTGACAACACAATTCACATTTGTCATATTATATAGCAATTAAAACAATTTTTTAATAGCCATCTAGTCGAGTTGTATTGATTTGTTGGGTTGATAATTTGAAGGTTTGGGGTTCAATGGATTGGAGAAAAAAAAATTGATGTTTACTTTTTGAAATAAATTTGATACATAATCATGGAACTATAAAAAAATGAATTTAATTATTAACTATTTACCTGAAATCAAAGTTCAGCAAAACCCGGCCCGTAAACCTTAAAAAATTATAACGGGTCAGGTCGGGCAACAAATTAAACAAGTGGGGCAATTAGTATATAAAAAAATTTTGAGCCATAAAATTCAGACATAAAAAAATTGGGTCGAGCCTCGCAAATCTCTGATTTTGAAGATTAATATTCTTTGAAATAATAATAATGAGCCAATTTCCTCTAAGATCTGCTTAACTAAGTTAAATTTATAAATATTTAAAAAAATACATTCAGAATTGTGTTTTTATTATATAGAAGTGTTTGAACGACACTCTGGTATGGTAATGGTATATTAGGTAGAGTGACAACACAATTCACATTTGTCATATTATATAGCAATTAAAACAATTTTTTAATAGCCATCTAGTCGAGTTGTATTGATTTGTTGGGTTGATAATTTGAAGGTTTGGGGTTCAATGGATTGGCGAAAAAAAAATTGATGTTTACTTTTTGAAATGAATTTGATACATAATCATGGAACTATAAAAAAATGAATTTAATTATTAACTATTTACCTGAAATCAAAGTTCAGCAAAACCCGGCCCGTAAACCTTAAAAAATTATAACGGGTCAGGTCGGGCAACAAATTAAACAAGTGGGGCAATTAGTATATAAAAAATTTTGGGCCATAAAATTCAGACATAAAAAAATTGGGTTGAGCCTCGCAAATCTCTGTAATATTCTTTGAAATAATAATAATGAGCCAATTTCCTCTTATTTTATATAAGATCTGCTTAACTAAGTTAAATTTATAAATATTAAAAAAAATTATTCCCTATTTTAGAGAAAATTCTAGGCAGCAGAACATATCATAAAACCTTAATGGGCCATCCTGGGCATTAGAATTTTGATATATTATTTTGAATTTCAATCTAATAATTTTATTAATAATCTTTGAAAATAAATTACAATATGTGTATTTCTTTGTATTTTATGAGTCTTTAACTAAAATATTTAATCCAGGTGAACAAAAATTAAAGTTATTTATGTGTATCAATTAAAAAATACACAATAAAGATATCAAAACACAATTGATTATTTTTATTTTTTATAGATTATTAATGGCGATTTAAAATATTCGGTTTTAAAAAATATTGCCTAGTTTTTTAATAAATTTTAGGACCGGCTGGGTATATTTAAAAAAATTAAAATAAGGCCCGGTCCCTGCAGGTCTCTGATTTTAACAATATACTATCAAAATTAAAATGTATATAGAGAACAGTGATATTAAAATAAAAGATATAATAACTCATGAGAGCCATGATAATTCATAAGAAAGATCTCAAATATATTAAATACATTTAATTAGACATAAAAAAGAATGTTATCTAAATACATTTAAAATAATAAATGATATAAAATTCTATGAATTCAAGAGGATGCATATTTCACCGTATAATTATATTCAAAATATAATTGAACCATTATTGCAACACAAATCTGATAAATATGCAATCAAGGATGATGACTGGCTATTACTATTTTATGGTAATTTTTGTGTAGTTTAGTGTAAAAAAAAATTCTTTATCCAGGGGGTTATGAAATATTTTTGGGGATACGCCCATCAGCCCTCATTTTCGGAGCCTTTGATTGGGTCCTACCTCTGATTTTACTAATGATTAATTTTTTTATTTTGATTTTTTAAAATATATAATATCACATTATATTATCTCCGTTAAATTGGTTCAACAATTACACTAATTCTAAAATATATGCAAATTTTTAGTGTTTTATTAGTGCATATGAGTGCTTTTAACCAGTATTAGACCAGTATAAAGGAACAAATTATTAACAACAATATATGGGCCAAGGATTAAATGTGACTGAAGGCATTTATTCTGCAAATTTTATCAATGTTTGGTGCTTAAATATATACTATTTAGGTCCGTTTGATAAACATATAAAGAAAGAGGCTATCAGCAAAATAAAAAAAAATTGTCAAAATTGGCGTCCGAGAATTGAAAATATAAAACTAAATTACACTAATATTTGGTGCTTAATTCCCAAATCACCGCAAACCAAAAAAGAAATCAAGTTATTAAGATATTAAGTTCCAAACGTGAAATGAGCCAAGCTTTTGGGACACTCATTCTGAAACTTATATCAAACCATAACGTAACTAGTAAATTTTATTGCTTTAACCTGTTTGGTAGACGATTTTAAGGGAGAAAAAATTATTAGTAAATTTAGAAAAAAATTTCAATAATCGGCATCAAGTTAAAATGGAGAATGAAAGTTTTAATAAGCGAATTATAAAACTTTTGGAAGCATTAACTTAACATTGACAATTATATCAATAAATACTGGGTATTTATTATATTTTAGTGCTTCAACCCGCTTGGTAGATAATTTAAAGGAAAACGCATTATTGGCAAAAGAAAAAATTACCAATATTGGTATCATGCTAGAACAAAAATTATATATCTAGGTCCGCCAATATATAATTTCTGATTAGTACTTACTGATTTATCAGGTTTACCAATTAATAAATAGAAATTAGCTAAAGCCAAATAAAAACTATAACGGCAGCTTAGGCTGCATCTAAAATATCGATTTTAAATTGCTTTTAAGAATCAATTACGACTATATACATTAAGGTTTCTTTTTTTTCCGATTCAAAATATTTTTTAACCTTATGATTCTGATGTTTTATAGGGTATGACTAAATACTGTCTTGCTAAAAAGCAATTAATCATAATCAATCATAATTTGATGATATAATATCTTTAAATAAAAAATTTTTCAAAAACATTTTTTTTATTTTACATAAATCAATTTTTAATTAATTAAAAAATTGATATTTACTTAATATTATTGGAAAAAAAATATATTTACTAGCTTATTACAACCTATATTTTATTTTTCAATTACAAAATTTAACAAATTTATATCCATAAGAGAACGTTAAATACATAAATATGAAAATATATTCTTAGGAAACCAGAATAAATATTGGATAGTGCTTTTTTTGTATTTGGGTGTAAATACATGTGAAAAACCTAAAAAAAATTTAAAAAATAGAGGTTTCTTTGAGATTTAATTAATGAGTAGGTTTAGAAGCGAAAAATAGTAGAAAGTTTGTAAGGAACATATTGCTGGCGTTATTGATCAAAATGTCTTCATTTTTGGTTTATACGTGTATATTTAGGTGTTAAACATTATCCTAAAAAATATTTTGAAAATATTATGATTTGACCGAATGCCGGGCTTAAAACCGACCAATTACTAAATATTCGATAGGACCAAATTTGGTGTTAATATTATTTGGAAAATAATCATTTTTGGTTTATTTATCTAAAAATAAGTGCAAATCATTATCCCGAAAAATATTTTAAAAATATCGTGATTTGACAGAAAACCGATTTGAAACCGGCCCAATGACTAAATACTGTCTTGCTGGCGTTATACATGGAAAATTCTTTATTTTTGGTTTATACGTGAACAATAACGTTTTAAGCATTATCCTAATTAATTTTTTGAAAATATTATGATTTGACCGAATGGCGAACTCAAAACCGACCACTTACTAAATATTCGATCTACCAAATTTGGTAGTATATTATTTGGAAAATGTTCATTTTTGGTTAATTTATCTATAAATACGTGCAAATCATTATCCCAAAAAATATTTTAAAAATATCGCGATTTGACCGATAACCGATTTGAAACCGAAATACTGTCTTGCTGGTGTTATACATAGAAAATCTCTTCATTTTTGGTTTATACGTTTATATTTAGGTGTTAAACATTATCCTAAAAAATATTTTGAAAATATTATGATTTGACATAATGCCGAGCTTAAAACCGACCAATTACTAAATATTCGATCAACCAAATTTCGTGTTAATATTATTTGGAAAATAATCATTTTTGGTTAATTTATCTATAAATACGTGCAAATCATTATCCCAAAAAATATTTTAAAAATATCGTGATTTGACAGAAAACCGATTTGAAACTGGCCCAATGACTAAATACTGTCTTGCTGGCGTTATACATGGAAAATTCTTTATTTTTGGTTTATACGTGAACAATAACGTGTTAAGCATTATCCTAATTAATATTTTGAAAATATTATGATTTGACCGAATGGTGAGCTCAAACCCGACCACTTACTAAATATTCGATCTACCAAATTTGGTAGTAATATTATTTGAAAAATGTTCATTTTTCGTTAATTTATCTATAAATACGTGCAAATCATTATCCCAAAAAATATTTTAAAAATATCGTGATTTGACAGATAACCGATTTGAAACCGAAATACTGTCTTGCTGGCGTTATACATAGAAAATTCTTCATTTTTGGTTTATACGTGAATAATAACGTGTTAAGCATTATCCTAATTAATTTTTGAAAATATTATGATTTGACCGAATGCCGAGCCTAAAACCGACCACTTACTAAATATTCGATCTACCAAATTTGGTAGTATTATTATTTGGAAATGGTTCATTTTTTGTTAATTTATCTATAAATACGTGCAAATCATTATCCCAAAAAATATTTTAAAAATATCGCGATTTGACCGATACACGATTTGAAACCGAAATACTGTCTTGCTGGCGTTATACATAGAAAATTCTTAATTTTTGGTTTATACGTGAACAATAACGTGTTAAGCATTATCCTAATTAATTTTTTGAAAATATTATGATTTGACCGAATGCCGAGCCTAAAACCGACCACTTACTAAATATTCGATCGACCAAATTTGGTGTTAATATTATTTGGAAAATAATCATTTTTGGTTTATTTATCTATAAATACGTGCAAATCATAAACCCAAAAAATATTTTTAAAATATCGCAATTTGACCGATAACCGATTTGAAACCGAAATACTGTCTTGCTGGCGTTATACATAGAAAATCTCTTCATTTTTGGTTTATACGTGAAAATGTGTTAAGCATTATCCTAATTAATTTTTTGAAAATATTATGATTTGACCGAATGCCGAGCCTAAAACCGACCACTTACTAAATATTCGATCTACCAAATTTGGTAGTAATATTATTTGGAAAATGTTCATTTTTGGTTAATTTATCTATAAATACGTGCAAATCATTATCCCAATAAATATTTTAAAAATATCGTGATTTGACCGATAACCGATTTGAAACCGAAATACTGCTTTGCTGGCGTTATCCATAGAAAATTCTTTATCTTAATAAATATTTTATTTTTTATCTATTATATAATATTATATTAATCCAAAAAATAAAATATAATTTTATTAAATTAATGTCGATAAAAGACATTTGATACAATAATTATACCAAAAACAAAAGCGAAAAATAAATATAATTAAACGAGGATCAGATATCCCTAGTATTTTCATCTATATATATCATCATTTCCTCATATATTTTAAAAAATATTTAACAAAATAGAAATTATGAATAATCAATTAAATTATGCTATGTAAAAAAAAATATTTTAAAAAAATTTGGTATTTGTGATGATATGAATAAAAATTAATATTTGTATGCGATGTCAATAAAAAAAATTTAAAAAAATTTGGTATTTGTGACGATATGAATGAATATAAGTTACAAAAATATATTTAAAAAATTTGGTATTTGTGATGATATGAATAAAAATTAAAATAATTAATATTTGTATGCGATGTCAATAAAAAAAATTTAAAAAAATTTGGTATTTGTGACGATATGAATGAATAAAAGTTACAAAAAATTAATATTTAAAAAATTTGGTATTTGTGACGATATGAATAAAAATTAAAAAAATAATTAATATTTGCATGCGATGTGAATAAATTTTTTTTTTAAACTATGATTAGGATGAAGCATTGTTTCGATACAAAAATCTATTGTAAAATTAAAAAATTGATTTGATATATATGAAAAAGAGTACGACGTTTAGGGCCTTATTATTTTCCAATTTTAATTTTTTTTATTGATACTGTTCTATTTTTTTTTATTCTAATTTTTTGACATGGTTTTTTAGAATTTTTAGGCTTTAAAAGTATTAATTCCCTGCATGATGACATGACATTTTCACTTTCCCGTTTTTTACTTCCTTTTATTAAATTTTCTACCTCTTTTTTTTTATCTTCCTTACTAAATTTCTCCCAAATTGATACTATCTGAAATGACTTATAACCCTCAGCCAAATAATATTCTCCTTTTCCTATCAAAGCTCTTTCGAGATCTTTTTCTTGTATTTGTACTTTATTATATATTATATCAATAAATTAATTAAATTACTTGATTGCCAATTTGTATAACTTTTAAATACATGATTCATGGACTCACAATTGTTGTTAGTCCATAAATCACTTATAATTTTATTTATTATTGGAATAAACACATGATTGTACAAATTCTTTTCTAAATAAATGTTAATATATTCTATAAAAAAATAGTAGTGATTATTTTCGCAAAATTTTCGTAAATTATTAAGTTTATCAAAAAAAATCTCATCAGAATTGGAAAATATCAAGCCATTGTTACCAAAAATTAAAAATATTATTTTATTTCTTATTACTTCGGGAATTCCCTCTTTATCTCTCAAATAATTTTTAATATTTTCTTTTGTCTTGTGCATAATAATTGCACAGAATTCGGAAAATTATGTTTTATGGAGGTATATAGAGCTTTTTCATCATCTGTTCCAAAAATTATATTGTTTTTATTAATTAGATTTTTTTAAAAAATTCCCTCTAAATCTGAAAAGAAATTATTATAAGTTTGATAATCTACATTCCCATGCAAATAAACTGGGCCGAGAAAAATTGGATAGTCATTAGTAGACCCAAGTTTGATAGACTTATGCTTAAAAACTGAAGCCGTAACATATAAATCACTGAGATTAAATGTACGATCGAAACCAAGGATTGATGGATTATTTTCTGCACACATATATTTTATATTTTTTATCATTAAGGGTGTATAAAGAATAATAGAAGTAATTTTATTTTTTTTATGTATTACACTTTGTACAAAAGGGTGCTTTTCAATATTAGAAATTATATTTAATATATTATCAGAAAAATTATTTGAACAAACTATTTTATTTTTTTGATTGATATTATATTTTATATTTCGGAGCTGCTTAATATTATGAGGACTCGTTTTAAAATCATTATTTATAATTAAATTTTTATATAATTTAGGAATTTTTTCAGTGTTAATACTTTTCTCAATTTCCCTTAAAATAGTTGGATGGGTACGTATATACTCTTTTTCATATTTATCTTCATTTATAACATTTACTGGATAAAAACCTAGATATTCAACTAAATACACGTTTTTTAAATTAAGTTTAGAGGTATTATCAAATTTATTTAAAATACTAATTTTTCTTTTATAGTTTTCATCCCTTTAATAAGTATAATATATATTATATATAAACATGTAACTTTTATCTGGTGATTTAATTATTATGTCATATATAGGTTTATTATTCCTCCTAGTATACTTGCAAAGGCAATTATTATTAAAAACATATGGGCCTAATATACTATTTTTATCTAAGAAATAAATATATTTTTTTAAACTGGATTGACACTACTCCAAGCACCACAATCATCAACATATGCATTGCGATATCCAATATTTTTTATATTATTAGAATTATTAATTATATAATATTTATTATATTTGATACCTATTGGTATAGAATTTAAAATATTTTTAGGATCTAGTAAAAGCTGTATTACCTGTGTAGTCTCGATAAATGATTTTTTTAAGATGATATCACTACTATCGCATGGTAAAAAATTTTATTTTGTGAATTTGATGATAAAATGTTTTTTATTGAAAAATTAGTGAATTTTTGATTATTAGTATATTTATTATCATTAATTGGGGAAAATTTTATATTATTCAAATTTGATTTTATAGGTGTAGATTCATGCGATTCCTTATAAGATTTATTATCATAATTACTGCTTATATCATTTATTGGGGAAGAGAATATATAATTTAAATTTGATTTTATAGGTATAAATAAAAATAATTTAGGATAATGTTTAACACCTTATTGTTAACTTATAAACCAAAAATGAAGAATTCTACATGGAGAGTGCCAGCAACGCAGTATTTCGGTTTCAAATTAAACAAAAATGAACATTTTCCAAATAATATTACTTCCAAATTTGGTAGATCGAATATTTAGTAAGTGGTCGGTTTTGAGCTCGCCATTCGGTCAAATCATAATATTTTCAAAATATTAATTAGGATAATGCTTAACACGTTATTGTTCACGTATAAACCAAAAATGAAGAATTTTCTATGTATAACGCCAGCAAGACAGTATTTCGGTTTCAAATCGGTTATCGGTCAAATCACGATATTTTTAAAATATTTTTTAGGATAATGATTTACACGTATATACAGATATATAAACCAAATATGAACATTTTCCAAATAATATTACTACCAAATTTGGTAGATCGAATATTTAGTAAGTGTTCGGTTTTGAGCTCGCCATTCGGTCAAATCTTAATATTTTCAAAAAATTAATTAGGATAATGCTTAACACGTTATTGTTCACGTATAAACCAAAAATGAAGAATTTTCTATGTATAACGCCAGCAAGACAGTATTTCGGTTTCAAATCGTGTATCGGTCAAATCGCGATATTTTTAAAATATTTTTTGGAATAATGATTTACACGTATATATAGATATTTAAACCAAAAATGATTATTTTCCAAATAATATTAACACCAAATTTGGTCGATCGAATATTTAGTAAGTGGTCGGTTTTAGACTCGGCATTCGGTCAAATCATAATATTTTCAAAAAATTAATTAGGATAATGCTTAACACGTTATTGTTCACGTATAAACCAAAAATGAAGAATTTTTTATGTATAACGCCAACAAGACAGTATTTCGGTTTCAAATCGTGTATCGGTCAAATCGCGATATTTAAACCAGATATTTCAATTAGAGGAGTTACAATTTAAATTAGAAAATATACATCATAATTTTTTGTACCTTAGTATAATATTTCTTTTTAAGTAAAAAAGTTAATGTTTCAGGAGAACAGTTCAGGAAATTATTGAAAAAATATACATTGATAAGTAATTGCCTAATTTGATACTATGTCAAATAATGCCGTCTGTCAATCAAAAATTCGATGATATGTGTAAGCTGTTTAAAAAATTTTACCTAGTAGATAACAATGATTCGGAAAAAATCATTCATTTTCAAAAACAAATACCGTTATTTCTCAATTGGATTCCCTGATGCATTAGCCAAATTAAAATATTCGTTAATACCCTTAATTTAAAATAATCGTGATGTGATATTAGGTTTGTGGCACGTTTAGTATGCCCTAAAAATTAACATATTTAAAACTCTCCCTCTCCTCTCTTTTTCTGATAGTAGTTTTTAAATTATATATTGATAAATGGTTTAATTAACCTTTTTCCTGAGGATAAATCAAATGTTAATAAAGGATATTACACCAATCAAATAAGCAATCTAATAATTTTTTAAGTTTGGTTATTTGACAAAATAAAAAAAGTTTGATTATATCTAAATTAGATTAGTTTATTATTTAATTATTATTATATGGTTATTTTTATAACACATCACCCAGAAAATCAACATTATTTTAATACTTTAAATCATGGTAAAATTCCAAGCTATATCTCATCCTTTTAATAAAATTATGTTTTCTGATGAAATAATAATAAAAAATAACGGATGGTTAGCCGGACCATTTAATTCATAGTAGAACAATCAACAGCATCAGTAAAGTATTTTCATCATAATTCCAAAAACTTAGAAATATTTTAGGAAAACTAGTCTTATTTTAAACAATTAAATTCAAATACACATATCGAGTCCATGAAATTGCAATGCACCGTCAAAGATAGGCATAAAAAATCGATCTTTTAATTTTAACATCTAGATTTTGGAAGATATCAAGATAATTCTATTATGAAATTTTAAAAAATAAATAGAATATTATTTTTAAATTGTATTGTATTTATTTTATCGTAATGCTAATATAGTAAAATAAATTTTAATAAAGTTGATGTTTCTGTTTTACTAATAAAAGTCTTTATTTTTCTATACTGCAAACCCTGAACCAGAACCTTTTTTAGAAGAGTTCATAGCCCTAAATTTAACAAACTAATAAAAATAATTAGAATATTAAATAATTTCTCACCAGATTGTGATTAATTAATGTCAAAAATTGAAACAGGAAAATACAAAATAAATCAAGTATTTTTTTTTATCTAATAAGTAATGATTACTAGTACAATTTAATATTTTTCATATAAAAATTATTAGTGATCTAAGCCTTTGTATTTCCTAATATTAAGTATTTTCATCAAACTTAGCAAATAGAATTTTATTAAAAATATTGATTTAAATCACTAATTTTTTTAAAAAAAATCAGGGTAATTTAAGTGATTTAAATCAAATTGACTTTTATTGGAGCACTTTAGTTATTAGAATATTCTCATCCACTTTTTTTAATAGAGGGAAATAATTTTGAGCTGATTTTATAAAAATATAAATTTAAGGAGAGGGTTTTATAAAAAAAGAAATAAAAACAAATTATCATCTAGATATCAAAATGAAAGTATTATGAAAACATAAAAGTTTATCTAATCATATTTTCCATGCCCCCCCTCCTATCTATGACTTATACTGGGTATGGCACACTTTTATATATTAACACAATTATGAATTTTAGAGAATAGCAATTATCTTTATTATTAAGATATATATTATACACTGTATTTATTACTTATTTCTAAATAGAACAATATTTTAATTCTTTAAAAATATATTATTACTGTCCAATTTTTATTTAGTGAGCCCATCCGGTATAGTTTTCTTTACATATGTTCAAAGCACTTCAAATTATAACATAAACGCTCAAAAATAAAAATTATTGAGGGGGTGATATTTATTCGCAAGATCATTTTAGCTAACTCCACAATTCGTGGGTAAAACTAAAAAAAAACTTCAACTTAGGAGTTTCCTCCACCTTCGAACCCCATAATAAATATAAATAGTCTTTTTTATATATTAATAATATAGTTTTTATCATATTAAGTTTACCAAAATAGCATGATGTTAAAATAGATGAAAGTAAAATACCACCAACCATAGATTATAAAAAATAACCATCTAATTCGGATCCATCATGTTCTCTATCATCCGCCTCGAATTCTGTTAGATCCACGTCCCGGATGGTAAGAAGATCCTTGTCGACTGCGATCCTTTTATTATTCTTTAAGCCTGAATTTTTAAGTTCTTCTTCCTCGTTAATCAAATCCTGCTTGCCTTGCGATGTCATCAACCGTTTTTGAATCATGATTGAAAAATAGTTGAGAACCTTATCCCTCCTTTTATCATATATTTAGGAGATAATGTAAGTTTAAAAAAGCGGATAATAAGCGGGAATACTATAAAGGAAGATTTTCGTTTCATATCTTATTCTATATTTCGATGCCATATTTTAGTGTTTTTAAAACTAAATTTTTTTAAGCGAATTAGTAGCTCATTTGTTCAATTATTAAAGAGACGGTAACTGAAATTGCTAAATTAGGTTAAAATGCTAATATGATCATGACTGCATATAGGTTTTGGGGCAGATTTTTAAAGTATGATACCTACCCATCGGTCCAATCCAGCCCAGTGTCGTAAAGGTACATTGTTAATTTATAGGCTCGGCTGGTGTCTCGAATATTAATATTATATTTCCTACTTATTTTCCTTTTTTTTGTATGATTGATTATCACAATTATAAAATTAATTCAAGAAATAAGAAAGTTTTAAAAAGATTCGTGGGAAATAATTACTATTCATTTTCATATCAAATTTTGTAATAAATAGAATAAAAGAGATTAAACTCGTTAAATTATCAAAGTTATTGTATTAAATTTAATGCATAACATCAAATAGAGAATAAAATCAATATTTTGAGTCTGAGGTCTTACCTGTAAATTTTAAAAATTTGAGCCCCGGGTCTGGCCACTGACTGGGCATCGATCTAAAAATATGCCACGACCTCAGGCAGGCTAGGGGCTAAAAATTTCGATTTTGCAGGTCAGGGTAAATAATGCCCTATCCCAAAATATCATCATTATAAATTATCTAGTTACATAAATTTTTTTAAAAAACCGTAGAAATTCGTTTTCCGCTTCATCATAATCTAGTGTTTTATGTTTTGGTACTGGTGTGAAGGAATACCAAGTAGATATGGGGTAAGCCTCGAAGGCGGAACCATCAGCAGATTGCATGAATACGTAATAAGACGAGTTTTCTCCCATGTTACCTTCCTTGGTGCCTTTATAACTTTTTTTGAAATTTGAAGAAAAAATATTACAAAATTAAGAATAACCTTTATCATGAGATTAATTATATAACTGTTAGGAATATGAAATGCTTAGTTTATTACTTATTTAATATTTCTTTTTTAAAATTTAGAAAATCTCATTAAGGTAAAAAAATTTCCTTCACGACAGCTAAATTATTTTTTGAAATTATCCAGATATTTTGTAATACGGCATTTTTTGCCACAATGTATATTTTTTTGAAAAAAAGAAAGACAAACGATGATATTTTATACCTTCTCAAACTTTTTCCAGTCCCAAGATTCATCATCCAAGTCTTATCGTCTGATTTTGTGGTAGCTCGCTTTTCAAATTTATGTTTCTTATCGCCTCTCATAAAATGTGAATAAGAGCTTCCGGCACCGAATTTTGGTTCTTCCCCACCATCCGCATTGTTCTCTTCTGGGCGGGGTTGTGATTTTTTATCGCCTGCAGCCTCGGCGTATTCATTTTGCCTGTAAATTTTTCCCTACCATTTTATAAATTTTATTTCGAAATTAATTAATTGTGGCGAGCAAAACGATATTTTTTTAAAAGCAGTAATTTTTTTGAGAGTAGAATTAAATATAATAAATATATATTCTAAAAACAAAAAATAAGCAAAAAAAAATTTTCAAATTAATTTATAATCTTAATCAATTTTAAATTAATTTTTTTTATATATACAGAAACCTGTATAATTTGGACTCTCAATAATTTTGGCAACTCCCTAATTTGACCAAAATTTTGAGTCCCGTCAAATTCCTGTTAACTAGTATTAAAAAATGGCTTGATAAATTGGGTTCCATGTCAATTCAGCGAAACTTTTATCACGCAATACTTTTTCGCGGAACTTTTATCGCGAATGGATTTTTTAGAGACTTTTATCGCGAATTGGCGAATATTATTCTGCGAAGAAATATCAATAAAAAAATATAGCGATTTTTTTATAGAGAAACCCGTACAAACCATTAAAACATCGAAAATATTAGTTCAAAAATTTGATATAAATCTAAATATAATATTAAGTTATATGAAGTTTGCCAAATTTTGACAACCACTAATTCTGAAACTTAAACCAATATGTAATTCTTAATTACAGTACATTTAAGTTAGTGCTAGAGCATATATTTTTCTTCTATTAGTCAGAATTAAAACAACTTAAAGTAATTTTTACTGAATTTCCAAAAGATGATTTTGATAAGGAAACATTTTAATTTCCCAAAATTTCTTAGAAAATATAATATATCACTCAGAAATTTATATTTCTTTTATTTTTAAAGTGCATAAGCATGATTATTTGAGTTTTCAAATTAATCATTACTCTATGTCTTAATAATAAGGAAGATTTAATTTAAAAATTCTAAGAAAATTTTAAAAAATTACTTAGCAAAATTTTCTATAATTTTTAAAAATAATCTAAGAAATCAGCAAAAATCCTTAGCTTTCAATAATTTTTATATCTTGATTGGAAAAATTTCTAAGCATTTCAAATTATTTGCTCAAATTGACACTCAATGGCATAAAGCACATTTTAAAAATTGATATTGGAGGGGGGGGGGGTAAATTTATTGGAGTAAAAACTGAACCAAATATCCTCTCCGTACTTACATCCATGCATGAGAAGAGCCCAGAAAGATATTTGTTAATTTATTTTTTATCATATCAGATGCTTACTTAATAGATAGGTAACTAAAGATCCATAAAAATTTCGCGTTTATGATTAAAGGAACTTTTGTGAGTATATTAATATCAATGTTATTTTCCTATAAATATATGTAAGGGTGTACCGAAACCACTTGTTGGAGGCCGATGCGATATTCCCGATATTAAATTGATATCGGCCGATTACCGATCCGATATCATATCTGATCTTGTATTCTGTAAAGATACCAATGGTTTTAATTTTTAATATACTTTTTATTAGTATAACATCTATAATTTAACTATACCATAACTTATGTCATTTAATATATTATAATGATCAGTTATAGTTTAATTCAATTCAATTGCAATTCTAAAAGTATATAAAATATTTTTATTGATAAATCACTTATTTATATAATAAGTAATACCATTAATCTATTTACATAATTAGTAATAAACAAATATATATGAAATTTGAAATAAATATTTAAATTAATATTTAAAATTAATATATCGGAGATTTCTTTTTAGAAATACCAAAATTTCCAATTTATTAGAGAGCAGTCTGCGGTGATGGGGATTGTCAATATCACTAGCATCACTAAAAACAGATTCTGAAAAGATTATTGCACACTTTTATAAACAGAATGCGAAAAAAATAATAATATGGCAGAATGTTTTAACTAATTATTACTATTAAAAAAATTAAACATAAAAATGGATTTCGATTTTATTTATAAAAATAAATGGGTTTTTAAATTTTATAATATATTATTTTTGTTAAAAACGCCATTTTTATCGGATCGGATAGGTAAATTTTATAATATTTGCCGATAACCGATATTTTAAAATGGGTGAAATATCGGTCCGATCCGATATAAAATATCGATACACCCCTAAATATAAGCATTCGCAATAAATTGATTGTTTCGTGGTCATACGCTCGCGATAATGATTTTGCACAAATACATACGCGGTAGAAAATTCGCTATATATGGTTGGTGATAAAAGTTTTGCTATAATGGGTTCGCGTAAAGTTTCGCTAAAATGTATTCTTTTAAAGTATTCGCGGTTAAGTTTTAGCTGAAATAAATTAGCGATCAATATTGTCTTCTATAAATTTCGCGGAAAAAAAATCGCGGAATTGGTTTAGGATACCTTCCCTATAAAATCCCTTAGCGATAAACGACATTACAGTTTCGCTGAATTGATTTGATAAAATTGGGCAACTGTCTACCTTGATAAGTGAGCAGATTTATATTAATTGTCCACTTGCTAAGACCTCTATAAGGTAGGCATTTGTCGCTTTTTGCTGCACTCATTCATTTATATTAAATTGGGTTATGATGTGTAAAGTTGACCATGATTGATTTTTTGTTTTATTATTATAGATAGCATTGTAGTTTTATCCTTATCTACAAAAAAATTTAATGTTTTTGAGTAGCGTCTGTGGCCTTGTCAGTTCAGTTTGTATATCATAATCAGATAGTTCTGGGTTCGAATCCAGCATGGATCATGTTTTCTCTAAAGCCAACTAGGTGGTTCCGTCCTTGGGAGGATAAAGTAGATCGGACTTGACCAAGTGATTCCGTTAATATATATTAAAAATAATTGGGTCTTATTGCATTTTAATAAATTTTGATCGTTGTTTAACAAGTGGACTAACGTTATATCATTACATAATAAAATTTTATCAAAACTATTAATATTAAAACACCTAAATATAGTTGTATAAAATAAAAATGAAGATTTTTCCATGGATAACGCCAGCAATTAGTCATTGAGACGGTCAAATCACAATATTTTTAAAATTTTTGGGGGAATAATGTTTATACCTAAATATAGAGATGTAAAAAAAAACTCTAAAACATATGGCATAGGTTCTTTTATTAGGTGATTTCTTTCTTATCATAATAAAGTATTTATGCTTTATTTTAAATTAGAGATTTAGCATAGCCCAGTCAACAAGCCATGTTGCAAGATTTATGGGCCGATTACCTATTTCAGAAAAGAAATTAAATAAATGATTTTTTTCTTCAAAAATATTTATAATGGACTGGTCACATAACCTTTAAAAATCTAGAGGTTAATTAGGGCCTAGTGAAAGTATAAACCCTATATTTTACTAAATATAACTATATTCAAAAATTTATTTTAATGAATAAAGTCAACTTAATATAAATTTATCTATATTAATTATTTAACTAGTTATATTTTGAGCTTTCCAGATCTCTAAAAAAATGAGTAAATACTTTTATTTATTAATAATAGAAAGAAAATACAATAAATAAATGCATGGTATATTATAATTTGAACCTAGAACTCTTGCATGTTTATATTTTATAGAATTGTTGAATGTATATTTGAATTTTAATTTTCTAAATAATATAAATTTTACTGTGTTTTTTATTATTGTTATAGTTCATGACCCTTATAGTTTTAGTTATCTTTTTATTATTATTATATGATATATTATAAACATTTTAATTGATCATTTATATTGAAACATATTAGTTGATTTTTATATCAAAGCCTATTGATTAAATTATAACTGGGCCCAATTAAAGAGCCAGGACCTATTATCCAAAATATAGATTAGAACTACTATTTTAAAAATATTCAGAACCAGCCATTTATTTTGTATCATATAACTGATTTAAATAAATGAAATGTAAAAATGATATACCTAAATCTATAGTAGTTATATTTCTATATGTAAATTAATGACTATATGAATAGTAACATATATTTATAATGAACTCTAAATGGAGCAATCTATGAACATTATATCATACTCAGAAGAAGCCATAGGCTACCAAATGGGGCTTGGGGTGAAGTCCCAAATGCTTGGGGACCATATAAAAGATATTTCATGAAGCCATTAACCAGCCAGTCCATCTATCTTATAAACTAAGAAGTCTAGTAGGATAAGCCTATATTTTTTTTAAAAAACTTTTACTTGCAAATTAAAACTATGAGCTTATTAAATGACATAATATTATATGTCACTGAGCCTACAACATTCATCATTTTAGATATAATTTTAATTATGAACCAATACCATATATCATATTATTTAAGATAAATTATTTTAAATTTAATATCAAATAAAATGTAAACATAAGCATAATATAGTGAATATTATTTTAGATTTTAATAAAATAATTAGAATATGTAATTCTATACAAATATAAAATAATAGCTTATAACAAGTGCAAAATTTATATATAATGAAAATTTACTGGTAAATTGGGAATAAATTCATTTTTAAGCGGTATGTTAAATTTCATAACCTCATATTTTATGTTAGTGTGTGTCCTATAAAGGTAAATATATTTCTATAATTTATTATAGAAATCAATACTTAGGTATTATAATTGGATATTGTTGCATTTTAATTGTTAAAATGATGATCTAAGCGAACATACCGTGTCTAATATAAAATAGGATGATATAATAATATTCCATAGGTGTCATATTTGACAGATATTCGTTTTTTTGGCAAAGATTCATTTTTGAAGACACCCTTTAAATGTCTGGCTATTATTGCAAAATATTTCAAAATCTATACTCAAAAAAGAGGATCTATTGCTGGTCACTTTATTATTATATATTAAAATAATCGTAACCCTGCAATCACATTTAGCGCGGATTTTCGCCGCCAATTCGTGCTAACTGTGAATTCCGGGTAAGAATATTTAAAAAGAAAGCTATTAATTTTTAATAGCTTGTAATAATCTAAACCAGTAGTTTCTACAATTATTCACGTTAATCTTTAATAATCTCACATTATTCTGAATACTAATGATATTTGAACAAAAGCTTTTCGTAGAGCACTTGTTTGTAGGTTGCTTTTCATATGCTATTTATATTTTTTAATTTATTTACTTACATTTTATTTGCCAATCAACTAATTTTTTAAATATTTTTTTTAATTCCTTATAACTTTATTAAATTAGAATTTTACGGAGAAATTTTTTTGGAAGACTCAACACGACATCAATTGTTATTAACTATATAATTACAAGTATTTTCTAGGTACCTTCTACATTCAAGTTCAGATAATATCAACAAAGTGTAAGGCTGGGGCACTAGCTTTTCCAATCTCAGAGAGCTCATCTAAAAAAAATTATCATATGGCAATCAAGTAATTTTTACCAATATAGCGAATTATATATTTTACAGAAAACTATAAAATATGATAATGACATCAGAAAATATCTTTTAAAGACATTGTAGAATGAATAATATGAAGATTAAATTTTCATAACATTTTTACTTAAAATAAATAGATGGCGTTAAATATTTAAATGCAAATTGTTGCTATATTTATTATAAAGAGCATTGATTAGTAAAATTTGTTAAATTATTAACTGTAATATATTCTCTAACTATTAAATATCTCTGTAAAAGTGGAATTTTACCTAGTATTTTGTAACTAATTCTATATAATAAGATCAACTATATGTCTACTTACTTTTTATAAATAAATTTCTTATAATTGTTTGGAATAAATTATTACCATGCCTTTTTATTAATGTATAGACAAGTAATTTATTATATTTTATATAAACTAATAAAAATATATTTCATATTTGTTCCAGGCTTATTTTTTTTAATTAAAATTTGTAAAAATATTTTATGACTATATAAGGACTATGGTAACCCGGCCCAAGGCCGGGCAAAGAAGGTTTGGGGCGAAGCCCCCAGTAATTTTTTAATTCCTCCCCCTTAGGAAAATCCTGGCTACACCTATGGTTAATTTTCAATTAATAAATGATTTAAAATAATTTTAATAATAAAAATCAATTAAGCTTCAACTGTTAATACTATATTGATATTTAATTCTGAGTGATATTGATATTCCATTTTTAACACAGAATTTGATTGCAAGCTGGCATAGTAAAAATATAATTTATATGTATTAATCTGATATAATAATTAAAATAGCACTTTTAGATAGTCTTATTAATTTTTAAATAATAAAATCAAATCAATATATAATACTTAATAAAATTATGAAAAAAATTGTTCAGGGGGCTATCAAAAAAATTTATTTTTAGTTAAAGGGAATATAAAGGCGCCATTAAAAAAAATTTGCTTCAGGGCTTATTCAAATTTTCAGGTAACTCGAGCCCCTGCGCGCCCATTCCTAAGATGCTACTATATATTTTATCATTTATTATGTATACAAATAATAAAAGCCAAACAATACAAGACATTTCAAAAGATATAATTTTTTTAATACAAAATATTTATTCATTTATTAAAATATTAAATATTTTCGATTACGGATATAAAAAAATTTTACATCTCAATAATTACAAGTGATAAAAAAGGTTAATTAATTCATATACTGCCTCAATTGAAAATGGCTTTTAAAAACCACAAGGCAATATAATTCTAAGCATAAAACTAATATAACATTATGTTACCATTTTAGACAATGTTTTATAAAATGGACTAATAGGGAAAATTTTTTAGACCTAACCAAATCAATAATTTTTGAAGAAGAGAATATAAACGACTAATCCAGAGCATAAAATTATATGGTGTTTAGAGCTTCTTTCGAACAGGTTAATTGCGAAATATCAAATAATTGCGGAATTTTTTAATATTTTGGTCCCAAGCTTTAGCAATTAAACGGTTTTAACATGTTTAATTACCTTTTATAAAGAAATATACTTGTATGGACCTTGGAAATTTTTTTAGGAAGAGACATGGTAATTAAATTTAAAAATGGATTAATGATTTTGAAATTGGCTGATTACAATATTAAATTTGTTAATTTTCAATTAATAAATGATTATATTTATTTAATTAGTGTTATAAAATAATTTAAATAATAATAATCAATTAAGCTTCAACTGTTAATGCTAAATCAGGGCCGTAGCCAGGATTTTCAGGTAGGGGGGCCAGCTGCTAACTTGAGGGGGCCACTATTTTTTTTAAATAAAATAAATAATTAAACATTCATAGAAATTTTTTGCTATTTCTAATTAATTATAATATGAATACAAAATAATATTATAATATGAATACAAAATAATATTATAATATGAATACAAAATAATATTATAATATGAATACAAAATAATATTATAATATGAATACAAAATAATATTATAATATGAATACAAAATAATATTATAATATGAATACAAAATAATATTATAATATGAATACAAAATAATATTATAATATGAATACAAAATAATATTATAATATGAATACAAAATAATATTATAATATGAATACAAAATAATACTATAATATAATAAGACGATTTTTATTTTTAGATTTTAACATTAATGAATTAAAGGATAAATTTTGTGTTTTTTTTTCATAAGTCATCAATATTAATTTTGCTTAAGTTGATCTTTCATAGACTATATAGTGCTCGATTGAACTCTCTTTAGTGTAGAGAACGATACCTGAATGATGATTGCTGCTAAATAGCATTTATAAAATTCTTTAAATGCATGTTGGTATTTTTTTTATACATAATATTTAGGAAATTTTTAAAGTTATGTGTTTCTCTAACTTCTACAGTTAATAATCATTTAGCTATTTTCATTGTAACGTTTCCATATTTAAGTTTAATAATGATTCTAATGAAGCCCTTTTATCTGTTATAAAATAAACAGGGTGAAAAGGGGACAATTAAAATATGATAGAAGATTATTACCATCTGGTGTAATTCTATCTAAAAAACGATCAACAAAGTAATCTAAAATTTCATAATAATTCCTTTTTAAAAAACTCCAATTGGAGTCTTCTTCACAATCAAATTGTAATTTGGTCTCGACTAAAAAATCTTAAAATTTATAGGCGTTCTACGTACCCTTGAAGATTTTTTTGGAGTGAGATTTTCGCTAAAAGTTTGTTTTTCAGCATTAATTCTAATCAAATCAAAACAATAATTGCTTTTTTTATTATTTAATATATTGATCATGGAATCAATACAATTTTTAGCATCCACTAGATTAGTACCACTGACTTAGATACTAATTTAGTGGGTCCATTGTTATTAATATCTCATAAATTATAATAACTAATATAACGTAATTTATATTAATGCATTGAGATAAAAGACCAGAGGCTTCCTGAATCATGAGTGGAAACCTCAATTAAGTGTTCTATTAGAAAAGTAAAATAATACTTCTCCAATGGCCTTAAAATTCTCATAAATGATGTGAGATTTTCAAAATGACCCGTCTACCTCTGTGGCCTATATATTTACAAGATACGTTAAAACATCTAAATAATTAGAAGTGATAACAATACTATTATACCAATTATGAACCACAAGATGCAACAACTTGTGGTTGTAGCAATGTATAAAAGGAACTTTTTTAAAATTTTTTTTTGAAGTAGGGTTTGCACTCCTTCATTTTGCCAGATATAACGTTTGCACCATCATATGCCTGGTTTATTATATTCGTTGAATTAATATTTAACTCATTAAGTTGCTCTAAAATGTAATCATTAATTCTTTCAACAGAAAAGCACCGTAAATTAATAATTCCTAATAAATTTTCTTGGACTTCCTCAGAAAATATATAGCGAATAATTATGCTCAGGTTTTCACAATCTAATGCTCATCACATCAGCCTTAAGACAAAAAAAAGGTATCTCACTTTTGTTATATTTATCTGAAATATATTTAAGCACCATATCTGCCATAATAGATATTAATTCAAGATTGTTTCTTCATAATTCCAAGTGATGTATATTGGGAATTTTGGATTATATATTTCATAATTTTATATAATGAAGGATCTTTTTGGATGGTTTATGAAAATATTGCTATAAATAGTTCAGAAGAATAAATTATATTTTCATCATTTGCAGCATCCGTAATTTTTGTTGAACCAATCCAGCTCCTGTATGCTAAGAAATAGCATCAAATCAAATATTGATTTATGATAGTAACAATTACGATTAATTTGTTGGCTTATCAAAATTGTTGTTATCTCAGTATCCTTATTTGTATTTTTAACATGCCAAATGGTTATTGAATTTAAATGAGCTATTGAGGTATCATGTTTTAGCAATCCCTTATTTGCAGCTACCGCATTTTCCAATTTCTGAAATTTCCTATATGGAAAACAAAAAGCACCATGATTTTGAAATAATCTTAGCCTTCCATGGATATGATTTTTTCATTGTTTAATTTGATTTGGTTTGGTTCATTCTGGCCTAGGGGATTTGAATTGAACTTGAATTATTAGAGGACTATTTTACAATATATAGGTATTGCCATTCTTATAGAGATTAGTTTTTGCTCATATAAGTCACGGCCAAATAATTCCTCACTAAGTAACAAAACATAATAAAAATTTATACTACCTATGAGCAGATTTAGTTTCAGTCTGATGTAGTAATATTATTAGATTGTAGAGGTTGTGATGTTGCTTGACATTTGTTGAACTTGAAATAAGAATTAAATTCTAAAATATTCACCGTTTTAAATAACTGGTTATATAATAAAAATATTGTGATTGAACTATAATAAATGAAATAATTATCATTGAAATAAGTATTTAAACGTTATACGTAATAATTAAGCGCTTATATAATGTTATATACAAACACACATGAAAATGATAATTTATTATTGGATAAAAATAAAACAGAATAGAAAGAAATTTATAAACTAGACATGTTTTGAATAAATATTTTAAAATATAAAAATAATCAATTACAAATTTTTTTTTTAAATTTCGAGCCACAAAATTTTTTGGGACCATTTTTGGGGGCCAAACATTTTTTTTGGGAGGGGATGTCTCCCCGGGGCCCTTCCGTGGGTATGGTTCTGTGCTAAATTGATATTTAGACTTTATGATTGATATTCCAATTCTAACAGAGAATTTGATTGTGCAAGCTTACATAGAGAAAATATAATTTATATGTATTAATCTAATCTAATAATTAAAATAGCACTCATTCCATAAAAATTTGATAGTTTTATTAATTTTTAAATAAAAAAATAAAATCTATATATAATACTAAAGAATTATAAGAGAAATTGTTCAGAGGGCTATCAAAAAAATTTATTTTTAGTTCAGGGGGTTATTGAAAAAAATTTTCAAAATGTTAGGACAGCTTTTATAATCTTTATTTAAGAAATAATTTTTTAACGGTTTATAAAATTTTAAAATTCTACTATGGCAAGTATTAGGAACATATCGTAACCAACATTGTGCTGACTCAATTCTGTAAATACACTCTGTTTTTACCAAATTCACTAAGGCATTATCAAATCAGAAAACTGACATGCAATTTATTGATAATCTCGAATCTGCTATATTTACCACCCATCTTTCAAATCGTCAAGAATTGACATCCTGGATTTAGGTCCTAAAACATAGATGATAGCCTTGCTCATTTTTGTTCTACAAGTATAATTTTCATTTATATTAGAGTTGTTAAATATTATGGAAAAAGATTCTACCAACATTTCTCTGTGAACGTTGTACTACAAGATACAGTGTTGTGATGATTTAATGAAACATATTGACGATTATAAAACCCATCCATATAAAATAATAATCTTTGCAAAAATAATTAAAATATAGACAAAGCATTATTGAAATTTCTTTTATTTATTCCTTTTGTTATTTTAATTATTTTTGCAAAGATTATAATTTTATATGGATGAGTTTTAATTTAATCGTCAATATGTTTCATTAAATCATCACAACAATGTAAGTGATTACAATTACCTCAACTGTAGTCGCATCTGTATTATTTCTTATTTTTGGAGTACTATTATGTATTTAAACGTGATAAGTGATAATTAAACACCTATCCCTATAATGTTATACACACACACACGGTAGATTTCCAATTGCGGTAGATTTGCGGGATTTTCGCTAATAATATATTTTTAATTGTAAAATTAAAATCGTTTTTTTATAAAATTTTATCTTGTTTACATTCATTTATATTTAAAATAGATCGTTGATTATTTTTATAAATTAATATATTTGAATAAATCAAGATGTTATTTTATTTTGAAAAATAGTTACCGACTTTGTATTTATATAAACTAATTATAAAAAATAACAGGCGGATAGGCCCGCAAAAAAATTTTTTAAGCAATTTTTATATTTCTACCGCAATTTTTATATTTCTACCGCAATTTTATATTTCTCCCGCATGTTGCCAGGTCAAAATTTTTAAATTGCGGAAGAAATTTGGTATTATGCGGGAGAAATATAAAAATTGCTAAAAAAAAGTTTTTGCAGGCCTTCGGCCGGGATTTTGAATTGACTTAATTATCCGCCTATTATTTTGTATAATTAGTTTATATAAATACAAAGTCGGTAACTATTTTACAGAATAAAATAACATCTTGATTAATTAAAATATATTAATTTAAAAAAAACCAACAATCTTTTTTAAATATAAAAGAATGTAAACAAGATAAAATCTTATTAAAAAAACGATTTTAATTTTACAATTAAAAAAATATTTTATACGAATGTCCCGCAAAACGACAGCAATTGGAAATCTAATGTGTGTGTATAACATTATAGGGATAGGCGTTTAATTATCACGAATCACGTTTAAATACATAATAAGGTACTCCAAAAATAAGAAATAATACAGATGCAACTACAGTTGCGACAATTGTAATCACTTATCTTGTAGTACAACATTCACAGAAAAACTTATCATCACAATGTTGGTAGAATCTTTTTCCCATAATATTTAACGACTCTAATATAAATGAAAACTATACCTGTAGAACAAAATGAGCAAGGCTATCATCAATATTTTAAGACCTAAATCCAGTAGGTCTATTCTTGACGATGGGCCTACATATGTAATTCTAACAGATGCATCTAATAAGGGAAATATTAAAATATCTCCCATGATTCTCCGCTATTTCAACAAAATTAAGGTCGTTTCAATAAAACTATTAATTTTTTTCCCCTCAAATAGTGAAAAATCCAAAGTCATAGCTAACCATATAATGGTAAATATAGCAGATTCGAGATTATCAATAAATTGCATGTCAGCTTTTTGATCTGATAATGCCTCAGTGAATTTGGTAAAAACAGAGTGTATTTACAAAATTGAGTCAGCACAATGTTGGTTGCGATATGTTCCTAATACCCGCCATCAATAGAATTTTAATATAAACCTTTAAAAAATTTTTTTTAAATAAAGATTATAAAAGCTGTCCTAACATTTTGAAAAATTTTTTCAATAATGAATGGCAAAGATATATTTAGGAATGATTTCACATGTAGGAAATTTATTACTGCTGTTAATGTGTAGTTGCAATCAGAAGAATCTTAATAAAGATTCACAAAATTATGCTGAAGATGTGTTCATCTTTACAGTTAATAATTGACATAAAATTTTATAGCGCCATTGCTAAAACTTAATTATATTTTATTTGAGATTATATAATAGAACTAAATGTTTAATGTCATTATTGAGATATTTATAAAATTCCTAGCATGACATATTATATAATTGCTTAACCATTAGCTCGGCCTCTAATGTTGTTAAAGCAATCCGATTTCTCTCCTTTATCGAGGCAGTCCTCATCAGGCTAAAAATGCGCTCGGATGAGGCATTAGAATGAGGTAAGGAGAAGACATACTCGCATATTTTTTCCAAGCATGGGGATTTATCGTTATTACGAAAAAATTCTACCCATTTCTCCTCTTCTTAGACCATCTAACTTTAAGTATTTTGGCGAATCATAAGAATTACAATCTCCTCAAATAAGACATCAATGTCTTTCGGTATTTTTAATATATTTATTAAATTATAAAAACCATCAATTGATGGTTTCTGTTCCAAGGTCATAATATTTATACATTTGTAAATAGAGTTATTAAAATCATATTCTAAAATTGTCTTAATAAAAATATCTGCTTCATTTAAAAATGTATTAATTATAGTATTATTTGAACATTTTAATATAATATTTTTAGCAATAGCGCCATAAAATTTATTATCAATTTTTAACTGTAGAGATGAACAGAGCTGTAGCATGATTTTGTGAATTTTTTTTAATAAAGAATATTCTGATTGCAAATGAATATAAACTGCATGAAGTAGATTTCCTACATGTGAAACGAAGCCCAAATATGCTTATGCCATTTCATACTCGAAAAATTTTTTCAAAATTTTAGGACAGCTTTTAAAATCTCTATTTAAGAAGTTTTTTTAAGTTTGTAAAATTTTAAAATTTTATCGATGGCAGCTATTAATGACAACCACCTGATAGATATATATCGCACTCACACCATTCCAAGTCAGACCACTTCACCAACTCTTTTAATTCGTTAACTCTTTTAGTTGATGAACTAAATTCGTTAAAACATTCATCGCAATTATTACGACATCCACAGATAGTACATTCATTGCCTTCTTGCAAGAATTATGTAGTATATACAGCCAATTGGTATTAATTCATTATTATGCTGCCTCAATTAGGTAACTTTGGTTTTTGTCAAAATTTACAGAGCTGACATGCAAATCATTGATAACTCTGAATCAGCTATGTTTACCATTATGTGGCTAGCAACATTGTTGGATTTTTCACTATCCGAGGAAAATTTTTTAACAGTTTTATTGAAATGTTCTTATTCTTGTTGAAATAGCGAAGGGGGATATGTTTTAATATTTCCCCTACTAGATGCATCTGTTAGAATTGCATATGGATGCCCATCTTTCAAATCGTCTAGAATTGACCTCTAGGATTTAGGTGCTAAAATACTTGTGATAGCCTTGCTCATTTTTGTTCTGCCACAAGTAAGGTTTGCACTTATATTGGAGTCGTTAAATATCATGAGAAAAAGATTCGACCCACATTGTGATGATATAGCTCTGTGAATGTTGAACTACATGATAAATGTATACGATTTCCGCAAATGTAGTTGCATCTGTATTATTTATTATTTTTGAGAATATTTTTGTATTGCAATCGATGTAGATATACTCCCCTGTACTGACTTATATGAATGAAAGATTTATTATTGGATAAAAATAGAAGAGGATAGAAAGAAATTTACAAACTAGACGTGTTTTTCGAATAAATATATAAAATTTATTTTAAAAATATAAAAATAATTAATTAATGTCTCTCAAAATTATTATTTATATATTAAAAACGTTAAAATACTTTTAAAAAAAATTGCGGGAGAAATTAAAAAATTGCGGTAGACTTTTGCGGAAGATTATTGCGGTAGTTTTGCGGGAGAGAGATCTCTGCGTGTAATCTAAAAAATTGCGGGAGTCTCCCATTTATGGGGGGAGACATGGCAACCCTGATTAGACAGCCATTAAAAAAAAATTTTGCTTAAGAGGGTTATTCAAAATTTTCAGGAGATTCTAGCCCCTGCGCCGCCTAATGACGCAACTGAAAGGTACATATTTGAAATCGACAATGGGTATCTTATACCAAGATCGCCATTGAAAGGAAGTGTGGCTTGTTGCCAAATTATGTCTGTAAACTTGATGTTTAAGCAGTCACCAAGAATTTCTGGTTTCGAATCTCCTCTCTAAAAATAATGGGTTAGATCGTAGGGAATAAAGGATTCTAGGGATGTTGAAAAAATTCATGATTAAAAAAAAGGTCTAGTGATTCGAGAGGAGGGAAGAATGTGTTTTAAATTTTTAAAAATATTGTCCATATCGCTAAAAAAAATTTTCTAACTCCTCACCAATGGGAGCCCAAATGCGATAAAAATATTTTCCAAGGGGATATGCTAAACCAAAAACATTTAATGGAATTGTATTGATTTCGCAATATTCGGTTTTAGTTTGGTTAATTACAAGTCTAAGACTGTCAGTGGAAGCCTTAATAATATTAACAGCCTTTTCCATCTCAACAGAATCACCAGAGATGACTCCATCTGGGCCAGCGAACAGTCATTTTTTTTATTTTAGTTATCAAATCATGGATTCCCAGACAACATAATATAGAGTCCAGGGGGTCCCCTGCTGAATACCTTCAGAAGAGGATAAGACATAATGGCTGGGATGGTTTCTTATAGGATGAAAGGATATGGTTTGTAAAAACTGGGAAATGTTTTATGAATTGAGAAATGATTACTTTTCTGTGAATACTATTATAAGATTTCTAAAGTCGATTTTAACAATGTGTTGAGCGATTGTAGCATTCTGAACATAAATACGGGATATATATGCAGCCGCTTCACATCCTGAGCTCGTTCCGACACCTAATTTAAAAGGAAGAAGTATGGTTGAAACTTGTGCAGAAATCCTGCTAGCTATAAGCTTGGAACATAATCACCTATATACAGCCCCAGCGGCAATAGGCCAGATATCACCATCCTTTTTTCTCAGGACGATCCCAAAAAGGGTCATTGCGAAATCTGGGACGTCACCATTGATGACCTCGTTGCATAAGTGAGTGATTATATCCAATAACAAAGTTTGACTGTGAGTAGTTAAATCTTGAAGAAATAAAGGTTTGATGCCATCAAATCCAGGGGCTGTCCTTCTTAAAAGATCTGACTGGTTTAGATACTTCTTCCGAAGTGAATATTAGAGAAGGGTTTTAGTTTCACAAATAATGTGGCTGCTTATCTAACAGTTTTGGTATGATACCGCATCCACTGGAGCAAGTGTATCAAAGGAACTGCATAGTCTAAAAGCACCATTTAGGTCCAAGTTGTTTATTTTATTGTCGATTAGCTTCACCTTGTATTTTAAATCAACCTATTTTTTGTTGCAGTTGTGAGTTATGATATCATGGGGTTCATAATTGATATTAGAAGATGTAGTTTAATATTCCTAATGAAAGAGTTACAATTCACAACAGAAATTTAGAAAGATTTGAGGCCGAATATAGGAAAGACTGACTATGCATCCTTAGAAGAAAGGTTTTTTTAACAGCCTATCAATACATTGAGCATAATTGGTAGAAGCAACATGTCTGGCACCTCTTGGAATAAAATCAAATGAGGTTTGGGAAGGCCGAGGAATTGATCAATGAAGGAATTGGTGATATGAATATCAGGGATATTAGATTCAAGAATGTTTGATGTTGCAATATGTTCATGAGTTGATATAGATGGAACAGATAACTGTGTCACAGGATTCAAGAGGAAGCTGTGTTGGATTGTTAGAAGTGGAATAGAGGAGACAGAGCCAGAAAGGGGGCATCTTTGTCCATTCACACTATGGGCCCTTAAACGGCCATTCCCAAGTATTAAAATAGAAGAAACTTCTATCCAACATAATATGTCGGTCTACTATTAGGTATAACAATCCGACTATTTGAAAATTAATAGATCCAATAACTTGAAATTAAATTACATAAAGTTTTTTTTTATTTTTTGATCATCCATTAATATTTTTATTATATTTTCTAAAAATCATATCTGAAACCAAATTAAGTAGTCCTAAAGGTCTATTATGTGGAGATCAAACCTGTTCAACATCTTCTAATATGTGATGGAGTTAGACAATTTTAAATTCTATAAAATCTCTTAAAGTTGAATAATGCTAATAAGTATTCTAAAAATTTAATCTCGCTTTATTATGTTAGTAGTAACTTAGTTTACAAGATTATAGCAGCTGATGGATAGGTGATTTTTTAATCTAATTATTTTTGCTATGTATCTATTATAATAATCATAATAATTTCATAAGTTTATAAAATACAACAATCATATTAAATTTTTAACAGTATACCTATAGTTATGTTATACAAAAAATAAAATAATACAAACAAGTATTTCTTTAAATTAGAACTTGAAGATTTTGAAACTTGATATAATACTCATTTTAGACATATTTTACATTTGGTAATAAAATTAGTTTATTGAATATATGCTGTTACTGTAAAGTATTTAATTTATTTGGGCCCTGGTAATTAATTCAGAATCAAATGATGATAAAATAAGAGCACCCATGTTTATTCTTACCTATAAAATATAAACAATGATATTCAAATTAATAAACTATAACATAAGAACAGAAATAGTGTCTGGTTAAAATAATTCAAATGCATAAAGGAAATAGCTGATTAAAAAATCACCATTTTTTCTTAAAAAATTCGTTCAAATTAATAGAAATAAGAAGATTTTCTAAAATTAAAAGAACGTAAAAATCCAACGATCCCTTCAAAAAAGGGAAAATGATCACGTTCAAAGTTCGTTAGAAATAAAAGAAACGTCGTTCATCATTTTATTCAAAAAAACAAATTTTGAACGCGTTTGACATTACTAATTTTCTTAAATTTGATAAACTTTCCTCTCATATATGCTTTGGCTTGGTACAAAAATTTTCAACCAATTGATAAAAATATTCACTTGATGGCAAACTTTTTTCAATCGATATGGAAACTTCAGTGGGGTATCTAACGATTTGATACTCCAGTTGGCAGCGTCTACATGACAGGATATTTATTGGAAGCCAACACCCTTCAATACCCCGCCTACGTTTTTAATTATTGGTACTTAGCGTCTACATGAGCGGGAGGGGTAGGAATAGTTCGCATCCTATTTTTTGGAGGGGGTAGGATAAATTTTTTGGGGGGTTATCTATTGAATTTTGAGATAAAATAGGACAAAATTTATTGCTGTAAAAATTAATAATTTTATTATAGAACTATTATAATTCAATTCATCGACCAAATCTATATATTGCAAACAATCATACACATTGTTTTCCAAATAAAACTTTCTGCTATATTTTTAAATTACATTTAAAAGGTTTAGATATTTCAGCAAGCTCATAAAGTTATAATAATGAATTCATTGTAAATAATGGAGGATTTAATTGAATTTATTATCTAAAAAATAAATCCTTTATATTCACAAAATATCGATAGTTGGTAGTAGAGATAGATTAATTTAAGTTATCCTTTATAAATTCTCTAAGAAGAGTATCATTATAATTAAAAAGGGAAAATCTCCATTTCTTACCAAATATATCAATTGTATTACGGTTTACATAACCAATCCAGCTACCGTGGCATACGCAGAAAGCAGCTTCTCGCTCAAATTTATGAAAACTTAACTACTATCCTGCATGGCATAGACTGACTTGTTAACCTCTCTTTAATTTCAATAGAAAATGATATTGACTCATTCTTTGATTATACTGACATAATCCTCTTTTCCATATAAAAAGGTGAGGATTGCAATATTTTAGTTAATATTATATTCAATTTTAAATGTGCATTACTCATTTATGATTAAAATTTAATAGGATATATAAATATATGCTTTTAATTCTCAATGAAAAAAATTTAATTTAATTGTGTTTCCTTGTGGTATTTGGACATAACAAATATCTTCCTAATTTTAAAATTATATTATCGGCCATATTTTGTTTCATAAAGACTAAAACTACGGAAAGTTTGGAATAATATTTCAAAACTTCAATTTTCTCTTTTAAAAGAGATAGAAATGGAAATTTTATTTCATCCACTTAAATATCTTCTGTATTTATTAATAAAACGATATCGTTTTGTTTTTTTAAGGGATTGCCAAATTAAATTTTGCCCCAGGCCTCCAAAATTCTCGACACGGCGCTGTATGTTGTATTCAATATATAAATTTGGTCGATGCTTAGCAATATCATTGTATTATAATATCTTATTTATTATACCAATATATTTTGCCACATTTCATCTAAATATTTATTAGAAAACCTCCCAATAAATATCTTGCCTATTTTCCTTAAAAAATTGGAAGTAAACTGCACCTACTCCCCCCTCGCTCATGTAGACGCTGTCGGTGAGAGATCAATCATAAAATAGAACCGTTTGATACTCCGATAAGAGATCAGTCATAAAATGATTTTGGTAATGATCCGGTGGGAGATTGGTATGATACTAAAGTGGAAGATTGGTTTGCTACACAGGTGTGAAAACGATCGTGCAAGGGAAACGATATTGATGCTTTTTGGTTAGATCAATCACTCTAATAGACAATCGAAGGCCGGAAAGAAATGTAGATGCATCTCATAATTGAGCTAGTAAATTTAGTAATTGGAGATTACATTTCCTACCAAATACTGACAAGTAGAGGATGCCGAATCCATATATCACAGATAATTTTCTAGAAGGATTGCAAGTGGAATTGTCAAGATGGACGTGTTAAATATTTTGTGAATTCTTTATATATTTAAATTTCTATTTGATTGCTATTGTTATTTGATGTTAATCATGGAACAGAATAAACGATTATTGTGTCTGTTAATGATAGATACTGCCAAGTTAATATAGCAACTTTCTATATAAAAATCCAATTTGCCTATACACCTACCAAAATTTATTAGAATATAATTAATCCCGCTTATTTTTTTAAAATATATATTGACGGAATCACGTGGTTGAATCCGATCTTCTCTATATCATCCCAAGTTGGCTTCAAAAAAAAACGCAATCTTTACAAACTTATTTCTTTTCGAGGCACAGATTCTTCCCGAAAATCCCGATTTTTTAAATATATATTATAACCAAATTTGCAGTATCTTTCCAAATGAACTCACCAGATCACCAGAAGGACTGGGATTACCATCTAGTTGGCAACATGCATATCTTAAATTGAGCACCATTCGCAGGTAACGGTTACAAATTTATTGAACGGTTTTCATAGAGAAATTTTGACCAACTCCTAAGCAACGATGAACTATGTCACACCATTGGCCTTAGCCAAATGCAAAATGGTTATGCCCTATCAATTTATTCTCTGTCAAACATGGTCAACTCCAAAGGCAACAGGCAAGCGTTCTATAGGCAGGTCGATTAGACATTCAAAGTGCAATGATACTCTAGGCAGCGCCTTAAAATCTGCCCTCTAGCCCACTGGACTATAAAGTTCCGATGGCAAACGGCCAGATAGTTTTACCATGCTCCGTTGGAAAAGGGGGGGAATTCTTAACCTAATATTTCCCATGTATTCATTCTCTAGCCCTTTCTAATATAGAAATGCTCTCTTAGGCAGTGAGTTGAATAAATTCGCTAAATAGATTCAGGCCCCATGTTAGTGGAATGAGCTTTGCCCACCATGCCTATTTAGATAAGTGGCATTTTATTAACAATCCCTATTTCTACTTATTCTTCAGAAGAAATTGGTTGATCTGGGTTAATATTCTTACTAAAACAGAAATCGATTGAAGATCTCAACAGCAGGAAAATTGATAAAAAACATGAAAAAAAATAATATCATATGAAATCAAAACAAAACTCTGCTACGAAGAGCGAAACATTAGTTGAATGACTATGAATTTAAAAAAATATTATAAAATTAATAATATGGATTCATTTAACTAGTGTTGTTAATCGACTGAGTCGAGTCGACTTAGTCGAAAACTGATCTAAGTTTTGGGTCGAAAAAATGGACCCAAACTGACTTGAGTTATGAACTCAAGTCGACTCAAGTCGTGTACTCAAGTCGACTCAAGTCGTGAACTCAAGTCTATATAATTGAGTCGACTAGAGGACGAATATTTTTATAAACTTGAGTCGTCGACTAGAGGACGAATATTTCAAATTAATTATTAATAATTAAGATTTGTTCTGTTTTTTACATTTTTTTATTTTAGACTTCCAACTTGAGATTTAAATAGGAATTATATACTTTAGTCAACTAGAGGAAGAATAGTTCTATGAACTTGATTCGACTAGAGGACGAATATTTCAAATTAGTTATTATTAATTAAAATATTTGTTGTTTATTACTTTTTTTATTTTAGACTTCCAACTTGAGTTGCAAATAGGAATTATATACTTGAGTCGACTAGAGGACAAATAGTTTTCTATGAACTTGAGTCGACTAGAGGACGGATATTTCAAATTAGTTTTTATTTATTAAGATATTTGTTCTGTTTTTTACATTTATTTACTTTAGACTTCCAACTTGAGTTATGAATACAAAATACATACTTGAGTCGACTAGAGGACGAATAGTTATACTTTATGAACGTGAGTCGACTAGAGGACGAATATTTCAAATTTTGTTAATTAAGATATTTGTGATCTATTTTTTACATTTATATACTTTAGACTTTGAACTTGACCATGAATACGAAATATATAATTGAGTCGACTAGAGGACGAATATTTCATATTAGTTATTATTAATTAATTAATTTATTTGTTCTGTTTTTACACAGGATAATTATAATGACCAATATTGTTTGTTAGCTGTTTTAATTTTCCACCTATTAAAATAAGCTTAAAATTTTAATGTAATGTGCAGATACACATGGTATGTGTACCTGGACCACCTGCTAAAACACAGTTTTTAGGTGGTAAGAAAGCAAATCTACTCAGACCTAACTGTATATCGTTATGAATCTCTCTAAAGTGAATGAAAAGTTCTTTAATATTACATAAAATTAGCCTTTTCTGCACTTGATATTTTCCTATTTACATATAAAATTATTTTTGCCTGCATAAGTAGTGTTGTTAATTGGTTGGTTGTGTAGGGTCCAGACCCGGGGTTTGGGTCTAAAATATCCATAAAACCAGCTCTGAGCACGAACCCCGAGCACAGACCCGGCGTTCAGACCCAAGGTCCAGATCCGGATAGATGGCACAAAGGTTTAGACATTTATTATCGAAAACTCGATGCTTAGACAATTGTTTTCTGGTTAAAATATTGATTTAGCCGTTTTTAAAAATCGGCTCAAAAAGAGCCGTATGACAACACTAATGGAAATTCTGTTCACATTATTTAATAAATATATATTTTATTATATCATTGAAAACAAACTCCCTTTTTTGCTTAAAAATACAGGTAAAGCATTATAGGTAAACCGAATGTTGTTAACTCAATTTGGCGCCAATTTTTATTATTTTTTGATAGCCCTTTAGAGAATATTTTTACTTACAATATGATATATAATTAGTTTTTGAGATATAAGCATTTTAAAAATTTTACAGATTTGAGCCCCTATATCTCAAGAACCAGGTGTTATAGCGAGCTAAAATAAAGGACTTTCTCATTTATTTACCCTATAATTCCAGAAAAAAATGAAATAAAAGCGTGGATAAAAATTAATTTTAACTATTTTATATAATTATTTTTACTTTTTGCAAAGTCATGTCTGATACATTTTTTATATATTTTATAAACAGACAAAGTTAGATCATGTTTTTTTTCAAATAATATTTCATTTTTTGTTTATAAATTTTTTATGTACATGATGAGAATTTATTTTTTACGTATAACCACTAAATCGCCGAGCTCAAAATAGCCAAAGCATCCAATAACGTCCTCTAAAAAATGGCCGCCAAAATTCAAATAATGGACTCAATTTAAAGTAAATAGCCATTAGACTATATGTTTTGCTCTATAAATAAATGATTCCATTACATTTAATAAAGCTTCTTTTATTTAGAACTATTGAATCATGTAAGTAATTGTAGTAATTAAGTATGCAAATTAAATTCATATAATTATGATTTTGAGTTTTTTATGGTATTTATACAGTATCAAATTTTCTTACAATAATATATTATTGTCTAATATTGGTAATTTTTTTAATATTATGTTCTCAATTTTATTACTAATATAATCAATTTGCCCTTATTTATTGAAATTAAATTGAATATCCTTTCAATTATTCCTTGCTTTATGGTGAATTATGAGAATATAAGATATAACATTGCATGTTAAGGTATAGAAATTAAAATATAAATCATTTTTGGTTGTTGCTATTGTATTATTTTTTTATAATATTTTTTATTTAAAAAAAAACTTTTCTATAATTCAAAGATTCAAACATTAATAAATCTAAGAAGTAATTATGGTCTGTCTGATCAACAAATTCTTAAATAATATAAGAGATATATAAAATAGTGATGTTTTGGACGGCCTGATTAAGATTTTAGCCAATTAATATTATGCAAGATTGGAGATTTGGCAAATAGAGGTAAAAACCTTTCTGCCATATATGTGTAAAATATACAGGCTTACAAAATATAATTTTGGTTATAATCTTAATTGGGCCGTTCAACAAAGCTAATATAAAACAGCTAAAAATTTATTATTAATACTTTCTAATTTTCGTGAAGAGCTTAAATTCGAGCATAAATTTATTTGATCAAAATTATTCCTCAATAATTTAAAAGAGATATAGAACTTAGCTAAAAAGTTATCTAATATTTTTTAATTTTCAAGAAGACTCTTATTTAGGACACAAATTATTTCTTCTGCTTAATTAATATTTCCTCAATAAAAAAAAAGTTTTTAAATTTAATATTTTTTACATAAAAAATAAAAAATTCTTTGAATCTCCTACAAAAATACGAATCAAATCAAATATTTACATAATTCGTGTTTTCGAATCGAATAATTATATTATTCGTATTAGTACGAATTAAATAATTCCTTATTCGTATCCGTTCGAATAATGAAAACATTATTGGATTTGATTCATCGAATATTCGATGCCAAAAATTAAATTCTTCAAAAATATATTCAAAAAGGATATTAAAATTTAATAAGTGATTTATAGATGTTGAAAAAAAAAGTAAAAACTTTTCAAGGAACTTTTAAATACTTAAGAATCATGTCAAATATTTCTGGGTTTGAATATTTCTGAAAATTTGAAATATTAACAAATAATTTGGAATATTTAATTACGAATAATTTCTAATATTTATAAATTATTTCAAATAATAAGAATAATTCGATCGAATAATAAATAGATAAAAAAAAAATTCCACAGATAATATATTTTCTTTATTCGATTCGAATCAAATAATTTTTTTATTCATAAAATACGAATCTTATGAAATAAAATCGAATAGTGAATAATTCGTTTTAGGTATAATTTTATTTTTTGTTAAATTTTACTCAATTTTCTACAAAAGAAAATGATGATATTAAAGTTCGAATTCAATATACTAATACAGAATTTTATTTAAAAATAATAGTTTCTCGTTTTAGAATCATAAAGATTTCAAAACCTCAGTATTGTTGTAATTTTTCAAGGGATCAGAACTATCCGGGATCATCGTTTGTGAAACCTTAGATAAAAGCTGTTAAAAAGCCTATAATCTTATATTAATTAGATTTTTACCACATATCTTCAAATTATTATATAAATTACACAATATTTATTTATTTTGTAAACATAAATAACTTTTTAACATAATACAATAAATAAGATACAATATATATAAATAAAATATTTTATATTATATCTCTAACAAAATAAGTTTTTTTTGATATGGGTATCAAATAAAAGTTAATTTAAATATCTTTTGACTCTAAGCATTCATTCTTGGTCTTGATGGGTATGACTTGGTCTGGGGGGTAGATGAAGAAGGGGGGGGTAAAAAATAAGTTTTTTTGATATGGCTATCAAATAAAAGGTAATTAAAATATGTTTTTATTATAATAATAATAATCACTTTAAGCGGGTGGGTCTAAGTCTTGGGGGGTTAGGAATATTTTTAAAAACATAAAAATCGATATGGAAAGCTAATTTAAATATCTTTTGACTGAAAACATTCATTCTTGGTCTTGATTTGTATGACTTCGTCTAACATTCAATTTATATATTATAGAAATTTTAGAAAAATTTTGACGCCCTAAGCCCTAGACCCGACCATTTACTGTTATTTAATATTATAGTCTTAAGAGGTTTCATTTATATTATATTTGATTTTTTAACCCTCCCTACTCCGGACCTAATCCAACCCATTAAGAGACCAAGAGTGAATACTAATATTTTAGTAGAAAAATATTTTAATTAGCTTCTATTTAATAGTCCCATTTTTATGTTGATAAAAATATTCCTGACCCACCAAGACCTAGACCAGCCCGCTTAAAGTGATTATTATTATATTACAATAAAAAAATATTTAAATTACAAAAAAATTTTTAACACCCCCCCTCCCCCTTCCATCCATTTTCCAGACCAAGTCATACCCATCAAGACCAAGAAAAAATGCTTTCAGCCAAAATAAATTTAAATTAGCTTTTATTTGATACCCATATCGATATTTTATGTTGATAAAAATATTCCTGACCCCTCAAAACCTCTACCCGCCCCCTTTAAGTGATTATTATTATTATAATAAAAAGATATTCTAATTACCTTTTATTTGATACCCATATCAAAAAAACTTATTTTTTACCCCTCCCCCTCTTCATCCACCCCCCAGACCAAGTCATACCCATCAAGACCAAGAATGAATGCTTTCAGTCAAAAGAAATTTAAATTAGCTTTTATTTGATACCCATATCGATTTTTATGTTTTTAAAAATATTCCTGACCCCCCAAGACATAGACATACCCGCTTAAAGTGATTATCATTAATACAATAAAAAAAATATTTTAATTACCTTTTACTTGATACCCATTTTAAAAAAACTTATTTTTTACCCCCCCCTCTCTTCATCCACCCCCAGACCAAGGCATACCCATCAAGACCAAGAATGAATGCTTAGAGTCAAAAGATATTTAAATTAGCTTTTATTTGATACCCATATCAAAAAAACTTATTTTTTTACCCCCACCCCCTTCACCCACCCCCCAGACCAAGTCATACTCATCAAGACCAAGAATGAATGCTCAGAGTCAAAAGATATTTAAATTAGCTTTTATTTGATACCCATATCAAAAAAACTTATTTTTTACCCCCCCCCCCCCATCTTCACCCACTCCCCAGACCAAGTCATACCCATCAAAACCAAGAATGAATGCCTAGAGTCAAAAGATATTTAAATTAGCTTTTATTTGATACCCATATCAAAAAAACTTATTTTTTACCCCCCCCCCCCATCTTCACCCACTCCCCAGACCAAGTCATACCCATCAAGACCAAGAATGAATGCTTTGAGTCAAAAGATATTTAAATTAGCTTTTATTTGATACCCATATCAAAAAAACTTATTTTTTACCCTCCCCCCCCCATCTTCACCCACTCCCCAGACCAAGTCATACCCATCAAAACCAAGAATGAATGCCTAGAGTCAAAAGATATTTAAATTAGCTTTTATTTGATACCCATATCAATAAAACTTATTTTTTACCCCCCCCCCCCCCCCATCTTCACCCACTCCCCAGACCAAGTCATACCCATCAAGACCAAGAATGAATGCTTTGAGTCAAAAGATATTTAAATTAGCTTTTATTTGATACCCATATCAAAAAAACTTATTTTTTACCCCCCCCCCCCCCCATCTTCACCCACTCCCCAGACCAAGTCATACCCATCAAGACCAAGAATGAATGCTTTGAGTCTAAAGATATTTAAATTAGCTTTTATTTGATACCCATATCAAAAAAAACTTATTTTTTACCCGCCCCCTCTTCACCCACCCCCCAGACCAAGTCATACCATCATCATCATCAAGATCAAGAATGAATGCTTTGAGTCAAAAGATATTTATATTAAATTAGTTTTTTATTTTAAAGAAGATTGAAAATTCTTATCAAAGCAAATTTTGCTTAAAATGTGGGCTTGAAAATCATTAATTAATTGTAACAAACAAAAATATACACAAACACAATAATACAATACAATACTAATTCTAAATACTCGTCCTCTAGTTGACTTAAATTCATAAATTCACGACTCAAGTTGAAAACTCATGTTCTCGACTCGAGTCGACTTGAGTTCACGACTAACGACTTCAGACTCTGAGTCGGGTGAACTCGACTTTTTAACAACACTACATTTAACTATTACATACAAAATTAAGTTAATATTGTCATGCATAACCGGTTTTCGATATTATAGATCTCAATAATGTGTATTGATTACATCTTAACATATTAATTATGCTTTTGTATTTATATTTTTAAATATTATTTGGTCATTTATATTATAAAAAACTTTAAAGGAAATAAAAAAATGTAAGATTTTCTATTTAAATACAAATTTGATAGATACTGCCAATATCAAACCATAAAAGTTAAAAAATCATATTTGTTATAATTTCTAAATTAGGTTTACGCTGCATTTGTATGTTCATCAATAATAACATAAGCTTTGCTTTATGTATGTCTCAAGAGATACAATTATAAAAGATGTACTTCTATATACATAATTCAAAATATTTAAATAGATTTTCAAAGGTTCAACAGAACAGATATTATTTTTTAAGAGCCCTGAACTATAAACCGTAATTTCTATCTGAACAAATATTCAACGGTTAGGGTCCTGCATTTGCATACATATATGTTTAAAAGTGTAGAAAGGGGGGTAGAATAAAAAGAATTTTGGGAATAAATCTGGAAGCTACCTTTAATTTATTTTCTCATGAACGTTGGATCTGGGTAGAAAAGAAAATTATTGGCCAGACAACTCGGGTAAGATATTTTTTATGATTAAGACTGTCCCAGAAATTTTATTTAAAATCTTTTTAATTTAGAACACAATTTTAAATGTTAGTTAACTTTATTTTATTTAAATTTCTTGTTAGCTTAACACCACTGTCAAAATTTATATCAAAAAATTCACGATTTAAATTTTATGGGTTGGGCTGACTAATTTGTACTAAAAATCTTCATGGTCGGGCAGGGCAAAATATTTTAGCAATCTGATCCGGAAAATCAGAAATTTTAGATATAAATATGATGGCAATGTGCCAAAAAATTGAATACACTTTCTAAGGTCATTTAAATCATTTGTTTGTTTCTTCTGGAATTACCTTCCCCTCTTCCTTATCTCTGAATGAGATAGGAAATGTGTTAGTATAAATCGTTTCAAAGAAGTCTTTGATTATTTTATAGAATAAGTTAAAGATACAATGAGTTGTATGTAAACATGGTGATCATAAATTTTTTATATAAATAATTCAACGTATCTCGTAAACAAATTAATAATCCACTATGAATAGAGTATATATTAAAAAAAAATCATAATTAACGTATAAATATCAAGTATAATTTTAAAAAATAAATAGAGATAATAAATTATATTTCATTATATATATACTAATAATTAACTTTTCCATTAATAAATTAGTTAACAATAATTTTATTCAATAGAAAATGCAGAAGATATAATTTGATTATGACTTTACTAATCCACAGTTAAATTGAACCAAGATACGAGTGTTTTATTAGCTTCCAAATTAGATAATGGTATACTAAGTTTGCCCAAAATTTCGTTTTCTTTGAACCTTTGAAAATTGCCCACGGAAATTTTGAGTGTTTTGGTCCTACATTGCTCGAGTGGGAGCGGATACACAAACTATATAAAAAATACAGTAAATCGCAAACATACAATCACAAATAATACTAAAATATAATTTTTAATCAGGATTTAATAAAGAATGAATGAAGGTTTAAGAATGGAGGAGCAGAAAAATAAATAAATAAAGAAAGGAAGAAAGAAGAGAATAGAAGGAAATAAAATAATGTTAGTTTATTTTAAAATATTTTTATATTTCATTAATCATAACGAGAATCGATATTTTTTATAATATTCAAAAATAATTTAGAATAATACTTTTCTAAGAATTATTGCATATATTATTTGAATCGATATTTTAAATATTATAGATATTAGGACTGCACTGATGCATATATTTATCACCGATCCGATATTTTCCAATATTCGTTTAAATGATCCTATTTATATTGATTTTTTACCATCCATTTTTGAATCAAATCGAATATAAAAAAAAATCAATATTTCCTAAGTGAAAATCGAATTATGCATTTAATTTTGCTTTAATATTTTTATTGCATAATTAAAACTAAAATTAAAAAAAAAAATTATATTATAATAGATATCAAAAAAATATGTTATAATAATGTATACATTTTATTTTGCAATTTTGGTATGAATGAATATCAAAATAGTTATATTTAATTTTCGATTTTTTTAAATAAAAATGTGAACTTCTAAATTTTCTGTCAATAAAATCTAAGATGGGGAGTATATATATCCCCTGAAAATTCTCTTAATCTATTGTAAAAAATTTTTAAAAAAAATGAAGGATATTTTCTTAAAGAATAAATAATAAAATGGGTGAGCTATTATTTATATAAAAAAATTTAAACCATTCTATTTTTATATAAATAAAATCTTTTGAAATATAATGTAAAATAAACAAATAAACAATAAATAAATTTACAATAATATAATAATAAAAAACAATAAAAAGATCGGATCGGGTTTTTAAAGGTATCGACCCGATTCGATATTTTTTACGCTATCGACCCCCATCCGATCCGATATTTAATATCGGCACAGCCCTAATAGATATCAAGTTAAAGAAATATTATTACAATCAAGTTTCATATTCCAAGGATTGATTATCATAAATAGAAGAAAAATTGGAATTAAAAGTAAAAAATAAAATTATTCTTTCGGGTGAAAATAAATTTTTTTTGTGTGAGATTAAGTTTAATAAGAGAATAAAAATCATTAAAAAATTTTGTATTACCATATCATTGAAGGAAGGATGAGAGGCCTTGAAAACTATATGAGTTTTTCGTTTCGTTATTTTGGCCTTATCAGGTTCGAGGCACAATTTAACGTAAGGATCCGGGAGGCTTCCATCCCTTCCCAACAGATTTTTACAATGAATCACTAAAATTTGCAAGGTATCATAAGTGTTGGTGGGATTTAAGCTACCACAACAAAGGCTTAGCTTGATCTGGGGTAGACCAAATGATTCGTTTATTCTTAACGCACTACTAACCCCCCTAGCGTCATCGGCGATCGTCAAAAAATTGGAAGGCAAAAAGGCTTTGGGAGGAAAGCAGAGAAAAAAATGTGATTATTTTTGAATAAATATTATTATAGGCACCTTATCTCAAAAAGGCACATGATAAAATTTGTAACGTCTGGAATTTATCTAAAACAAGGGCCTCAAATCACGGAGAGGGTGGGAGGGGGTATGACTCAAGTTATTTACTACAATTTTGCGTTGATTTTTTTTTGATATAACATTATAAGATTAACTCCCCCCCCCCCCCCCCCCCCATTTACCATTTAATTTTTTTATAACCAATTAAAAATATTTTGAATTTTTTATAACAAAATTTTTATTCTCTAAAAATATCCAAAAAAGTATGCATGTCAGATAAGCAAGTGTTTATAACTACACACCTTACTTCGTCATTGGCTTAGGGAGTTTAAAGGGCTCGGTGACCTGTAGCTTTTACCGGGGGGAAGGGGGGTACTAAACGAGATCCTTAATAAATTAAGGGGGATAGATAGTTATGAAGATGCTATCTTGATTTAAATAAAATTGGGGAGTGGTTTTGATTTGGATTTCCCTTTTGCTGATTTTGATTTGGTAGGATGGGGGTAGCCGGGTTAATTTTAGAGAGAGTAGGTGGTTAAATCGCTATATGTTTAGGTACTGCCTGTGTGTAAAACAAAAATATAAATGGCAAAAATATATCTTTTTATTTTTACATATTTTAAAGTTTAGCAAGCTATTTAGAATTAGGTTAAAATAGAATCAAGTAATTCAATATTCGATCTGCTAAATAAATATGAAAACTAATATATTCAAATGATTCGAAAATAATAAATTTAATGTCAATATTTAATTTATAACCAATTTTCAAAAAGACAAATATTTACTATCGAATATATATTTGATTTCGAAATGGTCTTTTGTTAGATTAAGGTATTTTATAAGTATCAATATCAATAATTTATTGGGCAATATTATAAATTTCTGTCAATGAGAAAAACTAAGATATATTTTATATATAGCTTTTTAGTCTTATAGTGTCCTTTTCCAATCTAGTTAGAAGCTACTTTATTTTTGGAAAATGACTGTGTTTGAAGGACATTATGTAACTAGAAAAGCTATATATTTTATTTTTATATGAATTATTAGATCTAGATATCCATAATATTTTATATCAATCAGCATCAATATTATTTCAGGGTGGAACATTGCAAAGTGGGCCCAACGCCCGGCCTAAATTTGAAAAATTTTATAAAAATTCACGACGAGCTCGTGTCGAAAATATTTTTAAAATTTACTAACATTTGGGCCGAGTTTAGGCCTAAAAATCATAATAAAATTTTGGGCTGGAGGCCTAAAAATAAGTAAACCTTTATAATCTCAGGAGACTCAAAAATTATTTTCAAAATGACCTTTTCTCAAGATGATTTTTTGTAGGGTATAAAAAAAATTTTCAGGGGTTTCGAGCTCCTGCCCCATAAAATGAGATATATGGTTTAATGGATATGAATCTAATATCCCATTTTGAGGGTAATTGTGATAAAATCTTCCAATTTTATATTTATAATATTATCTAATATATTTCTAAAAAAATCATGAAAACTATTAATAATTTCATTATTTAAAAAAAAAGCGATCTAAAATATATAAGATTTTTGGTAAAAATTAATTCATTTTTAAAAGAAAAATTTTTTTTTACTTTTAAAATATTTTTAGATTCTAATAAGCTTGTTGGAAAAACGCAGATGAACCAAAAAAATTATTATGGATAAACAGAAATTTTTTAACTGAATCCCCATCAGATATTTTTAATTGTTTTAAGCTTATTGTTAGGGAGTCAATCTCCTTAGGATCCCAGTTAAATAGCATTATCCCCATAATACCAAGCCTAGATAAAGCAATATTTTGCTTAACCAAATTGGAAGCAATATTGCGTAATAAAAGCCAGGGTTTAATAAAAATTTCAAATGAGCATTTGAAGATTTTTTCAAAATTTTGAACAAAAAATCTTTCAAGATCAAAACAATTGACGTGAAAAAAAAATTTTGAGCAAAATAAAAGTGTAAAACATTGTTTAAATTTTCTTTACAAAAAAATCTTCACATTTTTTGAACTTCAAAAGAGCAAGGTCTTGAAGATTTTTGAATTTTGAGCAAATGTCATTTTTTAAAGATTTTGGGTAAATAAAATTCTCAAATTAATGGTGATCATGGGATCCTCTTTTAAAATGTTACAATCAACTCAAATCACCTATTCCGAGGCAACTATCTTAATTCTTCGGACATCAGTGGGAGTTTTGCTACCCCCCTCCTATATGTCTTTTTTTAAAATATAGTTCTTATATTTGTCCTTTTTAAATTGTTTACCTGATTTTTTTTACATGTTAATTTAATATTATGCTATTTTTTAATATATAAAGATATTATATATTTATTTATTTTAAAAATTCACTTTTTAATAATTTTAAACTTTAAAACTTCAAGTACATTTGAATTTTAAAAACATATTTTAAATTTAGCTTTATTTAGAGTAAGGCCTATTTTTAAAGAATTCAAATATAATCTATCGCTGCTAAAATATTTTTAGAAGGTCCGCAGGTTCCATCTAATAAAAAAATGTTTTTAAAGAAAGAATTAGGGATAAATTATGTCATTTTCAGTAATCTATATATTTTCTATCAAGAGCTTTCGTTTTATGTAATGGTCATTTTTTATATTATCGTATATTTGCGGGAAGGGTAGTCAAATCTTGCAATATAAATAAAAGGAGCTATTTATCAAAAAGCAATTAGAATCAAAATACTTGACTCCTATCTCAAAAAAATCATAATAATGTCTAAAATTATAATAATGGAGATTACAAAATCAATAAAGACCTATGAAATACCTGAAGACTGCTGATCGTTCAAGGTCAAATCCAACTGTAGACTCAGCTTAAGAGGGCATTCGTCAAAGTATCTTTCGCGTTGATCTCTAACCATAGGATAGAAGAAGGTTATAACGGGACCTGACTGCCCCACCTCGTGTGCCAGGGCGAAAATGGCTTGACAAAATTGGTCTACCAATACGCGACCCTGGAATTTTTCAATTAAGTATATAATTCGAATATCAATTTTAAAATCATCTTTTTTAAATTTTACGCCAGAATCTATCGATACTAACTTATCAAATATTATGCTTAAACTTTTATATTTGTAAAAAAATAAAATATTATACATTGAAAAAACCTAATCCAGTGATACCAATAAAAACCATTATTAAAACCCGTTTGGAACCATAACCCTTTAACAAGAACCGGTTCCAAGTATATAAATTTATACGTATTCTGTAAAAAGTGGAAATTTCTATTTATATTCACTTTTAGAAGGTTTATTTAATGTTTAAATTATTTTTAATGCTTAGTTAGTAACAGAGTTTGGAACTGGAATCCTTGAAACCAAATCAAATCTAAAAACAGAAGCTTAATTTTTAAAAATTTAGAAACCGGAAGTAGGCCTGAATTTTATAAAAAAAATGGTCAAAACAGGAACCAGAGCTCAGGTTCTAAATGGTTAATATTTTCTTAGTTTCACATGGTGTCCTAGCATGGATTAAAATTAAAATTTTTGATTTGTAAATAGCTTTTCTAATTCCGAAGCCCCAACATAATATAATAATATAAGTTTTAAAAAAATGTTATGTACTAACCTTATTAGTCAAATAATAAATATAAATAAATACTCAGACATGCTTCAACTATTATAAGAATTCTGATTTTTATTGTTTACATAATATGAATCAAAAGCATGAAGAGACGCTAAGAAATTTTATATTTTCATAGCATTCCATTTTATTTCTTGTCAATATTCCAAAAGTAAAATTTAATTTTAATAACTAATATAAGATATATCGTTTTATTTAGTTATTAGATAAACTCATCTAGTATATAAAATAAATTTTATTTTTGGCCCATAGCTTGGTATTACCATAGGCCTTATTGTATTTGCATTATCAAATATAGTACATCTTAATCTTATGTACTTAGTCTGAGCCATCATTTTTCATTTTGAGCCAAGCCAGGCCTCTATTTTAATTTTATTTTCATATAAATATATTTCAGTTTCATGCTTTACGATGTGATTTAAATTATTTTAGTTTAGTTTATATTTTATCGCGTTATAATTTACATTTATCACTTAAGTTAAATAACGAAGAACATTTTATTTTCGTTTTGACTAACTTAATTAATGATATTATTAATATTATAAAAAATATAAATGATTTGTTTCAATATTCTGTTTGATAAAGAGATTAGATCTATAATAATATAAAATATATAGTAAATAAATTATATTAACGTAAATATAGTTAAAAAAATTTATAAAAAGTAACTCAATTAAAATTTTTGATGTCCAAGTCCACTAAATGTGACGCTGAAATATCTATCAATTCACCTAAGGATGAGAGAGATGCCTTCTTGTCTTTTCCGAAATATATCGGCGATATACACTCTTATATTGTTAAGATTAAGGATCTATTCGAAACTAGTAAGCTTAGCTATAGAAATAAGGCTATACTATTAACTAATAATTTACCAAAAAGTTAGGGCCATTTAAACAGATGAGGAGTTTAAGTCTTCAGACATTGGTTATAAATAAGCTGATTCTTATATTTCCATCTAAAATTAGAAATAAAAAAAATTATTGAATTTTATAATACTATACAAGCTAAGGGGGAAAAGTTTGCCGACTGGGTGGGAAGGATTTGTCAATTAGGAAATGAATGTAATTTTAATTTTGATAGAGCTATCGAAAAGATTAAAATCTCTTCTTATTCCAAAAACATTAAATATAAATTAAGTGAGAAAGACATTTACATAATAGATGAGTTAATAAAAATAGAGGTAATAAATTAGAAGATATCGTGACAGATACCGAGAATAGTACAGCCATGGAAACAGATAACAAATGCAACCGAAGAAGTTAAACAGGTTATGAGTACTACAAATAAATTTCATGTAGATAAACAACTCGTACAGTATAACATTAACCACGTTCAACAGTGGCCCTCACAATCTGGTTCTGCTAAGGTTTAACAATCGATACAACAATTACATCCCACTAGGCCTATTCAAAAACGAATTCGAAACGAATAATTTACTATTCGTATTAGTACGAATAATAAAATCTACTATTTGTATTCGATTCGAATTATTCGAATAATTGAAATTAATTTTCTTAATAAAATATAGCATACTCAAATATATTGACAATTTTTTTATTGCAAATTTTATTTCCAACAGAAAAATTATTAAAATAATTAATAAAAAATATGTAATCAATAATCTGATGATAAAAAAATATGTAATCGAGTTATAAACAAAATTAAAATGTATATTATTAATTTAATTCATAATTCTAGGCCAATTTTTAAGGCAAAGAGTTTTTCTTATATTTTCTTCCTTATATGACATGCGATTTTTTGACAACAAATTAGTTCCAACTAAGAAAAGTCGTTTACAAGCAGTTGATGTTCCTTGTATAGATAGATATTCCCAAGGTGTGAATGAAACCTATTATAATGATTAATAAGAGGGGAGTTGTTTTGCCTATACATTTTATAATGCTCTTGAGATGATTGAAGCAGCCTTTTCACCGTGTTTATTGATTTGATATTTCCATATAATCACTCTTTCTGTGGGGAAATTTTGTCAACTATAATATCAAGCATTCTCTTCTACCATAATTAGGCTACTGACAATAATTTATTGTAGAAATTTATTATATTTTTATATATCTTTGGTTTGTGTAATTTTTTAATATAATTTATTATGAGATTCAAAAAATAAACTTTTCGCGAGATTCGAAAAATACAGCAAATATAAATTTAAATATTGCTTTAATTTTCACTCAAAGATTTTTTGTGCTAGTCTTTATATACATTACCTGTCAGATTGGAAGGTCATCAAATAGAAATGACAAATGTTAGATTAATTAAAAGCAATTTTTTATTAAATACTCCGAATAATTCGTTTTATTCGAATCGAATAAATAATTACACTGTGTGACAAGAAAAATAGAAGAAGAAAATAAAAACAATTTTTGGTGCAGAATTTGAAGCTGAGTTCGAATCGGTTTTTCAAATTTTCCCTACACGTCAAGTTTTAAAAATATTACCGTATAAAGACAACTTTTCAAAATCTCAAAAATGGTAAAATTTAGGTCTTTATACGGATATATTTTAAAAAGTATTGAATAAAAATCACTGAAAATTGGTAATAGTGTTAAACTTATATTTCTTTATAAATTTACCAATTTTTATAATTTTTTATCGATTGGTTTTTGAGAAAATGGTAAAGAAGGGCCTTAAGTTTTAAATTTTAAATTACTATCAAAATTATTAACTTTAGAAGATAAATTTTATATAATTTTGCTACAAATATGCTCAAGATTATATATTAATTCTAATTATGTTTCAAAAGTACTCTATGCCATGAAAATTCAACCAAAATCTATAAATTAAAAAAGTCGGTACAGATATTTTCGAACTTTTTAATTTGTACACTTTTATTGAATTTTCTCTGCATAAAGCATTTTTAAAGCAAAATTAAGGTAATATTTATCTTTTTTAGTTGTATTTAGTAATATTTTATGCATTTATGATTAATTTATACCAAAATCAGATATCTGTACCCACTTTTTTAATTTGTACTCTTTTTGAATTGAGCATTTTTGAAGCAAAATTCATTTAAAATGCAATAATTGGTAATTTTTTCATATTTTTTATTAATATTTATTTTTTTTAGATGTATTTAAGAATATTTGTTTTTTTAATCAATTTATATCAAAATATATGATTTTCCAATGGAGTACCTTGAACCCGTAGTATGGGCAATAAATAATAATGCTAAATAACGAGTAGGAAGAAAGGAGAAGAATTATTTTTTTTCGCGCTACATTTAATTTCTTTCATTAATTTTTTTTTGAGAACGAAAGCCACAATAAATAAATATATTAAATGTAAGTTATATTAAAAAAGATTTTATAAATAAAAGGTAAATTTAAAAAATATAGGTTGTTAAAAAATTGAGTAAGGATTTTATAAAATAAAATGTATAATAATAATAAGGAATAAGATATTTTTAGTTGTATAGGGATCATTAGAACCGAAGTTATAAACCTTCAAAAAGTGCTAAAAATGACCTATTTGGCCACTTTAACCTAAAATAAATAAAAAACCTGACGTGCTAGAAAAAAACTGACAGCAGATTTAGAATATGCATAAAAAACTGTCTTAAAACATGTTTATTTTATTTTCTCCCAAAAAATCAAGTCAAAATTTGTCACAAAGTGTTATTCGTATTCGGATAAAACAAATAATTTAGAATTCGTAATCAATAGGCTTCATCCCACGTTACCAATATTACAACAGACCTTATGCTAATAATTTCATGAAAATAATAGTCACAGATTCCATCAATACAGCGACAACAGAAAATTTAACAATTACAGACAAGACAATAAGAGGTTTAATGACGGAAATTATATAAGAAATGATGACATCAAAGGTTCAACAATAACATGCGACAATATAGATATCATAATAATAATGATTTACAACAGAGTCATAGATACTATAGAACACTAATCAACCATATGATAATAGATCACATCACAATTACAATAGAAATAACAATATTAGAAATCAGATAGAGTATGGGAATAAGATTAACACAATTAACATAGAAGAAGTTGATGAAACTAAAAGTGATAAAGTAAAAAAAAAGATTTTGGCTTACTAGATATTAGCATTCAACGGCAATGATAACAACGCATGTAAGATAACTTTGAAATTGAACTATTTTACAACAATCATGTGTCAACATGTGATCCAGATTTACCATAATACCCAGTTCGATAGCTAAGAATGCAGGCGTTACTGAAATGAAGAAATCTAATATTAAGTTAACAGGCTATGACGGCAATCAAGTCAAAATTTAAGAACGCAAATCAATACAAATTACGAAGGAGTACCTAAAAATTTGCAAGCGATCGTTGTCAATAGCAATAAAAGTCCGTTACTTGGCAGAATTTGGCTAAATGCTTTTAAGAATATTTTTAAAAATTTGTAAGAAATATAGATGATGATTATTATAATGACAAACTTACTAAACTTATAGAAGATTGCGAATTGAAAATGACTAATAAACCTATCAGCAAAACCAACATTAATCTTCGTTTAAGGCAAATGCCATACCAAGAATAATATCGCTAAGAAATAAATATAATTAGTAAAGAACTAAACAGATGGATTCAGGACAAAATAATTAGCCAGAGACGTACACATTGGGACAGTCCGTTAACTCCCGTTTTTTAAGGATGATGGAAGTCTTAGGCTGTGTGCCGATTTCAAATATACTATCAACCCGACGCTTGAATAACGAAAATAAATTATTTGATAGCAAAATTGTCAAAAGGGAAGAAGTTTGGCAAAATTGACTTTAAACAAGCGTTTCTTCAATTACCTATATATAAGAAGTCAAGAGATATATTAATAATAGCCACGCATAAAGGCTACTATAATTTCACAAGATTACCTTTTGGCTTAAAAACCGCCTCGGAAATATTTCAACAAATTTGAACCAAATTTTCGGAGACATGAAAAATGTCATTTTCTACATCGATGATCTTTTGATCATGGGTGATGATGATGAAAAACATCTAGATAATATAAAAGAGGTAATCGAGAGAATTGTAAGATTTGGTTTAGTTTCTAACTTTAAAAAAGGCATGTTTATGCAAACTAAGGTAAGATTCTTAGGGCACGATATAGATAGGTATACATCCCAAGGAAGACAAATTGAAAACGATCATCAATATGGCCGAACCTAAAACAATCGAGGAGCTCACTACATTTCTAGGTATGGCCAGTTATTACAGAAATTTTTTAAATAACTTCGCGGATTTAGCCGATCCAATATAAAGAAATGGTCATGGAAAGAAGAACACAATAAAAGTTTCAACGAGTTAAAACTATTGATAAGGCAACTTCCGACTTAACTTTCTTTAATCCTAAATTGCCTATTGGAATCGCTGCCGATGTCTCTAAAAGGGAACTAGAAGTATTTCACTTTGAAGCTGATGTAAAAGAGAAACCCATAATGTTTGCTTCTAGAGCATTGTTAAAAGCAGAGTTAAATTACACTAATATTGAACGTGAGGCACTAGCGGTCATTTTTGCCATATAGAAATTTCAAGAATATTTGATTGGTAAGAAATTTACAATAATAACGGATCACAAACGTTATTATATATTTTTTTCAAAAAGCTTAAAAAAGGACACATATATGTCCATGAGGTTGCAGAAGTGTAACATAGCCATCGGAGTTTATAATTTTGATAAACATAAGGCGGGTAAATACAATGTAGTACCTGATTGCTCATCACGATTACTCATAACAAATACAGAAGGGGCATTACACAACTTAGGAGAAGAAATGGAGAACAACAATTTATGGGACGTACTGTTGAACTTGAAAAAATAGAAGCGGGAACTATGAATGACAAAGAACTATCGCAGGTTATAAATGATGTGAGGAAAGGCGACTTAGTAAAGAATACGACTTATAAAAAAATAGAAAATGAACTGAGTATAGTAAAGAATTATCTCTACAAAGCGGATAAAATAGTGATTCCAAACAATATAAGAAAAACCATGTAGCAGGATTTGCATGCTGGACCCTTGGGAGAAGGTAATGTCAAAAATTGCGAATTATGCAATATATGGTCAGATAACCCGAAAACCATACAACATTTATTGGCTCCAACGTCAATACCGTTCGAAAGATTAAATATCGATTATGCAGGTTATTTCCTTCAAAAACATTGGCTAATAGTAGTGGATGCTTACAGCAAATATACTATCATCACCCCCCCCCCCCCCCAGATGAAATCTATAACCACCGATAGAACATTAAAAGATCTCATGAAATCAATAAATTTGTTCGGGATACCAGAGACCATCGTCACGGACAACGGCACTAATTTAAACAGCAAATTATTTGAAAAATTTTGTTGTGACCACAGTATAAAACATTTTTTACATCAGCATACCACCAACAGTCCATTGGGCAGGTGGAAAGGATGGTTAGGACATTCAAACTGAATATGGAACGCAATATGGAAGATAAGAATATAGATGCTGATATAGCGTTAGAAAAGTTTTTGTTTAATTACAGAAACATGCCAAATGCGACTACGGGTATTCCACCTACCAAGTTAATGTTCACTTATGAGACTAGGACCAAGGGGGATTTATTGAAGCCTACATTTATTAATAATAATGATATTCAAGTCATGACCATGATTTCTATAGGATTATTGACTTAGGGGATAAAGTATTGTTCAAAATATTTGGAGAAAACAAATGATACAAGGGAACTATCAAACGAAAGCATAGTGACCTTTTATACGAAGTTTATACAGTAAACCACATCATAAAGCGTCATCTGAATCAAATAAAAAGAGATCAGATAGCACGAGCAACATAGGTTATCATGTTCAGGAGATTCATCCACTAAAATCTTCAAGAAGGAAAAAGGTAGCGTAATTATTCCAGCACCGAAACCGGTAAGAACACTAAACAAACCTGAGAGGTTCAGAGATATTATCATGTCTGTTGACGAGGTCAGTATGCAAAATATATAGAAAAATATATAAAAAATAGGACAAATCGGATACGTTCAATGGAAGGATGACAACAATCATAACGCCAACATATTTGCAAAATCCCACTTGAATAAAACAAAGGAGGGAATGTTATATAAAAATATATTCCTTACGGTGTGATTTAAATGATGTTAGTTTTGTTAATATTTTATCGCGTTACAATTTACATTTTTTAAAATTATTTTATCACTTAAGTTAAATTTAATTTCAAACGAAGAACATTTTATTTTCGTTTTGCCTAACTAAATGATTGATTATTTTTTATTATTATTTATCTTATCGATTAATAAAAAACATTTCTGTAATAGGACATTCATTTTTATATATTCTTTTTTTGATTTCGCGATACGAACACTTAGATTATCTATAGTATTATGATGCATTATATGTTTGATACAGTTATACTTCTATGTACTTTTGACTATCTCTCATGTGCTATTATTATGATGTTGAATAAAATTGCAGAAAACAATCTCGGAAATTATTTTTAGCATTTATCATATCTCGGGGCCAACCACAAAATTTAATACCATGCAGGTTCTGATATATATTATGAACAAGATTATTCAAAATAATACAATAATAAATGTTATTTAAACTAAAAATAATACTAATAACTGTACACTAAGAAATATACTTGAAATCAGTCAAAAGTGTACTTCTAATAACAAATTTAAAACACAGTGGAACAGCTTGTCAAACTTATCCTCACTAATGAAAGAGTCTTTCTTTATTTGTAGTTTAAAATCAAAATTAAATGACGATCCAAGTTTAAAGATACAAAAATAAGTGAAAACATAAATTAATTAAAAAGTCATGATTAGTGTTGTTAAAAACTTTCAAAAAATATTATCTAAGCCTCGAGGCGTATTATTTTTTAAAATAAATTACGGTTTTTTATAAACACGTCTTGCCAAATGGAAGGGGGGCATAAGGGAAATCATGGTAAAACAGCCTTGAAGTAATATATACCTTGTAAAATGAAGCAAATTTAGTATTGTTATGGGAAGCTGTTGATGAGGTAGTTTCAGTAACATTGGTAGATGAGATGGAAGCTGCTAGAGAAGAAAAGCGGAGGTTTGGAGGGAGGTGAGGTAAATCGGCAAGAGGAAAACGTTTTCGCAATTTGGCTCTCAGCTCTAGAAATTCTGGGTAGGTTCTGTATACAGAAATCGGACCTCGGGTACGTTGATATTGTACCCTGCAATGGTAAACCTTTTTTAAATTAAAAATCAAATAATATCAAATAATTGTAAAAATATGGAAATGAAAGAAAGAAAGAAAAAAATATATACTACCCCCCATGTCCTAATTAGTCCAGCAAAAATTACTAACTCAAATTCAAACAGCTTAAAAAATGTTGCTAAGACATTCTATTTCGGACCTGGGTAAATACAATTAGAGATCTGCAAAAGTAGGCCCGGCCCGTACCGGCTTCGGGCCTAATTTTTATAAATAAATCGGGTTCGGGCCGGGTCTAATATTTTTTTAAAAATTCGGGCCGGGTGGGTCGGGCTTTGGAATTTTTTTAAATATATCTAAATTTATCAATTTTATATTGAATTTTTTATATAAAATAAAAATGTTTGATTTTATTTATAGAAACTAGACGCCATTTAACATGTCTTTTATTTTGAGTAATTTTAAAAATTATTTTTATATTTAAATAAATTCGGGCCGGGCCAACTAAACTTTTTTAAAAAAAATTTCGGGCCGAGTCGGGCTTTAAAAATTAGGCCCGATGCAGATCACTAAATACAATACAACCAAGTTATAAAATTCTAAAAACTGTTTAATGTTAGATTTGGATGTATAATTAATTAGTATAGCAATTATTTTATATAAATAATCTAGTATTAGTGGCTGAACTTACTAATTTGCTTATAAAATATCACTTTTTAAAAACTTTTAATTCCTAATTTTTATAAAAAAATCCTTATACCAATTATAAATTACCCAGTACTAATATCTATAAACTTTCCGAAACAAGTATATTGAATCAATCACCTAAAAGAATCTCGTTTTTTTAATTTAAAATTGATAAAAACTATTTTCTCTTAAATTAAGATGCGTTTTAGCCAAATATAGAAAACTTTTCATTAACAAATTTCTTTTTGTGTTAATTACGATTATTTAAGCTTAATATTTTATTTCTTTTTTTCGTTCTTTCTTCGGGTAACACATTTAAGTCAGCCAAATCGATAAATATAGTAGAAAATGGACCATGTAATTGTTAGATATAAATTTGATATAAAAAATTATAGGAGGAAAAAAAATATAATTTTTTTGGATAAAAAATTGTTTATACATAAAGTTTGCCATCGACTTGATAAATTTTCTGCAATCCAACGACTTTCACATTCTCTATCTCCTCTTTAGTATCAGCTAAAGTGAAGTAATTGTTAGTAAAGGAGAATGCTTGAGATTTAAGATCATATTGGATCCTGGGAATATTATAAATACTACCATCATTACCGTTAACATGAGCAATGGGATGAGAGATCGTGGTATACTTGATATGTTTCGAGGAGTAAGAGGAATCCCCAGTATGTTTCATTAGACCATGGATGAAGAAATTAAATTGGGTGAATTTGGATGAAAGGCTTTCCTTGATCAACCTTTTTTTAACCATAAGTATACGATATATATTTTTTCAAATCGACCAATAAAACGAGATTTTCGGAAGACCATTTCTAAGGTCAGGGAAACTTACATGATAGTTATCTATGTTGTATATTTTAGTGAAATCAAAATTTTACCTCTTCAAAGTCGAAAATCGCGTAAATGGTGATTTCATTAAATCTCATTTAAAATAAAAATACTTATGAGAGTCACAAATTATATAACATTGTATAGCCCTTATTCTACATTGGAAAATATCAAAAAAAAATCAATTCTAAGTGTTTTATTTCCGGCAAAAATGTAAAAAATTAACTTAAATTTTTTTTTATAATTTAGCTCCACAAAAAGTATATTTTTTATGTATAAATCTAATTGTTCCAATGAAATCTCTATGCCGTTATTCATTCTTTAGAAAGGACCATAAGTCTATTTCAAAAAATCTAGAAAAAGTAGGATTAGAACCTTTTTAATTTTAGATTCATTTGATATAAAAAAATTTATTATTGAATATCGTGATCATTTTAATTTATAAAACTAGGTGACCAAGCATGATTAAAAAATCCAAAAGTCTATTAATAGGTGAATCATTCACTCATGTCGCTTAAATGATAAAATGGAAGCCATCGAGATTTCAAAATAAAGAGCTCGAACCAGCCCCATCCATTTCAACTTTTGATATAATAAATATATCGCTGGATAAACATATCCCTAATAAAAAGAAAAGAAGTATCCGCAAGCAAAACATAAAAAAGTAAAATAAGCATTAGATCAAAAGATATTTAAAAAAGCAGCCTTCCTGAGTTTGATATAAAAAATTAAAAACTTCTTGAATAAAAACTAATAGAAATTAAAGAATTCATGTCATCCTCCAATATAAAACCTGGGCGAACATTTGATAAACCGTGAATATTATAGAAAAATTTTATTCGCCTGATGAAGTCAGTAGTGCGATGCCAGGAAAGGACTATAAATCTACAATGACTAAAGGGACAGTCTCAAAAAAGATTAATTTTAAACAATTTAAAATTATATGAGTGATTAAAAGAGAGGTACCCTAAATTAAAGTTGACTTTTCTAAATTTCAGATTTACGGCCAAAAAATTGTATTCTGGCTGAATCTAGTGGTACACGCAGTGTGTATTTGAGTAATTCATCAAAATATTAAGCTTATGTTTGTAAATGCTAATTTGGCAAAACTATTAGCTAAGCCAGAATATCCATTACATAATTATTAAAATATTTTAGCCCAGGCTATATGCAATCCAGAACTTCCTATTTGATATTTAGGAGATTGTAACTAAAGATCTGAAAATCACGATCCAGCCGAGGGTTTTTTAAATAAATAATTTCGGTATAAATTTCGGGCCGGGCTTAAATTTTAAAATTATTACATTTTGTCAAATAAATTGATATATTTTAAAATTCTTGCAAGAAACAAGGTGCTAATATTTTTTTTACAATTAAATAAAATATTAAATTTTTCTATATTTAAATAAATTCGGGCCAGGTCGGGGCGGACTATTAATTTTTTTCGGGTAGAGATTTTTAGGACAAAGAAAAAAAAATTCGTTCGGGATCAGGCCGGACAAGACAAATTTTAAAAAAAAAATAGAAAAATGGCCCGATGCAGATCACTAATTAATTGTAACTATTGTTCAATTATATTCTCAATTAAAGAACTATATCAAACAGTGGGTATCTGTTGATAGAATAAATATGAAAACAATAACTAAACCCAAGATTAGTAATTTTTTATACACCTTTGTTACGTACGTCATTCCTACATTGTTATCAAAATAAATTTAGGATAATCTGTTTTTTTCTGAAAAATATGCCTTTGTAATCCAAGACGCTGTTCAAGTATTCCAATAAATAATAATCAAGCCCCTATTCATCGTATGATAGCAGATTATAATAATAATCAGGCCGCTATTCATCCTATGATAGCAGATTATAATAGTAATGGCAATATAGAAAATTTTAATTATGTGGCAATATCAGAGCCAATTCGACATGATGTTAATGCAGGCGGTACATTTATACCAGTAAGAATTTTGACCAATTTCAGCAAAAATTCAAAGTATAATATATGACTGCTATGAATCAACAGCGCAATATAATAACAGAATTTTTTTTATAAATCAGTGTTATCATGAATCAGATTTTAGCGTAGCAGCTGATTGGCATTTTTTAGTTACATCCTAAGGAAAGGTCCATGAAACATTAAAAAGATTAGCAGCATGTTCAAGCCTTCAGCGCACCAGTTCTGGACATTTTACCACCAGTTGATTTATATCAGTTTGCAAAACAAATATGCCATCAGTAAACTTTAAATATATAACCAATGAACAATACAATTAGAGATTAAACTATGAGAAAGATTCAATTTAGCTGCTTCATTTCAGAAACGCGGGAAATACACGCTTTATTTCCTTTAAGTTTAAGTAAACTTAAATTAAAAATATATTTATATGCAGAGGACTTTAAAATTAACATTATCTCAAATGACTATAATTTGCTTTTTGTCGATATCAAAGGATTCGTAATATGTTTTATGACGATTTTTAGTGGTTAGCCACAGCACTAAAAAAGAATGAAATTACTGAGGAGATATATATTTCTTTTTTGCATCCCCATTGATCCTAACCATCTTTCTTTTACCACACAATTTAGGAAAATATATGGTTGCCCATTAATCAAATAATAACGATAGTAGATCCCATAACCGCGACAAGATGTACCAAAAAATTATCGCCTCAGGAAATTATATTTATAAGAGCAAAATTATAATATTTTACATAGAAAATTTTAAAATATGTTAAGCTTAAAATATTAATAATAATCATATCCGTGCTGCTTGCTAGCATATCTCCCTAGGATATCATATTAGCTATACTCAATGGATTTATTATTTTAATACTAATACAATACATATTTTTATTAAATAGATTATATCATAATATTTTTTTAATATTAGAATGTATATTATATTTTTTTTATAATAATAAAAATTTTAATAAAATCAAAAAGCCTGAAAAAACACATCAATTTTTTGATCAAACAGTTTAATAATAAAGGTAATAAACATTCCTAGCGAATGTCAACACCCAAAAAAATTCCTTCTCAACAATGTTAACTTTTCATTTTTACAGGAAATAAGAAAATACTTGAAATTTTTAAGTTTATTTTGATATTTTCCGATGTATAATTTTAATGACTATAAAATGATATACAATCTGTATTATTTAAAGTATTTTTATTAAAAAAAATAAACGATTTTCGACTTATAAGATGCATATCTTTAGATCTGGTTGAGCTAGGGCTCTAAAATTTTGATTTTATTAAAATTTACAACATAAATTACTAACATGTTAAGTTTCATTCATTTTTGAGATGGCCACCCAAAACTCTAGTCCATACTATTTATTAGTCTCGTTTGAGTGGTTGTCAATTGAAAATTTGTCTATTACACCATAACTTTTAGACACTATAACCTGAATGTGAATATCTATTATATCATGTTTTTTCATATTAATAGCTAGCGTTTTAGATATTCTTGTTCAACTCAATTCTATCAATTATATATAGACACTTCTCTCTCTTATCAAACCTTAATATATATCAGAGACTTGACCCGTACCAAATTTCGTCACCTAAAAATAAATAAAATCATAAACTCGGGTCAGGCCAAATTTTTTTAATTATATTAATTAACCAGTTGAAAAATTACATGATGGATAATAAACTTTCATATTGAAATTATTTTCAAAATTCAACCAAATTTATTTAAAATAGCTAAATTTTAAAAACTGATAGGACCAAAAAAAAATTTAATCAGAAATGTTCTTTAAAAAATGGGAAAAAAAATCCAGGCAGGGGGAAGAAAATTTTAACATTTAAGATTTTTTAAATAACTTACTTGGTAAATAAAGAAGTTGCTTGAGTATCGTTCAGATCTAAAGATAAAGTCTTTCGCACGAACTCGGTTGAATTTAAAGGAATTCCCGGAATCTGGGCATATTCCATCTAAAATAATATATAAAATATTCTTTTTATTTTTTGGAAATATTAAGTAAATCACCCATTCATTTATATTAGAAAACAAACAAAAAGTTTTTGTTCTGAATTTCAGAAACAACGAAAATGTAAAAAAAATATTATTTTTTTTATTTTTTGAGTTAAAAATTTTAATTTAAAACTTAATCTTCTAGTGAGCTAGTTGAAAAATTATGCAAAAAATTAATTTTCCTTTTCCAAATTTAATTTCATTTTTAGTAATTTTAATTTTAGAATAACGACGTCAAAGATATTTTATTTTAATGCAAATATAAAAAAATTTAGGGACTTTATTTTTAATATAAAAACATTTTTTTATAAGGTGAATCGGACCAATTTGGCCGATAAAATAACTAAATTATTCCATTTGGTTCCGAATATAGCCGACCACTTTCTATTAAAAATTTATCGGATAGTGGAACGGCTGGTAGTTTGAGCTTCACTATTTCAAGCAATCGGTAAAATATATCGAATCGGTTTTTTAAAAAATATCGGCCAAACCAATATTTTCTTACAAATTCCAATATCAGCACCGATTCAATTTCTCAAAATTAAATAGTGAAGCCCTAATAGATATTATATATTTAAAGATAGGAAGAATTAATTTAATCTACTATTTTGGTCATGTTTAACAGCTTTCGGCAATTCTTTCGCAAAATGTTGAAGGCCTCGCAACAGAGGTCAATAAAGCCTTGGAAATGAGAACTAAGTTGATTACCCTGGTTAATTACATAAGCCATATCAGAAGTAAATACGAAGGGAACCCTGTCTCTATAGATATCATATGGTTTCATAAAAAAATGGGCTTTAATTATTTTGGCATTTTCTAGGTAATTTAATTAGGAAAAAATTAAATAAATATTCCTTAACATTTAATCCTTTTGCATTTTCATTATTGTTCTAAGGATTAATCAATACATATTTAGTAGATTAACTTTTTAATATTTCTAGTTAATGCGATCGAAATTAATCAAACAAAATAGATTCCTAAATCGAGTAATAAAAATCTAACTCAATCAAAAGAATATGAATGCTGGATAAATTACCTTCGAACGTTTCCAAACATCTGAGAATCTCCTAATATTTTGCCGAAATCGATGTGGATCAAATGGCCAGATCTTTTAATCATAATGTTATCATTGTGTCTGTCGCATATGCCCAATATATAGGTGGCTACACAATAACCAGCACAAGAACGAGTGAAATATTTAATGGCCTGTAAAAAAAACATTTTTTATTGGTAAAAGATGAAAATTTAAAAAAAAACTGATCTAAAATAATATAGTTTAAAAGAAAAAAATAACTGTAAAATTTATCATATGACCATTTTGTAGAGAGTTTGAAAAATTTTTTATATGAAAAATCATTTGTAATTTTTAGGTAAAGTTTGATCAAAAATCTGTTTTTCAAAAAATACCTTCAAAAACTTTGCTAAATTTTGAGGATTCTTTCAAACTCAGATTTTGTATATACAAGCAAAATCTATTCTATTTAGATAAAATATAATTAATGTTAATTTATAAGTATTATATAAGTTGAATAATAAGCAAGAAATTTAAAGGCTAAATATGTGAATTATAAGGTAAAAACTATAAAATGTAAACATTTTTGAAATCTAACTCTTGGGTATTGTGACGTTGAAGCCATTCATATATGCACTGATTTCTAAAGGTGCCGGATATGCCCTGGGTGTTTTGAATATTTCGCAAAGTCTCACAATCTTCCAAATATTCTACGATCCCTTTTGAAATTACAAAAGTAATAAAAATATAATATATGTTATAGAACTTAATTAATTTGAAATCGGTATAGAAAGGTAGGAGGTGGAAAATGGAGGCCAGGCTCTCCTTAAAAAAATTTAGAGGAAAAAAATGCAATATTTTTTGCATTAATCCATGTAAGCGATTGGTAATAAAAATTTAAAATTACATATATTATTTTTGTGATTTACTACAATTTATTTACAATATTCCGTCAAAATAAATGTCTAAATAAGCCATTTTTTATCAATCCTATTATAAACATAAAAAAAGATTGTTTAATCTACTATAAATATATTGAAAGATAAAAGAAATTATCGATCGTTATATCTTATAAAGATAAAGTCAGAAAAAATATTCTCAAAACTTAATCTGCCCCAGAAGACCACAAGAATACGAAAAAGGCCTACAAATATATATGATTTTTTATTGATACAAAAATTAAGTTTGATTGTAAAAGGATTCTAATTAAATTATTTTAAAAAGCATTGGGTTATTCATTATTTATTGACTAATAAAGATTTTCCAGTGATGCTTATCAATTTTTCTACCTCCTGCTTCAAAAATTTATATCCTTATGATTAAATTGATCCAAATTGTTTTGCGACGGGAAAAATGGCACTATTATCTACCCCCTTTAATTTCAATATGGAAATGAATTGTGAAACTAATCAGATATTTTTAAAATTATTTTAAAAATTATATATAAAAAAATGGCATAAATAGTATAAATGATATGCAGCAACACGAATTTGGAGTGTCAAGTCAACAACTTATGTGAAGCATTCAGTAACTCAATAAGGTGTTATCCAACACAAAAGAATCGAAGAAAGATAAACAAAAACCAAATTTACTATTATTAAGCATTAGAAGAAAACATAAGGACTTAAATTCGATTTTACAACATGATTTAAATAAAATTCGTGATATAAATAATATTGATTTATACATTTCCAAAAGAATCTCAATATTAATATATTAAATTAATGACTAGTTTATAGTTGTATAAGTATATTTGGCCTGATATATTCATATCTAGAGATATAAAAAAGAAGTAAAAAAAAATAAAAATTTAAACATTAAAAAATGCGGAAAAAAATCAAGCGTAAATATTATTTTAAGGTTATTTTAGATAACATAATTGAAATGGGAAAATTATAAAATGATTGCAATCAGAGGCAGGGATGCGAACCCGTCAAAATTTTTGCCATGGTTCAGTTGGAGTTTGGTCTAAGAAAATAGGTGGGTTCGGTGCGGGTTCGGTTTAGGGTAATATTTTTGAACTCGAGTTTAGTTCCGGGTTAAGCTCGGGTTTAAAAATTTTGAATTGATAAAAAATCTATATTTAAATCATAATTATAAACTAGACATAAATTTTGTGTAATAAATTTTTTATTTTATTTATAGGCAAAATATAGTCAATACAAAGCATAGATAGTCATGTATCAATTTTAAAAGTTTTATTTAGACGTATTGTATTCTTTAAATTAACAATATCCAATAATAATTTTTACTCTAACTTGTTCACTTTCATTTTCCTCTAATTAATCTTTGAGAATGAGTTAAAAATAATTGGCGTAAATGAATTTAATTGTCCAAAATTTATTAACACTTTAATAGGAATCTTTGAGAATAAATTTAAAAATGGCGTAAATGAATAAATTGTTTAAAATTTATTCACTTCACTTAATTGGAAATTTAAAAATATTATAAAATCTCAATCAAATTGTTAATATTTGGATTTAAAATTATACAAATATCATATATGATTTTAAACAATACAATGAACCCGGGTTCAAATAAAATTCCTAGGTTCGGTTCGGGGTTGAAAATTTTATAAACGGAGTTCAGGTTCGGTTCGGGTTTAAACTTTTTTCCAAAAATCCGGGTTTTCGGTTCGAAAAAATTTATTTTTAAGTAACCTTCATTTTCGGCTAAGGGCAAACAAGAAAAGGTCACTATATTCAAATCGAGATTTTCCTCGAGCCACAAGAGATCCATCAATTTTATCATTTGAAGACAAAATTGGTCTTGTCTAAGGTCGTCACCGCTCTGTTAAATAATATAACATATAAATAATTTATAAAAATTATAGACCTCTAATATTCGATTCGTTTTAAACCAAATATGCATATCGTTTTTATATATTATTTCGCTTTGAATTATTTGAATTGAAGTATTCGATACGAACAATATTAGAATTAGTTATTTGAAAATTACTTCCCAAATGTATACTTAAATTAGATATCAATTTAGGTGTGTAAAATTTTTTTAAATAAATGTGTCCATTAAAAATAGAATATTTTAATGAACAATTCATTTTAAACCGGAAAATGTCATGTTTGTTGCTAAAAAGTGTGTGTATAAAAAATGTTAAATTTTTAGTATTTACAAATCGTTTTAATTTAAATATAACATATAAAAGTTAAGGGAATGAAAAAAATTTATACTCAGTTTATTATGTCAGCAGGAATCTCATAATTATTTTAAAAAATGAAAAATAATAACTTTGTAGATTAAATAAGCTAGATTTGGCTCGCTATCCATAACTTCAAGAGAATCGTTAAAGCAGAGTTTAAGAGGGACGGTTTTGGAGCTATAGTACGTACAACGTTCGGGTTCAAGCCGGGCCCAATCAAACCCGCAATCGATAGGGAGGCGTATGGGTGGGTTTTGGCGATCTGGTTTCGCTAAAAATAATTGATTGTTTAGTCGAGTAAGTTGAACCCGCAACCCGCTCCGTCTCACTTTGTCATCCTTAACTCGCTTAAGGGTTGCGGCAATGGGTGGAAGTTGGCGGAGAAACATGTGGCGGGCTAAACCAAAGGAGGCAGCTAACTCGTCGTTCCGCCGGCTTAACATTAAGTCCATCACGATCCCTGCCATTTCGGTCTCCTCTTTCTCCACCACTGGCACACATCCTTCATTATGATCTACTAAAGTATCATTAGACTCGAAGAAAGTGTAACTTTTGTGAACCCAATAGCTAAGGCTCCATAACAGATGGATCGCGAATCGAAGGTTCTCTTCGGCCCGCGCGAGAAGAAGAATTAAGAGTGGTGATTCGAGGAATCTAACCCGAGAAGACAAATAGGCAGGAGCTTCGAACTTTAAGAGCAAGATAACCAGTTGAGGGGAGTAAAATACTAGCATATCTACGTTCAGAAGTGACAGATAATCGACGGCTGTTTGACGCACGCGTTGATCGGGAAAACTGATAATAAAACCAAAAAACAAAATTTTTATATAATTTATGAGGATAAGGATCAAATCAACCTCGAAAGGGGGTTAAAATTGCTATATATATATATGATAATTTTTTAAAAAAAATCGAACGCGTTCAACGTTCACTGACAAAAATCGAACGCGTTCACGTTTACTTTCAAAAAAAAGTTTAAATTAAATTTAAATAAATGTTTTATATTTTTTTAAATTAGATATGTTAAAAACTAATATAGTTTTATTTTGATAATATAATTATAAATAAATATAATATAGCGAATAAAAAGATTATAAAAAAATTTTCTTATTAAATTTTAATAACAATTGTTTTAAAAATTTTCATCTGATAGAGGAACGCTTAGCAGTTAATATGGCATTAGCTATATTAAAAACGCGCTCTACAGGGGCAAATGAGGGGATTGCGGTATTATACTTAATAAACAACTCTTTTAACGTGGGGAATTTATTAAAAACTTTGTTTTGTCCTTTGCTTCAAAAAATTGAGATAAGTTATCCTTCTACAATCCATCCTCTACTTCCCCGTCAAAAAAAAAAGAATATCTCGAAATTAACAGTTTTTGCATTACCATTTCTAGGGTTTTCAATACATTTTTTCAATAACGCTATAAATTTATTTTTCATAGGTTCGTTCTCTAGAAGTTTTATCCATGGCCATTGAAGTTTAAATACTGGATGTATAATTGGTGAAAGAACTTATTGATCTTCATATATATGTTCAAATCTTTAAAAAAAATAAAATATATGTATAATTAATTTGATAGCGTTAGGTTTAAAACCTTTTATTAATCCCATTTAATATTTCGTCTATCAATGGTTGACCATATTTTAGGCTACTAATTTTTTTTAATTTTAAAATAACTATCATTATTGTTGGCGTCATGTAGCCCAAATGCATTATTTCTCCAAATTTAATGATTTTACTTAGTTTATATTATATAAAATAATTAATATTATAAGCAAATGTCGTTTTGAATTGGAACTTAAACGTTTTGAACTTATATAATTTTTGGGCACATTTAAAATTTGGAAAGTATTAAATTAGTTCCTTCAATACAGGATGTTACTGTAAAATATTTATCAAATTTGGGCCATGGTGTTAATTCATCTGATTTTGAATTTTCAGAATCAGATGATTTTGATAATAATAATATCTATGCTTATGCTAATCTATAAAATTAAAATATAAACAATAATATCCAAATTAATAAACTATAATAATGGCGTGTTAAAAAATTGAAATGTGAAAAAGGAAAAACAGTTGATTATAAAATATAAGACTTTTTTCTTAAAAAATTCGGATTAATATTAAATTTTTCAAACAAATAAAAATAAAATGTGTTTTTAAAATTGAACGAACGTTAAATTCGAACGCGTTCGTCATAAAAAAGGAACGCGTTCACGTTCAAAGTTCGTCAAAAATAAAAAAAATTTTCAAAAAAACGAACTTCGCGTTCAAAATGAACGCGTTCGTTTACAACACTAATTATTTGATGATAATTAAAATGGACAGTAAAAACAATAAAGCATTACACATGTAGAGAGTCATTTTTTCTTGTAAAAAATAAATCTCATTTATGTGAGACAAAAAATATCAGAAATAAAGCACTGCAAATTCAATTTTTTTTGGCCCCAGCCTGGTCAAATTTTTTTTTGATTTTTAGGCCTGAGCCCGGTCCAAATAGTTTAGTTAAAGATAATAAATAAGACGCATTTTTAATTTTTTAAAAAAAAATAATTCATTTTTTATAATATTTTAGGAATCTTCAAGCCCGAGCCCGGGCAGATATTTTTTAAATATTTAAGGCCTACCTGAATTATTTTTTAGGTCTGAGCCCGACTTTTAGCCGACTTGCAGGGCACTAATCATGATCTAGAATAATCAAGTCAATTGTTTACAATATATAAAAAACATAAACTTCTGTTTTCAAAATAGTGTAGTATATACAAACCCGTTAATAATTATAAATCCTTTAAGTTGGAAAACGTTAAAATTTCAAGCCGAGAAACGTTATATCAACAACGTCATTCATGCTCAGCCACTCTAAATTTTTTTTTACAAAGCATTTTACAATTCAGATATGTTTGATTATATAATTAATCAAATTAATAAAGAATTATATAATATTTATCGAAAAAAATATAATATATCGATATAAATTTATAAATCGGTAATAGATCAACCTAAAAAAATTCACAATAAGCGGTTATTTGTCTTAAAAAGTATTGATTATGTAATAAAGTACCATTTTTTGTCGTTTTGGTGTGATATGAGGTTCCATCCTGTTAACTGGGAAAAAAATATGTTGGTTTATGGAATTCAAATGCTTAAAATGGATTATTATTCTATGGAAGTTATAGTCTATCTATAAATAATAACCCCCTGGACCTTTTCCATTTATGTAAGTCATACCATCTGGGAATTATATTGTCCTTTGATGGCAATCAGGATGAAAAGCAATGACTGTATTTATACAACCCTATCCAAACTAAGGCTAAGCTAGTTTCATCGCTAAATAAAAATATGGCATTATTCTATTGCCCTGTTGGCAAATTATTTCGCCCAGTTTAATATATTCCAATTTTGAAGAGCTGTCAATCAAATATGTTTTTTTAACATAATAAAAAATGAATAGTAATCCTGCTAATTCAGAATAAGATTTTCCTTAAGATTCTCTTTCCTCCATTCAATAATGTTTCAAAATCCGGATTTTTAATCATCTTTATATTTCCATTATTATACCTCCAGATATTTCTTTTATTTCTCAAATGATAATCTCTCAGAGACGATTGAAATGGTTATGTATATTTAAAAATTTTTAAAAAAATGATTAAATTGAAGGAGGTCGGATATTTTTGACTGGAATTGTTTTTTGTTAATAATATCTTCTAGCTCGTATTATATTAATATTTTAGTTGTATGAATCTCTATTGACGAATTACTTGGATCGTCGATCTATAAAAATAAATAAGCATCGTAATCATGCTATTACTATTGATTGATATTTCGATCCTTTAGGATAAATTTACTTTCACATATGATAAATAAATAAAATAATTTTTCATTTATTAAATAACACAAGTTGAATTGAAATTTTATTAAATATATTTATTGTTATTAATGACATAATTTATTAGGTTTGTCAAAAATTTATAAAAATCTTTTTATTGATAAATCAAAGATGCCCCGAGTCATGAAATCTATTGGCTAAATCTTGAGGTTTATGTAATATTTGTTGACTAACCACTATAGTTAGGTAATTACTATATTTTAGCCGTTTAAGCCAATTTTTAGCCGGCTTAAAATAGGCTGAACTAAGTTTTTGGCCGAAAACTATCACTTTGGCCTCGAGGTTTTTCTTAAAAGGATAACAGCTCCAATTTGGGAGAAACAAATATAAATTAAAGCGCCTTAATATTAACATTCTCCGGCAGATGCCTGAAGATTGAGTAAAATTAGCCAACATTTAGCCATTGTCTAACTATACTAACCATAGGTCATCTTTAATTATATAATGGTAATTATTATTTATGAGTATCATTTAGGTTTATAATTAAAAGTAGGAATGCACCGATATTTTTATCGGATCGGGCCGATATTTCACCCATTTTAAAATATCGGTTATCGGCAAATATTATAAAATTTTCCGATCCAATCTGATAAAAAATGACGGTTTTAACAAAAATAAAATATTATATATCTAAAAACTATTTATTTTTATAAAAAAAATCTAAATTCATTTTTATGTTAAATTTTTCTAATAATAATAATTATTTAATAAACATTCTGCCATATTGTTATTTTCTTTGCGCATTCTGTTATAAAAGTGTGCGATAATCTCTTCAAAATCTGTTTTTAGTAAAATTGACAGTCCCCATCGTCGCACTGACCACTGATAAATTGGAAATGACATTTCTAAAAAGAAATCTTCGATATATTAATTTTAAATATTTATTTCAAATTTCATAATATATTTGTATATTACTTATTATGTAAATAGATTAATGTTATTACTTATATAAATAAATGATTTATAAATAAAAATATTTTATATACTTTTAGAATTGCAATTGAATTGAATATAAACTATAACTGATTTATAATTTATTTAAATGACATATTATGGTATAGTTAAATTATATATGTTATACTAATAAAAAGTATATTAATAATAAATAAAACCATTGGTATCTTTACAGAATACAAAATTAAATATGATATCGGATCGGTAATCGGCCGATATCAATTTAATATGGGAATGTCGGATCGGATCTGATCGGCCTCCAAAAAGTGGTATCGGTACACCCCAAAAGTATGGGTCGATATCGTGAGTATCCGTGCATCTCTGATATAATACATTTTTGTAGTTTGAAAAAATTAATGTATTGAATAAAACAAGGATAACCGAGAATTAATGATAAAGGATAGTATTAATTCTAAAAAAAGAATGTGCAAAATTATTGTTGAAATAAAAAATAATCATTCAAAACTTTTAATGACGAAAGTAAAAAATGACAAACCCTTCCTAAAATAAAATATCTCAAACCAGATACCTAAGGTCAAATTTTTAGGCCAGGGATTTTTTTTTCATTAAACCCGGCTTGAATTTTTAAAAATTTAATAATTTCTTTAAAATAATTTTGGCTGTAAATAATTGCAAAAAAAATAAAGAGAAGAAAATGAAGCAAATATGTTAAATTGTCTATCTTCTTCTTCTCCGTTTAATGGCGATTTCCAGGTTTACCCAGTTTTATCTCTGATTTTTCTTTTCCATTTTTGATGATCCTGAGCATCAATATTTGTAAAATTCATTTTTCTCATATCCACCGCTATCACCTTTATCCACGTCATCTTGAGCCTTCCTCTAGGTCTAGGTTCTCCTTTCTATCAAGTTGTATTTCTTTTCCCAGTCATCTTTTGTCTTACGTTCCAAATGCCCAAACAATTTTAGTCCATTTCTTCGCCTTACCACTTCAATCATTCCTATACCCAACCTTGCTCGCAATTCCTAGCTAGTTTTTCTCTCTCTCAGAGATACCCCACACATCCATCTAATCATTCCCATCTCTGTTCCTTCTAATTTGGCTTCGTAGGTCGCTTTTATTGCCCATGTTTAGCCACAATAAACTAAACACTCTCACACAGCTTACGTACACTCTCCTTTTTTAACTTCAGAGACTTTTTTATTTCTTAAAATAGACGACATCTCTCTGAACTTCTTCCATGCTTGTCTGAACCTTGCAACAACAGCGGAATCTACACTACGATCTGCGTTTAGCATATCACCCATATAACAAAACTTATCCACTTTTCCGAGGGTTAACCCATTGACAATATCCAAACCACCATTTTCTATGTTATCAGTATTATGTATCCCTTTTATGCACATTCTACAAATAAAGGTCATTCTTGCAAACATCAGACTTCCCATTTTCTCGCTACATCTTTTATCCACCCATTTCTGGCATCTGGTGCATTGGATTGAATTTCTAGCAAATCCTTTCCCACATATACCACAACCACTTACTGGATATCTCCATCTTTAGATTTACCCCATATCATCCATCACCTTTGTCTTTACTGCATTCATTTTCAGGCCCTTTGCTTCCATAGCCATCTTCCATCTAATAATTTTATCCATCAATTCTTCCTCACTGTTTGCTATTAATACAAAGTCATCTGCATATAATAGCTCCCAGGGAAGTCATTCACGCGTCTCTCTAGCCACCACATCCATTACTAAGATAAATAATAATAAACTAAGCACGGATCCTTGATGAAATCCTACCTTCACTTCAAAGCTTTTACTATCTTCATCATCCGCCCGTACAACAGTTTGTGCTTCCACATATATTACCATCACTGCCATAACAACCATTCTTCCACACTTGATTTTCTCAAGACCCATCTAGTAAACTCGTGCGGCACCCTGTCAAATGCCTTCTCCAAATCAACAAACGCATAATAGTTTCATTTCCTTTGCAAGATAATTCTGTATTTGTCTTACCACGAAAATTGCAACTGTCGTGCCTAACCAAACTGCATTCCATCAATTTTTGTTTGTTCCCTTATCCGCTTCTCTAACACCCTCACAAATATTTTCATTGCATGTTTCAAGAGTTTAATAGCTTTATAAGACCTGTAATATAAAGTATCACATCTTCCCTTGTATATTGGAATAATTATATTTCGCAATCCTCAGGAATAGTATCTTCTGTGACAATCAGGGTTGCCAGGTCAAAATTTTCAAATTGCTGGAGAAATTTAGTATTTTGCAGGAAAAATATGAAAATTGCGGTAGAAATATAAAAATTGCTAAAAAAAAATTTTTGCGGGCCAATTGACTTAATTATCCGCCTATTGTTTTTTATAATTTATAAATGCAAAGTCGGTAAATATTTTTCAAAATAAAATAACATCTTAATTTATTAAAATATATTAATTTATAAAAAAAACCAACGATCTTTTTTAAATATAAAAGAATGTAAACAAAGATAAAATTTTATAAAAAAAAACAAACAATTTTTATTTTACAATATTTTATGCGAATATTCCGCAAGACCGCAATTGGAAATCTACCGTGTGTGTGTGTGTATAACATTATAGGGATAGGCGCTGAATTATCACGTATCAAGTTTTATTACATAATAAGATAATATTGTACTCATTTCAATGATAATTATTTTATTTATTATAGTTCAATCACATTATTATAATCAGTGCAGGGGAGTGTATGTAGATACACTAAAATATTCTCCATAAATAAGAAATAATACAGATGCAACTACAGTTGCGGCAATTGTAATCACTTATCTTGTATTACAACATTCATAGAGCTACTTATCATTACAATGTAGGTAGACTATCCCCATAATATTTAACGACTCCAAGATAAATGAAAACTTTACTTGTAGAAAAAAAATGAGCAAGATGAGCAAGGATATCATCAATGTTTTAGAACCCGAATCCAGGAGGTCAATTCTTGACGATTTGATGGGCAACATATGCAATTCTAACAGATGCAACTAATAAGGGAAATATTAAAATATTTCCTTGATCCTCCGCTATTTCAACAAAATTTGGGACGTTATCAATTAAACTATTAAATTTTTTCCCCTCAAATAGTGAAAAATCCATAGACATAGCTAACCATATAATGGTAAATATAACAGACTCGGGATTATCAATAAATTGCATGTCAGCTTTCTGATCTGATAATGCCTCCGAGAATTTGGAAAAAACCAGAGTGTATTTATAGAATTAAGTCAGCACAATGTAGGTTGCGATTTGTTCCTAATACCCGCCATCGATAGAATTATAAAATTTTATACACCTTTAAAAAAATATTTCTTAAATATAGATTATAAAAGCTGTCCTCATTTTGAAAATTTTTTTCAATAGTGAATGGCAGAGATATATTTAGGAATGATTTCACATGTAGGAAATCTACTACACGCTGTTAATGTGCAGATGCAATCAGAAGAATCTTAACAAAGATTCATAAAATTATACTGCAGATGTGTTCATCTTTACAGTTAAAAATTGACAATAAATTTTATGATGCCATTGTTAAAACTATATTAAAATGTTCAAATATTTTAAAAATACAGATAGACATTAATGTATTGTTTGAGGAGATTGTAATGCTCTCATTTTTGATTTACAATGTAAAAAATATATTTATTTTATGCGAATGTATAAATACGATTTTATAAAATATAGAAAAAATGGGAAAAATTAAATAGTTATAATGTTAATTATATTTTATATGAGATTTAAATAATGGAACTAAACGTTTACCGTCGTTATTGAGATATTTATAAAATTTCTGGCATGACATATTATAAATTTGTTTAACCATTAGCTCGGCCTCTAATGTTGTTAAAGCAATCTGATTTCTCTCCTTTTTCCAGACAGTTCTCATCAGGCTAAAAATGCGCTCGGATGAGGCATTAGAATGAGGTAAGGAGAAGACATATTGGCATATTTTTTCCAAGCATGGGGATTTATTGTTATTACGAAAAAATTCTACATATTTTCCCTCTGCTTTTAGACCATCTAACTTTGTATTCTGGCGAATCATAAAAAATAGAGAGAATTACAATCTCCTCTAACAAGACATCAATGTCTTTCGGTATTTTTAATATATTTATTAAATTACAAAAACCATCAATTGATGGTTTCTGTTCCAAGGTCATAATATTTATACATTTGTAAATAGAGTTATTAAAATCAAATTTTGATTGTAAATATTCTAAAATTGTCTTAATAAAAATATCTGTTTCATTTAAAAATATATTAATTAGAGTATTATTTGATCATTTTAATATAATATTTTTAGCAATAGCGCCATAAAATTTATTATCAATTTTTAACTGTAGAGATGAACAGAGTTGTAGCATGATTTTGTGAATCTTTATTAATAAAGAATATTTTGATTGCAACTGAATATTAACTGCATGAAGTAGATTTTCTACAGGTGAAACTAATCCCAAATATGCTTTTGCCATTTCATACTCGAAAAAATTTTTAAAAATTTTTGGACAGCTTTTAAAATCTTTATTAAAGAAGTATTTTTTTAAGGATTTGTAAAATTTTAAAATTCTATCGATGGCAGGTATTAATGATAACCACTGATTAGGAACATATCGCAACAACTCACACCATTCCAAGTCAGACCACTCCACCAACTCTTTTAATTCATTAACTCTTTTAGTTGAACTAAATTCGTTAAAACATTTCATCACAATTATTTCGACATCTACAGATAGTACATTCATTGACTTCTTGCAAGAATTATGTAGTATATGGCATATACTGCCAATTGGTATTGATTCATTATTGTGCTGCCTCAATTCGGTAATACACTTTAGTTTTTGCCAAAATTTACAGAGGCATTATCAGTGCAGAAAGCTGACATGCAAATCATTGATAACCCTGAATCAGCTATATTTACCATTATGTGGTTAGCTACATCGTTGGACTTTTCCCTATCAAGGAAAAATTTTTTAACAGTTTTATTGAAATATTCTTATTCATGTTAAAATAGTGAAGGATCAAGGGAAATGTTTAATATTTCCCTTATTAGATGCATCTGTTAGAATTGCATATGGATGCCCATCTTTCAAATCGTCTAGAATTGACCTCTAGGATTCAGGTACTAGAACACTTGTGATAGCCTTGCTCATTTTTGTTCTACCACAAGTAAGATTTGAACTTATATTGGAGTCGTTAAATATATGGGAAAGATTCGACCCGCATTGTGATGATATAGCTCTGTGAATGTTGAACTACATGATAGTTTTATACGATTTCCGCAACTGTAGTTGCATCTGTATTATTTATTATTTTTGGAGAATATTTTTATTGGATAAAAATAAAACAGGATAGAAAGAAATTTACAAACTGGACATTTTAAAATAAATATTTAAAATTTATAAAAATATAAAAATAATCAATTACTGTCTCTCAAAATTATTATTTATATATTAAAAACGTTAAAATACTAAAAAAAAAATGCGGGAGAAATTAAAAAATCGCGGTAGATTACCAATTGCGGTATTTTTGCGGGAGAGAGATGTCTGCGTGTAAACTAAAAAATTGCGGGAGTCTCCTGCTGATGGGGAGAGACATGGCAACCCTGGTGACAATAGATTGGCTAAATTCATTTAATTCAATCCCTAAGTTATCAGAACCTTTAGATATTTTTGATAACACTCTCGTTAAAACCGCTGCCTTCCGTTTTTTTAATCTTTGTCAATGCTCTCTTAGTTCGTTTTTGCCAAATTTAGACCATCACCTTTGCATAACTAACAACATTATGCCAGTCATTCTCTTAGTTCAAGTCCTTTCAAGATCTTCCAGGTATTCTTAATACCACCACTATCAATCACCATTTTTCCTTCCATATTTTTCAAACATTTAACAACTACCACATCCTGCCTCTTTTTTGCCATCTGGACCACATTTCCTATTCCTTCTGTGCTTTCCATATTTATAGCAAAGTCCTGCTTTTGTTCTTCTAGCGCTTTCGCTATTAATATATTGGTATTTCTTATCACCACCTTGTAAATATTGTTAACATTATTTTCTTTATTATTATACCATTCGAAGCACGAAACACCTCCGTTCCTCGCCCATAGCTTTCGCTACCTCCGGATTCCACCACTATGTCTCCTTGTGTTTAGGTGGCCATTTTGTCTATTCACCCTCAGTTGTCCTCACCCAGGCTTTCTTCATGGCTACCCACTTGTCATTTACCCCAGATGCTTGTCACCTCCTCCTTTCTTATTGCCAATGTCATATTAAATTGACGTTTAGCACTCTCCTTCTTCAATTTCCAAACAATCAGCCTTGGCATAAACTGTCTTTTAGTAATCCTGGCATTTTTAAAAGTGAGTTTTCCTATAACTAGTTGATCTCCCGATATCACTTCCACATTTTTTACTAAGCACCTATCACACTTACTAACAAATAATCCACCTCACTTTTAGCACTATCTGACATGTAAGTTACCAGCTTCTCTGATTTTTTCTTAAACATTGTATTATAATCATATCCATCGCATCACCAAATATAAACTCCCCTTCCAGAATTCTCATGCCGTAACTAAATCCACCATGTAGACTCACTACTCGCCGCATGTCCATTCAGATCACCAGCCAGGATAATTCCCTTTTCATTTGCCAGTCTCGATGTCACCTCCATAAGACTGTCCCAAGATGTATTTTTCTCTTCTTCACTAACTTGAGGAATGTATGCCGAAATAATATTTCATAACTTTCTACCAAAAATCATCTTGATAATCATTATCTGGTTATCTAGTTTTTTAATCTCGATTACTTTGTCCACCCATTTCTCTGCAACCAGCCTTATTATTATTACTTCCTTGCCAGAAAAACTTATCGTTTTTACTTGTCCTACCAATCATTCTTGCACTATTATCTTTCCATCTCGTCTCTTGTATGCAACACACATCTATATGTCTTCTATGCAGTGTATCGACCACTTCACCCGCTTTTCCCTTCATGCTCTCAACATTCCATGTCAACTCTTACTCTATTCTCCCGTAAACTGGTTTCTAAACATATTATCAGGTTGATGGCCGTCATATATTTCATTTCGAATCATGGTCCCACCAGGTTTCCCATCCCTCTTTTTGTAGTAGGCTGATGAGGAGGCCCATGGAGTACTTTGGGTTGTACCCTGCCCATGCTTTGTTGCAATCATCAGGAAATTTTGAAACAAGGTTTTACAATCGGATGCCCTTCCTGACAACAACCCCTTTAGATGGGTTTTACACCCATCCGAGGAGACAGTAATCCTTCTTGACCCAGACCACAAGAACCTTTTAAAACTCTATTAGCCGCCAAAAGACATTTCCCCTCCCCCGCCATGATGAGGCTGAAGGTAAATGTTTCAAAATTGATAAAATGATCCGGCTCGGGTTAGAATTTTTTTATTATTTTAAATCTTATCTTTCTGGGTTGTAAATATAAATTTTTTATGTCCAGCCCAGTTCTTTTAAATCATGCTATTTCAGGATCATTTAAAATAAACATTTGTCGTGGGATCTATTGATCTGCATCAGGTTTAATTTTTCAAGCCCGGTCCGGCCCGAAATTTTTTTAAAAAAGTTTTGCCGGCCTGGCTGGAACCCGGAATTTTTTTAAAAAGTTTTGCCGGCCCGGCCTGAACCCGAATTTATTTAAATATAGAAATTAATTTTTATAATTACTCAAAATAAAAGATATATGTTATATGGCGTCTGGTTTCTATCCCGACCCGGTCCAAATTTTTTAAAAAATATTAGGCCCGACCCAGTCCGAACACAATTTTTTTTTTAAAATAATAGGCCCAGCCCGACGGTCAGGGACTATTTTTGCAGATCTCTAGTGGGAACTACTATAGCTTCCATGGAACTATTATATTTTGTTTGGGTTAGACATTTTAAAATTTGTTCTAATTATATAATCAATAAATATAAATTCCAATAAACAATAAGTTCTTTTAAATAAAGAAATCAAGTAGGCAAATTCTATTGATGACTTTTTAAAGGTACAATCCACTTTTAAAGTTTTTAATAGTTAATAGAGGAACCAAATATTTAAAACTTTAAAAAAAATGCTAAGACTAGTAGTGGAAAAGCGATATAGATAGACCTCTAGTTAAGACTGAGAAATGCTAAAATCATAAGATTTTTAAAAATTTTATTAAATGAAACGTTAAAAAAAGTGGAATTTTAAAATTTTTGGGACTTTTAAAAAGTAATAAAATTAATAATATGACTTAAGTTATATATGTAAAAATTTCTCATGTGTTTAAAACTCGGGAAGAAGCAAAAAGAGCCAAGAGTTTATGTCCAAGGAATGTGAACCCAAATTACCGACATCTATTTCACCTATCGAGTTTTTTTCCTTTATTTTAATTCGTTTCGGGACCGAAGACTCGTCCAAAAATCGGTACACATGTATAGCGTTCGTCCAGGCCCAAGAATGTGATGACGCAATAACAAGCGGGATGCAGAGATGCAGGGGTAACAATTGCAGCAAAACGCATCGCTTGTCCCAAATAGTTTCCGCTTCGTCCTCTGCCAAAGGTAAGAGACACTCATATTTATGTAGAGCATGTTTAATATCAGCCAAGACAGAAGGTTGGAGCAAAGTGCGCGAATCTTTCGTTATATAACATTTTTTTCAAAAATTATATTTAAAGATTATAAATTTTTAAAAACAAAGGGGAAAAACCATTTAAAAAATCCTTCCAGAAATCCTTAGAAAAATAATAGAGGTAAATTAATTTTATTATTAAAATTTAAGGTTTTTTTTGAAAAATAATAATAAAATAATTTTTATATTAAAAATTTAAACTTTTTATTGCAACTTAATATTTATACATCAAATTTCATAAACATTTATTTTATTGTTAAAATTTAAGTTTTTTATGAAAAATAAAATATACTCTAAAAAAATAAGATATTAACTAAAAAAAATAAAAATCTGTCAATCCCGACCCTAACATACATTGTTAGATTCAACCCTACCTCAGTCTTACTTTTGCTTTTATAATTTGAGTTTAAATATTATACTATCTAAGAAACAATTAAAAATTATGTGTATTTCATATTGCCATCTAAATAAAAGTATATTTAACCCCCATATTCTAATCAATATACATATTCATATAAAGTTGCATTTTATTTAATTTGTGTATATATAAATTTTATTCCGTTTAAATATAATAAGTAAAGTTAAAATACAATCGAATTTATTAATTATTGTAATTAATATAAAAATAATTTGTATGATTGATGTCGAATAATTCTTTATATATAGAAAAAATTTCTAAAAAATTTCTAAAAAATATTGAAAAAACATATCAATATCAGTTATTCTAATTGACATTTTTATAAAACAAAAGGATATGCATTTTTAATATTTATTTATCGGGTCGAACACCTCCTAAAACCCGAACCGAGGCCAAGAAAAAATCTTCTATGTCCGAACCCAACTCGAGGCTCGGGTCAGGTTTGGACAACCCGTGCAGGCCTCTAATCATTGAGCACCCTTACAAATTTTTGATCATATTCTTTCTTTTACACGAGGACTGGATGATGGGCTTTTGCTCGTGTATACCCAATTTTAAAAAAATATAATTTTGAAGCTGTTATAGGTGTTATATTTATATATTTCCTAATGAGATGAGATCCCAATAGGCCATTAAAGAAGGGTGGAAGAAGGTAATGGCTAAAGAAAACTTAGGGTGTGTCCTGGTTCGACTTATGATATTATTTAATATTTAAAAAAAATTTCATTTTTTGGATAAAATTAGAACAAAATAGTATTTTGTGTAATTTAAAATCAAATTATTAAAATTAATTTCAATAATTTAATTAGCACCTTTTGACATAATATAAGTGGTGCTAATATATAATATTAAAATCTTTTTCAAAAAAATGATAATGATTAAGGCATTCTTATTCAGTCTAATTACAATATTTAAAAAAAGAAAAAAGGTTTTAAAAAATTAATGATTAGAAGTTATAATTTTTTAGTAGTTGTAATTTTTTTAAATCATACTAGCAAAATTGAATAATTTTGATTAGATATTTATTAAGTACATTCATAGGGGTATCTAGGATTTTGCTAAGGAGAGGGGAAACACTATTAGGTGAATTTATTTTTCCCATAAATTTACTGAAGTTGTTGACCTTTGATTATAAAAATAATATTGGGTTTTCACTTTTATATATTAAAATGCTTTTTTTTTAAAAAAATTGAATTATAGTCGTTATTTTAAAAAGTTATTAATTATTAATTCCTCTTTCAAATTCTTCCTAGGGATGTACCGATATTTTATATCGGATCGAGCCGATATTCCACCCATTTTAAAATATTGGTTATCGACAAATATAAAATTTTCCGATCCAATCAAGGATTCCAATATGAAAATGCGGCGAAAATTAATTTTAAAAAAAATTCCAATGTTTCTAAGTTTTACTGTAGGGCAAGAAGAAATGTACAATAAATAAAAATAGAGAGAAAGACTATAGAAGAGATAAGAATTGAAGAGAAAATAGGAACAAATATGTAACAGTTGTGGGCAACCAGGACATATTTCACGGCATGTGAATAGACGGAAGATTTTAAATGCGTGAAGTGTGGCCGAGATGGACATGTAATTTGTAGAAGTAAAATAAGAAGTTTAAGATGTGGACAGTGATCATTTACAAGACAAGTGACTAACGGAATTTAATTTTAAAAATAAAGTAAATTTTGCATGTCTGAATTTTATATAAATAAGAGAATTAACAAGAAGAGTCTAAAGATAAAGTTGTTAAGAAAATAATGAAGAATTGGTGAATAAAGAAAAAACAAAAGAAGCAAGATAGAGTAGAGGTCAGCTTGATAAGTTTTAAAGAATAAAATATTGACAAGAAAAATATTTTATAGCAAGAATAAGAGCCAGACAATTGGGCGGTATTATTAAAATTTTAGGCTTTTATGAGATGAGATTGATAGACATTAACAAAGAGATAACTTTGTGAAACTAAATTAAAGACAAAGCCTAGGTTGGAGCGACATTAAGAACATAGGAATTTGTTTGAAAAGGTTTAAAAAATCAACAATAGAGATCGAGAAATAAATGATGGCAATAAGACTAAGTTATCTAATTTAGAAGTTAATTAAGAGATAGTTCTTGATAACGATCACCAGAGATTTTAATTAGATATAAAAGCAAAATAGAAGAGAAGATATTAAGAGATATAAATCTAATAGAGGTAACTAAAAACGTCAACAACTGAATACTAAATCAGGAGAATGGAAATAAAGAAATTGTTGAAGAGAGGTTTCACAAAGAAATAGAAGATATATTAAATAAATATCATGAAGTTTTTAAAGAAAGGAATGTTAAAAGATTCTGAAGTTGATATAAGATTAGTTGAGAATTATCCACCTAAATTTTGTGATATGAGAAGATTGTCAATCCAATGGATGAAAATAAATAGATAAAGAATTAGATAAATGATTAAAAGGCGAGATTAAGATTTTGAAAATATGGAAAGAAAATAGGTTTTAAGGCGATTTGAATAATAAAGATATAAATAATTGGGTAAAAAAGAAAAACAAAGAATAAGATTATAAAGTTATTTATAGCTGAGGTTATGGTGAAGATTTACTTTTTCGTGTATTTATAAAAATATGAAGTTAAAAAAAAATCAGATTAAAACCAAAAATATATGATTTTTTAAACTTCTTTTAAAAAATCCATTACTGTGAATAACTAGTTCCTTTTAGAAAAATGAGACAAACACTCTGAAATTTAGATTATACCAATTTCATCGCTATTATCCAATATAGTAAAAGTTTTGTTGCCATCACTTAATTCATCGCTCTCAGAAGATAAGGTCACTAGCGGCAGGTCTCGTTCAATACATGTTTGATCCATTATTGTATTAAAAATTGTTCTATTAGACTGCATTACGGAAAGACTATCGGGTGGGAAGTAAAAGCGGTCCACTGAATGTAAAAGATCAAATTGTAGCAAGATAGGACGAGCATGAAAATTTGAAACGGACCTTTCCCGGCTTTCAGAGGCTAGAAGAGGGGTCAGCGTGGTAGATATGAGTGGGTATTGTGGATTTAAAACGGTTGCGGAAACATCATCATAATTGGACGTGCTACGCTGATTTGGAAGAAGTGTTATGAGACGGGGCCCAGACCTAATGGTATCGTGCTCATCGAAAACGGAGAAAGTGGTAGAGACCGGTGAGCATCCGATTAAATCAGAACGAGGAGCTAATTGGTTGGTTCCCCCACTAAAACCGATTCCCAAGAGTGGATCGTTGGAAGGAAATAAGGGATGAGCCGAAACGGGCAAAGATGAGGTGGTGAGCGGTAATACTAAGCTGAAAGTCAGATAGGACTCGAGGGGTAAAAGGCATATTTTCGTTTGGAAATTGATGCATGAATCAATAACGTACTTGAACTTGGTAACGGATCCCCCCTGGAGGTCGCCTGAGGAACGCATCTGATGGTCGAATTCAAGGAACGATGATAAGTTTTGGTGTTGAGCGACGGTGTTGATGGGAACTCTTTGGATCTCTAAAGTTTTGGTTCCATGGCATAGATCTATCTGTAGGTAACAGCTCTGAGTAGATATATCAAGTTGACGGGATATGTTATGAAGTGATTTTATCTAAATTTTTAACGATTATAATAAAGCACCTTTATTTCGAATTACCATTTGTTTTTGATATAATGTTATCTTAAAAAATTAGATAAGATCGGAATAAATAAAAAATAATATCTAGGCTGAATTTCAAAGAGGTAGATGTATATCTTTCATTTAAAATTTTTTTATACGACTTAAATTTGATGAAATCATATTTCAGAATATAGTATAACCGGTAACAAAAATAATAATGAAGCATATTTATTGAAAAAAACAAAAATATAAATCCTCATTATCATTTTTATTATCATTTATAATATTTAAATTCCTATCAAATTATTAAAAGAAATAAAGATTAACAGTACCATCTCTCTTTTCTTATCGGTTTAGAAATTTTTTTTGATTTTTTTTTATAAATTCAATTCATAGCAATATGTTGACTAAAAATTTTAATCTATGAAGATTAATTCTTTTTGAGTAATAATTTATTTTAACACTTTATAACATGATTTAATATATTTTATATTATATATAAAAAAAAATTTTATTTATATCTTCCCCATAAAAAATATATTAATATGCCTTCAAAGCTCGTTGGATGATTGAGTTACATTGTGTGTGCCTGATGAATCGACCATTGCAAGGACGACAATGTATACTATGTCTTCCGTTCGTGTCCACGGATAAGTTATAAATTAAGAACATGTGAGGGTAGGTGATGGAGCAGTTTAGATGAATACTAATGGCATCATAGATAAGTTCGTTGTTAGAAAGTTGAAGATTGACGGAAGGAATGGCTTCGAGAAATTCATGCCTGGTACCATTGAGCAGAGAAGAAAATATAGTGCGGTTTGTGTTCAGTAGATTGAAAACTTAATAAGTATTTTAACAGAGAGCAACTACAGGCGTATCCCCAGGGTTGTGGGAGAATAAGAATCAGCATTGATCCATCCAAAAATTTATTGCCTCGATTAAAGAAGAGTTTCCTTTAGAATGATGGGTGTAGGTTATTTGCTTTGACAAAAGGCTATTCGATATAAAAAAAGTCATTGCTAGGTCGTAAGGGGAACCAAATTTAGTTGGAAGCAAAGTTTGAGCCCAAGCAGTTTCGTTGAATCTGAGACTAACTTTTTTTAAGTTGGGTTCTTTATTCATTCTGCGTATATTTTGATGAGAATATTTAAAAATCGGTGTTGAGCGGAGTGTTCCTTAGAAAAAAAAAAAATTTAATAAGAAAAAAGATTTGTTCTGGAAAAAGAGCTTAGGCCACCAACAATACAACCGAAAAATAGATTTCATCGCGTTTATTCCAGGATGTCCCCGATGTAGTGTCTTCAATATTGCATTCCTAACTTTAGTTGGCATTATCAATCTACCATTCCGTTCGACTATTTCTCTGTTTACTGTTAGTACTTCTCGCTGGGTTGGAAAATCACTAGATCCTGTTCTTCCTTCCTATCAAATCCTCTCCAACCTTTTCAGTATGTCGTGCCACTTATTTTAGTATCGGATCTTATATCGAATTTCTTTGCAAGTTTCCCTCTGAAACCTGCATATCCTCTATTATGATATTAAGAATCGCCAATGTGTGTTTTATATCTTGATTCGGTATAAATCGTAACGGTAACCTAGATAATGCGTCGACTATAAGAGCTTTACGACTCTGTATTCCACGTTAAAATTGTATGCGGTCATCTTCCAGGCCCAACGAGTCAGCCGAACAACCGTTCCAAAGGCTTATGGTCTGTCCTATGAAATTTTTCTAATTTGAACAGTAGTGTCCACGCTTCTTTATCACTTGGAGCATACTGTTTTTTTACTGCAACAACTACTAAGACGGAAATGCGCTGGGTTTTTCCTGGTTTTGTGAAACTCGATGAAGTAAGACTGCTCAGCATCACACTCCAAAATCAACGGCAATTGAGCATTGTACAGCGTTAACGTTTCTTCTGCTTATATGAGTGTTTTAATTTTGTCGAACCTCCTGTGCCACTATTGTCCAACATCATTGTACTTTTAAGCTAGTCAATCGGTGTAATTGCTACCTCACTATGAAGATTAGGAATGAACCGTTCATGATACGTGCAAGACCAAGAAATGAATGATGAACATTCTTGGGATTAGGTGCGGCCTGGATTGCTTTTATTATTCGCTTGGGTGTAACCCCAATCTGGTTGATAACAACACCTAAAAATGAAACAGAATTCCGTAAATATTGAACTTTTTCAAATTTAGCTTTGAGACCTGCTTCCTGCAACCTATCGAGTACCATTTTAGCCAGATGTTCGGCGTCATTTTTGCCGGAGATAATTACACCGTCCAGATATTATCCAGTCATCGGGCTATATTGCAAAACATTGTCCACGAAACGCTGGGAAATAGTTGGCGCAAAAACTAAAACGGCATTCTTCGGTATAGAAAATATCGTTTATGCGTCGAGATTACCAAATATTCTTGGGACTCTGGCTCCACGGCAATTTATAGATATGCGTCCATTAAATCTATCAATGTAAATCAGCCCCCCCCCGAATCTTTACCAGTAAATTATCCAACATTGGAATAACGTGATGATCATATAATAGATGGGGATTTAAACTATCCTTGAAATCTGCGCAAATACGAATCTCACCATTGTTCTTCCTGACATTTACCATTGGGGTTGCCCATAGCATCCTACTTATAGAGGAATCAATTGGCTCTAATATCTCCGCAGCAACGAGGCGAGCTAGTATTAGTTAGACTGATCTGTGTAGGGGAAAAGGTAATCGACTAGCTGGAAAAGATTTTGGAACAGCCGTATCTTTTAACTGGAGTAGCATTACTAAATTAGGTATCAACTTATGTTAAAAACGGCTTTGAGTTTAGCTAATGTCCCCATTGAGTATTCCGTTAATGACATTTCGCGGCCCGCGGAGGCACCTATTGTATTTGAACGGCCAATCGGGGCATCATAGGACTGATAGCAACTTGCTACAATTGGTGAATGGCCCACGGTAGCCCTATTCGTTTTGATAATCTGTTGTATGCTTACCTCGGTAACTCAAACCCAAATGCTAAAATCCATGGCAATCCAAATAGAGATAGATCATTCAACTTTATTATAATAACTGATAATTTACGATTTTCCTTCTCCACTTGTACACGGACCATGTCATCGCCCATTAAATCCAAGGGCATAACTCCATAGGCTGATAATGAGTTTATGCGAAGGGGTTTGCCAATTTTCTCCCAAATATTCAATCCTATAATGGAGGCTCTGCTTCCGTATCATAGTCAAACGTGACATTGTCCATTTATTTTGGCTGTAATCTTTGCCCTTTTATTTAATCTACCTATCCAAAGATATTTATTGAATCACATGAGGGAAAGTGTGTTTCACTGAATTTAAATTCTGATATACGGGCTTAATATGGGAGCATGCTGCGAAGTGTCCGGTTCTATGGCACTCAAAATTGTCTTTAACTGGGCATAAATATTTTTCATATCAGCTAGCACAATTCTTATATTTATTTTCATAAAACTTGCTATTAGGCTTCCTATAATTATTATTATCTCTTTTAACACACTCTTGTGAATTAGGCATTATATGTTTATCATGTTTAGCTGCCTGATTACACTATTCACAATGTCTTTCTTAATTGCCTCTCAACTCTTTCTGCAGTTTGCCATATCTAGCGCAAATTGGAACGTCGGCGGTTCTTTGTTTATACAATGCTAATGGATATTTAGCCCTAAGATCAATTTCGAGGCCTGACAGGTCTATACCCACAACCATTTAATCTCTTAAATGGTCGTCAGCTCACGCTTTCGCAGTTTGATCCTATTTGCAAACTCTCCAATTGAGTTGTTCCTAATTAACCTTATAAAGACTAATCAACTACCAAAGATGGTTTTATTCTGTTCAAAAATTTGTAGTAAAATACTTCTTAGCTTATCAGATTCAGTAGTTAGAATAGTTTCGGGAAATATTATTTTTAAGAATGTCAATGCCCTCAGCGCTAAAACTCACCATGAACATGTCCTTATTCTCCTGCTCGGTCGGTGTCCAGTTTTTAATCTCATTCTTGCGTCATATAACTGTAACCAACGCTCGATTGTCACATTTACCAGGAGTTTTTCGATCTTATCTATATTTATGACTGTATTGGTTTTGGTTTGAGGCATAATTTTTAACAATTAATAAACTATTTTCTTACTTGTTTTAATTAGAATATTAGGATCCTGTCGATTGCGCCAATAAACAAAGCCGCTTATACTAAACTATACTGAACAGGTTTATTCAATTTTTAATATACAATTTACAAGGTTGTTAATCATATAGAATCGATTGCGGAAATTATAATTGATGCTATGGGTGTTAGGTAGTTAACCTCACTCGATATTATATTAATCATAAATATATATAATCATTATAACCATATTGACGAATATAATAAATATTTCCTATATTACTACAGTGTTAAAAATGTTTCATATATTTTTTTTTCTCTTTAGCTTTCACCTTTTATTTCCTATGTAGTTCATAGGCCTTCTCATTGTGTGCCCATAACTCCTAAGTCTGTTTACCATCTTAGTCTTAATGGGCACTACCTTTAAACTTCCTTGTATTCTTGTACTGCGCACTTTATCCTTTCTTTTACCCCAGTAATCATCCATGTTTCCGAACTATATAATAGTTGGTTGTATATGGAACTGTAAATTTTTCCCTTATTTGTGTGGTATTTTGTCAAATAGCACTCCAGATAGATCTCCACTTTAACCACCCTTGATTAATTTTACTCTAACTATTTTTATATTGTGCCGTTTATTTGTATAGTGGAGCCCAAATATTTGCAGCTTTCAATTTCCGATATCTGCCATTCATTTATATCAATACTCTCTGTTTCATCTCCTCCTATCACCATATATTCCGTCTTTTCTCTATTTACTTTTAGTCCGTGCTTTTCTAGGATATTTATCGAACTCTCTAATCATTCTTTCATTTCATCCTTGGATTCGGCAAGTATCACAATATCATCTGCAAATACACCAGATAAGTTTTCTTGGAAAGCCCTGTATTTTTCACTCATTTGCCTAATTGCATGGAGAGCATCGGTTGTTGATCTTCCATGCATAAAGCCAAACTGAGTCTCTCCTATTTCGATTATATCTCTTAATCTTTTTTCTATTATTTTTTCGTATAGTTTTAGACAGTGTGACATTAGTTTTATGCCCCTGTAATTTTGACAATTTTCCATTCCATTTCGTCTCTTGTATGCACGCTATATTAACTTTTCTCTTGTTCAACATTGATGCCAATTCTCTCGTCTTACCGTCCCAATATTCAAACTTGTTAATCTTGTCTTCTTTGCTTTGACCTTTACTTTTTTCACAGGATGGAGGTCTACACCCGGGAACGCCCTAGCTTTCATATTCACATTTCCATTTGTTTCCTTCATTTTGTTTATTGGACAGGTATCCTTAGCACCCGGCTGTCCAGGCCTGTTGGTGACCGGTGGTGTCATCTCTAAGCTCCGAAATTCATCATACCATATGTCTTTACACATCAGTCATCGAAGAAAAACTTGAGTACTCCTTGCCAGGATTGAACCTGCGTCCTTGTTCGTATTTCTGTTTCCAAGCATACATCTAACCCATTAGGCCACCCCGGCGATTGAAAAAAATGTATTATTCTAAAATAAATTATAAAATATAAATTAACATACCTTGATGATTCATTCTATATTAATTTAAATTACGACTGTTTAAAATTAAAAACAAAAATGAATAAATAAAATAAAAATGAAGAAATTTGATCTGAATTAAAAACTCGGCTTAAATTATTTATAAAATTTTTAAAAAATATTATTTTTCCATGTTTTTTAAGAAAAAATTTAAGGTAAGAGTAACATTCTGCGTTACTTTCACTCAAGAAAAATAAATGCATTACTCGTTACCCTTTAAAACAAGTAAAGAATGGCGTTCCTTATTCAGAGATACTCAATACATGCTGAAATACGATTCCGGCAAAATCAGATAATATAAAATTAAGGGTGCCATAAATTATTTGAGATAAATAACATGTTAAAAACCGGGGTAAATGTATCATGGCATTGAATTTTCCATAATCGAAATATTACCCTCTTCCTATCATCTTAATGTATTAAAATTTAAGGAGACTATATAAACTAATGTTAATTTTTTGGCAACCACCAGATTCAAACCTGGGATACACCGTATCAAATACGAACTTTCTGGCTGTGCTAGGCTTATTGTAATTAGGCAAACAAATCTTATATTATATTTTGGTTAAATCTTCATGCCATTATTACCTTTTATTATTCTCATTCAAAAACTAGAGTGTAATTAATGCAGAAAGCCTTATAACATTAATATTATTAGATTTTTAAATATAGATTTTTAAATTAAATGTTCCTCAATCAGCTATTTCAACAAATCCTCGAATTTTGTTGAACAATTTGGAAAGGAAATGATTTCAAAAAAATATCTTCTGATTATTGAACAAGTAAATTAACCAGTAATGTGATAAAGTATATATTTACTTTCAAGAATAATATCAAAGTTTTTTCAATGCGTGGCTAAACGATTGAAATAGTACATTTTTACTGGCCTATATGGACAATAAAAAAAATATCTCAAGACCCACGGTTTAACTTATTTGAAGCATCGGACAGCCCTAATATCTTTCCTCTTTTCATAGTTTTTTTTAGATAAAAAAAGAGTTATTTAAACATGTAGATAACCAATCAAGAAACGAGGAATCATATTTCTCCTAATTTTGATGGGTGAATCAGAAATTTTCCGTTTATTTGATAATGGATGAATCAGAAATTAGTATTTTATGAGGTGTGAATCATAAACTTATTTTTGTTTTGACGAGTTTATTTTAAAATTTTTTATTATTTTCATAGAATGCGTTAATGAAGTATATATCTATTATTACCTTCAATAAACTAATAATTGGAACATGTGAATCAGTGGTCTGTAAATGGCAGCATTCCCAGACCCGGCCCGGTGAGAATTTATTTAATGCCCAGATTAAATTTTTACTAAGGTTGCCATGTCTGACCCTGTTTTAAAATTTTTTTAAATACAAAGACCAAATCAAAATATATGTTGTTGAACTAAAATAAACTTTTAAACTATTTATAATTTTGGGAAGTGGTAAAATTAAAAACACTATACTTTATAAATTATAACTTCTATGAAATTCAGAATTCATCCAATATATATATAAAAAAATTCGCATGGCCTAGCTACTTTATTTTTTGCCTGGCCAGGAATTTTCAGACATTGCAGACCATTGATGTGAATAAACTTTTTTAAATATATTGATTTCATAACATCTGAAAATGTCTATGAACAGGACCGTAGACACGGGGCCCCCTCCCAGAAAAATTTTTTTGCCCCCAAATCTGGCCCCTCGAAAATTTTAGTTATAAAATTTTAATTCACCATTAAAGATTAAATCTAAATGAAATACAATTAAATTTATAGAAAAATATTGTTTATTTTATTTAATTTATACAAATTAATAAACAAGTTGTGAAAACCTAAGCATAAATATTCATTATATTTTTGTGGAGAAACCCAAGAAAATATAATAGGAATCATTAATTTACAATGCCTTTCTGCTGAAAGCATTACTAATTCTATTTTAAAGCAACTTAATGAATTGAATGTTAATTCATCGAATATAATGCCAGGTATATGATGTACAAACGTCATATCTGGCTAAAATGGAAGTGTATAAACCCTGCTTGAAAAAAAAATGAAACGTTTTTATATACGTTGCTACAACCACAAACAACCACAAGTTTTGTGGTTCAAAATTAATATAATAATATTGTTTTCATTTCTAGTTTTTTTTATTTATCTAATGCATTGTATTATTATTTTAGGAGTTTTAACATTTCCTGTAAATATATAGACCATTCTCTTAAGAGAATTTTAAACTAGAGGTGGACTGGTCATTTAAAAATATATCATATCATTTATAAGAAGTGCTATTGGTGAAGTATTATTTTACTTTCTAATAGAACTCTTAACTCAGAAGTTTCCACTCATGATTCAGTAAGCCCCTGGTCTTTTATCTCAATGCGTTAATATAAATTCCATTATATTGGCCATTTTAATTTATGAAGTATTAATAACAATAGATCCACTAAATAAGTATTTATAGTCAGAAGGTACTAATATAGTGGATAAGTGATTCCACAATTAATATATTAAAATATAAATGAAAATTCTTTTGATTTGATATGAATTAAGGCTGAGAAGCTTATAATAAAATTTAATCTCAATATTCAGAAATTATCAAGGCTATGTAGTAAAAAGGCTACTAAGTCGATACCAGCTTTTAATTCATTTATGTTAAAATTTAAAATCGTTGTTTATAAATTTTTAATAAAAATGAGTAAAAAAAATTCTATGACTGCCTAAATATTTATTTTATTTCAAAAAAATATTGGCCCTTCTAAGTAAACAGTTGCCCCTCCACCTAGAAATTCCTGGCTACAGCCTTGTGTGTAAGTAAAATATAAAAATACTTTTAAATGCATTTTTATACACTAATATTTGCAATTTTTGGCCTAATAATTTAATCTTGCTAGATGAGGGTTTTGTAGGGCAAATACATCTGTTTAATACACTTAAGCATTTAAAAAAATATATTTCCTTATTCGCATCGTCACTTTTACATTTATATACAATCATTTATAAAATATGCCAATCAAATATTCATTTGTCTGTTGATTTCGATAATTTACGCCACATTACTTTGATAAATTTATACTTGGTTTTAAAAAATATTATATTATAGGAGGAAATGAACCTTTTGTTATTTTCACCATGTATTTATTGACATTGATTAATGTTTTTTTCTTTTCATCAATGATAGAGGGAAAAAGCACTATAAATAAATCACGTATCACTTAAATAAGAAAATGTTTTTCTTTGAATTAATTAATCTTGATGGAGATTTTAAGATATTATTGAATTGTCATAATTTATATGTGTGAATAAAAATCTATTAAATATACGTATACAAAATTTTCTTTTTCCAAAATAAAATATATTACGTCGCTTTTTATCTCTTTTATTTTTCAGAAATTGACAATAAGGTATGCGTTCGAAAATAAGGTATGCATACTCTCATCTAGCAATAATAAATTTTTTAGATCATAAATTACAAATAAAAAGGTAAAAAATTTAAGCCTTCTGCGGATAAAGACAAATTTTTTAGATATTATATAATTGCTATATCAACATGAGTTAAGTCTTAATGTTACACCCCCTAATAAGGTGGGGAAATGAAAGAATATATATGAAATGCTATATGACATAATATTTACAAAGGCAAAATTTTTATAAATACTGATTTTGGCATTTAGAGAAATTCAGGTCTAGATTTATCAAATAAATTTCTACGGGGATATGAATGTGGTTACAGATATGAGCGTGTTGAAAATCTATAACCGTCAAGTCTTAAAGTATAAATGCTTAATATATTTTTTAGAATTCTTCTTTCATATCTCTATTTTTTTTTACTCATCCCATCTTTTTCCCTCTTTGCTCGCCTAAAATTCACCTCTCACTTTAACGCAATGCTGATTAATGGGAGCTCTGGTGTTCAGCTAATGTGAGTTGTTAATTAAGTGTTAATGAGCTATAGTTTCAGTGAAACCGGAATTATTGGACGAAATTTTTTTTTTCCTTATACCTAAGAACTAGTATTGTTAAATGGCTCGATTTGAGTCGATTTTTAAAAACGGCTAACTCAATATATTTGCCAGAAAAATATTGTCTAAGTCTCGAAAATTCGCTAATAGATGTCCAAACCTTTGTTCCAATCTATGAGATAAAATATTTAGGCTTGCGTAATTGTTTTCTGATTAAAACATTGAGTTAGCCCTTTAAAAATCAGCTCAAATCGAGCCGTTTAACAACACTACTCGGAATAAAGTGCATTGATATCCTATATGGACAATCTAAAAATATCTCAAACGGGAAGTCCCGACTAAATTAAAGCCTCTGGCATCCCTAATATCTATCAACTTTACATCGAGTAATCTTATAATATAGTTTTTAGATATAAAAAGAGTAATTTATATTCTATTATAATAATATGCAGGTTTTGTAGGGCAATAATAGATCGTTAATAAGGTATGCAATAAAAAATAAGGTTGGCAAAATCAATATTAAATTTTTCCGATCATAAATTACAAATAAAGAGGTAAAAAAAATTGTGGGCTAAAAGTTAAATTTCTAAATTATCCATCATCAACGAAGGAGAAACATCTGATTCACCCGTCAGTGCTAGTATATAATAATATATCTCATTACCGTCAAGTAAAAGAACCCTGTTTTATCAATGATCAATTCCTTTCCTTCATTCTTTTCTTTTACTGCCGGTTCCATTGTTCCGACATCCACAAGGTACTCCTGTTCCTGGTTAGCCAGGGCCGAGTTACCATTGATCTCGAGTCGAAACTCGGTCAGACTAGAACACATATTGAGCATATCGACCGTAGCCTGCTTGAGTTGAGTGGAAATCTGGATTACCTCTCGTGCATCCGTCATGTTATCACGTCGACAAGCATGCAAGAGTCGCGCGACCATAGAATTTAGCTCGTTTGTTTCCGCGTCGCGGTATCCAGACAGCACTATAGCCGCCTTCACCGCTTGGACTAGAGCTATGGCTGGACGATAAAGAAGCGAGCCAGGTTCTGGAGAGAGAGCGATATTCTGGAATAGTGGGAAAAAAAATGATATACAATATAAATTTTATATTTTATAATAGGAATTTCATGATCTTAAGAAATCACTTTGGGTATTATATAATTTTTAAATAAAACAATTTTAGGGTCATTTTATTTATTTACTAAAATATATTAAATATAACATGTATGCTATTATTTAATAAAAAACATTAAAAAATACCATGATATATTATAAATAAGGATAAAGCCATGGTTGAGTCCCAAGAAAATTCAGTTGCTTCTGAACACCGGATTTATGTATAATTTTAAAAATGTTGTCAATATTAAAAGAAAATATTTTTTTATATAAATTATTATTATATTTCAACTTGAAGTTGATAGAACAATTAAATCTATAATTTTAAAAAATGTGATCCTTGCATGTGGACATTAGGAATAACTAATTTTATAATAAAATTTAATATAATTACAATTCAAGGTGGTCATATATCGTCCAACTTAATTTTATTTCCCAATTAGCATCCAACTAACTCACTCTCATAAATATTAAATAACAATAAAATATGCTATCGATCTTAGTTAATATCCTAATATTGATGTTAAGTATAGAGGATGCTTACAGCCAGCTTAAGCGATAAACTGTTAAGGGTATCAGCAATAACGGAGAGAGTGTAATAAGATATAGGAATGGCACCCGGGGCAAGAGGGTAGCCTTCTCTCGGTGATGTTATGAATCGCGAGTAACGATTTATAAATTTGGATATTACATCGTCTATATGTTGGATCAGCGGTGAAAAGTAAACGAAAGGAACTTTCTCTTTAGATTCGTTGAATATGTAAATAGAATTTGAGAGGGATAACTGGTCGAGGTAGAGTTGTACATCTTTGCCAGAGCGAACACAGTCCCGTACGTAATAGAAACGATGCAGCGGTGTTGGCTTTAACAACCCTTGAAGGTCGCCAGCAGCAAAGCGACTATTTTTCGCGTAGAGTACGTCTCGCTTATCTTTAACCCTGAGCACATAGAGTGTATCCTCGTCAGTTTTATACAATCGCTTTTGGTCGATTTCACGATTTTCGATGTCAATAAAAAACGGCACAGACCTTTTATCATCGTCATTTTTGTTTTTGTTAATGCTTTTATTATCACCATTTGGGGTTAAAGAGTCGGTTGATAAAAAACAGAGAACCTGTTCCAAGATATGTTCAGTCGTGTTAGAGCCTGTTACAATAACGTATGATTATTTAAAAATAGAAAATAAAACATAGAATTGCAAAAAATATTTTTTTTAAGTCTTCCTCTTTTCATTTAAAAAATTAATTCGAGTGGTTTCCTAGGCATCAACGCAACCGCGAAAATATATACCGCGTTAACATTATCACGAATGAATTTGCTAGCCCCGACTATGTTACAGCAAATAACTATCGTAAGTGTATTACCGTAAAAGCTTTACATTTTTTGCCAATTGTTTAGTGATAGTCATATTATTATTATTTTTTATTAGCAAATTTCATGTTTTAATATTAATACATGTATTAAATTTAAAAATAAGATATAACTTTTTTAAACATTTTTCAACTAATTGGGCCAGATTGAAACCAATAAAAATATTGGGCCGAACAAATCATTTTTACTAATTTCTGACAAAATGAGAGTTAGGCCTAGCCAATTGTATTATATAACTTTAGTCTATTTTATTTGTATTTCAAATTTTTGCAATTTTAATTTTAATTTGTGAGGCAAGGGTTGGGAAAACCAAAACTATAATTTGCATTGAGATTATATTTATGTATATTTTAGTTTTTGATTAATTCATTTGGTTTTTAGTTTTGATTTTAATATTTTTAAATTTTATTTTATATAACGTCCAATCATACAAAAATACACTCAAGAATTAGATTTTTTATTTTATCTTATGAATATTTAAGTAATATTAAACTAGTACCCATTTTAGGAGGTATTCAAATTTCCATTTAGGAGAAGCGAGGTTGTTTATATCCAAGCTTTTGAAATGTGATACATCAAGATTAATGAGAATTGAAACCTAAATTTGAACATCGGGTCGTTAATATTTTGGTTTTATTTTTAAAAAATTGTATCTTGAAAGGGTTTTGTTATTATTATTTTTTCGTTTATTACCATTTCAATTATTTTCATATCCTAAAATATTGATATGATAAAGAGTTCTTTATGAAATATATATTATCACCCTTGATTCTTCCACACATGTTTGAGGCACCACCCAATCATAACTGTCACATAAAATTTTATCCTTTTTTGTAATTTTCATTCCATTATTCACATATTTATAATTGTTGTTAAATAATATTTTATTTTAATGTTTCAATAATTTATTTTCGATTGGTATTTTAATGTTTACTGTTTAAGGCGATATTTTTAATTGCATTTTGTTCAATTGTGATATGTGATTCAATTTATTTTGAAAGAAATTTATTTTGTAAAAATAAATATATACATATGAATTGAAAAAGAAAAACTTATATATATGAAATTTTCTTAAATAGAATTCTATTGCAATTTTCTCACTTTTCATGAATTCGATTTTTATTGTAACGTTCCTACTTTGTAAAATGGTGGAGGATAGAAATTATATCAAAGTCAAAGTTCTATTAAAAACATTGGACCTGAAATTCTTAGCGGAGAATATTGCTGATGAAACCACAAAAAAATACAAACTGTTCAAAACGATTGATAAAGAGATGGCGGTTAGCATTATTGACATTTAACGTATCAACAAATGAAAGATTTAAAAGAAAAAAAGGTTGAAAAGAATAAAATTACACGTATCTTTAAGTTGTTTAATTCAAAACCGAACAGACTGGAATCTTCCAGAGAATTTCTGGATCGACTTAAAAGCTGTGGTTCGGAGCTGAATACAGAATTGATTTCGGTACAATTCATGATTAATTGTCGTAATGAAAAACTTAAAGCAAGATTGATAGAGGAAAATACGACGGATCTAAACATTATTGATGATATTGTGGTCAAATGACAATCGATGGAAATAACAGATATAAAACCTGGGCAGAGAAAGATTCATGGAGAAGAGATGATGGAGCGGAATGGCAAGGCAGTTCGGCATGGAAAGAAAATAAGAATGTTTTTAAGGGGACCAACAACAACAACTTCAAAAAACAAGAGATTATACAGATACCGTATAATCTGAGGCCAATAAATAAAATTAATTTTATGAATGCTTTTATTATTGACATGCAATTAAATAATCTGAATTTTTCATTGATGATAGATATTGGTTTTCCTGTGACATCTTTACCCATCAAAGATTTTTAAAGATAACGAATTATGAAGATGTTGAGTTGAAAAGTTGTTCGAGAAAATTGTTTTCATATGAAGGTCCTCCCATCACAGTCGTTGGGCAAGTCAGAAATTATAAGGTTAGATGTTAAATATTATTAAATATTTAGATTATGTTTTGGATGGGGAGGGACCATCTTCATGTTGTCAAGATTGGATCAAGGAATTTGATATAATTACTTTGATATTAACACTATTAATAAGCAAGAGATAGGAGAGAAGTTAAATTTTTTAACTTTTAACAATCCGTGTAAAAATAAGGATAATATTTATAAAGGAAATATTTTAATTCCGTCAATATATACGGAAGAAGGTTGTTCTGAAACAAGTTTTAATATTGATAAATTAATTTAAATTTGATTGTGTTTTAAATAATAAAATAGGTAAAGTTAAAAATTTAAAGACAGATATTATGTTAAAGGATGATTCTAAGCCAAAATTTGTTAAGGCCAGGAGAGTAGAAGAAGTTAGAAAGCACGCTAGAGCAATGGCGTAATCAGGGTATAATAACACCTGTTAGATTTTCACAATGGGCTACACCATTAGTTTTGATTAAAAAAAAATAATGCTGCGAGTTTGTGCTGACTTTAGAGTCACAGTAAATCCAAAGTTATAAAGGTTTAAATATCCTTTGCCAAGGATAAGTGACATAATTGCTAAGGTCGGAAATAGCAAGTTATTTTCGAAAATAGATTTTTCCTCGGCGTATTTGTAAATTCCTGTTTCTAAAGAAACTTCTAAGTTTCTGATGGTGCCATCCCATAAAGGTATCAATTTAATCGGTTACCTTTTGGGTTTACAGTTTCAACCTCTTATTTCCAAAAGACCATGGATGAAATATTTGCTGACATAAATGGGGTCATTTATTATATCGATGACTTATTAATTTTTGGTAAGGATACTCATTTTAAAAAATTGAAAAAGGTGTTTGAAAGAATGATGGAATTTGGTTTGATTGAAAATATAAAAAAAAGTGAATTTTGCAAAGATAATATAAAGTATTTGGGTTACATAATAAGTAATTGTTAATTGAGATTGATTTTTTTATATGTATTTAAATTCGTTTTGTCGTATTGGGATATGGAATCTCGTGGGATTCGGAATCCCGATCTTGAATCCCCACGTTTTTTTTGGAATCTTTTTAAATTAAAAAAAATATTTAAATATTTTTTTTAAAAATTATTAAATTATATTTTTTATTAAATATTTTAGCTTTATATAAAAATTTTAATATTTGGAGAATTTCTTAAGAATTTAATAAAATCTTTCTTTTCTTTCTTTCTTATTACTTTAAGTGATCTTTCTTTTCTTTCTTTCATTACTTTCCCAAAATTTTTTATTTTAATATTTGGAGAATTTCTTATGAATTTAATAATCATCTGTCTGTATACATTTTAATACAATATTTCAATTTAATGAATAAAATTGACTCGTTTATTACTATATTGGGTCATTCCATGTCAAATCGATCAAAAAAGGCCCATTTTCGACCGACCCCTTTTAAAATTGTTAAAAATTTCTGGAATTATTTAGAAGGGGAAATAAAAGAGAAAGCCGTTTATTTTAGCTCGCTAGCACACCTGGTTCTTGAGATATAGGGGCTTATAGGTACAAAAAAGAGCCAATTTGGAATCTGTAAAATTATTAAAATGCTTATATCTCAAGAACTAATTATAGTAAAAAATAATATAATATATCATATTGTAGGTAAAAAAAATCTCTAAAGGACTATCAAAATAAAATAAAAATTGGAGCCAATTTGAGTCTTTAACTTCCGGTTTACCTATAATGCTTTACCTGTATTTTTAAGCAAAAAAGGGAGTTTGTTTTCGAAATTTTTTTATTGCTATTTATTTAGACACCTTTTATAAATATATGAATGATGTCAAAACCTTGGCGACGCTTTCGACTCTTCCAAAATATACATTTTTATCAAAAATCGTAAAAAAAATAGATGGCGCTAATGTTTAAAAAAATATTATTCCTAAAAATGAAAATATTTATAAGTTTATAAGAAATGCGATAAAATTTTCCAGTTTTGCTCCCCCACCCCCACCATCCTTAATTTTTTTTACATATTTTAGATCTCTGCTTTACTACTATAATAGCGAATGACTTTTTGGCACGATAATGTATAACAGCTGCATTAAAAAAGAATTTATATTAGACATATTATCGATTATATTTTACGATAATAATATTTTAAAAAATTAAAAGTTTAAAACAATCTCTCTTTCTGTTTAATATAATTTTTTTTCCGATCAGATTAATTTTAAACAAGCCATATTCTAGGTTCATTAAATAAAATTTTATTCTATATAAAAGATGGATATACCAAATATTAAAATATCAAGATGTTGTAACCCATTTAATTTACAAAAACATGCATATTATCGCAAGAATCTAAGAAAGATTCAACCTTGGATGACCAAAAAAAATTTACCAATCAATTTAAATATGCTCTTCATGCCGACAAAAATTAGCAAAGCTTCCTTATAATGACAATGATTCTCCTCCTCATATAGTTAATCAAGAGGCAATTAAAACATTAATATATCCCTACAATCAATTGGGGAATCTCCCATTAAAATAAAACGCTTACGTGAAAAGAAATATCTAGCGTGAAAAAAGTTTTAGCGACTAAAATTATACCATTATCTTCATCAAATGATGAAAAATTCGATGAAATTCTCGATACCTTAAAAATCAATTTCCCACAGCTTTCGATAACAAACAAATATAGATTATTAACATTATTACCATCAAATTGGACAGTAAGAAGAATTCAATATTTCATATCATATGGCGATAAAATCTAAAGGTTTAATAAAAGAAAAGGGGTTTTTTTCAACACCTAATCCTAAACCCGGCAAAACAATAGATGCCGCCACCGTTGATATTGTCAAATCTTTTAATAACAATGATCAATATAGTAGATCGATGCCTGGGAAAAGGGATTTTGTAACCATAATAAAGAACAGTGAAAAGATTCAAGTCCAAAAAAGATTAATTTTAATTAATTTACGAGAGCTATATCTTAAATTTAAAGATATTCATTCAAATATTAAAATTGGATTCTCTAAATTTTGTGATCTTCGTCCCGCAGTAGTGGTACCCATTCAATATGTGTTTGCTCCATTCCTCAAAACACAAAATTAATGCTGTTGAGTTTGCCCAAAATTACTTTAAATGAAGATTTAATTAAGATTACATATAAGGATATATTACCAAAAATAATTTGTAATCCAGCATTACCAAAATGTTTTTTTGGTGATTGTGCTCAATGCCCTGGATCTTCTAATTTAAAGGCCATGATAAGTGAAATATTATATTCAATTGATATCGAATATATTACCTACAAGCAATGGGTAACAACAGATCGTACAGATCTTTTAACTATCACTTCATCAACCTTTAATTTTTTAGAAACGCTTTTCGAAAAGCTAAATATTTTACTATTACACTCATTCATAACAAAGCAGCAAACAATATTCATGAATTCTCTTAAAATTAATTTAAAGGAAGGAGAATATATCGTGCAGGCAGATTTTGCTGAAAATTATGCCTTTGTGGTTCAAGATGAAGTACAGGGGTTTCACTGGAATAAATCTCAAGTTACCATTCATCCTTTTGTCATTTATTACAAGTCACTTAATAATTTAAATCATTTAAGTTTCGTAATAATATCTGAATCTCTCGTTCATAATACAATTGCGGTTCATATATTCCAAAAATATTTAGTTCAATACTTAACAAAGAAATTTCAATGACTGCCAAAAAAATTCTTCTATTTTTTAGATGGAGCAGCAGCTCAATATAAAAATCGGAAAAATTTAATCAATCTTTGCCACCATGAATATGATTTCGAGATAAAAGCTGAGTGGCTTTTCTGGGCTTTATCTCATGGCAAATCAGCTTGTGACGGGGTCGGAGGTACCGTCAAGCGTTTAGTGGCTAGAGCAAGTTTACAAAGACCTACTTCAGAACAAATAACTTCTCCTAAAGAGTTTTTTGCCTATTGTAAGGAAAATATAAAAGGTATATGATTTATAATTTATTAATATATATATTATAATTTTTTTATTAAGGAATAGAGTTCTCCTATATTATGGAAGATGAATATGAGAAAGAACAAATAATTTTAAAAGAGAGATTCGGCCTCTTTCTCAGATCACTTACTCACTTCCCCTAACTCTGATAGATCCCCCCCCCCCTAAACCAAGTAATTGGTGCCTCATTCTCAGATATTTTTCTTAACTCCACAAAACCAAGTATTATAACGAGAAAATACCCAAAGGAGCGAGAATACAAGTAGCTAAATCTCTCAGCAACTGCATATCTTCTCTTTTGCAAAATTTTAACAAAGAAGAAGAATGGTTAAAATTTCTAAACTTTGGGTACAATACTTTCAAAATACCTGACATATCACTCCAAAAATCCTTAACCCAACAAATAAAAGATGCCTGTTTAAACATCAACACTCATCTTCATGAGTCCCAAATCTCCAGACATCCCAAAAACAAAAAAAAAATAACCCCACTTCAACAAAAAGCCTCATTGATTTCGAAGAAAATTGACAGTCTTAATATCAAGGGGCCCTCAAACTCATTTCAATCAATGACACTCTGGCGGAATCCAATTTAGATACCTTAATTAAGCTTCGATCAAAGCATCCCACAACAACATTTATGCCAATATTACCCCAACCCTACTCCCATTGTGCAGCAGACTTCACACAGGAAGAAGTAAGGAAAGCAATCCTATCTTTTCATCGGGATTCGGCTCATGGTCTAGATGGGATTAGACCAATTTTTTTACAGGACATTACCTCTCCTGTGATCTGTACACAGGTTTCAATTCTCACTAAAATCACAAACTTAGTCAACAAAATCCTAAATGGAGACGGACCTAGCTTTATTACCCCCTTACTCTTCGGTGCCAGACTCATCGCACTCCAAAAACCAAACAAGGACATTCGGCCCATCGCCATTGGTTCAACTTACCGTAGATTGGTCGCTAAATTAATCGCATCTAGAATCAAACACGATGCCGCACACATTCTAAGCCCCTACCAACTTGGTGTAGGGATACCTGGTGGTGAAGCTGCTGTGCACTTAACAAGAATTCACCTTGAAAATAACCCAAAAAACGAATCCCTAGTAAAAATTGACTTCTCTAACGCCTACAACACTCTTTCGCGCAACACGTTCCTATATTCAACTTGCTTCCATTTCCCCGCTTACACCAAATTTCTTTTCTCTTGCTACCAATCACCAACAATCTTACAATTCAACAAAGAAAAGATACTTTCTGTCGAGGGTATCCAACAGGGTGACCCTCTCGGATCCCTTCTCTTTAGTCTTGGAATCAATGACATGATAAAATCAATAAACTCTTCATGTACTCTATCGCTCCATGCTTGGTATATTGATGATGGAATCTTGAGTGGTCCCTGTAGTGAAATAGCCAAAGCAGTCAACATAATTAAAGAAATGGGCACAACCATTGGACTTTCGCTTAACCAGAGCAAATCTGAATTCTCACATTTAAATTCTAATGCTCCCAACACTCACGATTTCAAATTCACATCAAGCGTTGAATTAACACATCTAGGATCGCCTGTAGGAGGACACGAGTCAATAAGCTCCTTTCTTCATTCCACACTTGACATACTCCTTAAACTGGAGGACATCTTTACACTTCTTCCATCACACAAGTCCTTTTTTTTGCTAAAAAATTTCTTTTTTATACCAAGGATTCTTTACGCACTTCGGTCAACACCAATTTTTAAATATCCTATTCCTCTCCACAAAAAAGGAATAAAGGGCTTTACCGAAAAAATAGCAAATATCAGATTCAACGAAACCGCTTGGGCCCAAGCAACTCTTCCAACCAAATTTGGTGGTCTCGGCATCAGATCTCCACATGACTTAGCAATAACTATTCATATCGAGTAGTCTCTTGACAAAGCCAATAAACACCGCCCATAATTCTAAAGAAGACCTTTCCTTAATCGTGGCTATGGATATTTGGAAAACAAGAATCAATGCTGATTCTCATCCCCCCACAACCCATAGACAAAAAGAATGGGATGCACCAGTGGTTGCTCACTGCGTTGAAACTCTCTTATCTAGCATGTAATCTACCGACCGCACCCTATTCTCTTCCCTGCTCAATGGTACGGGACATGAGTTTCTTGAGGCCATCCCATCTACCAATCTTCAGCTTCAACTATCCAACAACGAATTTACCCACGCCATCGGCATTCGTCTAAATTGTTCCATCACTCACCCTCACATCTGCTCAGGGTGCAACTCGCCAGTTGACTCGAAGGGTAGACATAGTTTACATTGTCGTGCAATGGACGATTCATCAGACACAAGCAATGTAATACAATCATCCAACATGCACTGAAATCCGCCCAAATTCCTTCCACTCTAGAACCACAGGGTCTTTTTAGATCTGACGGTAAACGTCCTGACGGGATCTCTCAAATCCCATGCAGGAGAGGCCAACTTTTGGTATGGGACTATTCCTGTATTGACCCCTTGGCCCCATCCAACCACGCCATCAACATCCTTGACCAGAAGGAACAACTTAAAACTTCTAAATACACAGAAATAATGAACGATCATTGCTTCATCCCAATCATATCAACCACTCTTGGCACCTTCGGCAAACTCGCCTTAGCATTTTTCAAAAACTTATGATCACAAATCAGCAAACTCTCAGAAGAACCTCGAGAGGGTTTTTTTCTTCGTCAACGATTATCCATAGCGATTCTCAAAGCTAATTATATCAGTTTCATTGGTAGTCTTCTAGCCAAAGAGCTATCCTAGACAACACTTACGTCCCTTTTTCATTTTTGTTTCCCTGCGTCACACCATCTCCGTTCTTTTTTTTATAGTATTATTATATATTTTTCAAACATTTTTAAATATATTAAAACATAAAATATTATATTTTCGTTTTTTTTAATACTTTATATTATTTATTATTTGAAAATTGAAAATATAGCTATATACCCGACTTAAGCAATAACCCATATTTTAATTTTTCTTTCTTTCTTATTACTTTCCTAACGAAAAAAAAACAACTTTTTTTTAAATCTAGCTATTTTTTTTATATAATAAAAATAAACCTAAACTCTATTCATTTTTCCCTTTCCTTTTATCTTTAATAATTTATTTTATCATATAAATGGAATTTCATCAAAACTCATTTTTTTAAAAAAAAATCCCCGAGCACAGATTCGTGGTTCAGACCCATATATTTTAAGTAATTTCTTATTGAACTTATTATAGATATAAATATATGGTTATTAGTTATCAATCGATAATTAAGACATATTGAATAGGCAACAAGCCAAGCGATACCTCTCGATGGAGAAGCTATTATTAAGGGGAGGGGGGTCAGGACTAATTTTATGTATCAAATACGCCTAATTCTACTTTAATATGGTGTATAAATATATATTTATTTATTAAAAAATTTTTTTAATTTAATTAATTTTCTTTCTCCTGTTTTTATAAGTCAAACCCTTATTCGAAATATATATTTTTCTATTAAATTTGTTTTTATTTCTAAAATAAAATAATATACTTTTTTGTCAATTTTTGCTGTCTAGTTTTTATTTTCTTTATTTGTTATATAATAAACTAATTAATATAAATTTTCAAAAAGGATAAAAATCATAAATATTTTCGCATGAATATATATTTTAAAAAAATCGGAATTAAAAAATAAATTATTTATTACAAAAATTATTTAATGATACATGACATTTAGTTGAACATTTAAGATTGTTCTTGTAACATTCGCATCTTTTGTTCATGCAACCCATTTTGCAATTACATAACGACGTTTTCTCATGGTTTGTAACACTCCGGGAGGCTCCTAAATATTGTTAGCAGTTTAAATAAATAATTAATATATTTTATATAGATGAATTAATTTGAGGAGTATGTTACTATAATAAAAAAGCTTAAATTACCTATGATTGATATATCTTTGTCGGGATCTTCAAAATCATTTAATTTTATCGTTTTATACAGACTAGAGGCAATAAACGGTGTTGAAATTCTTCCAGCACAATTTAATTTTTTTCAATTTTTAATATTTTCCCTACTAAATTTTTAAGACAGATATTAGTTCTATCTGTCCTATGGATAGGTAATAATACGTGATCACCTAAGATTAGGTTATTTTCTCCAATTATTTGAGAGTAAATTATGTTTTGACGCCCTCGATCATTTAAATATGAAATAAAAGAAGGGGCCCTTTTTAAAATATTATAAATACTATTCCCAATATTATTGGTAGCACAACTATTTTTCCATATAATTTTGTTGCCAACATTTTTTGAAGAAGGACTACTAGTAATATTATGGAAAATTTGAAAACACGAATCTTTGTTTGAAACCTTTGAACGCTGAATACATTGCTACTAAAATAGCAAAGGTTTCAAACAGAGATTCGTGTTTTCAAATTGTCCATAATATTACTAGTAGTCCTTATTCAAAAAATGTTGGCGACAAAATTATATGGAAAAATAGTTGTGCTACCAATAATATTGGGAATAATATTTCTAATATTTTAAAAAGGGCCCCTTCTTTTATTTTATATTTAAATGATCGAGGGCGTCAAAACATAATTTACTCTCAAATAATAGGAGAAAATAACCTAATCTTAGGTGATCACGTATTATTACCTATCCATAGGACAGATAGAACTAATATCTGTCCTAAAAATTTAGTAGGGAAAATATTAAAAATTGAAAAAAATAAAATATGAGTAGGTACGTGTGCTGGAAGAATTTCAACACCGTTTATTGCCTCTAGTCTGTATAAAACGATAAAATTAAATGATTTTGAAGTTCCCGACAAAGATATATTAATCATAGGTAATTTAAGCTTTTTTATTATAGTAACATACTCCTCAAATTAATTCATCTATATAAAATATATTAATTATTTATTTAAACTGCTAACAATATTTAGGAGCCTCCCGGAGTGTTACAAACCATGAGAAAACGTCGTTATGTAATTGCAAAATGGGTTGCATGAACAAAAGATGCGAATGTTACAAGAACAATCTTAAATGTTCAACTAAATGTCATGTATCATTAAATAATTTTTGTAATAAATAATTTATTTTTTAATTCCGATTTTTTTAAAATATATATTCATGCGAAAATATTTATGATTTTTATCCTTTTTGAAAATTTATATTAATTAGTTTATTATATAACAAATAAAGAAAATAAAAAGTAGACGGCAAAAATTGACAAAAAAGTATATTATTTTATTTTAGAAATAAAAACAAATTTAATAGAAAAATATATATTTCGAATAAGGGTTTGACTTATAAAAACAGGAGAAAGAAAATTAAGATTAAATTAAAAAAATTTTTAATAAATAAATATATATTTATACACCATATTAAAGTAGAATTAGGCGTATTTGATACATAAAATTAGTCCTGACCCCCCTCCCCTTAATAATAGCTTCTCCATCGAGAGGTATCGCTTGGCTTGTTGCCTATTCAATATGTCTTAATTATCGATTGATAACTAATAACCATATATTTATATCTATAATAAGTTCAATAAGAAATTACTTAAAATATATGGGTCTGAACCACGAATCTGTGCTCGGGGATTTTTTTTTAAAAAAATGAGTTTTGATGAAATTCCATTTATATGATAAAATAAATTATTAAAGATAAAAGGGGATTAAAGGGAAAAATGAATAAAGTTTAAGTTTATTTTTATTATATAAAAAAAATAGCTAGATTTAAAAAAAAGTTGTTTTTTTTTCGTTTTTTCAATTTTTTTTTGTTGTTTTTGTGAATATTTTTTTTCAAAAATTTTAGGAAAGTAATAAGAAAGAAAGAAAAATTAAAATAGAGTTTAAGTTTATTTTTATTATATAAAAAAAATAGCTAGATTTAAAAAAAAGTTGTTTTTTTTCGTTTTTTCAATTTTTTTTTGTTGTTTTTGTGAATATTTTTTAAAAATTTTAGGAAAGTAAGAAAGAAAGAAAAATCGGTTAGGGTACCTTTTCAGGGGCAATTATTTTTGTTATTTTTTGTTATTTTTTTATGCGATTTTTTTTATGTAATTTTTTTATGAAAACTATTGTTTTTATGTTATTTTTTTATGATTGGTTCAGTTTCTTATTGGTTAATTTTTTATTTAAGATATTTTTAAATTAATATATCTTTTTTTATTTAAGATATTTTAAAATAATTTTTTTATAGATATTTTCGAAAATATAGATTATTAAATCGTTTTGATGTTTTTATTCATTTTATTAATGATTGTAGAGTATTAAATCGTTTTGATGTTTTTATTCATTTTATTAATGATTGTATAAATTTTAATAGTATATTTCAATTTAATGAATAAATTATTTCGATTGTTATGCTTAAATTTTATTTATTTTTGGAATCTTCCTTTAATTATAGTGTTATCACTAAAAAAAATTAAATTCTTTATACAAATTTTATAAAAAATTATTCATATTAATTTTGTATAGAAGGAATCATATTAAGTTTATATAGAAGGAATCATATTAAGTTTGTATAGAAGGAATCATATTAAGTTTGTATAGAAGGAATCATATTAAGTTTGTATAGAAGGAATCATATTAAGTTTATATAGAAGGAATCATATTAAGTTTGTATAGAAGGAATCATATTAAGTTTGTATAGAGGGAATGTATAAAAAGAATCAACCAAATAAATTTTAAATAGCGAAGTTTCATCTATCAAAAATTTAACCCCAAACCTGGCAAAAAAAGATGAGGAAGATTCGAATAAACATAATTCATTTTCACAGTATTTTATTTTAGACTTATATTTATATATAATTTTTATTTTAGTTATGATATCAAATGATATAGCAAAAATATAAGTACGAGTAACCTTTCTCGTCACTTAATTAATGTGCATAAAATATCAGAAAAAACTAATAATAATAAATCCATTCAAACTCTAAAACTGTTTCTAAAGCCAAAGCCAACATGTAGCAAGAATATAAAAGATAAAAAATGGCTCTTAAGTTAGTATTAATGTTTATTAATATTCATTTTAAATTTTTAACTGGTTTGTTAAATTAATTTTATTAAGCTCTATTTGTTCAAAACAACTAAATTTTTTAGTTTGTTTTGTCAGCTCTTATTTTGAGAACATTTTAATGTACAAACTTAATATATAATTTATTAAAATAATTATGTAAAACTTTAAAACAACTAAATTTTTAGTTTGTTTATTGTCAGCTCTATTTTGAGATCCAATGCATAAACTTATGTATAATTTAAATTAATAAAATAATTATGTAAAACTTTAAAACAACTAAATTTTTAGTTTGTTTATTGCCAGCTCTATTTTGAGATCTTTTTAATGTATAAAGTTAATATATAATTTATTAAAATAATTATGTAAAACTTTAAAACAACTAAATCAAATTTTTTATTTGTTTCTCTTTTTTAAATATCTTTTTTCTAATAGGGCGAAATTATGTTTTGATGTGCTGCTTAGATTTATTGCCATTTGATTCTATAAGCAATAATGGGATGACAGATTTTCTAAGGTTTAAAATTTAAATAAAATGATTATTAAAAAATAAATTGCCTAAAAAATAGAAATTTAAGATAAATGATTCCTCATCAGAATTGCCTAATAGGACATCTATTAGTCGGGGAGCACTTGATGATGTTTATTGTTCTATAAAGGAACATGTTTTAAACCTGATTGATGCTGGTCCAAAATTCTGTTCCATTACTTTTGATTTATGGACCGCGAAAATATATTACATTTAGTCTTCATCATTTAGATGAGAATTTTGATTTAAAATATTCTGGCAACCCGAAATGTGACTCAAAAGCATACTGGGGAAACCATATTATCGTAGATTGATGGTATCGAAGAGGAGTTTCATTTAAAAGCCAAAATAATACAAATGGTAACTGATGCAGGGGCAAATTTCAAAAGAAACGTCAGATTGGGGGATTATGAGCATCATTTATGCTTAGGCCATGGACTACATAATTTGGTTACAGTTGATGGCATAAAAAAAGTTGCCAGAATTGATAATCTCCTTAAAAAAATTAAAGAAATTATTTCAGCTCTCAGATATCGAGTAGCTGATTTGGAATGTGAAATTGAAGATGAGCATCGTAAATGTCTCCAGTCAATTTATGAGACAGGTCATATCTTGGATATTGATGATTCTGATCCATACCTTGATGACCATTTTGATAAGGAAGCGGATAATAAAAATGTCATTACACCAACCAATCTATATAATACAAAAACGTTAAAATTAAATTGCCCTACCCGCTGGCACAGCATATTAATTATGTTATAAAGTGTTCGTAGCGTGAACAAAAATCCTATTAATAATGTTTTGAATAAAATAGGAAAAAAATGTTTAAAACTTTTTAATAATGAATGGGATATGATTGACGAGCTTTATGCCGTATTAATTCCATTACGAGAGTCGGTGGAATTTCTTTCCTCCCAAAAGGGATCGACTATAAATCTAGGGTTATTATTTCGCAGTGAAATAGAAACCCACATACAGATCAATATATCTGATTCCTCAGATATTATTTGTTTAAAAGAAAATATGCAAAAAAAGCTTGACCATAGGTTTCCCATTATTGAACTTCAAGTTATTTTATATTTTTATTAATAAAATTATATTTTGAACATTAGATATTAGCGACTCTCCTTGATCCCAGATTTCAAAATCTGAAAATTGTGTCAGAATATTTAAATTCAAATTCTACTACATCATTGCAATTTTTAACAAGACATTTAAAACTTTTAGAAAATGATAAAAATGCACAAAGTGAAATCCAAGTTGAAGATAATGGGGAGACTTCCAGTTCTTATATCGCCAAAATAGCTCGTAAACATTACATTCCAGGCAGTGATTATAACAATATAAGTAATTTAGAACAAGAATGCCATATTTTGCTAAGCCAAAATAATATCCCAGAAGAGGATGCATTAAACTTTTGGAAGAAAAAGCAACTGGAACTTCCTAGGCTTGCTAATTCAGCTAGGAAGGTTCTTTGTATACCTGCAACCAGTACACCCAGCGAAATAATTTTTTCCATTGCTGGATTAATACTCAATGCAAAAAGGACTTCTTAATGTCCCACCAATCTTGATAAAATTCTATTTATTCATGATAATTATAATTTAGCTAAATCTGAATTCTGATTTATTATATTTCTTACTTAATATTTTGTTTGCATTCCAAATATATATTTGTTATAATAAAAATCAATAGAATATTACTAATATGTGTTGTTTATGTGACTCTGATCTGAATGAAAATGCAATTCCTTAGTCTATATCTGAGAATGAGAAAATACATGAATTTAAATTGAAGTGAGACAGGAAATAATTTAAGAAATAAACTATGTTAACAATGTGTTAGAAAAGAGCGCCAAATTATAAAAAAATGTAATACATTGATTTATAAATTAAATTTATTTAAAAAATTTTTTTTAATAAATATCGCGCCGCCGCTGCCGACAATTTAGTAGGCAGCGGCGAAATCGGCGCGCTGCCGAACGCCGATAAAAAATTTAAAAAAAACAGCTGCCTTCAATTGAGACATCGGCGCACAGGTCTAGTTACTATGCATCGAGATGCTAATTCTTTATCAAAATTTGTCATTAAATTCTTGAATGATATGAAAAAATTAATAGGTCAAAGTTACGAAGGCACAGCTGTTTTGTCAGACGATTCACATGAACTACAAGCGAGAGACGTCAATCCTTCAGCACTTAATATTCATTGATTTGCCCATAAGTGAAATCTTATATTATCAAAATCTTGCAGCAAAATTAAAGAATGTAAGGTTTTTTTTGCAACTTTATCTGGTTTAGCCAGTTTTTTTAATACATCATCTAAACGAACAGCGGAATTTGATAAATATGTCAAAAAAAGATTACCACAAGTAGCCCCAGCGAGATGGGAATACAAAATGGTCTGCTGGTTCAAACAGTTTTCAATTATTTAAAGGATCTAGTCATTTTTTTTGAAAGTATGATTGATGGAGAATCTGATATTGTTTGGGATAATGATGTTTTAATAACATCTTGTGGCTATTTAAATATATTAAATGATGCAAATTTTCTAATTTTATTAGATTTTTTTCAAGAAATTTTTCCAGAATCTGATTTATTATTTGATATACTTAGACCTGTGCGCCGATGTCTCAATTGACGGCGTCGGTTTTTTAAAATTTTTTATCGGCGTTCGGCGGCGCGCCGATTTCGCCGCCGAATAAATTTAATTTATAAATCAATGTATTACATTTTTTTATAATTTGGTGCTCTTTTCTAACACATTGTTAACATAGTTTATTTCTTAAATTATTTCCTGTCTCAATTTAAATTCATGTATTTTCTCATTCTCAGAAATAGAATAAGGAATTGCATTTTCACTCAGATCAGAGTCACATAAACAACACATATTAGTAATATTCTATTGATTTTTATTATAACAAATATATATTTGGAATGCAAACAAAATATATACAAAGAACCTTCCTAGCTAAATTAGCAAGCCTAGGAAGTTCCAGTTGCTTTTTCTTCCAAAAGGTTAATGCATCCTCTTCTGGGATATTATTTTGGCTTAGCAAAATATGACATTCTTGTTCTAAATTACTTATATTGTTAAAATCACTGCCTGGAATGTAATGTTTACGAGCTATTTTGGCGATATAAGAACTGGAAGTCTCCCCATTATCTTCAACTTGGATTTCACTTTGTGAATTTTTATCATTTTCTAAAAGTTTTAAGTCTTGTTAAAAATTGCAATGATGTAGTAGAATTTGAATTTAAATATTCTGACACAATTTTCAGATTTTGAAATCTGGGATCAAGGAGAGTCGCTAATATCTAATGTTCAAAATATAATTTTATTAATAAAAATATAAAATAACTTGAAGTTCAGTAATGGGAAACCTATGGTCAAGCATTTTCTTTTAAACAAATAATATCTGAGGAATCAGATATATTGATCCGTATGTGGGTTTCTATTTCACTGCGAAATAATAACCCTAGATTTATAGTCGATCCCTTTTGGGAGGAAAGAAATTCCACCGACTTTCGGAATGGAATTAATACGGCATAAAGCTCGTCAATCATATCCCATTCATTATTAAAAAGTTTTAAACATTTTTTTCCTATTTTATTCAAAACATTATTAATAGGATTTTTGTTCACGCTACGAACTATAGCATAATTAATATGCTGTGCCAGCGGGTAGGGCAATTTAATTTTAACGTTTTTGTATTATATAGATTGGTTGGTGTAATGACATTTTTATTATCCGCTTCCTTATCAAAATGGTCATCAAGGTATGGATCAGAATCATCAATATCCGAGATATGACCTGTCTCATAAATTGACTGGAGACATTTACGATGCTCATCTTCAATTTCACATTCCAAATCAGCTACTCGATATCTGAGGGCTGAAATAATTTCTCTAATTTTTTTAAGGAGATTATCAATTCTGGCAACTTTTTTTATGCCATCAACTGTAACCAAATTATGTAGTCCGTGGCCTAAGATCCCCCAATCTGACGCTTCTTTTGAAATTTGCCCCTGCATCAGTTACCATTTGTATTATTTTGGCTTTTAAATGAAACTCCTCTTCGATACCATCAATCTCCGATAATATGGTTTCCCCAGTATGCTTTTGAGTCACATTTCGGGTTGCCAGGGTAAAATATTTTAAATCAAAATTTTCATCTAAATGAAATATAATTAGCCGCTTGAAATGATCGGTCCATAAATCAAAAGTAATGGAACAGAATTTTGGACCAGCATCAATCAGGTCTAAAACATGTGCCTTTATAGAACAATAAACATCAAGTGCTCCCCGACTAATAGTTGACCTATTAGGCAATTCTATGAGGAATCAATTATCTTAAATTTCTATTTTTTAGGCAATTTATTTTTTAATAATCATTTTATTTAAATTTTAAACCTTTAGAAAATCTGTCATCCCATTATTGCTTATAGAATCAAATGGCAATAAATCTAAGCAGCACATCAAGACATAATTTCGCCCTATTAGAAAAAAGATATTTAAAAAAGAGAAACAAATAAAAAATTTGATTTAGTTTAAAGTTTTACATAATTATTTTAATAAATTATATATTAACTTTATACATTAAAAAGATCTCAAAATAGAGCTGACAATAAACAAACTAAAAATTTAGTTGTTTTAAAGTTTTATTATACATAAGTTTATGCATTGGATCTCAAAATAGAGATGACAATAAACAAACTAAAAATTTAGTTGTTTTAAAGTTTTACATAATTATTTTAATAAATTATATATTTGTACATTAAAAAGTTCTCAAAATAGAGCTGACAATAAACAAACTAAAAATTTAGTTGTTTTAAAGTTTTACATAATTATTTTAATAAATTTAAATTATATATTAAGTTTATACATTAAAAGGATCTCAAAGTAGAGCTGACAATAAACAAACTAAAAATTTAGTTGTTTTAAAGTTTTACATAATTATTTTAATAAATTTAAATTATGCATTAAAAGGATCTCAAAATAGAGCTGACAATAAACAAACTAAAAATTTAGTTGTTTTAAAGTTTTACATAATTATTTTAATAAATTATATATTAAGTTTATACATTAAAAAGATCTCAAAATAGAGCTGACAATAAACAAACTAAAAATTTAGTTGTTTTAAAGTTTTACATAATTATTTTAATAAATTATATATTAAGTTTGTACATTAAAAAGTTCTTAAAATAAGAGCTGACAAAACATACTAAAAAATATAGTTGTTTTGAACATATAGAGCTTAATAAAATTAATTTAACAAACCAGTTAAAAATTTAAAATGAATATTAATAAACATTAGTACTAACCTAAGAGCCATTTTTTATCTTTTATATTCTTGCTACATGTTGGCGTTGGCTTTAGAAACATTTTTAGAGTTTGAATGGATTTATTCTTATTAGTTTTTTCTGATATTTTATGCACATTAATTAAGTGACGAGAAAGGTTACAAGTACTTATATTTTTGCTATAACATTTGATATCATATAACTAAAATATAAATTATATATAAATATAAGTCTAAAATTAAAATAAATTACTGTGAAAATGGAATATTTTTATCCGAATCTTAATCATCTTTTTTCCCCAATTTTAAACAAGGTTCACAATAAATATAATCAGGCATTATCGTGCTTTTCTTATTCTCATTCTTCAAAATAAGATTTCCAAAGTACTTCCACACATAACTTGATTTTTGATTAGTAGAGAGAGTTGTTATTTCATAATTGTATATAGGGTGGTTTAAAACGCGCAAATCCATAAAAATAATTAATATAGCCGAAATGAATATGGTGTATGAATGAATGTAAATGATATACACTATTCTATTATATAAAGCAATAGAATACAATTCATGTTTTATTATATTAATGTTAATATTCAAATTTAAATAATAATAATTTAATATATAAATATAATTAAACAACATTCTAAATATTATACACGCCGCGCCGCCGCCATAAGAAAAATCGGCGGCTAGCCGGCTCACGCCGCTGATCTCAATCGGCGACTGTTCCGGCGTGAATAAAATTGCCGGCGGCGCAGACGTGAGCCGGCGGCGCACAGGTCTAGATATACTTCAAACTAAAATTAACGATATATCTTATTGCCTTAAAAGTATTAACGATTTCAGAATTCAGTTAAATCAAACATAGAAAACTTTGAGGTGTTTTGGAGAAATTTAAATGTAAAAGAAAATATTGAAGACAATTTAGATAAAAAACAATAGATCCGAATTGCCCAATACAAAAGAATTTTATAAAAATTTGATAATTAAAATAACAGATAATATAATCAATGAAATTGATTTTCGGTTCGAAACATTAAAAAATATCAAATTCGTCGAATTGTTAGATATTAGTAAATTCCATATATTTAATCAAAATTTCACAAAATATTTATTAAATAATTTAAACGAAACTTATTCTCAATTTTTTGACTTACACAAGGGAAACCTAATTTAAAGTAGTGTTTCGGGATGATGAATTTAAAAAGAAAAAGAATGTTAATGAAATACTTGAATTTTTAATATACACCAATTTGATGAATTTTAAAGAGTTTTTTAAATTATGCAAATTCATCTTAACTTTGGCTTCAACCGAGTTTTTCATCTTTAAAAAGAATCAATTCTTATTGCAGAAACAGGATGAGCCAAAATAGATTATCGAATGTATCTTCGATTTCGCTTGAAAAAAAATTTAAAATCTAGCGATAACTTTAAATAATGCAGTAATTGATCATTTCACTCAAAAACAAAGGCGAATACCACTCATTTATAAATCTTAATGTTTTTATGGTTTGAGTTTGACTATAATAAAATAATAAAAATTTTTGATTGCTTCCCTAGTAGTGAACTTGACGCTTCGTCACTGGTTTAAGGTGATATTTTTAGATTGTATTTTGTTCAATTGTGATATGTAAATTGGACATTAGTATATGTTTAATTTATTTTGAAAGAAATTATTTTGTAAAACTAAATCCATACATATATATATATGAATTGGAAAAGAAAAACTTATATATATATGAAATTTTCTTAAATAATTTATTTTGAATAAAGTTGAATTGCATAACTTTTTAATACATTCGATTTTTATTGCAATTTTCTCACTTTTCACACATTCGATTTTTATTGCAACGTTCCCACTTTGCAACAACATATATGGGTCCAGGACTCACAAATATCTGATTTTGAATTTGATTAATATTCTTTTAAATAACAAGAGTTTATTTATTTTCATTTTATTTTAATAAATACCTAACTAAATTAAATCTATAAATAAAATATTCCAATTTTATAGAAAATTATAGGCGAGCCGGATATTTCGTAATATTTTAATGGGCCAGCCCGGTAATTAAAATTTTACGATATTTTTTTAAAAGAGCCTTACCTTAATTGATATTGGGAATAAATATAGATTGGATATTGGGAATAAATATAGATTGGATATTGGGAATAAATATAGATTGGATATTGACATTAAAAATGTGATGGCCAGAAAATTCGTACAATATTTAACGGACCCCGTGCCTGACTTTTCGTAAAATTTATATTAAAATATTTAATCGGGCCGGACAAACATGAAATAACGGGCCTGCAGTTATCTTGTGAGAAAAATTTTAACAGGCTGAAAAGGGCCGAGTCCTAATTTTATTTGTTACAAAAAAAAGTATACATAATATATCTCAGACTGAATTACTTTCTTGTCTACCTCGAAATTTGGCATAATAAAAGATTTGGAAATATTTTTGATATTTCTAGACACCATTTCCAATCATTAATTTAAAATTAATGAGCTGATTGTGACGATAACAAAAGAATTTGGAATATCTCTTACTTGATGAAGAATGTTATTCTCAAAGATGATATTAATACATGGAAACAACTCAAAAATTCATCTTCTTTTATTGAGAATGATTATTTTTGCTTTAAGTAAATACCTTCCAAAAATAATGAAATTGAATTAGATATATTAAATTATCTAAGATGATTTTCTTGATATTGATAGCTTGAAGAAATATTTAATTTTTTTTTAAATATAATACAATTTTGCCCTCTTCGGTTCCCGATGAGCTGCTATTTAGTTATGCAAATATAGTAAATAGGCCAAATTGGCATAGGACATTTTTTAATTTAAAAATAATGATTATTTTAAAATATTTTTAGGGCTGTGCCAATATTAAATATCGGATCGGGCCGATATTTTTTTAAAACCGATCCGATCTTATATTTTTTTTATTGTTTTGGGTTATTTTATAAATAATTTCATAACAATATATTAATGAAAGGAACTAAAATACAATTAATTTATTATAATGTTTAAAAAAAATAGTCTAAAACACTATTTTTTGTTATATTATCTGCAATAAGAAAAGGATTTTAAAATATCTAACGAGTCACATTCAGCTAGTGTTGTTAAACGGCTAGATATAGCTAATTTTTAAAAAAGTTTAACTCAAGATTTTGGCTAAAAGTGAATTACTTATTATTGATTTTGCTCATTGATGACAGAAAGATTTGGACTTCTATTAGGAAAATTTCGAGGCTTAGACAATAATATTTTGGCAAAATTTTGCTTTAGCCCTTTTTAAAAATCGGCTAAATGGAGTTGTTTGCAACACTAGCTATACCCTAAAAACATTGCAAATATTTAAAAAGATTATTAACCTTTGGAGAATAAAAAAGATAAAATGCACCTTGAAAGTTAGCTGGATTTTTAAAAATAAAAAAAATTTAATATTTTCATGACATTGATACAAAGATAGATGGTAAATAAATAAATAAAAATATAGGATCGGTATCGGAATCGGTTTTTTATTATAGGTGAAAAATTTGTGCGACATTAAAAGCGACCACCAGTGGCAAGAGTTGCGGTATTCGTGGACCCACGACATGGAACTCTGGAAAAATAATAAAAAATGAAATAGATTCTGACGACCATGGAAAAGACTTAAAAAGCTTGTAACATACAAAGAGAAGACTACGCCAAATAACACCACAGTACCCGTCTTGGTTCAAGGCTTGAAAAATGCCATATCATCTAGACCAGATTCGCTCTAGATGCTCTCCTCTCCTGGACGGTTAATGGATAGCGGCTAAATTAGAAGAGATAGCGAGCCTGTATATACGTTTGAATCCATCAGAGCAAACAGATTAAAATAAAATGGACCTAACGGTGTTTGACTCTTTTTAAGAGGAGATGACAAAGGAGAAAACTTTTGAGCAACCGAAAAGAAGTACAGGCCAATTAGGCGAAGATGTAAGAAGTTTGTTGTTCAAAAGTTGATAAATGATACAAGAGGGTTCAGAAATAAAGTCGACAAAATTAGAAAAGATGAACGACATCCACTAAACAAAGAAATCAGATTAAAAGTACCGAATGGGCACCTTCTATTGCTATAAACAAGGCTTTCACATATGCCCTTATTAATGCATAGATTAAAACGTTTATTGATTAATTAAAATTTTTGAATATATTTTGTGTTTTATATTTGAAAATAGGTATTTGCCAACTAATATGATTTTCAATTTTACACTGTCGTTTAAATGGCAAAAAGCATCTTTTACTAATTATAAATAGTGCCCAAACTAAAAGAGATTAGTACGAATATTCTTTTTATTGTAGCCTCAATTAACCCAAATATAAATTTAAAAATGTTAAAATTGAGCAAAGAGCATGTCATCTAACCCTGATCTCCCCTACTTTATTGAGGTTTTGCACTCATGCAAACTTGTACTATTATACTATATGGAAACTACCACATAAGCCATCAGGAAGGAAAGTTTCAGCTTTTGTTCTTATCCGCCTAATTTATTTACCTTATATAAAGAATATCTAATTTGATAACTGTTTTCTCAATTTCAGAAATATCATCAAATCATATTTCTGAAGATGAGATATGCAAATTATTATCATATTTTTAAAAAAAACATGCCAATTTTTTAGAACAGATTTTTGTAGAATCATCTTTTTTGAATTAGTTATCTTTAAAAGTCCTCCATATATTAAGTATGCTCAAAAGCCAAGTATTTTTATATTCCTGTAGTATTTTTTTTTAATAGTAGATCAACTTATGGATAATTCTTTCCCAAAAATTTTTCTCTGGTTAATGATCTCACAAGTAATATTATTTGTGGTCTTACCTACACCCATTTGAATAAAATAAAACTAAAAAATGCTACAACACTTAATTAAATTTTATTATAATGTAAAAAATAAGATAATTGTTGATTTTAAAAAATTGAATAGATAAACTAACAAGGGGGTGGTGATCATAGCTTGGTGAGCTGATATCTATGAATAAGGTAATTTAAAACAATATTTTTATTATTATTTATAAAAATAAAATTTTAAATAATTTTTATTTTAAAATTTAAATTTTTTAAGAGAATAAATTTTCATTTAATTTGAAAATTAATATAGGACAATAATTAATAGTGATTGCATAACAGTGAGGTGGAATATTATATTTTACTCATATTGTAAAAATTTATATTTAATAAATATTATTATAATAATGTAAAATAATGTGAAAGGTTTATTATTTAATATAAATGGTCGGTTGGACCCAATAGGTAAGTAATGTTATAATTTTGGTCTGATAAGCTAAAGCTAAGAGTTAAATAGAGTGTGGTGCCACTTATAAATTTGAATACGAGGCCAATAATTATATTTATCTTAATTAGCAGAGTTGTTAAAGGATCTAGATATAAGTATCTAGATCCTGTATCTAGATATAAAAATGTGGTATCTGTATCTAGATAGATTTTTGATTAAAATATCTGTATCTAGATATTATTTTAGACGATGTATCTGTATCTACTATATAAAAAGTATCTTTTAACAACTCTGTAGATCAGATAAATATTTACAAAAAATAAAATCTCATCCAATATTTTCATATCATTTGCTATTTTATGTCATAATTATATAATATATTTTTATTTTGTATATAATTTACAAATTTAAAAGGTTTTTTATAATGTTTAAAAAAATCAAATTATTTTAAGAGTAGGTAAAAATATAATATTATGTAATGTTATATTATTTGTAATTGCATCAAGAAAAGGATTTAAAAATATTTAAGAAGTCACATTCAGTAATAATCATTGTCTAAATTTTAAATAAGATGATTGCCTTTTGGGTAATAAATAACAAAAACAATTAATAAATCATGAATGCACTTTTTGGACATAAGAAAAAAAAGTTTTTTTGTGATTTCATCTTGAAAAATTTTTTATGCATGAAAATTACAAAATATTTACTTATAAATTTTCATTTTTTAAAGAATATATTTGATTTAATTTTACCTAAAAATGGCAAATATTTTTTTTTTGAAAATCTTAAACTCTTCATAAGGCAGAAAATTTTAAAAATGTTTTTCCCAAAATTACAATTAGTTATTTTATTGCAAAAAAAATATTGTATGTTTTATGACATTAGTTCAAAAATAGATAGTAAATAAAAATCAATCTAAATATCAGATTGATATTGGTAATAGTTGATTTTGCATGGTTATTAGAAATATTGGATTAGATAAATCAAAAATTTGTGAATCAGCACAACCCTAGTTAAATATTGTTTATTGCTTTTATATCTGTTTCAAAAATTGTTATATACATGTCATAAAAACATTTTAATATATTTTTAAATAATATTAGATATACCACTGCAAGTAAATGTGACTTTATTGGTGTTGGAATACCAAACAATCATTTTAAATGTAAGTGCATTGTAAGAATTTTGAAAATCTGATATGTATGTATAAGCAGGAAGAAAATTGAATTTCAGTTTTCTATTAATTTGATTTTGAATTAGCATTAATCTGCTTTCATATATTGTATGTGCTTTATTATTGTTCAAAAGAATGTGAATTAATGTTTTTAATTCTTCGATTGATTTTGTGTTTTTAATTATGATAATAGAATCGTTAATAGGTGTTACAATTCCTTCATTAACCTAATTAGACTTTAATTTTTTTAAATTAATATAAAAATTAACCTTTTCCTCCTTCTTTAAAGTTGGGCATATATTTAAAGCATTTTTATTATATTGATAATTTTTAGATGAACTAGATTTTTTTAATAAGGGATCAAAAAAGTTCAAAATATTTTCACATTCGTCATTTAAATCGATGAGATTTAAATCCATTATAGTAAGTAGTTGAGGGGCTAATGATACTTATCACCAGAGTGGGTAAATATCATTTATTAATGAAATAACTAATCCAATTGTGTAAAAGATATCAACAATTTTTTTGTCTTTAAAATTTATTATTGTTGCGTTTGACCATTTTCCGGTTTGGGCTTAATTATACTATCATATGTTTTTAACAATGATAGATTGCCGATTCCAATATGTCATTGGTACATCCCTAAAAAAATAAATAATTGTTTTGTTTAAAAAAAATTATCGTGGTTGACAAGTGATTATGATTAGTCTATATTTTGTTTATTTGTAATTTAATGGCCCCTATATATAAATAAAAATGAATATTAAAACTTAAAAGATATCGTTGTTTAAATGTCGACTACTGAGCCAACTCATCTAGATTATTATTTCTAATTCGATATCACTAATTAATAAGGAATTGAATTACTCGGTCTCTAATTTTTAATTGATAGATTATAAGAAGAGAACAATTTTTAAAAAAAAGTAATATAATATTAAATAAATATGATTATTTTTCATGTTAATATTGAAATATTTGTCCTCTATATATAAAAATATGATTGCGCAAAATATTCACAATAAACAAATATAATAAGTTTGTTTGGAGTAAGTGCTTCTGTCCATGATTGGGTCGATGAAAGGATCAATTTTTGAAAAAGGAATCTAATATTAAATATGAATATTTCTATGCTAATATTGAAGTATTCGCCCACTATATAAAATATAATTGAGAAAAATATTCACAATCAGTTAACAATAAAATAATTAAGTTGGTTCTCAGGTCGATGATCTGGTCGGTGCTCACAAAAAATTTTAAAATGAAAGATTATGACACTTGTCACTTATTTAGGGCACATCTTCCATGAAATTATATTTAAACATGCTTGGTACATTTATTTTTGCCAATTTGCCATAAAAAAATTTAAAAAACTTTAAAAATAACGATTATGACAATTGTCTCTTATCCAGGGTACATATTAACTGAAGTTTTATATAAATATGTTTGCAATATTAATTATTTCCAATTTGCGACTGAAAAGAAAGAAGGAGAATAAACGTGCTAGTAAGTAAAGATATATTTCATTATTATTCACTGTTTCTTTTCTTTTTACACATGCTATATATATACTATATAAAATTATAATATATATGATTAAACAAAAAAACAAAAAGTAAGATTACGAAAAATAAAAAGTAATATAAGTTGAATTTGAATTCATAACAAAAATAAAAATATTATTTGAATAAATATAATGAATGTACGTTATATAAATTAAAACATATAACCAATATTTTAATTTATTAATTCCTATAATGTAACAGCGATAAAAAATCAATAAACTTTAAAATTAATGATTATTACAATTGTCACTTATCTAGGGTAGATCTTCCCTGAAGTTTTATTTAAACATGCTTGCTACATTTATTTTTGCCAATTTGAGTCAAAAAAATTTTATTAACCTTAAAAATAATGATTATGACGATTGTCACTTATCCAGGGGTTCATATTAACTGAAATTTTATTTAAACATGTTTGCAATATTCATTTTTTCCAATTTGCGACAATAAACTTTAAAAATAACCATTATGACAATTGTTAACTTTCTAGGGTACATCTTAATTATCAAACATGTTTAAAATTAATTTTGACCATTAAAGTCAAAAAATCGAATATCTTAAAAATACAGATATAATTATCATTTATTCAAGGAACATCTTCATTTAATTTATTTATCATCTTTATAATGAAAATTTTATTTTTACCCTTTTGTGCAAAAAATTTCAAAAATGTTTAAAAATAACGAATATTATCACAATTATCACATTAAATATTATCCTTAAAAAGATCTTATAAATAACATAAAAAAGTTTGATAAAATTATTCATACACTTCGGATTTAGTGGTTTATATGAAAAATGTATAACTATTTTAAAAAAGTAAATTTGTTCATAAATTTAGAAAACATATTATGTTTTATCTTTAAAAGGGTGTATAATCATCTGCCATACATTTTGAATTACTTGACCTATCTATCAGTATATCGATATGCAGGACACGTTCTAGCCATCAAATTTAACCACACTAGTTGTGTATATCTAAATATGTTTATTCACATAAATTTTATCGCTTCAGTAAAAAAGCAGATGAAAAAGCATTCTTAATTTATAATCTTCAGCTTTCAAATATCAAATTTTAATAGAAAATACAATAAGTGACGTCAATGACTAAAATAATATATACGTGACCTATCTAGTGTTGTTAATCGGCTTAGCCGAGTCGGCTCGAACAGAGCTCACCCAAATTTTGGGTCATTTTTTTCGACTCCAACTCAAAGTTTTGGTCGTTTTTTACGACTTCGACCCGAGTTCAAGCCGAAAAAAACGACTTCGACCCAAAATATGGGTCGTTTTTTTCGACTCCGACCCAAGTCCAAGCCGAAAAAACGACCTCGACCCAAAATATGGGTCGTTTTTTACGACTCCGACTCAAAATTTGGGTTGTATTTTTCGACTTAAACTTGAAATTTGGGTCGTATTTTTCGACTCAAACTTGAAGTTTAGATCGTATTTTTTGACTCCAACTCAAAGTTTGGGTCGTTTTTCTGACTCAGACTCAAACATCGGGTCGTTTTATTCAATCCGACCCAAAATATGGATCTTTTTTTTTTAGTTAGGGTTGCTTTTTTTCACCCCTAACCCAATATCTAGATCATTTTTTTCGACCAAAAGTCTAATAACATTTAGTATATATTAATATTATCAGCGGGAAAGTTACTTAAAGCTTCTTTAAATTATAATATTCATCATAGTTATATTTTAAAATTTTTAAGTGAAGATGTACCATAGAAAAGTGCCATTTGTCATGATGGTTATTTTTGAACTTTTTTAAATGAAATAGATAAAAATATATATTGTAGACATGTTAAATCAAAATTTCAGTGATGATGTACCATAGATAAGTGATAATTGTCATAATCGCTATTTTTGAACTTTTTTGAGTTTTTTTAAAGCAAATTGCTAAAAATATATATTCTAAACATGTTAAATTAAAAATTCAGTGAGGATGTATCATAGATAGGTGACAATTGTCATAATCGCTATTTTTGAACTTTTTTAAATTTTTTTAAAGGAAATATCTAAAAATATATATTCTAAACATGTTAAATTAAAAATTCAGATGTACCATAGATAAATGACAATTGTCATAATCGCTATTTTTGAACTTTTTAAAAATTTTTTTAAAGGAAATAGCTAAAAATATATATTCTAAACATGTTAAATAAAAAATTCAGTGAGGATGTATCATAGATAGGTGACAATTGTCATAATCGCTATTTTTGAACTTTTTCAAATTTTTTTAAAGGAAATATCTAAAAATATATATTCTAAACATGTTAAATTAAATTCAGTGAGGATGTATCATAGATAGGTGACAATTGTCATAATCGCTATTTTTGAACTTTTTCAAATTTTTATAAAGGAAATATCTAAAAATATATATTCTAAACATGTTAAATTAAAAATTCAGTGAGGATGTATCTTAGATAGGTGACAATTGTCATAATCGCTATTTTTGAACTTTTTCAAATTTTTTTAAAGGAAATATCTAAAAATATATATTCTAAACATGTTAAATTAAAAATTCAGTGAGGATGTATCATAGATAGGTGACAATTGTCATAATCGCTATTTTTGAACTTTTTCAATATTTTTTAAAGGAAATAGCTAAAAATATATATTCTAAACATGTTATATTAAAAATTGTCACCTATCTAAGATACATCCTCACTGAATTTTTAATTTAACATGTTTAGAATATATATTTTTAGATATTTCCTTTAAAAAAATTTGAAAAAGTTTAAAAATAGCGATTATGACAATTGCCACCTATCTATGATACATCCTCACTGAATTTTTAATTTAACATGTTTAGAATACATATTTTTAGCTATTTCCTTTAAAAAAATTTGAAAAAGTTCAAAAATAGCGATTATGACAATTGTCACCTATCTATGATACATCCTCACTGAATTTTTAATTTAACATGTTTAGAATACATATTTTTAGCTATTTCCTTTAAAAAAATTTGAAAAAGTTCTAAAATAGCGATTATGACAATTGTCACCTATCTATGATACATCCTCACTGAATTTTTAATTTAACATGTTTAGAATATATATTTTTAGCTATTTCCTTTAAAAAAATTTGAAAAAGTTCAAATATAGCGATTATGACAATTGTCACCTATCTATGATACATCCTCACTGAATTTTTAATTTAACATGTTTAGAATATATATTTTTAGATATTTCCTTTAAAAAAATTTGAAAAAGTTCAAAAATAGCGATTATGACAATTGTCACCTATCTATGATACATCCTCACTGAATTTTTAATTTAACATGTTTAGAATATATATTTTTAGATATTTCCTTTAAAAAAATTTGAAAAAGTTCAAAAATAGCGATTATGACAATTGTCACCTATCTATGATACATCCTCACTGAATTTTTTATTTAACATGTTTAGAATATATATTTTTAGCTATTTCCTTTAAAAAAATTTTAAAAAGTTCAAAAATATCGATTATGACAATTGTCACCTATCTATGATACATCCTCACTGAATTTTTAATTTAACATGTTTAGAATATATATTTTTAGATATTTCCTTTAAAAAAATTTGAAAAAGTTCAAAAATAGCGATTATGACAATTGTCGCCTATCTATGATACATCCTCACTGAATTTTTAATTAAATATGTTTAGAATATATATTTTAGCAATTTGCTTTAAAAAAACTCAAAAAAGTTCAAAAATAGCGATTATGACAATTACCACTTATCTATGGTACATCATCACTGAAATTTTGATTTAACATCTCTACAATATATATTTTTATCTATTTCATTTAAAAAAGTTCAAAAATAACCATCATGACAAATGGCACTTTTCTATGGTATATCTTCACTTAAAAATTTTAAAATATAACTATGATGAATATTATAATTTAAAGAAGCTTTAAGTAACTTTCCCGCCGATAATATTAATATATACTAAATGTTATTTGACTTTTGGTCGAAAAAAATGATCTAGATATTGGTATGGGTGAAAACAAGCAACCCTAACTTTAAGTCGTCTTTAAAAAAAAGATCCATATTTTGGGTCGGATTGAATAAAACGACCCGATGTTTGAGTCTGAGTCAGAAAAACGACCCAAACTTTGAGTTGGAGTCGAAAAATACGATCTAAACTTCAAAAGTTTGAGTCGAAAAATACGACCCAAACTTCAAGTTTGAGTCGAAAAATATGACCCAAACTTCAAGTTTGAGTCGAAAAATACGACCCAAATTTCAAGTTTGAGTCGAAAAATACCACCCAAATTTTGAGTCGGAGTCGTAAGAAACGACCCATATTTTGGGTCGAGGTCCATATTTTGGGTCGAAGTCGTTTTTTTCGGCTTGAACTCAGGTCGAAGTCGAAAAAAACGACCCAAACATTGAGTCGGAGTCGAATAAAACGACCCGAGCTTTGGGTCGGGGTCGCGACTTGCGGCGTTTTAACAACACTAGACCTATCATAAATAAAAAACGGTCATGTGACATTTGACATAGTGTCAGTTGTTTATTTTTTGTAAAACGATATATTCGATATTAACTAAAATACCAAAATATATGGACAATACTGTCGATCAGAATGAATTTGATCCACTGAAAGATAATTATTACCAATTTTTTTCTATAGACAAAGATGTAAAATTATTTTATAAATATTTAAACATGATTTCTTAAAAATAGGCTAACCAAAATGAAATAAATTCTGCTTATAGAAGATTAAGTAAGATTTATCACCCTGATCGACATGAAGATTCTTACAAAAAGGAACAAGCATCTATTATTTTTAACAAGGTGAATAAAATTCATGGGGGTATTGTTTTTGTAAAATAATCTCATAACTTGAAATAGTTTTAAGTGATTCTCAAAAGAGGGCAATTTATGATACTATTGGGGAAAAGGGACTTGTTATTGGTGGATGGGAGGTACTGATAAATTATTTAATTAATATAAATTTATTTTAGTTAATTGAAAAATTTAAAACATCTGAAGATATAAGAAAAGAGTTTGAAAGAATGAGTGCTATTGAAATGGAGAAAAAAAATCAAATGTTGGCTAACCCTAGAGGCAATATTACCATAACTTTGAATGCTACAGATCTCTTTTCGCCTTATAATTATAATGATTCTTATTTTCAAGAGTATTCAACATCTAAATCAAATAATATCATTTTCAATTTTATTCGAGCAGCTTTCAAGTAAAATTTATAAAACAATTTGTACTATTTTATTATTATATCTATTAAAATATAAATTTTATTAATTGTAAAAATATCAAATATTTCTTGCAACATATTATAGGTGTATTTAATGATAGTCAGACCAAACTGAAATAAAAAGAGCAGAAGATTAATATTAAAATATAATAGAAAAACTGGACTAGACCAATTTTTAAAGTCTTACAAAACCTCTATTAAGACCTGTAGCCAAGAAAATGAAAAAATATTCTAACATGCCTTTAGTTTTTCTTGTTTTGTTTTTACTATTTTTGTGATCTTAAAGAATTAAATTTTAATAAAGAGCTGGAAATGCTATTTTTATTTTTAATATTAGTTTTCTTACTTTTTGTAATATTTTTGCTGTTTTTTTAAAAAAATCCACTTTTCTAATTTTTTTTGCATTTATTTTTTTTAAAGTTGTATTTTTCTTTTGTTTTACCAGTTTTTTTAAGTACACATTTGCCTCTTTTTTTTTCATTATTTCCCCAGCCCTACCACTATGATGACCTTTTTATTGAGATGTAGATTATGTTTTGGTCAATATAATATATTTGAAATTTATACTATATAATATCATTTAACAAAAAATAATTAAAATATGACATATATTTTATTATATCTTATTAAATATATTTTTATAAATATAATTGCAAAACACTTATTATCATATAAAAAAATACTTATAAATCTCAAATTAAAATATTTACTATTTAAAGAATTTCAGAATGCAGACCAAAAAGACTAAATCAAAAACTAATTACAAAGATTGGACCAAAGACTTTTGTTTAAATTGGGCAGTTCTCTATTTTTTGGACTAGATCTTTGATCTTAACTAGATTATCCAGTATTTTCTTGAAGGGGCAGGATCTTGGATGCCTTTACAAAATATATTTTACTAGATAATTTTGCGCCATTTGAAACCCATTGAAGAAAATTTGTTAAAAGATACTCTTAAAATGCATCTAACTGATACTTGGCTTAGAGGGTATATTTTTCAGGGATCCAAACCAAACTTTTAAAGTGGTCTTAACAATTATTTTTTTATCCAACCTTAACTATTAAATTTTTCCAAATCTTTGAACTGAACTGCAAAAAATTCATATATAAACCAGTTTGAACCTCATGATTTTATGCTTATGAAATCAAGTTAAATTTATTTAGTATATGCATTCTAATTTATATTCAAATGGGTATAAAAATTATTATTGATATAATTAAAAAATTTCTTTATGAAAACTGCATAGAACATTGATTGATAAAAAAAATTGATCTCCAAATTTTAAGCCATAATTCTGGTGCAGATATTTATTCAAGTCATTTTCCCTCATTTTCAAAGCTATCCATTAAACAGAACTTCATTATACTTACTGCAGAAATTATTTTTAAAATAAAAGTTTAATTTCTGTATTGAGCTACATTTGTAAATATTCACATACATAATATTTAATTATTATTGGCAATATGTTCCTAATGATTTAATTTTTTTAAATATGTCACTATCAATAATGTGTCATTGACTAAAAGGCACCTAAGAATCTGATAAAAATTATCCCACTTATTTCATTCAAAGTAGATTGATTAATCCTAATAACTTACCTATTTGAAAAAATTTTAAATTGTTATTTAAACATTTAAAAGATTTAGTTAAAATTGGACTATTCTTGCCTGTAATGTTCTTAGATTGTCTCAATCATAACAATCATAAAAATTTACTAAGCTTTGAGGCCAGTGTATAGTTTTTTTTTCAAGATTCCTTTAAGTTTAAATCTCGATCATGGCTAAGATGATAGTTTTCTCTTATAAATACGATTTAACCTTTTTAGAGTCGTCTCAAAACTTATTAAAATTGGAACCTTTACTCACCACTACTTTTTGGTGGTGAACTGTGTTGTTAAATGGCTCGATTTGAGCCGAATTTTAAAACGGCAAACTCATATTAATTAGAGAAATATTATGTAAGCCTAAAGATTTTGCTCATGTTGAAAATCTAGTAGCGAAATCTCGAGGCTTAGACAATATTTTTCTGGCTAAAATATTGAGTTAGCCGCTTTAAAAAATCTGCAAATCGAGACATTTAACAACACTATCGTGAACCTCAAATAATAAAGTGGAAGTCTCAAAAAAAATTTGCTGTTTAAGATATTAATGGTGGTTATTAATATCTATTTTATAAAAAATTTTAATGGATCGAGAGCCTCACGTATCCTGTTTTTTTTTATTACTCTTTGTTTTAATATTTAATATGATTAATATTTTTAAAAAATATTATTTTATCCTTTATTATCCTGATAAAATTTCTTATATTCATAAAAATTATTAAAAAGAAAGAAATTAATTTTTTTATTTTTGATAATAAAAATATTGAAAAATGAGATTGCTACTGGCTATAAAAAAATAAGAATAATAAAAAAAATTCTATTTTTGACTATAAAAATTTAGTTTTTTAACAATAATAAAGAAAAGGAATTCAAATTTAAATTTTGAAAAAAATATTAAATTTTTTTGGTGGGTGAGCTCAGACAATCCCAAAATTTGGAAAGGGGGCTAAAAATAAAAAAAATTAGCTAGTGGGCTTAGCGCCTTTCGCAATACGCCACTGTTCCTATGTATGTACACTTTTAATTAATAAATCGCCAATCTCATAAATGGTTATTGTATAAGGATAAATTAAGTCCAATATATAAATTATTAGTATCATAAATAATACATCCAAATTTAAAGTTACAGATTGTGATATAATTATGAAAGGCCATGATGATGCAAATATTGAACTTTACATCAAAATAAAGCAATACTCAAAAACTTGCAAAATTAAAAAATATCACAATGGATCAGCAGCGGTATTATCATTTAATGCCTTGAATACTAAATCATTGAGATAATTTTCAATCTCAAGGGAATAAGGGCAATTTTCAGTGGTAATGTTGTTAGACTCCTCGTTAGCTTTAACAGCATCAGCATAAGATCCTCACTAACTATATATGGGTGATTCCACGTCAAATCGACCAAATTTTCGGCCGACCATCTCAAAAATGAATGAAACTTGGCATGTTAGTTATTTATGTTGTTAATATTAATAAAATCAAAATTTTAGAGTGCTAACTCAACCAGATCCAAAGATACACCCCTTCAAAGTAGAAATGAAGTGCGTGATTTCATTAAATCTTGTTTTTTTAAAAAATACTTAAGATAAAGTTACAAATTATATATAATTTTATTGCCCTTAAAATTTTACGTTGGAAAATATTTAAAAAAAAATTAAAAAATTTCAAATGATTATAGGAATTTTTAGAGGTGTTAATATTCAAAAATGTTTATTACCTTTATATTAAACGATTTAATAAAAAATCTCGATAACCATTTTTGTTTTTTAAATTTTATTTGAATTTTTATTATTTTTATAAATAAAAGAATGTAATATAGATGGCGTTATATATTTTTTAAAATTATAATTTTTAATAAAAATATGAATAGTATTGTGATTAAAATTAAAAAATCAATTGAGTATAACCAAAAATGATGTCCTGGGGCGATATGTAAGCAGGCAGCCCATACAGATATTATTTTATTGACGCTATATTGTTTAAAATTCTATATTCAAACCATTATAATTTTGCGCTTATTAATAGAAATTCCTAAGGCCATAATTTGTAGATATATTCTTTCATGGATCTACTATCTTTATTATTTGAAAATAACGATTTTATCAGCTTATTTTATTTTTTTATTCCTAACATCGCTACCAATCAATCATATATTTCAAAACTTAAACATTTTTTACAACCAAATGAATTTATTATAATTTGTGATTTCTTTGAAAAATATGCATTTATAATCCAAGAGTTCAAGGATTCCACTGGAATAATAATCAAGCCACTATCCATCCTATGATAGCATATTATAATAATAAGGGCAATATAGAAAACCTGAATTATATGGTAATATCAGAGCCACTTCAACATAATGTTATTGCAGTATATTTATACCAGACTAAAGTGATAAAATTTTTGACCAATGAATTCAGCAAGCCAAACAAAATATATTACTGCTCTGACGGATCAGCTGCACAATATAAAAACAGGAATTTTTTTGTAAATCTATGTTATCATGAATCAGATTTTGGTGTAGCAGCTGAATGACATTTTTCAGCTACATCCCATGGAAAAGGTCCATGTGATGGCCTTGGCGGAACATTAATAAGATTAGCAGCACGTTCAAGCCTTCAGTACATCAGTTCTGGACACATTTTAAAGCCAGTTGATTTATATCAATTTTCAAAACAAAACATGCCATCAGTAAATTTTACATATATAACCAACGAACAATAAATTTACAAGAGATTAATTTACGAGAATGATTCAATTTAGCATTCCAGGAACTCGAGAAATACATGCTGTATTTCCTTTGATTTTAAGTAAACTTAAATCAAAAATATATTCATATGCAGATGACTTTCAAATTAACAATATCTCAAATGCCGATAATTTGTCTTTTGCTGATATTAAAGGATTCGTAACATGTGTTTATGACGATTTTTGGTTGTTAGCCACAGTACTAAAAATAATGAAATTACTGAGGAGATATATATTTCCTTTTTACATCCCCATCCTTCTTTTACCTCACAATTGCGGAAAAGATATGGTTAGCCATTAATCAAATAATAACAGTAGTAGATCCTATTACAGTGACAGGACGTGCCTACAAATTATCATCTCTAGAAATTCTATTAATAAGCACAAAATGGGATAAGATTAAAACAAGAGGTATTTATTTTTATATTGTTTATGTATAAAATTTTAAAATATGTTTATTTTACAATATTGCGTCAATAAAATAATATCTGTATGGGCTGCCTGCTTACATATCGCCCAGGATATCATTCTTGGTTATACTCAATTGATTTTTTATTTTAATCACAATATTATTCATATTTTTATTAAAAATTATAAACTATAAAAAAAATTAATATAACGCCATCTATATTGCATTTTTTTATTTATAAAAATAATAAAAATTCAAATAAAATTAAAAAAACAAAGATGGCTCTCGAGATTTTTTATTAAATCGTTTAATATAAAGGTAATAAACATTTTTAGTGAATATTAACACCCAAAAAAACTCCTTCCTAACAATGTTAATTTTTTATTTTTACCGGAAATAAATAAACATTTGAAATTTTTTAATTTTTTTTTAAATATTTTCTAACGTAAAATATTAAGGGCAATAAAATTATATATAATTTGTAACTTTATCTTAAGTATTTTTTAAAAAAACAAAATTTAATGAAATCACGCACTTCATTTCTACTTTGAAGGGGTGTATCTTTGGATCTGGTTGAGTTAGCACTCTAAAATTTTGATTTTATTAACATTTACAACATAAACAACTAACATGCTAAGTTTCATTCATTTTGAGATAGTCGGCCGATCGCTGGTCGATTTGTCATGGAATTTACCCATATGCCAGTTGAATCTATTGCTGATGTTGATGGAATTTCTTCCTTCATTTGATTATCCTTTTTTAAATTGTTTAAATTATTAAAAAAAAATATTTATTAAATAGATTTAGAATTAATTTTCTCACAGAGATTACTGTCAAAGCATTCTAGAAGTAGTTTTTATCTATAAAGGTTTGATAGAATTGAAAAAAGATTGTTTTAAATTGAGAATCCAAAATTGTTGCTATAAAGTATATTTTATCATTATAAATATAGGAAAAACGTTTAATAAGATCTTTATACATAGTATCCTTCATAGTTTGGACACCATTATACTCACCATGACTAGCAAGCTCTTTTTTAAGTAATTCTACAAATGGAATTACTATACTAATGTTTGCATTTTCTCCATTAATTTCTTTAGTGATGCGTTGAATTGGTAATAGGGCCAGATTTACTTTTGTTGCTAAGCACCATTGTTTGGAGTTAACATATTGAGGGTATTGCAATAAATAAGCAAGACCTTTTTTTTGCTCCAGAAGTCTTTCTAACATGTAAAAGGTTGAATCCCCACCTTTTGTTAACATCTTGAATAAGTTTGTGGGTGGGTAAATTCATTTGCTTCTGGATAATTTTGAGTCTATTGTTAGTAATAGATGAATGATTAAAATGACCAGTAATCTTTCTCGATAACATATCAATAATAGCTTTCAATGTAAAAACTTCTTTTACTACTAATTATAGGGGGTGGGCAAAACATGAAACAGATGAATAATTCCCTAAATAAGGTTTCTAAATATATATTAAATTTAATTACCTAAATTGCAATCAGCTTTTTTGGTGTATTGTCACATACAATAGCATGAAGAATCTTGCAATTGGTTCAAAATTTTTATTGATCAGATGACAAGAAGCTGATATGTGAATCCTACCCAGAACATCTGGACCATATATCCTTGTAAAACTAAAGGGAATTTTTTCCCCATCTAATTGACATTTTATTTTATTAATTTTCCAAAAAGTATTTTCTTGATAAAATTTTGTAGTTTTCATGTAAATGTTATTAGTCGATTAAATCCAATATTCTCTACAATCGAAAATGACTGATTATCGAATGCTATCATATGGTTGATAAGTAGCGATATAGCTTTGGATCTAGGGTCTTCAATGTTCCATATTTTCTGCTTATTTATCAGATCTGGCAATGTTATTTGGTTAAATTTAGAAGTTTTTAATTTAATTTGATTCTTTTCCATTTTTTTATATTTTCTTTAGTTAATAAAAGTGCAAATGCGTCGTTAGATTTTTTTCGATGTTCTTCCTCGAGTTGGTAGTGTTTTATAATTTTCCATCTCTTGCAAAATTAGAGCTTGGCGAATCCAATTCAAAATAATCCCATATAAAGCGAATAGGAAGCCATCAAAAAATATTTTATTAATTTAATACCCGAAACTTTTGTAATGTTTGAAATTAAACAATAGATTATTATAATGTAATGTATAAATTTTTTTTAATTATTTATAATATATATAAACATATTCCAAATAATATTAAATAAAACTAAAGATTATTTTAAAATAAATTATCGTACACTTTAATAAACAAATTGCGCATAAAAATAACAATATGGCAGAATTTTTAATAATTAATATTAAAAAAAATAACATAAAAACTGATTTCGATTTTATTTATAAAAATAAATGGTTTTTTAGATATAATTTTTTAAAAATTTTATTTTTGTTAAAAACGCCATTTTTTATCGGATCGGATCAGAAAATTTCATAATATTGGCCGATAGCCGATATTTTAAATGAGTGAAATATCGGCCCTATCCGATCCAATAAAATATCGGTATATTCCTATCTCAAGCGATAGGATATTATTTTTTTATGAGCTAAATCTGAACCTAGAACCGTTATTTTTATCTGAATCCGAGCCGATATTTGCTTCGGTCTGTATCTGCATTTTTTATTGTAAATGGTGCATAATGTCAAAATTAATAATTTATTTTTAAAACTCAAATTGAAATGAACTAAACATTTTTTATTCAGTTTGATATTTTATTTTATTTAATTAAATGATTATAAAATACTATTGCTAGCTTTTATTAATAAAACATGCTCGAAGTTTTTATCAATGAGGTATCCTCGTTTATTCTTAAACACATTTGTAGCCACACTAGCGAGTCTTTCAACTGGTAAACTGGAAGGAGTATCGTGTTTAGAGTTCTCTGATGGACGGGCGCGATAATATTTTTAGACAACGGGCACGCGTTAAGAATAATTTTTAAATAATGAGCTGATGGGCGAGTTATTTTTTAAAGAAACAATGGTTGTCCCGTATAAATTAAATTCTTTTTTATTTTCCTTATTTGGTAATATAATTCTAATATACATCCATAATTATACAATGTTTTTTTATAAACGTTTTCGCCTTGTTTATCCGAAATATACAGTAATAATATGATTTGTTGTAACACATTTTCACAATGTGAAAAAACATTCTTATATAGTTAAATAACTTTCCATAATTATTGTAAAAACATTTTGATAAAATTTTTTTAAAATTTTTTTAATAATAAGAGTTTTTATTAATGAAGATTAACGTCAAAGTTATGAATCGAATATAATTTTTTTTATATTTTGGACCCAAGTTTAAGTGGGAAAATGAGAATAAAAATTTTCTAAGATTTTTAGAATAATTTTTTTTTAAAATGCATTGTAAATTTTTTTTAAATTTAAAGTATTATTACAAAATATTAATGTTACTTTTAGTTATCTAAAGAATGGAAATCAGGATAAAATATTTGATAATTTCTTAATAAACATAAGTGAAAGAAAATTCGAATTTAGGGTTTTCAGATAATTACTATTTTTTTTTGGTTTTAAAATTAAATAAAATTTAAAATTTAATTGTTGCAGTTGCTTTTATTAACCTAAAATGACGCATACCAAAAATCATCGAGATGTGCCACCAACCATTCTACCCATAACGGAAGCCCCTACACTTCAATTTAACTTTCCGTAATTATTGTAAAAACTTGTTGAGAAAAATACATCCTTTTTTAAAAAAACTTTTAAAAACTTGAAAGAAAATTTTAAGAAAAACATTATATTTTTAAAAACTTCTGGTAACCTATGCACAATAGGAGCATTGAAAAAATTCACAATAATAGATGGGGCTATTACTGCTATAAAATTCAAGGCATACCTGGATGAATTATTCGCACTTTTACCATCAAATTCATTACTTATAATGGATAATGCTCCTATACATCGAGCGAGGATAATTAGTGAGAATTATCCAAATATCATATTTTTGCCATCCTATTCGCCGCAATTAAATCCGATAGAAATTTTTTTCGGAGTAATTAAAAATCAATATAGATCAAATTTTCCTAAACCCAATAAGCGAAATGAAGTTATTTCAATTGTTACGAGTATTTTAGGCAATTATTTTACATATAATTTTTCAAATTTTTATTCTCACAACATAAAGTTTATTAAAGAGGGAATTCGATGCATTCCTTTAAATGATTGAATTTGTAATTGATTTATATTGTGCATATTTTTTACAAAGAATAAATAAATAATAAATGGTTTTTTTTATTTTGGTGTTTCGAATTGATCATAAAAAATTCTAAACAAATAAGAATTATCTGAAAACCCTAAATTCGAGTTTTCACTCATGTTTATTTAAGAAATTATTCAAATTTCTTATCCTGATTTCCATTCTTTGGATAGCTAAAAGTAAAATTAAAATATTGGAAAAATTCTTTAAATTTAAAAAAGGTATTGTAAAAATCTTAGAAATTTTTTTTATATAATATCTTTTAAAATTCTTATTTTTCCACTTAAACTTATGTCCAAAACATAAAAAAACTATATTCGATTCATAACTTTCACGTTAGTCTTCATTAAAGTTTAAGAACTTTATTATTAAAATTTTTTTTTTGAATTCTCATTTTTCCACTTAAACTTGTGTCCAAAAAAACTATTTGATTCATAACTTTGATGTTAGTCTTCATTAAAGTTTAAAAACTTTTAAAAATTTAATAATTATGGAAAGTTATTTAACTATATAAGAATGTTTTTTCACATTATGAAAATGTGTTACAACAAATCATATTAATACTGTAAATGTATATTATAAATCTTTTTAAAGTGGAATCTTTTTTAATAAAATTTATTATTATTTAATAAATTAAAATTTAATATAAATTAAATTTTATATTACATATTTGGCAATATAATTTTATTCATAATACTATTTATTTTTAAAATTATATTTATGACAGACCAAGGAGCTAATATAAAAAAAAGGCGTTGGAAGGGTAAATTTTATAAAACTCATCTTAATTTTTGAGATATTCTAAGCTTCTTAAATAATATTCATATATATATCTTCCTTTTATTCAGCTCATATGCTGAACACATTTCTAAGGAATACATTTCAACCAAATTTTATCTTGGAAAATACTTCCGAGATAAATAATATTTTATCAGCTGCAAAATCGTTTAGAATATATTTTAAAAAAAGTGAGAATGTGAAACTTATAATAAGACCCCAGAACAAAGTATTGACATGAATTGGAATACAAAATACAAAATTTTAAAAAGCATTTATATAATGTATGACTAAATCTCTGTGTTTTTACAGTCCTTTATGATTGATAAAACAGGATCATTATATTTTCTAGGGATATGAACCTTTCGACAAAAAAAAGGGTCCGGGTTTTGGGGTTAGAGAACATTAAAAAATATAACTCAAAATAAAACTTTTTACATTCATTTATTATTATACTTAATATATACACATTCATAATTTACAAATAAAGGATTTAAAAATAAAATAATTTATATTTTAAATGTTTTATTCAATCGCACAATCATAATATCTTCTAAAATATCATCCTTGAGATTTCCACTTAAATAAGACAATATATATTTCAAAGAAAATGCACGTCCTATGCTGCCTAAAATAGATAGTTATTATAATACATAAATTATTGCACTTGTATCGCCGGTACAGCCATGGTGATTTAGATAAGAGATATATAATTTTGGATATATTGAAAAATTTTCTTCCCAGAATTTTAAAATGTATCCTTATTTATTCTCCTAACTTCTGAGAACCATTCTATTAAAGATGTACTAGAATTTTTTGTTCCTCCTTTCTATCCGATGATAATTTGATTTTTTTTTCTCTCTAAAAGTAAAATTTCAAGATCTCAATGTTGCTATCATTATCATTATTATCACCACAACCAGTAGGTATTGTCTTAGCCTCCAATATGTTGTAAATAATGAAGTTTTGCGTATGTCATAAATTTTTAAGGTGGTTTTTAGCCATCTGTTTTTGCTCAACATTCAATAAAACTTGATACCGAAGGTTTAAATATATAGAAGCGTTTATAACACTATTTTTCAAATATTTTTGCTCTCGAATTTTCATGTTTTCTAATATTTCGTATGAAAAGGGACTAGTAAATCTTTCTAAATCTAATCGGCATCTAATCCATCTGCCATAAAAATCAGATAAACATAATTGTTTTGATTACAGTGTTAAATTGTTATTTTAAAGGAACTAATTTACTAGTAAGGTCCTTTATTTGGCACCAATCATCTTCCGACAAAACGACTTCACATGCTCCTATAATAATATCAATACAGAAATTTTTCAAACTTAATAATCGTTCTAGCATCATGTAAATTGAGGAATAACGTGTAGAGGTCTGCAAAGTATTTTTCGCAGCCCGAGCCTGGATTTAAAAAACTTTTTTGTCTGAGCCCGACCCGAGCCCGAGAACACATTTTTTATTCCAACCCGACCCGAGCCCTAATAAAATTTTACAATTTTCGTTTGAATATTATAATAACCAAAAAAATTTGTGTATTTATTCATCGCCACCTTAAATAAAAGTTTATTTGACGGCTTAATCTAATCAAGATATATATATACTAAGTTGCATTTTATTTAATTTGTAAAAAATATTATAAAAATTATTGTGATTATATAAAAACAATAAGCATGGTTTATGTCGAATATTGATGATATAAAAGTTAAAATAGTTATTAAAAAATAATATCAATATCATTATCAAAAGTATCACAAAGCGAATAATTATGATATAAAAATAATGAGGAGACAGTTTATCAGGCTTTAAACGAGTCCCTTTCTCTTAAAAGGCCTTACCTGCAGCTGAAAACTCTCTTTCACTGCTAGCCGACGACAGGGATAGCTAGGAATTTAAGAGCCAACTTGAATTTGGAAAGTCATTGTGAATCTTCCACCAATTTAAAATATTGTCATCTTCAATATATAATTTAGCATCTAGGTATTTTTTGAAGTTCGTCAACTTCAACGCTAGCATCAGAAAACGCATTGTCAGGCCTCCCATAGAGAGAAATCCAAAAACATATCTGCCTCAGTATTTTCTTAAGAAAAATTCTAATATAATAATAATTTTAAAAGATATATATTTACTTTATTATCTTTTAATTAGTAATTTTATTATTAACTTAATGAACCTTTATTTATTACTCTAGAGTTGGTATTTATAGATTTTTGCCCAATTATATCTGTTGATCTTCTCTGCATTATTCAACGTGTTAATATATTGGTATAAATCTTTATAACGTTCTCGGGATAACATATTTCTTATTCCTAAATTTTGGGCACAAAAATGGTGAAATTTATTGGAATATATGTATGAAATTTATCCACCATTATTTCCCAGCACCTTTGCGATAGCTGGTTAAACTACGAGTTTATGTTTGGATGAGCTAAAAAAAAACTCAATATTTTGTGATGAGTGATGACCTAATTTAATTTTTGAATGGTGGGTTTAAATCACCCTCAAATTCATCACTCGCAATTTTGGAAGGCGTCAGAAACTTGATAAGGTCCCTCATCATTTCAAAATCTATATTTTCGAGCCTAATCGACTCTTCTCTAGAATTGAGATCTCCAATATTATTAAATTTTTAAAAATCGATTCATCTTTAGTCTGCTATTCCATCGAGTCTCAATACACAAATGGAGTTTTTTATCAAGTTGATTATCTAATCTAAAATTTAATGTTATATTTTAATAAAAAGTTGATTTAACACCCACTCTGTTTCATATAAGTAACTAAACTTTTACAATCAACAAAACATTAATATATCTCTGAACCTTGAGATTCAATATTTTTATTATCAAAGGTATTCCTTAATACTGTATTTAAAAGATAAGATGCACAATTCAATTGTTTATGATTTTCAAATGCTTTAATCATATTAGCCCCTTGGTCTGTAATGAATGACATTACAAATTAAAATGCCCTACTGTATCCTGATATAAAAAATACATTGATTTTTATAATTATTTTTAATGAAATCAATACTTAATAAGGTGAAATTTTTAATTATTTTCTTTTTAATATTTTCATCTGTCTTTTTCTTCTTCAAACTTGCATGTAAACAATACAACTTTATTAAGTTTACTGGAATCCATAGGATACTTTCTTATAAACATCAGTCCAGAGGTATATGGTGGCTATAAAAATTCATTTAACCATATTTTCATATATTTGTTACCAGCACATCGATCCATTTTCATACATGTGTTTAATTTCGGATAATTTATTGCGTTACCATCAGCATTATCTATTAAATTTTTAAAAATTGTCGTTAGATTTGGAATGATGTTTTTAACATCAATATTTCCATATATTGAGTCAATTTTGGCAAAATATTGGCAACAATCAACAAAGCCTTCCCCATGAATTTTATCAAATGATCTCAAATCACGTCCACAAAACATGGTAAGCACACTTGTACACATTTTTTTAAAAATTTGGTACAACTTTAAGTTCTTTGGGGTCAGTACCAAAAAGGCTATAAATTGTTAATTGAGTGTTTTTACTCTCTATTGTAAATACACATTTATGCCTTTTTATTTGATTTGTGCCTAAAACAATTTAATAATATATATATATTATATATAAATATACCAACCTGTTATAGAATTATAATATATTTGCAAAAATTGCAACTTACATAATTAAGTTTTTCTTTATTTTCATCGTATAGAAATGAAAACTTTTTCCAAGATTTGTTATTGGCATTTTCCCTTACTTCAATAAATTGCTATTTTCACCAATTTTTTTAATTTGGCATCCATTGAAATAATTTTTTTATATGAATATATGAGGCTATTTAATTAAATGGATATTAGTAAAATATATTTTATTTAACTTGATAGAATATGATGAAAGTATAGTATGTAATAATATCGTTTTAACTATGGACAATACCATAGGCGTAGCCAAAGGGGGTGGGCAAGGGGAAATCCCCCCTTCAGAAATTTCTTACTTTTTGTGAATATCATTTTAAACTAATAAAAAATATCCCCCTTAGTCCTCCCCCCCCCACTCCCTGACCCCCAAAAATGTATGCATATATCTTAAACAATAATATGAAAGAAAGAATGTAAAAGTTGATATTTTTTATAAAACTATTTATCATAATATATACATTTTTGGAAAAAAGCATTTATATATAAAAAAAGTTAACCAAAAATGTTTTTTAAGAAAATGGAATATAAGCCAAAGATAAGTCTTAAGGCAAAAGTTAAATGTATTATAATGATTAATAATAGATCCATAAAATTATAAATAATATAATAGATAAAATATAATTTTTTATAAAGTGAGTAATTTTAATTTATTTATTTTAATAAAAGTAAAATATAATTATAAAACTATTGATAAAAGTAAAATATAATTATAAAACTATTGATAAAATTAAATCATAAATTAAATAAAAAAATTAAAGCACATTACAAACAGTGGAATATTATGTCTTAGATTTACAGTATATCTAATTTTATCAATTATCATATGACAATCAAATAATTTTTACCAATATAGCGAATTATATATTTTACAGAAAACTATAAAATATTGATAAGGACATCAGAAAATAACTTTTAAAGACATTGTGGGATGAATAATATAAAGATTATTTTTTAATATCATTTTTCATTTAAATTAATAGATGGCGTTAAATAATTCAAATTGTTGCTATATTTATTATCAAAAGCATTGATTAGTAAATTTTGTTAAAATATTAACTGTAATATATTCTCTAAATGTCAAATATGTCTGTAAAAGTGGAATTTTACCTAGTATTTTGTAACCAATTATATATAATAGAGGAATATCAACTATATGTCTACTTACTTTTTATAAATAAATTTCTTATACTGTTTGGAATAAATTATTACCATGCTTTTATATTAATGTATATACAAGTAATTTATTATATTTTATATAAATTAATTAAAAATAACCTCCTCTCTTGTAAAAATATTATCTACTATATATTGACTAAAGTAACCCTGCCGAAGGCCCGCCCAAATGGGGTCTGGGGGCTTCGCCTCCAGAATTTTTTTAATTTTCCCCCCTTAAGAAAATCCTGGCTACGCCTATGGACAATGCTATAATATAATCGCATAAAATAGTTTGGTATATGATTGTTATATAAATTATAAGATAATAATTGAAAATGACATGTTATTCTGATTGACATTTTAATGATAAAATGTGATAAATAAAAAAGATATGATATGACATTATGAATCATAATGATTATTTAGGATACTTATATTAATATTTATTTTTTTGGGTTGGACAGCTCTTACAACCCGAGCCTGAACCTGTAAAAAATTTATAACGTCCAAACCCGAACCGAGGCTTGGATTATGCTACGGACAGCCACAGTTCTCTACTAGACCTATAATACGAATCGAATAATTGAATTATTCGTATTCGTACGAATAATAAAATGATTATTCGATTCAATTCGAAAATTTTATTTATAAATTAAAAAAGATAGCATATTAAATTTATTTTGTAAAATTTAACTATGGATAAAAAACAAAAAAATTATATTAGTAAGATAATATAGAAGCATACATATATAGTATATTTATATATAATGTAGAAAAATCAATATAATATTCATATCATGTAGAAGACAAATATACCAACAGCAAATTTTTTAAACAAAAAGTTTTTGCAAAAAGTCAAATTTATGATTTCTCTATCATCAAACAAAGGAGAAATATCTCGCCCGTCATTCATGACGGGATAGCTACTAGTTATTTATAATCGTATATGTGTTATAAATTACATATAAGAATAAATACTTTCTTCGTCCATCATAAAATAATATTCGGAAGTTAATTTTGTATTATGAATTATTTGAACTAAAACAGCCGTTACAACATTTAGAAATATAAAATGTTTCTTCATTATTCCACTAGGAAATTTTATTAAATAGGAATAATTGCAAATAATTCCTACTAATAAATGATTATTTTTCGATATTTATTAATATTAATTAATAGATAAAAATTTTTTCGACGAATAATATATTTTCCTTATTCGAATTCGATGAAGTTATTCGTATTCGTAAAATACGAATCGAATCAAATCGAATAACAAATAATTCGTTTTAAGTATATTCTCTACTAACGTGTTGTACAATCTAATATTGCTATTGACCTTTTCATTGATTTTAATATTCTTGCAAATGTGGGAGTTCTTAAATATTTTGTAATATCCCTTTCTTTATCAATGTAGTTTTAAAGTGAATATTTTTTAGGCAATCATTAATAGCCAATTGTAGAGTATGGGCTGCACATTTAATGTAATATATATTTGTGGAGAAATATGTTATTATTGTAAATTAATTTCATTTATGTCATAATAATTATCGTCATCGGTGTCTATATCATCATTCTCTTACAGTGAACATTATAATTTAATTGATATTACAAGATTACATTACCCGTATTAATTGTATAAATATTTCTTATATAATGAAATTTAATTAATATTTTTAATATCATTATTTTTATATATTCAGAAGTTGCACCCTCTTCAATCTCCTTCATAGCGAAATTTCTCAATATTATATTATTTCCTTTTATATACTTTATATTTATTGCTAGAATATCTCTCCCAATTCTTTTGTTGGAATTAATTTTTAATGAAATTAATTGTTTGTTTCTTTTATTATTTTTGCTTGTCTAGTTCTTTAATTTTAAAACGATTGATATTCCAATTGCCTTATTAATAGGATCAATAATTTTTTTTTAAACCAGAATCCCTAATAATACTGAAAGGTCTTTCATTTTTTGTAACCAACTGAACTAAAGCATTCATCAAATTCTCCTCAGACATTACAATATGAAAGCTTTTTTAAAATCAACATCGTACTCTACAATACTGACAGTAGACTTTGTAACAGTCTTCCAAAAATTTCGTTTTTCTATTTAGGTATTCCTCAAAAATTATAGACTGATGCCTTCTTAAATATTTTTCCAGGTCAGTATTGTGTGAACTTTTATTGTTATGTGGCAGGTTTTTACTCAGATTCCCCTTTAGTTACATTATAATATTCTAACAAAATGTTACATTATAATACTCTAACAAAATATCTTTTATTTTCATACTAAAATATAAATAAACAAAATTTGTAATTAGTCAACAAGTTTGTTTAATAAATTTTTTAAAGAAACTTAGATTTGCAATAATGATATATTTTCACACTGCCAATTTTAATTAATTTAAATTTACTGCTCAAAAAACCATAAAAATAATCACAATAAAATTGTTATAAAACAAGTAAACAAAGTATTTCTATTATATAGCATATTAATTAATTATCCATTAAAATTAAAATATTATTACTTGCACTACAAAATAATTCCCATTATTTCACTTTCAATTCAAAATAATGAAAGTATTTCTATTATAAGAGCGTATTAATAAATTATCATTTAAATTAAAATATTACTTGCACTACAAAATAATTCAATTTCAAAATAATCAACGTATTTCTATTATATAACATATTCATAAATTTACATAATAAAATTTTATTACCTACACTTGAAAATAATTTATGATATTTCACTCTCTAAATAAAATGGAAGTACAGGAAGGAAATTGAAAGAAAAATACGAAGTTAAAAAAAAAATGATTCCACGAAAAAAAGTTAATAAAATAAAATAAAATTTTATATTATTTAAAAAAATAAATAATTTATGACACCTAGAACTCTTGGATCTTCCTCTTTTAAAAAGGGTTCGGGTACGGCCAAAATACGATGGTTCAGGGTCTGGGTTCATATCCCTGGTATTTTCTCAAATTATAAAATATTTTTGCAGATATATCTAAATATTTTTTTATTAGACGTTTAAAAAAATTAAAAGAAAAGTGCGAACGTGAGTTATATTTTTTAAGATAATGGGCGGGCGGTTAAAAATTTTAAAACCAATAAGCGGACGGGTTTTTAATTATTTCAAGACCATGGATGGGCGGGCAGATTAAAAAATTTTAAAACAATGAGTGGGCGGACTTGTTGCATCCTTATTAATATTATCTTGAGAGTGTTGTAAAGATATAATATTAAACTCTTAATTTTTTTTCTATGATTTTCTTTACTCTAGTATCATTTGGAAATTTTTAGTTCATTGACTAATCGCTGTACCAATTGATGTTTTGTAATTTAAATTCTCTGGCATTCACCACCTGGAACAAATGATTATATCATATGCTGATGATATAGTTATAATAATATAAAAATATAGAGGAAACACATAACCTTATTTAATATACTCAAATCTTTCAGTCACAAAATTGATCTAGAGTTAAGCTTTAAGAAAACAGTAATTCTTCTATCTCTTTGTGCCCCAATATAAAAAAAATTTACAATCTATTTACAAGTAATCAGAGTAGTTTAAGATTAAAATATCTTGGGGTAACTTTAGATAAAGGTAGTTGCAAGGGGGAACTAAATCGTAGATTACGAGCGTCAGAGGAGCTTTTGATGAATATTTTAACCTTTGGAAAACTAGGGAGATATCAGTATTTACAAGATTACATCTTATATTTAAATTTTTAGATAATTATAGTGTTTACTGATGAATTAAAAATAGAAGAAATAATAAATTCAGCATCAGCCAAACTGATTGGACTTGGTTAAGATAAAATTGAAGAAACAAAAATCGAAATGTATAACACTTAAACCTGTGCGCCGCCGGTATTTTTATTCATGCTGGAAAAGCCGCCGATTTTATTATGGCGGCGGCGCGGCGTGTGTAATTTTTAGAAAGCATATTAATTATATTTATATATTAAATTATTATTATTTTAATTTGAATACTAACATTAATAAAATTAAAATATGAATTTTATTCTTTTGCTATATATAATAGACTAGTGTATATCATTTACATTTCTTTTTAATGTTTAAAATAAATATGAAATCTAATAGGGCTATGAAATCTAATAGGGCGAAATTATGTTTTGATGTGCTGCTTAGATTGAATACCATTTGATTCTATAAACAATAAAGGAATGACAGATTTTCTAAAGGTTTAAAATTTATATAAAATGATTATTAAAAAATAAATTGCCCAAAAAATAGAAATATAAGATAATTGATTCCTCGTCAGAATTGCCAAATAGAAAACCATTAATCGAGGTGCACTAGACGATGTTTATTTATCTATAAAGGCGCATGTTTTAAATTTGATTGATTCTGGACCAAAATTTTGTTCTAACACTTTTGATTTATGGACCGATCATTTCAAGCGTCGAAATTATATCACATTTAGTCTTCATCATTTAGAAGAAAATTTTGATTTAAAATATTTTACCCTAGCAACTAGAAATGTGACTTAAGAGCATACTGGGGAAACAATATTATCTGAGATTTATTGAAGAGGAGTTCCATTTAAAAGCCAAAATAATACAAATGGTAACTGATGCTGGGGCCAATGTCAAAAGAAGCGTCAGATTAGAGGATTATGAGCATCATTTATGCTTAGGGCATGGACTTCATAATTTGGTTACAGTTGATGGCATAAAAAAAGTTACCAAAATTGATAATCTCATTAAAAAAATTAGAGAAATTATTTCAGCCCTCAGATATCGAGTAGCTGATTTGGAATGTGAAATTGAGGCTGAACATCGTGAATGTCTGCAGTCAATTTATGAGACAGGTAATATCTTGGATATTGATGATTCTGATCCATACCTTGATAACCATTTGATATGTCTGTTGAATTGGATAATAGAAATGGATGGCATTGCACCAACAATATAATTAATGCAAAAACTTTAAAATTAAATTGCCCTACCCGCTGGCATAGCATATTAATTATGCTAGAAAAGTGTTCGCAGTTTAAACAAAATTCCTATAAATAATGTTCTAAATAAAATAGGAAAACAATCTTTAAAACTCTTTAATAATTAATGGGATATGATTGATGAGCTTTAAGCAGTATTAAATCCATTCCGAGAGTCAGTGGAATTTCTCTCCTCCCAAAAAGGATCTACAATAAACTTAGGGTTATTATTTCGCAGTGAAATAGAAGCTCATATACAAATCAATAGATCTGATTGCTCAGATATTATATGCTTAAAAGAAAATATGAAAAAAAAGCTTGACCATAGGTTTCCCATTACTGAACTTCAAGTTATTTTATATTTTTATTAATAAAATTATATTTTAAACATTAGATCTACTTGATCCCAGATTTCAAAGTTGTTTCAGAATATTTAATTTCGAATTCTACGACATCATTGCAATTTTTAATTTGACATTTAAAACTTTTAGAACATGATAGAAATGCACAGAGTGAAATTCAAGTTGAGGATAATGGTCAAACATCAAGCTCTTATATAGCTAAATTAGCTCGTAAACATTTCCTTCCTATTAACGATTATAACAATATTAGTAATCTTGAACAAGAATGCCATATTTTGCTCAGCCAAAATAATATCCCAAAAGAGGATGCATTAATCTTTTGGAAGAAAAAGCGACTGGAACTTCCTATGCTTGCTAATTTAGCTAGGAAGATTCTTTGTATACCAGCAACCAGTACACCCAGCTAAAGAATTTTTTCCATTGCTGGATTAATACTCAATGCTAAAAGGACTTCTTTATGGCCCACAAATCTTGATAAAATACTGTTTATTCATGACAATTATAATTTTGCTAAATCATCTGAATTCTGACTTATTATATTTCATACTTTATATTTTGCTTGCATTCCAAATTTATTTTAATCATAATAAAACTCAATAGAATATTTCTTATATGTGTTGGTTGATGTGACTCTGATCTGAGTAAAAATACAATTCCGTCTATTTCAGAGAATGAGAAAATACATAAATTTAAATTGAAGTGAGACAGGAAATAATTTAAGATCAATTAAACTATGTTAACAATGTTTTATAAAAGATCGCCTAAATAAATTATAAAAAATGTAATACATTAATTTGTGAATTAAATTCATTAAAAAATATGATTTATAAATTAAATTCATTAAAAAAAATTTTAAAATAAAAATTGCGCCGTCGCCGCTGACAATTTTGTAGGCGGCGGCAAAATTGGTGCGCCGCCGAACGCCGATAAAAAATTTTTAAAAAAACCGCCGCCGTTGATTGAGACATCGGCAAACAGGTCTTATAACACTACACTACCTTCCAACCCGCAAGTTAAAATTTTTTTTAGCATGACTAAAATCGGATAAACGGGGATACCTCAGCGATAAAAACTTTGAGGTTCAAAATTTGATTTCTAACAATAAACTTTTTGACATTACGCACATCTCTTACATGATTATAATAATAACATCGTGTTATAACCCAAGACTCGGAGCGAACCGATATACCAGAAATTGGACTTAACCTTTATACCATCTTTAGAATCAATCGAACTTATAAAATTTTTCTAAACCGGTTTAAAACTGTTTTGTTTTTAAGATCATATACTTCTTAAGTAATGTCTTATATGATATAAAGGTTATTGTATTTGTGATACTATATTATTTGAATAATATATATCGTATTTATAATAAGATATTTATAGGTTTTAATATTATATAAACCTCAGAGATCTTACACGGTCCGGGCCGTTTTTTAAATATATACCCAGGCCGAGCCTAATTTTTTTTTTCAAATACCCAGGCAGGCCCGAATATTTTAAATCGCCATTATTATCTCTAAAAATTATAAATAAAATATAGTATCTAGACCCTATTTTAAAGTATATGAATCTGTTTTTAGATACTTTTTCACATATATTTTGGTATACTTTTATTTAACGTTTTTTATCTTAAAAATTAAAATATTTGAATGCAAAATTCATTTTATCTCATATGAGCATATAATTTAAATAAATAAAAAGTATTAAGACGAATATAATAAAAAAAAATTTTATAAAATATTGAAACTTATATATAAAAAAATTTATATAAATATTCATTAAATATTTTTTTTTCCATTTAAATCTATAGATATCAATTCAAGATTGTGAAGGATATTTTTATCTATAAGGAATATATAAATCCTTGCTTAGCCAGGACGCCCATTAGTTATTAAAAATAATAGCATTGCACAAAATTATTTTAATCAAATAATAAATTTATTTAGAATTTTTTAAATAATTTTATAGATATTCCGCTAACTTTTAATAAATAAATTATAAATTTAATGTAAAAAATTAATTTTAATAAAAGCTCGTTTTAAATAATAATTTATTCGAATAAACGATAAAAATAGGTGTATTTACTATTTTTAATATGGTGTTCGAATTAAATGAGAACAAAATATAAAAATGTTGTTTACATATTTTATGCTCTCATAATAAAAGTTTCTGTTCGAGAACAACGCGAACCCTATATATAAGCATAATATAAATTGTATCTATATCTAGATACATTTTTAGATTGTATCTATATCTAGATACATTTTTAGATTGTATTCTATGTCTAGTTCCATTTTTAGGCTATGTATCTGTATCTAGATCTATTTAAAAAGTATCTTTTAGCAACTTTGCACTCAATATTTAAACTATGATACAATTTTTAAATTTTAGATAAGTATCATTTTATCTCTCCTTTTTGTAAATTCAGGCAATTACGTCTGTTGCCAGAGAGAACGCAAATGACTGATACTTATAATTACCATCAACTAGTCAGAAAGTATGGTGATTCAAACTCATACCTTTTACGACAAATGGGAGATAAGATAATTTAAAAGTTATTATAGGTTTATATATTTTTTTTTAAAAACAAAGGCCGTAAAAAAATTTACATACCCTGACCGTTTTTTTTTTTAAAAAAATCCTGGCCAGGTCTAAAAATATAAAATTCGGGCCGGGCCATGAATTTTTTTAAAAAAATACAGCCGGGGCCGATTTTTTTCAAATCCGGGTCGGACCTAGCAAATACTACCTCTGCAGACCTCTGATAAACTTAAAAGGTGAATTGAATTAAATAATTATTATTAGTTTACTGAGTATATAAAAAAAACATTTTGTAATAAAGATTTATTTTTGACCATATACTTTTTAAAAGATACGTAAAGAGTAAAATTTCCTAATATTTTTATAAAAGTAATTTTTTAAAATTATTCTTCATTTATTTATTTTTCTAGTTACATCTTGATTATTTTGTGTGCTTCATATTTCAAAAAATTTTCAAAAAGCTATTGAACATTTGATTATTTAAAAAAATTTTTGATTTCAACAAAAATTTTTTATGCATGAAAATTACAAAAATTTTGGTATTGTTAGGTAAAATCTGATCAAAAATCATTGTTCTAAAATCTTGCAAAATATTAATTTGATTTAATAAAATACATCAATAATTATTATAATAAATTTTGAAATTATTTTTATTGTAAATTATTATTTCAACTCCATAAAAAAATACGAGTTTTCCCAAATGCTATGAATGGGCTAAAATTAGCTTCATGAAGTTAACGATTGGATGCACTAACGATAAATCATGTGTCATTTTGTAGTGATTCGTTTGTACTTCAATTCGTATAGTAACCGAATTTAAGGAAAAAAAGTTATAAGCAAAAATAAAAACTTCTGCCAACTCACGCTGAAAAGTCGATTGAAAGCCTAACGATGAAATATATATCATTCTTTAGGGCTTCCTTAGAAGAGGTTAGTGCTCTATCACTTTTGTGGCCGAATTTAAGAATAAAAAGTTATTTGCGAAAAAAAATAAACAAATAATGGCGACGTCCCAAAACAAAAACTATAAAAGCATTAAACATTTAGTTTTCGCCAATATTTAGTGCTTAATTAGTAAATTTGAGATCCGAATCTAGTAAACCGCCATATGAAACGCTAAATAAATGTTTTATTTAATTTTGGCTAGTAAAACTATGGAAGCACTAACGATGAAATTTATATCATTCTTTAGTGCTTCGTTAGTTAGTATAGGTTAGTGCTTTAATCAGTTTAGTAGCCCCTGTTAAAATAAAAAGTTATTAACGAAATAAAAAAAAATGGCGACAAACATCTTATTTTCGCCATTATTTATTGAATAATTAAAATTCCGTAATTAATTTAGTTAGCCTTATAAAAAAAAGTTCTAAGTTAAATAAATGTTTCAAGATCAAATTTTGACTATCGAAATTATGAAAGCACTAACGATGAAACATTTATCAATCTTAGGTGCTCCTTTACTAGAGATGAGTGCCTTATTCAGTTTAGTAGCAACAATTAAAATAAAAAAGTTATTAAAGAAAAAAACAAAAATAAACAACTAATGGCGGTTGACCAAAACAAAAACTGAAGTAATGCTAAACATCCGGTTTACGTTATTATTTAGTGCTTAAGTAAATTTTAATTCCTAAATTAATTTGGTTAACCGCCTTAATAAAAAATAGTTATACATTAAAAATTGTTTCAACGTCAAATTTTAGCCAGCAAAATTATGGAAGCATTAACGATAAATTTATATCATTCTTTTATGCTTCCTTAGCCAAGATTAGTGCTTTAATCAGTTTAGTAGCCGAAATTTAAATAAAAAAGTTATTAACAAAATAAACAAAAAAATGGCCAACCACCAAAACAGAACTAGAGCAGCTACAAACATCTTGTTCTACCATTATTTATGATCAATTGGTAACATTTCCGCGATTAGTTTGGTTAAATACCCTATAAAAATTTATAAGTAATCAAAAAATGCATATTGTCTTTTTCCCCTTAGTCTATCAATTGTTTCCAAAAAATCATTCCCATATTTGGTTACTATAAAATATTTTAGAAGCTTAGCAAAATATTCCTCTTCAGATTTTTATTTTATTCGAAAAAATCATGCATTTAAATATTTTTTAGTTATACATAGATCTCATTTTTATAATTATGCAGGAATTAAACGATTCTGATAGTTACCCCGATTCAGTATGTATAAAAGTTTGAATTATAAAAAAAATTAACCACAAAATTTTCCACATGTGATTAATAAATCAATTATATATTTTATAATTTTATTTTACTGCCATTATAAAAAAACCAAATCATATTTAAAAAAAAAAATTTGTGTTATATTCTAATCATATCCTATCTCTATTTAAAAATTCCTATCCTGACCTTATTTATAATATTAAATCTGCTACATTATTCCCATCCTAACTCTATAATACTTTTTTAATTATAGATATTAATTTATGGGCCTAAATATTTCGACAAATTATTTATTTTTTATAAATCGGTTGAGTTGAGTTATAAATTTACCCATTCATCAATAACAGTATAAATTATTATTTTTAAAATTTCAATTTTTTAATATAAATTTTAATTAAAGGGAAAAGCTGGACACTGGGTAGAGGGAAACATCAATCCATCCAATTTATAATCTAACTAAACTATTATTATATAAGAATAGAAACATATACCCAATAAAAATATTTGTCTTACATTATTGGCTAAAAATTATTTAAAAATTCTAACAGAGGAAAATGTGTTTAACTATAACCGAAAAAATAAAGTTTTAAATCTTAAATCGATTTTAAGAAAGATTAAACCCTATTTTTTAAGCTAACAATTTTTCGGAATTATTAATCATAAATTAATACGCTTTTAAATGGCATATATAAGATTGAGTGTATGGCGTTGGACAGGATTAGGTTGGTTCTATTAATTATTGCATCTATATATTTTTGATTAAAACAATTGCATTATAATAAAAATAAATCCATCTAAAATAATAATATATTTATATATTTTAAATAATATTTTATTTTAATTTTTACAAAATTTTTCCCTAGATTCAACTTAATTATTGCATATTATGAATATACTTTAAAGCCTTTAATTACAATATTAAAATTTTTATATTTAGACCCTTTTTTATTTGGTGTATCAACTATCACCTATTGTTGGTTAGCGTGCCCAAAGTACGTTAACGTTGGGCTAAAAAAAATTTCAAATGCAGTTTTCTAAAAAATAGTTTCTATAAAATATATTTGCAAATACTCTTTGAGGCCCACGTTAATCATATTTCACTTTTAAATATATGGATACAAGGTGGTGCAAAATCCCCATAATAGTTGTTATGATCATTCTTTAGCTTTGCTAGGCGGTGTTAGATCCTTGGCGAATTTTATAGATGTGAAGGCTAATATTGAGTATTCATTTAATATAGTAATGGGACAAAAATTAAACATGCCCAAGATTTATATTAGAGTTGATGCCCACTATATTAAGTTAATAAGCAGATGGCGGTTTATATAAAAAACCCCGTTTGTTTAGAGAGTTTTATATTCGCACAATGGCTATGTTAATTAAATGTGTAACAGGCAGAAAAGATAATTGAGTTCTAATCACATGTATTAGCGAATTTAGCGGGACTGAAATATGTCCCGTTAATTGTTGGAATGCTAAAAAATACCTAAAACTTATTATATCTGGACCTGAGAAAATGGAAACTGATATTTATGATGAAGGTTGAGATAATTAATTTAAATATAACCAGTAATCTCTATCATTGTATAGAAAATTTGAAAAATAGTGCCAAATCTAAATGTGCAATATTTGTAAAAGAAGAGAATTATATTTATTGCCCAGATATTATGATACATTTAGCCAATTTTTGAGGACATATCCCTTATGGTCTAACATTATGCAAGTACATTATAAATATGGGCTACCAACTGCCTCTACGACTAATATTGAAAGTTATTTTAACAATTTAAAAAAAAGAACTTTTAAATCTGTAACATTACCATGTTTGGATAAGTTTTTTTGCAAACATTTAAACGAAATAAAAGGTATTATTGCGCTGGCGGAAGCTGCAAGAATTACAAATTTAATTAAAGAAAAAAATATTGACTTAGATATTGTACAAAAGTCAGAATTTGAAATTAACGAGATAATTAAGGAGGAAAAGATTGGAAAAAGATTTAAT